>NC_133324.1:985819005-986505920 GCF_042186555.1 Aquarana catesbeiana | reverse complement strand
CCCTGGTTTCCTGAGAAGGTTTGTAGTGTACCCCCACTGCTTCCTCATGTCCCTGGCTTCCTGAGAAGATTCCTAGTGTACCCCCAGTGCTTTCTTGTGTCCCTGGTTTCCTGAAAAGATTCCTAGCGTACCCCTAGTGCTTCCTTGTGTCCCTGGTTTCCTACGAAGGTTCCTTGTGTATCCCAGGTGCTTCATCATGTCCCTGGTTTCTTGAGAAGATTCCTAGTGTACCCACCAGTGCTTCATCATGTCCCTGGCTTCCTGGGAAGATTTCTAGTTTACCCCTATTGTTTCCTCATGTCCCTGGCTTACTGAGAAGATTCCTAGTGTTCCTCCATTGGTTCCTTGTGTCCCTGGCTTCCTGAGAAGATTTACAGTTTACCCCCAGTGCTTCCTAGTGTGCCTGGTTTCCTGAGAAGGTTCCTAGTGTGCCCCCAGTGCTTCCTCATGTGACTGGTTTCCTGAGAAGATTCCTAGTGTACCCCCAAAGCTTCCAATGCTTCCTCATGTCCCTGGTTTCCTTAGAAGGTTCCTAGTGTACCTCCAGTGCTTTTTCATGTCTCTGGCTTCCTGAGAATATTCCTAGGTTACCCACCATTGCTTGCTCATGTCCCTGGTTTCCTGAGAAGGTTTGTAGTGTACTCCCACTGCTTCCTCATGTCCCTGGCTTCCTGAGAACATTCCTAGTGTACCCCCAGTGCTTCTTCATGTCCCTGGTTTCATGAGAAGGTTTCTAGTATACCCCCAGTGCTTCCTTGTGTCCCTGGTTTCCTGAGAAGATTACTAGTGTACCCCAAGTGCATCTTCAGGTTCCTGACTTCCTGAGAATATTCCTAATGTACCCACCGGTGCTTTCTTGTGTCCCTGTCTTCATGAGAACATTCCTAGTGTACCTCCAGTGCTTCCTCATGTTCCTGGAGTTCCTGAGAAGATTTATAGTGTATCCCCAGTGCTTTCTCATGTCCCTAGTTTCCTGAGAAGGTTCCTAGTGTACCCCCAGTGCTTCCTCATGTCCCTGGTGTCCTGAGAAGATTCCTAGTGTATCCCCAGTACTTCCTCATGTCCCTGGTTTCCTGAGAACATTCCTAGTGAACCCCCAGTGCTTCCTGATGTCCTTGGTTTCCTGAGAACATTCCTAGTGTACCCCAAGTTCTCCCTCGTGTCCATGGCTTCCTGAGAAGGTTCCTAGTATACCTATATATATGTCCATGGCTTCCTGATAAGATTTCTAGTTTACCCCCAGTGCTTCCTCATGTCTCTGGCTTACTGAAAAGATTCCTAGTGTACCCCCAGTGCTTCCTCATGTCCCTGGCTTCCTGGGAACATTCCTAGTGTACCCCCAGTGCTTCTTTATGTCCCTGATTTCCTAAGAAGATTCCCAGTGTACCCCCAGTGCTTCCTTGTGTCCCTGGTTTCCTTAGAAGGTTCCTAGTGTACCCCCAGTGCTTCCTCATGTCCCTGGCTTCCTGAGAAGATTCCTAGTGTACCCCTAGTGCTTCCTCATGTCCCTGGTTTCCTGAGAAGGTTCCTAGTGTATCCCCAGTGCTTCCTCATGTCCCTGGTTTCCTGAGAAGATTCCTAGTGTACCCCCACTGCTTCCTCATGTCCATGGTTTCCTGAGAAGATTCCTAGTGTACCCCCAGTGCTTCCTCATGCCCCTGGTTTCCTTAGAAGGTTCCAAGTGTACCCCCTGTGCCTATTCATGTCCCTGGCTTACTAAGAATATTCCTAGTGTACCCAGCAGTGCTTCCTCGTGTCCCTGGTTTCCTGAGAAGGTTCGTAATGTATCCTCAGTGCTTGCTTGTGTCCCTGGTTTCCTGAGAAGGATCCTAGTTTACCCCCAGTGCTTCCTCATGTCCCTGGTTTCCTGAGAAGATTCCTAGTGTACCCCCCCCCCCAGTGCTGCCTCATGTCCTTGGTTACCTGAGAAGGTTCCTAGTGTTCCCCCCAGTGCTTCCTCATGTCCCTGGTTTCCTGAGAAGATTTCTAATGTAACCCCAATGCTTCCTCCTGTCCCTGGTTTCCTGAGAAAGTTGCTATTGTACTCCAGTTCTAACTCATGTCCCTGGTTTCCTGAGAACATTCCTAGTGTACCCCCAGTGCTTCCTCATGTCCCTGGCTTCCTGAGAAGATTCCTAGTGTACCCCTAGTGCTTCCTCATGTCCCTGGTTTCCTGAGAAGGTTCCTAGTGTACCCCCAAAGCTTCCAATGCTTCCTCATGTCTCTGGTTTCATTAGAAGGTCCCAAGTGTACCCCGAGTGCTTCTTCATGTCCCTGGCTTCCTGAGAAGATTCCTAGTGTACCCCCAGTGCTTCCTCGTGTCCCTGGTTTCCTGAGAAGGTTTGTAGTGTACCCTCAGTGCTTCTTCATGTCCCTGGTTTCCTGATAAGATTCCTAGTGTACCCCCAGTGCTTCCTCCTGTCCCTGGCTTCCTGAGAAGATTCCTAGTGTACCCCCAGTGCTTCCTCGTGTCCCTGGTTTCCTGAGAAGGTTCCTAGTGTATCCCCAGTGCTTCCTCATGTCCCTGGTTTCCTGAGAAGATTCCTAGTGTACCCCCACTGCTTCCTCATGTCCATGGTTTCCTGAGAAGATTCCTAGTGTACCCCCAGTGCTTCCTCATGTCCCTGGTTTCCTTAGAAGGTTCCAAGTGTACCCCCTGTGCCTATTCATGTCCTTGGCTTACTAAGAATATTCCTAGTGTACCCAGCAGTGCTTCCTCGTGTCCCTGGTTTCCTGAGAAGGTTCGTAATGTATCCTCAGTGCTTGCTTGTGTCCCTGGTTTCCTGAGAAGGGTCCTAGTTTACCCCCAGTGCTTCCTCATGTCCCTGGTTTCCTGAGAAGATTCCTAGTGTACCCCCCCCCAGTGCTGCCTCATGTCCTTGGTTACCTGAGAAGGTTCCTAGTGTACCTCCAGTGCTTCTTCATGTCTCTGGCTTCCTGAGAATATCCCTAGGTTACCCACCAGTGCTTGCTCATGTCCCTGGTTTCCTGAGAAGGTTTGTAGTGTACCCCCACTGCTTCCTCATGTCCCTGGCTTCCTGAGAAGATTCCTAGTGTACCCCCAGTGCTTTCTTGTGTCCCTGGTTTCCTGAAAAGATTCCTAGCGTACCCCTAGTGCTTCCTTGTGTCCCTGGTTTCCTACGAAGGTTCCTTGTGTATCCCAGGTGCTTCATCATGTCCCTGGTTTCTTGAGAAGATTCCTAGTGTACCCACCAGTGCTTCATCATGTCCCTGGCTTCCTGGGAAGATTTCTAGTTTACCCCTATTGTTTCCTCATGTCCCTGGCTTACTGAGAAGATTCCTAGTGTTCCTCCATTGGTTCCTTGTGTCCTTGGCTTCCTGAGAAGATTTACAGTTTACCCCCAGTGCTTCCTAGTGTGCCTGGTTTCCTGAGAAGGTTCCTAGTGTGCCCCCAGTGCTTCCTCATGTGACTGGTTTCCTGAGAAGATTCCTAGTGTACCCCCAAAGCTTCCAATGCTTCCTCATGTCCCTGGTTTCCTTAGAAGGTTCCTAGTGTACCTCCAGTGCTTTTTCATGTCTCTGGCTTCCTGAGAATATTCCTAGATTACCCACCATTGCTTGCTCATGTCCCTGGTTTCCTGAGAAGGTTTGTAGTGTACTCCCACTGCTTCCTCATGTCCCTGGCTTCCTGAGAACATTCCTAGTGTACCCCCAGTGCTTCTTCATGTCCCTGGTTTCATGAGAAGGTTTCTAGTATACCCCCAGTGCTTCCTTGTGTCCCTGGTTTCCTGAGAAGATCACTAGTGTACCCCCAGTGCATCTTCAGGTTCCTGACTTCCTGAGAATATTCCTAGTGTACCCACCGGTGCTTTCTTGTGTCCCTGTCTTCATGAGAACATTCCTAGTGTACCTCCAGTGCTTCCTCATGTTCCTGGAGTTCCTGAGAAGATTTATAGTGTATCCCCAGTGCTTTCTCATGTCCCTAGTTTCCTGAGAAGGTTCCTAGTGTACCCCCAGTGCTTCCTCATGTCCCTGGTGTCCTGAGAAGATTCCTAGTGTATCCCCAGTGCTTCCTCATGTCCCTGGTTTCCTGAGAACATTCCTAGTGAACCCCCAGTGCTTCCTGATGTCCTTGGTTTCCTGAGAACATTCCTAGTGTACCCCAAGTTCTCCCTCGTGTCCATGGCTTCCTGAGAAGGTTCCTAGTATACCTATATATATGTCCCTGGCTTCCTGATAAGATTTCTAGTTTACCCCCAGTGCTTCCTCATGTCTCTGGCTTACTGAAAAGATTCCTAGTGTACCCCCAGTGCTTCCTCATGTCCCTGGCTTCCTGGGAACATTCCTAGTGTACCCCCAGTGCTTCTTTATGTCCCTGATTTCCTAAGAAGATTCCCAGTGTACCCCCAGTGCTTCCTTGTGTCCCTGGTTTCCTGAGTAGATTCCTAGTGTACCCCCAGTTCTTCCTCGTGTCCCTGGCTTCTTGAGAAGGTTCCTAGTCTACCCCCAGTGCTTCTTCATGTGCCTGGTTTCCTGAGAAGATTCCTAGTGTACCCCCAGTGCTTCCTCATCTCCCTGGTTTCCTGAGAAGACTCCTTGTGCACCCCCAGTGCTTCCTCATGTCTCTGGTTTCCTGAGAAGATTCCTAGTGTACCCCCAGTGCTTCCTCATCTCCCTGGTTTCCTGAGAAGGTTTGTAGTGTACCCCCATTGCTTCCTTGTGTCCCTGGTTTTATGAGAAGTTTTCAATTAACCACTATAGTGTTCTATGTTCTGAGAGACTCCTAGTAACCCTGATACTCTTCGTGTTCCTCTAGCTGGACTCCTCTTGTTTCTAGTGTCTGCATACAAGCATATCCCAGTGTGATCTCAGTACCCCAGTGTTCCCAGTGCTATCTCAGTACCCCAGTGTTCCCAGTGTGATCTTTGTAGATCAAAGTTCAAAAATCTTGGCACAATGTTATGTCTGACCTTTATGTGTGGAGGAACTTTAGTCACCCCCTTCAGTTCTTTCCCACTCCTACCTCCCCTCAGTTCACATACAGCATTGTCTTGATGTGATCCACTGTCCTCTCCTGTGTCCTGTGCTGCCATGTTGGGTGCGGACATCACTGAGGATTTGGCTCCTCTTCCTAGTTCAGGCAGCCCGGGTGGCCCCTGATGACATGGCACTGGTTCCGCCCACCTCCAGCTACATGAATGGAACCTGAAGCATCCTGAAATATGTGCTGTGTGTATCCCAGGAGCTTTCTGAACACAAAAGATGTAATTCTCACCAAGGCAAAAATGGAGGCTGGGGGGTGGTGGCAAATTTCAAAATTAAGAAAAAAAAATAGGTAGGGAGTGTAATGATGCCTAGTGCATTGGATGGGTGAAGGTCTTTGTTAAAATCTGGGGACCCCTTAGTTAATTCCTTGTTTACATATAGGTTCTGGGACTCCCATATTTATACACAGAGATACGGAGAGGAGCGACGAGATACAACTATTGATAAGGAGGTGATGTCTGTTTATTGAAAAGTCCTGATGGGCCGAGGCTTGTTTTATGTCCAATACTACAATCTTGGCACAATTCTGTGACGGAACAAAGTAACTCCTGTATACACTGTAACATAGGAAGAGCAATGTAGCGTGATCGTAAACAGAGTTTAATTCAGTAGTATTAGACATACAATATTCTCTTGATCCAGTAATCAATCGTAGATGAATGTTTCTCAATTAGAATTTGAGAGAAACAAGCAAGCCCATACACCAGAATTGACACTTGGGTGCCAATAAAATTCTCACATCTCTGTAGAGGTAGATTGGGATAAACAAATTGTCACCTCACTGAGTCTCAAAAAAAGTCCTAGCTCTTTTATTTACAAGCCCTTCAGGGGACGAGGCCTTTACACTGAGAGGGCCCCAAACCATCTGCAAGCCATTGATTTATGTCAAAGATCAGAGGAATATGTTTCATCTCTCATAATAGCTAAAATATTAGTTGCAGAGAGATAAAATTAATTTCTTCTGATTGCATACACCTTGGGGTACGTGTTCATCTAAAAGTGTATATGTATTGTATATGGAGAGAGAGATATCCAAGATGGTGGTATGGAGACTAGTCGTGACAGCCAAGCAGTCAGTGATCTTGTTGCGAATTGACTGACACACTGGTGTCTTAAATCCTATCACTGACATGGCCACCAGAACCATTCATGGCCCATTGATTTTACCTCTGTCACTTTGGGACACAGAACCGGCCCAGAAAGGGAACACCTGCCAGGGTTTATTGGCTAAGGACTAAAGTCAAGCCCACATCCATATCTCAATAATCCTGAGATATGGACGAGGTGATTTGCATGGAGCCGGTCTAATTGGTGAACATTCCCGGCATGCTCCTCTTATAGGATGAAACCTCAGTAAAGTTTATTTCTGTTTTTTTTTTTTTATCTGTGTAGCACCCTGATGTTTAGGCCGGGTGGCTATTACATTTATTTGCCAAGCAATAGTTGCCTTGGCCAATTGATAGGAGGTCAACTGATTTCACCCTAATTCTGGAGTTGCTGCACTTCTCTCTTCTGTCACTAGATGGCCGGGTATCTGGTGACATTAGATAAGACAAGGCCAATGTAAGGTCATATTAAGAATGAATGGGGTATCTCAGCCAATGGGCAGGGATTTTCTTGGATCTTGTTGGGAGAGCCTATTTATTTGGGTGGGGTCAGGAGATCGGGGTTCTGTGCCACCTGGATGGTTGCCTGGGTGGACGTGTGTTGTATTGCCCTGGGGCTGCTAGGCCAGAGTCTGAGGCCTATCCCGGGGACATCTGGCTGCTAGGCTGTCTGAGGGCCTATCCAGAAGCAAGAGAGCAGCATAGGGTTGGGATTGCGGCTTGCAGTCCAACCAGAGGTGACGGTTCTGCCGGCCAGAGAACCTGTCGTGGTCTGAGGTAGAGGGGAAGCTGTCGCCAGTAAGGGACTATCTACCTTATTACCAGGGACCACAGTGAGTAGCTGAAGCAATTACCAGAGCAGTATTCTCACCAACCGGGGACAGTGAAGAATTGGAAAACTTCAGCAGATGTCAAGCCAGGGACCCAACCAGTGGTGGTGATGCTTGCGGAGCAATATTGTGTGCCAAGCCAGGGACCGAGAAGGCCAGTGGGGTGATGCTTGAGGATTATCTGAGAGGGCCAAGCTAGGGACCCAGCAGGGACACGGGGGTGACGCTTGAGGAAGATACCATGGGAGAAGATTGGAAGAGCTCAGGAGATCCAGTGGCAGTGGATCAGCGGGTCTAAAGTGATAGACTGGGAGCTCAGCTGAGTGAAGATCTACAATAGTAGATTGCAGAAGAAATTTGTTTACAACTTTGTTAGAAACTGTTGAAGATTGTTGCCATAGGAGACAGCGGTCCTACTCATGCAGATGTGGTGTCCGGCTGGGTGCCTTTCCCTGCATGGCTGTCTGCCTATAGAAGTCTCGAAGTCTGCCAATTACCATTGCAACTACTTAAGGGTGTCCCGGCCCTAACCCTCTCTCCCAAAGTTCTGTTTAAGAGACAATAAATCACTTTGCATTCAAGAAGTGTCTGGTGCCCATAACTTCAGCTTGTATTACACCCACTATGCCTTGTAACCCACTCTACACAGAATGATGTCAGCTGTCCCTAACTCTAGAGGTCACCACTAGGCCTCAGGGGTCTCTGGACCTCGCTACACCCATTTTATTAGCCAGATAGACGAACTGTGTATGTCCTTTTGTCTTTTCCGTAATACTTTCCTTTGTATATATTTTATGTACAGACCACTTTTGGAATATTTAAAGATAAAATTAATGAGTGTCTTCTATGTACTAATCTAGGACTTTTATCCCTGGAGATATAGTTGCATTGTAGTGTGTATGTGCTCAGTCCAAATTCCTTGCTAATCTGTATGCAATTGTGTGTTGACAGACTGAGTGCAGATTGTAAGCTAGGCTATTGTGTGTATGGTTGTCTAGCAGACTAGTCAGGAGACAAATTGCTAGGTGGTGGCAATCTCCTGTGAGTCCTGTGTCTGGTGTGGAATTGCGCATGGACAGTAGGAAGAACGATTAATACCGGGATTCTAGCTCACCAGATAGCTTGATGAATCCTAGAAGTGTGCATGAATTGCTAGACTGCTCCCCGACCCTTAGAATGAATCAGATTGAATGTAAGATTTATATGTGTCTGTGTGTGGTCGGCCAGTTAGATTGGAGTGGAGTCTCCCTCTAGTGGTGGCCAGCGGTAGTGCGGGCTGTTAAAAGTGTATCACAACCAGTCTTAATTGCTCAAAGTAAGCTCCCCCTCATACCCTTCTACCTCAGTCAAGGGCCTTGCATCGTGTTGCTAGCTACAACGGGCTTGCCTGCCTTGACAATTATATTGGTCTGTACATAATTTAATCACTTTGTTATGTAGTAGGGTGCACTCATTAATTTGTTGGGAAGTGGAGATTGTGTATTTAGGAGTGCTCCCCTTTATTTAGCTCTAGGTGGCAGCAGAGTGTCCATCCTGTGCCTCTGTTATCCACAGTCCTTGTCAAGCAGTGCAATACCTGATCTGAGCTCTAGGTGGCAGCAGTTTCCATCCTGTGCCTCTGTTATCCACAGTCCTTGTCAAGCAGTGCAATACCTGATCTATGGCTCTAGGTGGCAGCAGAGTGTCAATCCTGTACCTCTGTTATCCACAGTCCTTGTCAAGAATCGCAATACCTGATCTGAGCTCTAGGTGGCAGCAGAGTGTCCATCCCGTGCCTCTGTTATCCACAGTCCTTGTCAAGCAGTGCAATACCTGATCTGAGCTCTAGGTGGCAGCAGAGTGTCCATAATGTGCCTCTGTGTTATCCACATTACCTGTCAAGCAGTGCAATACCTGATCTGAGCTCTAGGTGGCAGCAGAGTGTCCATCCTGTGCCTCTGTGTTATCCGCAGTCCTTGTCAAACAGTGCAATACCTGATCTGAGCTCTAGGTGGCAGCAGAGTTTCCATCCTGTGCCTCTGTTATCCACAGTCCTTGTCAAGCAGTGGAATACCTGATCTGAGCTCTAGGTGGCAGCAGAGTGTCCATCCTGTGCCTCTGTTATCCACAGTCCTTGCCAAGCATCACAATACCTGATCTGAGCTCTAGGTGGCAGCAGAGTGTCCATTCTGTGCCTCTGTGTTATCCACAGTCCTTGTCAAGCATTGCAATACCTGATCTGAGCTCTAGGTGGCAGCAGAGTGTCCATTCTGTGCCTCTGCATTATCCACAGTCCTTGTCAAGCATTGCAATACCTGATCTGAGCTCTAGGTGGCAGCAGAGTGTCCATAATGTGCCTCTGTGTTATCCACATTACCTGTCAAGCAGTGCAATACCTGATCTGAGCTCTAGGTGGTAGCAGAGTTTCCATCCTGTGCCTCTGCATTATCCACAGTCCTTGTCAAGCATTGCAATACCTGATCTGAGCTCTAGGTGGCAGCAGTGTCCATAATGTGCCTCTGTGTTATCCACATTACCTGTCAAGCAGTGCAATACCTGATCTGAGCTCTAGGTGGTAGCAGAGTTTCCATCCTGTGCCCCTCTGTTATCCACAGTCCCTGTTAAGCTTCGCAATACCTGATCTGAGCTCTAGGTGGCAGCAGAGTGTCCATCCTGTGCCTCTGCGTTATCCACAGTCCCTGTCAAGCAGTGCAATACCTGATCTAAACTCTAGGTGGCATCAGGTTGCAAACTGCTTTATTAAAGCCCAACTCCAGCTAAAAAAAAATTGTGATGAAGGGTTATAACCTGCTCCTCTCCTTGTTGTTCTCCCCTCAGATGTCCCCGTCACCCCTAACCCTCTGTGCTGGAATTATAAGGGAAAGAATAATCACCATTTTAGTGTCAGAATTTTTTTCCACTATGCAGTTTCGCTTACTTTGCTGCATTCTCACAGAGTTTCTGTATTTGACCGCCACTGAGCATCTGATAATGTTACAAAGAAACGGGAAGTAGGTGTTGAGTTTTTTCTATCTCATATAACTGTGTTCTTGGTACTGTGATCTGCTGTTCTCCTTTCTGTTCTCATTTCATATCAGCACACGGACCGCTCATCAGTGTCAGAGGGGCACCGCTGTCTCCCGGGGTCCCTCTGTGTGCCATTGTCCAGTATGAGGGTCTTCGCTGTGATCTGGGGATCCCTCTGCCTTATTGGTAAGTTTGGGAACATTCATCAATACATAAAAATTAGGGGTGAGAGGGACATAGGAAGAGGGAATCACCTGTTCATCAGTGTCTGGGAGCAGGGTTCCCACTGTGATCTGGGGTTCCTCTATTTATTAGTGTTCGGGATTAGGGTTTCCACTGTGATCTGGGGTTCCTCTCTTTATTAGTGTTCGGGATTAGGGTTCCCACTGTGATCTGGGGTTCCTCTCTTTATTAGTGTTTGGGATTAGGGTTCCCACTGTGATCTAGGGTTCCTCTCTTTATTAGTGTTCGGGATTAGGGTTCCCACTGTGATCTGGGGTTCCTCTCTTTATTAGTGTTCGGGATTAGGGTTCCCACGGTGATCTGGGGTTCCTCTCTTTATTAGTGTTCGGGATTAGGGTTCCCACGGTGATCTGGGGTTCCTCTCTTTATTAGTGTTCGGGATTAGGGTTCCCATTGTGATCTGGGGTTCCTCTCTTTATTAGTGTTCGCTGTTCGGGATTAAGGTTCCCACTGTGATCTGGGGTTCCTCTCTTCATCAGTGTCTGGGATTAGGGTTCCCACTGTGATCTGGGGTTCCTCTCTTTATTAGTGTTCGAGATTAGGGTTCCCACTGTGATCTGGTTACCTCTCTTCATCAGTGTCTGGGATTAGGGTTCCCACTGTGATCTGGGGTTCCTCTCTTTATTAGTGTTCGGGATTAGGGTTCCCACTGTGATCTGGTTACCTCTCTTCATCAGTGTCTGGGATTAGGGTTCCCACTGTGATCTAGGGTTCCTCTCTTTATTAGTGTTCAGGATTAGGGTTCCCACTGTGATCTGGGGTTCCTCTCTTTATTAGTGTTCGGGATTAGGGTTCCCACTGTGATCTGGGGTTCCTCTCTTTATTAGTGTTCGGGATTAGGGTTCCCACTGTTATCTGGGGTTCCTCTCTTTATTAGTGTTCGGGATTAGGGTTCCCACTGTGATCTGGGGTTCCTCTCTTTATTAGTGTTCGCTGTTCGGGATTAAGGTTCCCACTGTGATCTGGGGTTCCTCTCTTCATCAGTGTCTGGGATTAGGGTTCCCACTGTGATCTGGGGTTCCTCTCTTTATTAGTGTTCGAGATTAGGGTTCCCACTGTGATCTGGTTACCTCTCTTCATCAGTGTCTGGGATTAGGGTTCCCACTGTGATCTGGGGTTCCTCTCTTTATTAGTGTTCGGTATTAGGGTTCCCACTGTGATCTGGTTACCTCTCTTCATCAGTGTCTGGGATTAGGGTTCCCACTGTGATCTAGGGTTCCTCTCTTTATTAGTGTCCGGGATTAGGGTTCCCACTGTGATCTGGGGTTCCTCTCTTTATTAGTGTCCAGGATTAGGGTTCCCACTGTGATCTGGGGTTCCTCTCTTTATTAGTGTTCGCTGTTCGGGATTAAGGTTTCCACTGTGATCTGGGGTTCCTCTCTTCATCAGTGTCTGGGATTAGGGTTCCCACTGTGATCTGGGGTTCCTCTCTTTATTAGTGTTCGAGATTAAGGTTCCCACTGTGATCTGGTTACCTCTCTTCATCAGTGTCTGGGATTAGGGTTCCCACTGTGATCTGGGGTTCCTCTCTTTATTAGTGTTCGGGATTAGGGTTCCCACTGTGATCTGGTTACCTCTCTTCATCAGTGTCTGGGATTAGGGTTCCCACTGTGATCTAGGGTTCCTCTCTTTATTAGTGTCCGGGATTAGGGTTCCCACTGTGATCTGGGGTTCCTCTCTTTATTAGTGTCCAGGATTAGGGTTCCCACTGTGATCTGGAGTTCCTCTCTTTATTAGTGTCCAGGATTAGGGTTCGCACTGTGATCTGGGGTTCCTCTCTTTATTAGTGTTCGCTGTTCAGGATTAGGGTTCCCACTGTGATCTAGGGTTCCTCTCTTTATTAGTGTTCGGGATTAGGGTTCCCACTGTGATCTGGGATTCCTCTCTTTATTAGTGTTTCGGGATTAGGGTCCCCACTGTGATCTGGGGATCCTCTCTTTATTAGTGTCCAGGATTAGGGTTCCCACTGTAATCTGGGGTTCCTCTCTTTATTAGTGTTCGCTGTTCATGATTAGGGTTCCCACTGTGATCTGGTTACCTCTCTTCATCAGTGTTCGGGATTAGGGTTCCCACTGTGATCTGGGGTTCCTCTCTTTATTAGTGTTCGCTGTTCGGGATTAAGGTTCCCACTGTGATCTGGGGTTCCTCTCTTCATCAGTGTCTGGGATTAGGGTTCCCACTGTGATCTAGGGTTCCTCTCTTTATTAGTGTTCAGGATTAGGGTTCCCACTGTGATCTGGGGTTCCTCTCTTTATTAGTGTTCGGGATTAGGGTTCCCACTGTGATCTGGGGTTCCTCTCTTCATCAGTGTCTGGGATTAGGGTTCCCACTGTGATCTGGGGTTCCTCTCTTTATTAGTGTTCGGGATTAAGGTTCCCACTGTGATCTGGGGTTCCTCTTTTTATTAGTGTTCGGGATTAGGGTTCCCACTGTGATCTGGGGTTCCTCTCTTTATTAGTGTTCGGGATTAGGGTTCCCACTGTGATCTGGGGTTCCTCTCTTTATTAGTGTTCAGGATTAGGGTTCCCACTGTGATCTGGTTACCTCTCTTCATCAGTGTCTGGGATTAAGGTTCCCACTGTGATCTGGGGTTCCTCTCTTTATTAGTGTTCAGGATTAGGGTTCCCACTGTGATCTGGGGTTCCTCTGTTTATTAGTGTTCGGGATTAGGGTTACGACCGTGATCTGGGGTTCCTCTCTTTATTAGTGTTTGGGATTAGGGTTCCCACTGTGATCTGGTTACCTCTCTTCATCAGTGTCTGGGATTAGGGTTCCCACTGTGATCTGGGGTTCCTCTCTTTATTAGTGTTCGGGATTAGGGTTCCCACTGTGATCTGGGGTTCCTCTCTTTATTAGTGTTCGGGATTAGGGTTCCCACTGTGATCTGGGGTTCCTCTCTTTATTAGTGTTCGCTGTTCGGGATTTGGGTTCCCACCGTGATCTGGTTACCTCTCTTCATCAGTGTCCGGGATTAGGGTTCCCACTGTGATCTGGGGTTCCTCTCTTTATTAGTGTCCAGGATTAGGGTTCCCACTGTGATCTGGGGTTCCTCTCTTTATTAGTGTTCGCTGTTCGGGATTAGGGTTCCCACCGTGATCTGGTTACCTCTCTTCATCAGTGTCCGGGATTAGGGTTCCCACTGTGATCTGGGGTTCCTCTCTTTATTAGTGTTCGGGATTAGGGTCCCCACTGTGATATGGTTACCTCTCTTCATCAGTGTCTGGGATTAGGGTTCCCACGGTCATCTGATTACCTCTCTTCATCAGTGTCTTGGATAAGGGGCTCTGCTGTGATCTGGGGATCCTCCCTTTTATTAGTTTCTGAGATTAGGGTCTCTGCTGTTATTTGGGGTCCTTTTCCATACCTATGTTTGGGATTAGGATCTCTGCTTTGATCTGGGGTTTTTCTCTTCATCATTGTCCAAGATAAAAGTCTCTACTGTGATCTGTGGTCCATTTGTTCATCAGTGTCCTGCATGAGGAGCTCCACTGTGATCTGGGGGTCTTTCCCTTCATCCTTGTCTCTGATGAGGGTTTCAACTGAGATCTGGGGTCCTTCACTTCATAATTTTCTGGTCTCTGGGTTTCTACTGAGATCCAGAAACACTCTTTTCATCATTGTCTGAGATGAGGGGCCACGATGTGATCTGGATTCCCTCTCTTCATCAGTGTCTGGGATGAGGGGTTCCCCTGTGATCTGCGGTTGCTCTGTTCATCATTGTCTGGAATAAGGGACCCGATGTAATCTGGGGTCCATATCTCTTTATCAGTGTCTGAAATGAGAGTCTCCACTGTGTTTGTGGTTCAACTCTTCATCAGTGTCTGGGATGAGGGGTTCCCCTGTGATCTGCGGTTGCTCTGTTCATCATTGTCTGGGATAAGGGGCCCCCAATGTAATCTGGGGTCCATATCTCTTTATCAGTGTCTGAAATGAGGGTCTCCACTGTGTTTGGGGTTCAACTCTTCATCAGTGTCTGGGATAAGGAGTTTAGCTGTGATCTGGGGCCCCTCTCTTCATCGGTGTCCAGGATCAGGGGCTCCACTGTGATCGGGGTCCCTTACTTCACCAGTATCTGGGATGAGGGACTTCACTGGGGTCCCTCTGTTCATCAGTGTCTGGGATAAGGGGTTCCACTGTAAACTGGGCTTCCCTCTGGTCATTGATGTCCAGGATGAGGGGCTCCATTGTTATCTGGGCCCCCTCTTCATCAGTGTCCTGGGTGAGGGGCTCTGCTGTTATCTGGGGTCTCTCTGTTCATTAGTGTCCAGGAAGAGTGTGCCCACTGTGATCTGGGGTTCCCCTTATAGTGTTACCCCCGTAGCAGCCACTGTAGTGGTAGTAACCCAGTAGTAGTAGCGTTATATCAAAGGAAACAGGCACTGAACTAGTCAGTAAAGGCAAACTTCATACATTATCACCTGATATGGTTGGTAACGAAGTAAGCATAGAAATGGACTAACAATGGTAATCACACGATTCAGCTTACAGGGTGACACTTGGCATCCAGATCAGCATAATTAGTAGCAATGTCACCTAAAGTGCAGCAGTGAGCAGTAATAAAGCTTGATTTATCAACCACATAAACTATACTGCCAAAGGGCATTGATGGTGACTATGCTAGTCCACTACTGATTGTATGTGCACTCTCCATGAAATGAAGGAGATAGGAGAAGGGAATAAAGAGGACTTGCAGGATGGTTTTGCGGAAGGGGCAGTCCTTATGTTGTTACATATATATACATATACATACATATATACATAGTTACATAGTAGGTGAGGTTGAAAAAAGACGCAAGTCCATCAAGTCCAACCTATGTGTGTGATTATGTGTCAGTATTACATTACATATCCCTGTATATTGCGGTCATTCAGGTGATTATCTAATAGTTTCTTGAAGCTATCAATGCTCCCCGCTGAGACCACCGCCTGTGGAAGGGAATTCCACATCCTTGCCGCTCTTACAGTAAAGAACCCTCTACGTAGTTTAAGGTTAAACCTCTTTTCTTCTAATTGTAATGAGTGGCTATTGTGGGGTCACCAGTACAGTATTTGTAAATTGAAATCATATCCCCTCTCAAGCGTCTCTTCTCCAGAGAGAATAAGTTCAGCGCTCGCAACCTTTCCTCATAACTAAGATCCTCCAGACCCTTTATTAGCTTTGTTGCCCTTCTTTGTACTCGCTCCATTTCCAGTACATCCCTCCCGAGGACTGGTGCCCAGAACTGGACAGCATACTCCAGGTGCGGCCGGACCAGAGTCTTGTAGAGCGGGAGAATTATCGTTTTATCTCTGGAGTTGATCCCCTTTTTAATGCCAATATTCTGTTTGCTTTATTAGCAGCAGCTTGGCATTGCATGTCATTGCTGAGCCTATCATCTACTAGGACCCCCAGGTCCTTTTCCATCCTAGATCCCCCCAGAGGTTCTCCCCCCAGTCTATAGATTGCATTCAGATTTTTGCCACCCAAATGCATTATTTTGCATTTTTCTACATTGAACCTCATTTGCCATGTAGTCGCCCACCCCATTAATTTGTTCAGGTCTTTTTGCAAGATTTTCACATCCTGCGGAGAAGTTATTGCCCTGCTTAGCTTAGTATCGTCTGCAAATACAGAGATGGAACTGTTTATCCCATCCTCCAGGTCGTTTATGAACAAATTAAATAGGATTGGTCCCAGCACAGAACCCTGGGGGACCCCACTACCCACCCCTGACCATTCTGAGTACTCCCCATTTATCACCACCCTCTGAACACCCCCTTGTAGCCAGTTTTCAATCCATGTACTCACCCTATGGTCCATGCCAATGCACCTTATTTTGTACAGTAAACGTTTATGGGGAACTGTGTCAAATGCTTTTGCAAAATCCAGATACACCACGTCTACGGGCCTTCCTTTATCTAGATGGCAACTCACCCCCTCATAGAAGGTTAGTAGATTGGTTTGGCAAGAACGATTCTTCATGAATCCATGCTGACTACTGCTAATGATACCGTTCTCCTTACTAAAATCTTGTATATAGTCCCTTATCATCCCCTCCAAGAGTTTACATACTATTGATGTTAGGCTAACTGGTCTGTAATTCCCAGGGATGTTTTGTGGGCCCTTTTTAAATATTGGTGCTACATTGGCTTTTCTCCAATCAGCTGGTACCATTCCAGTCAATAGACTGTCTGTAAAAATTAGGAACAACGGTCTGGCAACCACCTGACTGAGTTCCCTAAGTACCCTCGGATGCAAGCCATCTGGTCCCGGTGATTTATTAATGTTAAGTTTCTCAAGTCTAATTTTAATTCCGTCCTCTGTTAACCATGGAGGTGCTTCCTGTGTTGTGTCATGAGGATAAACACTGCAGTTTTGGTTACTGAAGCCCCCCGATTCACTCGTGAAGACTGAGGAGAAAAATAAATTCAATACCTTTGCCATCTCCCCATCCTTTGTAACCAGATGTCCTTCCTCATTCTTTATGGGGCCAATATGGTCTGTCCTCCCTTTTTTACTGTTTACATACTTAAAGAATTTCTTGGGATTTTTTTTGCTCTCCTCCGCTATGTGTCTTTCATGTTCTATCTTAGCCGTCCTAATTGCACCCTTACATTTCTTATTGCATTCTTTATAAAGTCTGAATGCTGAGGATGATCCCTCAACCTTGTATTTTTTGAAGGCCTTCTCCTTTGCTTTTATATGCATTTTTACATTGGAGTTAAGCCATCCAGGATGTTTGTTCGCTCTTTTAAATTTATTACCCAATGGGATACATTGGCTAATGCCCTTATTTAATATGCTCTTAAAGCAAACCCATCTCTCCTCCGTATTCTTTGTTCCTAATATTTTATCCCAATTTATGCCTTTTAGCAAGGTTTGTAGTTTAGGGAAGTTGGCTCTTTTGAAATTCAGTGTCTTTGTGTTCCCTTCATGTTTCCTATTTGTGTGATTTATACTGAAACTAATTGACCTGTGATCGCTGTTACCTAAATTGCCCCGTATTTCCACATCTGTTATCAGGTCTGTATTGTTGGTAATCAGTAGATCCAGTAATGTTTTATTTCTAGTTGGTGCGTCTGCCATCTGACCCATAAAATTGTCCTGCAAGACATTAAGGAACTGGCGAGCCTTAAATGAATGCGCGGTTCCCTCCGCCCAGTCTATGTCTGGATAATTAAAATCTCCCATTATGATAACACTTCCCATCCTTGCTGCTAATCCAATTTGTGATAGGAGATCCATCTCCACTTCCTCCCTCAGGTTAGGGGGCCTATAGCATACTCCCAGTATTATTTTCCCCTTAGCTTCATCCCTTTGGAGCTCTACCCATAAGGATTCCACCTCCTCCCTAGCTCCCTCAGTGATGTCATCTCTCACATTCGCTTGTACATTATTCTTGATATATAGGCATACCCCTCCCCCTTTTTTACCCTCTCTGTCCTTGCGGTATAGGGTATACCCTTGAATGTTTGCCAGCCAATCATGAGAGCTGTTGAACCAGGTCTCTGAAATTCCCACAAAATCCAAATACTCCTTGTACAACAGTATCTCTAGTTCACCCATCTTGTCCGCCATGCTCCTGGCATTAGTGAACATGCCACATAGTTTAGACCAGTCGCATATTGTCCTCATATTGGGTGTTTCAAGATTGCAACTAGGACTTGCTACTATACTCACCTTGTTCTTCTGCCAGCTATCGATGGGGAACTTTAAGAAGCATTGGTGCATGCAGCGTCAATTTTAGTCAACCAGTATGCAGTAAGAGTGCGATATAGGTGCAGTACAGGGGCAGTATAGGCGTGCTGAAGATACAGAAAGAGCCCTTTCTCACTAGAATGCAGTTGTGGGAAACTCATGCTGCATATCAGTTTCTTGCACCAAGCGAACCAGAAAGACGTCATCAGCAGTCACTTCTAGTTCATGTGTATACAGTATATTCTGGGAGTGTCTGGTGCAGACATCACATCTGGTGTGCAGTGTGGACCAGCAGGAAGGTGAGCGGGGTCCGGACTGGAGTGGAACAACTGAGAACTCTATAGCAGAAGGCGAGTGGGGACAGGAGAGAGAAGACTGAGCTGCAGAGGATCAGCAGAGCTGGGGGACCAGAGCAGGAGAAACTAGCAGATGTCCCATATGGTAATTAGCATGGGACCAATATAGTGGGAGATGAGCAGGGACTGGAAAGAGAAAGGACTTAGTGGTGGAGAATCAGCAGAGCTGGGGGGACCAGGGGGGAGAAACTATCAGATGTCACAAGGGGAGTAATATAGTGGGAGATGAGCAGAGACTGGAGAGAGAGGAGGATCAGCAAACCAGAGGTTTAACAGAGCTAGGTGGGGGATACTACTAAGTGGGGGATCAGAAGAGCTGGGGGTTACTTACTACTCAGTGGAGGATAAGTAGAGCTGGAGGTTACTAATGAGCGGGGGATCAGAAGAGCTGTGAGTTACTACTGATTGGGGGATCAGCAGAGCTGGGGTACTACTAGGGTTGCCACCTCATCCCCTTAAACCAAAACACATATGAATTACACGGGTTCTGAGGCTGGTTTTAGTGCAGATAGGGCACCAAGTGAGTTTAATTACCACCTGTGTAATTCATATGTGTTCGGTTTTAAAGGGATGAGGTGGCAACCCTTGGTATTACTGAGGTATGGTTTTGCTGAACAAGGGAACTAATGAGCTTGAGATCTGCTGGGCAGGAGTACTAATGAGCTGCAGGTATTACTGAGTTGGGAGTACTACTGAGCTGGGGTTCTACTGGGCCTTTTTAAAACAAATAGAAAATCAATACGCATGGGACATTTTCCAAGCTTCAATGAAGCTTCAAAAAAGCATCACCTAATGTCCTGCCCCAATACCCCAGTCCCTGTTAGCAGTGTGAACAATGGGCTTTGCCCTCTCACCAGTCCCTGTGGTGCGGTGGTGAACTTTTGCTGTAGAAAGGGGGGGGTCCTTAGCCTCTCCACAGAATGCCTCCAGAGATTCAGCAGTGGGAAGTAGAATTTGAGAGGATGCTCTGGTCTCCCTGCAGCAAGGGTCTAGATGCGGTCCGTACTGCACTGCCCTGGGCACAGACTGGCTTCAACGGCAGATCTCATCTCTATCTCAGGGAGACAGTGCAGCCTCTGGGGAACCGAGTGGCCAGCCTGCTCAGGGGTCTCGGCTTTTCACCCCCATCCTTCCTCTCGAGCTCAGCGCCGTAATGGAAGCCCCTCAGATGGGGACCCTCCAGCCTCACTGGCGCGGCTTTCCACTTCGCCGGCCGGTGCCAGTTGTAATGCTTCAGGCAGTGAACTATGTTGGATTGAGTGGATCACAGCTTCAGAAGTCTATGAATACTATATTCTTAACAGTTAACTTTAACCTTAACAGCTATCAGGTAGTGTTAGCGAAATTTGGCTGCACACAGAGCACACAGCCAAATCTCCTGTTTCTAATCATAATAACAATTTCGTCTAATGATATAATATCATCTCACCTTTTGATCATATGTCTTTCCTCTGGCGTAGCTTATCCTCTGGTGTGTGCCTCATGCTTACAAATAGAATCACAACCTCATGCTTCCAGTTCCAAGATCACCCTGCAGCCAGCCTCCCTCAGCTGTCTGAGTGAGCCACTTTATTAGCATATCAATAGGAAGTCCCGAAGCTCGAAGAATAGGCCTCCAACAGCCAATAACACCTCTTACAAAGCTTGTGACATCACAGGATATTAATGACTATATAAGGATTTAACAACACAGGAAAATGCAACAGCCAATGAACAATGACTACAGGAGCCTTATGGGTGTGTCTGAGCAGAGACAGGGTGCATGTATGTTTTTAGAAGCCACATGGCTTTCAAACATTAACCCTGTCTCCAACCAGAACCCAAAAGACTCCCGTATTTCCGTTGATAGAAATCCCTATTATACATTGTTCCAGAGAACAATGTATACCTGGATTATTCTACTGTCTTTGTGGACGAGAGATTATCGGCAGGCGTACACTCATTGGGCCACAAATGTGTTGATCAGGTACACAGGGGCAACACGAGAGCACACTTGTTAAACCGATAATGTCTTTGCAGAGTGAACACACCCCCACCAGATGATCGTTCTGTGCATCGCACAGGGGCCCTTAGCTGGCGGACACGTCCCCACTCCGCAAACATTTCTCTACATCCCCAAAGAGCTTTTCACTACCAAACGGATCTCAACCAGCGTTGGTCTGCCCCAGTCAGCTCTTTAGAGTGGGCTACGATTGAACACACACTGGGAGACTTATGACAATACATTAATATAAAATTTTCCACAACAGTAGGAAGACTCAGATAAGTTTGGAAATACAATTGGTTTTATTTAGAGTGGTTATACACAGAAACGACAGGGTGCTGCAGAGGCATCTTAAGCTTAGTAGCACTACACAGGGATAAAGTTTATAGGAAACGTAAAGATACTTGCAGTGGGTTGATTCCTGGAGATGGGGTCACCCAGTGGCTTCTTGAGAGATGTACTGGTCTCCTATGTGGAAAGGAACAGGTAAGGTTTTCTTAGGGCAAATTAAGTAGACTGTGGGTAGGGCAGAGGAGAGTCTCTGACTACTAGAGAGGAAGGGGCTCTGTCCAGCCCAACAATTTGAAGTTGGAGGGGCTCTGTCCGGCCCAAAAGTGAGATGGTAGTCGGGGCTCTGACCAGCCCAAAAGAGAGATGGTAGTCGGGGCTTTGTCCGGCCCAAAAGAGAGATGATAGTCGGGGCTCTGACCGGCCCAAAAGAGAGATGATAGTCGGGGCTCTGACCGGCCCAATAGAGAGAGATGACGGCAGTTTTCTGTTGGAGATCTTTACCTGGCATCAGGTTCTTAGCACGAACGTCAAGCAAATGGCGTCAGCTATTTAAGTAGGTACAAGAGGAGGAGCAGGGTGATGTTGTTGTGACGTCATCAATCTGCGACGGAGTTTGTGGAGATATCAGAGCTCCCAGTGGAAAGATAAGAATATTGCAGGAGAAATGTTGGAGCCTCCAGTGGAGGAATAAAGACATTACAGGAGAAATGTCGTAGCTTCCAGTGGTGGGATAAAGACATTACAGGAGAAATATCGGAGCCTCCAGTGGAGGGATAAGGACATTACACCAGTGCTGGGAGGAATCCCAGACATAGGTGGAGCTCTTCTGGCAGGGACCGTGGCGTGGCTTCTCCCCCGGTCCCGCCTGCACAACACGGGAGACAGGAGCGTGCGGCCGCCTCACCCGGTGAGGCTCCTGTTAGGGAGGCGGCCCGACATGGGAGAGACATCGCTGTGGGTGCCGGCCAGTCGGTTAGAGTGGCCGGCGGCCCTCCAGTGCCTCCTTTGGGAGTCAGTCGCGCCCCCCTGGGACGGCTGTGAGAAGTGGTGGGAGAAGTGCAGTGGGGAGGAATACCCAGAGCGCAGATGGCGCTGCTGGAGTGGGAGTGCTGCACAGCCCGGCAGATGGGACGTGAGCTTCAGGATCCAGGGCTGATGCTGCCTTCCATGAAGTCCCCTCGGTTGCTGGTCGGCTAGATGTGGCGTTCACCCGGTCACAGGGTGAGCTGTCCAGCTCAGATGATGGTGAAGTGCCTGACCAATCTGCGGCGGTGGATTCCAGACCTGCAGCTGTGGGATCCTCTCCTGTGCAGCCTGGTAAGTGTTGGATGGTTTGTTGGGAGCGGGGGGTAGCAGGGTGTTGTCCCCCGCCGGTGTTGTCTTCTGCACTCCTCACTCATCGGACTGTGTGTCTGCTGCGTCGGGCATGGGCTCAGATGTACACCTTTTAGCGGGTTTGCGCACACTGGTGTTACGCTTTGAGGTGAGTACAATTCCTGCTTCCCCGGTTTCCGTCTGAATTCCCAGCCAGATGGCCACTGGGGTCCCCCGAGATGCTGCTGCCCCTGTTCCTGGGTCTAGTGTGGCCACTGGTTCGGGTACGGCAGTGGTGGTGACATTGGGGCTCAGACAGGGTAGATAGTTTCTGACAAGACGGATACATCAAAGGAGTCGGGTAAGGGGGTAAGGTTTCTGACACTTTCCGCTTGGCTGACACGGCCAAGTGCAAGGTGTATGTCTGCTTTGAGGGCCCATTGGGGACCCATCTCAAACCAATAGTGGAAGGGTGAGTATGTTGAAATTTTCTCCCTTTTCCATCCAAACTTTAACTTCGAAAAAGGATGAGGAGAAAAAAGGGCGGTATAGCCTGATTCCCCGATTCTTTGTTAACTGGCTACATTGTTTGCTATATTAGCGAGCGTGATTGGCGAAAAACAACTTGAGAGCTGTTCGCGCTTTTCTGCTACCTGGATGCCATTGGGGAGGCTCAGTGGGTTTATGGGGGTCAGGTGTGACTCCAGTACGACAAACAATTTCATAAGCGGGAAGCTGTCCGCCCCTCCCTGCGCTGGGACCACAAGGACATCATCAGCTTATGGATGAAGCTTATGTCATCTGCGAGGGCCTCCACATCGTTTTTTTTCCGGTGGGGCCAGAAGTTTGAGTACCCCGGCACAGCTAAACGACGGGGGGTTTTGTCGGCAGTACAATGAGGGAGCGGGAAGGTTTGGAGACGGACGTCGTTTCAAACACGAGTGCTCCGGTTGTGGAGAGTCCAGAAAACACAAAAACACCAAACCAGCGCCGTCCCCTTACTACTTCCTCTTTGTGCTTTACATAGGGTATCCATCCCATCTTCTCCAACCACGGTCTCCACATTTTTTTCAAATTCCTTAAAATTTCTTCTCTTTGTATAAACAATTTTCTCCCTCCTCCGGTACCCTGACATCTGGGGCACCTGGCATCTGCTGTCCACCCGAACCTGAACAGTCTTTTAGGTGTATAATATTTCCTATGTACCAACATCAAAAACAAGATCTTCTGTGTGGGTGAGACCGACACCAGGTGTCCTCTCTCTAGTATCCTCTTCCATTGCTCGTCCCTAGATCCATTGCTTGTCCCTAGATCATAGTTACATAGTAGGTGAGGTTGAAAAAAGACACAAGTCCATCAAGTCCAACCTAGATCCTCCTCGAGATCCTCCTCCCACTTTTAAGCAATTCCGGGCTCTCAATACTTCCTCCACATATATATGGGTAGATTTCTGATGTAAATCCCCCAGTCCTACTCAGGTTCATTATTCTTTGGTAAATGGTGGTATTCCACCAAACCGGGCCTTGTTTCTCAAACTGAGCATTTAAAGCGTGTCTAATTTGTAGATATTTATAAAATGTATGTTTAGGTATATCGTATTCCTCTCTCAATGTTGTAAATGTTTTTAGCGTTCTTCCCTCATACAGTCGGGCCAGCCTATCTATTCCTTTCATTTCCCATTCTTTGATCTTTCCTATCATCTCCAGCTCCCGGAGGTTCCTATTACCCCAGAGGGGAGTATATTCTGTCACACCACCTTGTCCCCTTAGTGACTTTACTGCTTTCCATACATTTTATGGCTAGCCTTACTGTAGGGGTTTTATTAACAAAGGAATCAGCCTCCAATACCTCCACTACCATCTTATGGGATGCCCCTAGTATCATTAGTTCCTTGTTTATTCCTCCTTCAGGGTCTTTACTCCCTCTTAAGTGTTGTAGTTGGGCTGCCAAAAAGTAACTCCGTGGATGTGGGACTGCCATACCCCCCTCCCTTGTTGATAACTGTAGGGATTCTAAGTTTATCCTGGCCTGGCCTCCTTTCCATATTAATTCTCTAAACAGAGTGTCAATTTTTTTAAACCATTTCTTGTGTATCCAAATCGGGGTGTTATGCAATAAATATACCGTATTTATTTAACACACACTTTTTTCCCCTTAAAATCAGGGGAAAACCGTGGGTGAGTGTTATACGCCTATGCCCCGCCGATCCCCCGCTGATTGTGAGCAGAGGAGCGAGCCGCCGAGATACACATAGCCGAGTGTACTCGGCTAGACTCGGCTCCGCTCACAGTCACGCCCAGTCCCGCCCTATGATGGACATAACACAGGCGGGACTGGGCGTGACTGTGAGCGGAGCCGAGTCTAGCCGAGTACACTCGGCTATGATCTCGGCGGCTCTCGGCTCCGCTCACAGTCGCGCCCGTCCCGCCATTGGACCTGTGTTATGTCCATCATAGGGCGGGACTGGGCGTGACTGTGAATGGAGCCGAGTACACTCGGCTATGTGTATTTCGGCGGCTGTGTGTCCATCATAGGGCGGGACTGGGCGGGACTGCGAGAGGAGCCGAGAGCGGCTGAGAGCCACCGAGAGCCACCAAGCGCCACCGAGGTACACAGGACATCCGACTCTGGATCTCGGAGGCGCCATTTTAGAACTGGAAGGCTACACTGACAAGTCTGCAAATGACACTGGGGCAAGGCTGCAATGACAAGGCTGCAATGACACTGGATAAGGCTGCAGATGGACACTGATGAGGCTGCATGGATGGGCATTTAAATGTAAGTTTTTTTTCCTTAAACTTCCCTCCTAAAAGTTTTTTTCCTTAAAATTCCCTCCTAAACTTGGGGTGCGTGTTATACGTCGATAAATCAGGTAATAACTGTGGCATCCACAACATTTTAATTAAGTTGCATCTCCCGGCGTCCAATAAAGGAGGGCGCCGTCAGATTTCAGTTTTCTTTTTGAACTTAACCAGAAGCGGGGATATGTTGTTATTAATATACTTATTTGGATCTCTTGTTATATGTATACCTAGGTATTTCATAGTCTCAACTACATCCACTTGGGGAGTTTCTGAAAATGTTAGGTTCCTGATGGGGTCCACTGGCATAAGTGCTGATTTCTCCCAGTTTATGGCTAATCCAGAGAGTCTTCCAAATTCTCTGAAAATACTCATCGCCTGCCTAAGTGATTGCTCTATATCTCCCAAGAAAAGGAGGACATCATCTGCATATAATGCGATTCTCTCCTCACCTGTCGCTCTCCTGATTCCTTCCATATTTGTACTTGCTCTTATTGCAATAGCCAATGGCTCCATTGCAAGTGCAAAGAGCAGGGGTTACCATGGACACCCCTGTCTTGTCCCTCTCTCCAATAGGATCTTACCTGAGTAGTCATTATTGACTCTAATTTTGGCACTAGGTCCCTTATGCAGTAATTTTATCCACCTAATGAAGGAGGGACCGAAGCCAAATTCTCCCAATATTCGCCAAATATACTCCCACTCTAAATAATTGAAGTCTTTAACCACATCTAGGGACATCACTGCCCTTGTACCCATATTCTCTGTTGGTGTAAGTTAAGGAATACCCTCCTAATGTTCATACTTGTTGACCTGCTGGGAATAAACCTCGTTTGGTCTGGGTGTATAAGTTTAGAGATGATCTTATTTAACCTGGCTGCCATTACTTTAGCTGATATCTTAGCGTCCGAGCAAAGTAGGGAAATGGGTCTATAGGACGTGGTCTCTAGCGGGTCTTTCCCCTCTTTATGCAGGACTATTATTGTTGCCTCTGTCATAGATATGGGCAGTTTCCCCTCCACGTCTACCCAGTTCAGCACTTTAAGGAGCTCCGGGAGCATTACTTCCCCATAATATTTATAGATTTCTACAGGGAGGCCGTCTGGTCCGGGGGATTTCTGATTAGCCATCTCCGCCACAGCTATCTGTATTTCCTCCAGTGTTATCGGGGCTTCTATTCCCTCTTTATACTCTTCTGTTAGGGACGGTATCTCTATTTTCCCCAAAATATTGTCCAACTCCTCTCCTCCTGCGGTCCCCTGTGACCTGTACAAATTCTCCTGGCTGGGGTGCTCATCCCCTCTTCGCCTTGCTGACATATCCACTTTTCAGTTAACCAACACAGTTTTTATTTTTAAAGATGATTTTTAGCCTTATGCCGCGTACACACGAGTGGACTTTACGGCAGACTTGGTCCGGCGGACTTTTCGACAGACTTTCCGACAGAACGGACTTGCCTACACAACGGACTTGCCTTTGGAGCCTTATATTTCCTGCTGATTGTGGCTACTTGGAGGAGAGTGGGATTACTACATATTCCTGTGCTCTACCATCCATATCTGTCAAGGTGCTTCGATTATTGGTGTGCAATCACTGACAAATCTGAACGATTCATGGGGCAAATGTCCTAGTGAATCCACGCTGCGTACACATGACCGGTTTTGTCGTCGGAATAAGCTCCGAAGGTTTTTCCGTCTGATCTCAGACGGAATTCCATTCAAGCGGTCTTGCCTACACACGATGCTTCAGAGCATGCGTCGTTTTTGGTCCGTCGGAACCCGATAGGAATTGGTTCCGTCGGAAATATTTAGAACATGTTCCATTTCTAGGTCCGTCAAAATTTTCGAAAAAAAAAAAGTCCGATGAGGCCTACACACAATCGGAATAGATGATGAAAAGCTTCCGTCTGACTTTTTCTGTCGGACATCCCGCTCGTGAATACGTGGCTTCATGGTATTGGTGGTGGTTTTCTGTTTCACCTTTCATGAACTTTAAATGGTGGTTTGAAAATTGAAGTTTGGTTCAGCAAGATTCATACATCTTTATTATATACATCTATCAACACTATTTATCACAGATTGGACTTCTTCTGCTTGTTTTGGCTTTACAGTATATTTTTTATATTTTTTTTTTTTGAATTTTTGAAGTGCAATTTCAGCTTTTCACTTTGTTTTTCTCACTCCTGTGGCTACTTTGTATCTTTGCATTTTTACCATTGCAATTTTTGAACTTTTACATTTTGGTTATTCATTGCACTAATATTGTCACTTATTGTCTGTATCACTATGGGTTTTTATTCGTTTTAAAATACCTAAGATTTTCATTTGTTTTCATTTTCAAATGTCATTAGCGCTGCACCATGATTTTTATATTTATACCTTTTGTCAATTGTCATTTGCACACACGAGCGGACTTTACGGCAGACTTGGTCCGGCGGACTTTTCGACAGACTTTCCGACAGAACGGACTTGCCTACACACGATCAACCAAAGTCCGACGGATTCGTACGTGATGACGTACGACCGGACTAAAACAAGGAAGTTCATAGCCAGTAGCCAATAGCTGCCCTAGGGTAGGATTTTGTCCGTCGCACTAGCATACAGACGAGCGGACTTTTCGAGTCCGTCGGAAAGATTTGAAACATGTTTCATTTCTAGGTCCGTCGAACTTTTGGGGAAAAAAAGTCCCCTGGAGCCCACACACGATCGAATTGTCCAATGGACTCCGGTCCGCCAGACCAAGTCTGTCGTAAAGTCTGCTCGTGTGTACGCGGCATTAGAAGTGCTTTTGGGGAGGCCTAATATCAAAGGGGACTTCTCCCAACCCCTAACTCAGGTCGAAGGCAATCGAACAAGTAACAAGTAATAAAGAGTTGTGGATGAGGGAGGTATCTGGGGGCTTATTCTGGGCTTGTATTTACAAGGGTCAGCAAGATGTATCCAATGCATCTGATTTATCAAATATATTGCGATATTGCACTGCAATGCAGTTCTCTGTATGCAAGTATGCTAGTATTTTACATAACAGTCTCTGTATAGAGTATATGCAATATAAGATATGCAATCTGCAGTATGCAGTGTACAATGTGCAGGTTCGTTACTCACGCAACCTTTTCAGGCTCAGACGGAACTGCCTTGATCCTGGATACCAGGCTTGTGGTGTAGTCAAGACACACACAGGTTCAATCAAAAAGTTACTGCATCCACGGTCGTGTTCCCTAAGAGAAAACAACAAAAGTTTTCTGGCGTTTGCAGGTATCTCGTGGGCCTCTCTGGTGTCTCGCGGCTCCATTCAGCTGCCTTACGCCACTATGAAACTCTCCCTGCACATCCGTTTCCGTCCTCCGTGGCCTTGCCGGCCTCCGTAGTTCTTCCTCTGCTACCCTCTACTGATTTGGGCGGTCTCGGGCTGACGGACAGCCAGGCAGGAACGGCTAAGAGCAGGCTTACGGTGCCGCCTAGTATCCCCTGTCAGGGATCAGCATGGAGCAGACTACGGCAGGCATAGGGCTGAAGGAGACACACACTCTCACTCCTCGCGTCTTATTCCACCTCTCCATCTGGTCACGCCCCCTTACCAAATCCTTTGAAGTAGTGTAACCCTTTTTAATTTGAATTGTATTCTAGTATTAAACAGTATCACACTAGGGCAGCTTTGTGCTCTCTTTTCTTTGTATGTTCCGGTTGTGGAGCCAGTCACACGCTGTCTCGATGCTTCAAACAGGAAAAAGGCCATCCCAGCGATGCTACAAGTGGGACGACTCCAGTGATGGTGGAAAGGACGCTTCCTTTCCTAAATAGGTACCTGGACCGTACGGCTGCCCGGCTTCTGGAGTTGGGTTTTACTGAGGGTTTTCGGGTTCCGTGTTCAATGGAGAGTATTTCTCCTGTTTCAAAAAATTTGCATTCTGCGCTGCTTCATCCTTTGGTGGTTCCGTAAAGACTACATAAGGAAGTGGCACTGGGGCGCATGTGTGGCCCCTTCCCTCTTCCCCCCGCTGGCAGATTTGGTGGTTTCTCCGTTGGGGGTGGTCCCCAAAAAAGAGCCATAGAAATTTTGCTTAATACATCACCTTTCTTTCCCTAAAGGTGGCTCGGTTAATTATGCGATTGACCCAGCTCCGTGTCTTATACTTCTTTTGATGCTGCAGTTTTTGGGGTACGGCATTACGGAAGAGGCGCGCTCATGGGCAAAACTGATGTGGAGTCTGATTTTCGGCTGTTGACGGTCCACCCACACAGCTTTTATCTCCTGGAGTGTCATTGGCTGGACACTTTTTTTTTTATCACAATCAAAGTTTATTGAGAGCAAATTCAATATACATGTTATATTATGATAAACATCTGTTTAAGCATGTAACATTATGTCAGCGAACAACTAGGCATTGCAAATATATTCTGAAAATTGAGTTTCAAAAATAATATTTCAAGTATTCTGGAAATAGGGTACAAGGGAAAAGGGAAGAGGGGGATGGAAAAAAAAAAGGGGGGGGGGAGGGTTTAAGGATGAGCAGGTAGCAATATGATACCATTTAGGATTGGTGTTGTTGGCTTATAATACATATGCATATAAATGAGTATTCTGAAACAGATAGTAAATGATAGCATCATTCAAGTTAAAAGTTCTTGGCAATTGAACCAGGGTTTCTTAGTTCGGGGTGGTTGCTGTTTTAAATTTGTCCGATAATGTAAACAGATACCAGGGTTGCCACATCTTGTTAAAGTTGGTGTTGTTTTCTTTTTTCATAGCTAAAATTTCTTCCATCTTATAGGTATACTGTACTTTGTCAAACCAATCTTTAGCTCCTGGAGTATGTGTAGATTTCCAGTGTAATGGAATTAGGGTTTTAGCTGCGTTTAAGAGATGTCTGGTGAAGGACTTTTTGTACTTGCTCAGTGTATATGTGTTGACGTGAATCAGGCAGGCAGCGGCATTTAGGTTTATTTTGGTCTCAGTAATGTATTTTATCCAGCGTATTATTTTTCCCCAATACTCTTGGATTGGGGGACATGTCCACCATATGTGCATAAATGAGCCTGTTTTTGTTCCACATCTCCAGCATGTGTCTGAGGTTGTGGGGAACCACCTCCTGGCCTTTTGTGGTGTCACATACCATTGGGTTAATATTTTATATGATATTTGGCTGGACACTTTTTATGTGGACTGATCTCTTGCTCTCTGTTTGAGACCTTCAGTTCATTTGTGGAATGGGTGGTGTGGGACATGTCTGGCATCAATTTCGTTATTCACTACCTTGACGATTTTTTAAGCATAAGCCCCCCTTCCTCTGGGTTATGTGGTATCTTACTGGCTACTCTTCAACATATTGTAGAACGCTTTGGGATACAGCTGGCACCAGACAAGACTATCGGCCCTGTGGTTGAACTTCGTTTTTTGGGGATCGTCATTGATTCCCAGGCTATGGAATGCAGGTTGCCTGATGATAAGTTGTTTTTTCTGTGACTTTCCTTCCTGTTTGTTTTATTTTATTCTCTATGTTGCCGTATTTTTCTTTTCAGATGATGAGGCTGGTCTCGTCTGGATCATGAGCGATTCTTTTGTTTTTTGGGGGGTAAATAGGCGGATGTTCGGCCGTCAGTTAGGTGTCCCCCGGGAGGTGACCATGGCCTGTTGGATTGGGGTCCCGGGTATATTTTGGAGGGGCCCCGGACGTGGTGGTATTGCACGTCCGGGGTAACAATTTAGGAGTTCGGTCTATGAGGCATTTGGCTCGGGACATTAAAATTGATGTCCTTCTCATCTGCACAGATTTTCCCCATACCCTCATCGTGTGGTCTGACATCGTCGGCCGTACTACTTGGCGCTGGGCTAGGTCAGTGAAGAAGGTCAACAAGGACCTTATTAAGGTTAACAAGGAGGTGGGAAGATTTATCACACGTAATGGTGGCTTTGTGGTCAGACACCGGGATATGGAAGTTGACACTAGTCGGTACTTGAGGGGGGATGGTGTACATCTCAATACTGTAGGCATTGATTTTTGGTTTCTACGCCTGCAGGATAGAATCCAATGAGCTCTGCATTTTTTGGGGCGCCCACAGGTGTAAGGCTTTACACCTGTGTGCTGTGGCGGTTGGGATCTTTGGAGGCCGTCAAAAATGAATACTGATATGGCATAGTGGGGAACCATCTATGGTATGGGGTCCTCGGTAAGATGCCAGTTAACCAAGGTTTAACTGGGTATTTGGCATATGGGTATCAGCGTTGGAAGGCGGAGAGTTGGTATAGTCCTCGACTCGGTGTGTTGCGACTGGGGACCTTGTGTGGTCACGCTGATACTAAAATCGATTTGGGGTCTTTTCAGTGCCTTCAAAGATCAGCAACATGGTTTAATAGATATACAGTATGTGAGATTATTGTTTGTAAATACAATCTTTATGGGTATTGTTAATAAATGGCCAGTACGGTATGGTTATTTAACTGCTTACCGACCGCCGCATGTACTTATACGTCAGCAGAATGGCACGGCCAATGGGCGTACCTGTACGTCCCTTTGAATTTGCCACCGTGCCATCGCGTGCGCGCCGCCGTGAGCTCCGTGAGATATCTGCGAACGTCTCACGGAGAGGAAGAACGGGAGGATGCTAATGTAAACAAGCATCTCCCCGTTCTACCTAGTGTCACTGTCACTGATCATAGCTCTCTGTGATCGGGAGCAGTGATCAGTGATGTGTCACTCACAGCCCCTCCCCCCCACAGTTAGAATCACTCCCTAGGACACACTTAACCCCTCCCTAGCTCCCTAGTGGTTAACCCCTTCACCGCCAGTGTCATTTTTACAGTAATCAATGCAATTTTATAGCACTGATCGCTGTAAAAATGACAATGGTCCCAAAAATGTGTCAAAATTGTCCGATGTGTCCGCCATAATGTCGCAGTCATGATAAATCCCAGATCGCCGCCATTACTAGTAAAAAAAAAAATATTAATAAAAATGCCATAAATCTATCCCCTATTTTGTAGACGCTATAACTTTTGCGCAAACCAATCAATAAACGCTTATTGCAATTTTTTTTTACCAGAAATATGTAGAAGAATACGTATCGGCCTAAACTGAGAAAAAAAAATGTTTTTTTTATATATTTTTGGGGGATATTTATTATAGCAAAAAGTAAAAAATAATGAGTTTTCTTTTCAAAATTGGCGCTATTTTTTTGCTTGTAGCGCAAAAAATAAAAACCGCAGAGGTGATCAAATACCAGCAAAAAGAAAGTTCTATCTGTGGGAAAAAAAGGACGTCAATTTTTTTTGGAAGCCACGTTGCACGACTGCGCAATTGTCAGTTAAAGCGACGCAGTGCCAAATCGCAAAAAGTGCTCTGGTCTTTGGGCAGCCAAATGCTCCGGGGCTGAAGTGGTTAAGATGGGTACAATAAATATGTTGAAAAAGCTATTCCCCCACTCTCCTTCCTTTGCAGCGTATTATGGGAATTGTATTGTAAAGGTCCTTAAGTCCCATTCTATGATTAATGTTTCAGGCTACAAGTCCCATGATCCTCGGTGTTCTATAGGTTTTTCTGACTATAGTTCTCCCTCTGTTGACTGGAGGGGATAGTGCAACACAACATAACAGCAGATAAGTGAACGTAAAACTGATTTTAAAGTGGTTGTAAACCACGGATGTTTGAACAAAAAAACACCTGTAAGGCAATGGCATAATGTACTAGTATGCATCGTATATTAGCACGTTATGAAATACTCACCTTGGAATGAAGCCCTCCTGTGCTGTCACCACTGAGAGGACTGACATGTTCCCCCATTCTTCCTTCCGGGTTTGCACGCTCCGGCTATGTGATTGGCCAGGACCCCGCAATGATGTCACATGCCGGACCTTCAGAACACATGCACCGGTGATGTAACTGGCTGCACCTTTAGGAGATATTCATTGAACCTACAGGTAAGACTTATTATATGCTTACCTGTAGGTAAAAATGGCCAAGCATGGGTTTACTACAGCTTTAAAGAAGGAAATACCTCCTCCATGTTTATGTAGTCCAGCATGGGGGTACACCCTTGTTGTTGGTCTCCAGGATACTTGGCACTGCTGCAAACTGGGGGCTCCTCTGTTCATAAATGAATGCTAGGATGGGGTCGGTGGGGTTGGTTTCCCTGAGAACAAAGCACAGCCAACGTTTGACACATTTCACTGACAGCATAATGACCACACACACTGCAACCATATGTAGCCATGCCTCCTTAGGGGTTTGCTGTGTGTAGTGGTCTTTGGGTGTCTTCCCATCATAACCCTATGGAGATACTCTTGATGAAAGCAAGAATTGGTCTTGCTGTAAAAAATTGCAATGATATGCACCTGTCATGCAGGTATGTATGTAAATCAGCGCTCTGGTTTCAGAATGAAGAGCGCCTTGCCCACCATGGCTGAAGAACGGCACTGGACTGAGCTGACATCTCCCGAGCACCGCAGTGGAGCCCTGGGTGGCCGGGGATGAGGGTGGGGTGGAGTCAGGTCAGGGGGACCCGGGCTGTCAATCACAGGTGGGCACACTGGGACACTGGCAGAGGACTGAGCAGACCTGACTGTAAACACCAGGCACATGTACACCTCCCGCAGGTGCATGCACCCCCCCATCACATATACCCCCCGTCCCATGCACACCCCCCGCAGGCACATGTACACCTCCCGCAGGTGCATGCACCCCCCCATCACATATACCCCCTGTCCCATGCACACCCCCCGCAGGCACATGTACACCTCCCGCAGGTATATGCACCCCCAGTAACATATACCCCCCAGTCACAGGCACACACCCCATAGGCACATGTTTACCTCCCACAGGCACATGTACACCCCCGCAGGCACATGCACACCCCCACAGGCACATGCACACAACCCGCAGGCACATGCACACCTCTCGCAGGCACATGCACACCCCCCCGCAGGCACATGTACACCTCGCCGCAGGCACATGCACACCCCCCTTAAGGCACATGCACACACCCCCAGTCACATGCAAACCCTCCCTAGTCACATGCACCCCCCCAGCCCATGTACTGCACACATAGCAAGGCTCTGTCCCCTTACAGCTCAGTCAGCGCATCCTCAGCTCAGCAGTCAGTCGGCTGCACACAGACAGAGAACTGGAATTGGCTCCGCCTCCACCACAGAAGGGCTGGAAGGAGGGTGGACTCGGCGATCCTGCTGGGGTCCCAGCTGCGCCATTGCACAAAATATCGTCTCAAGGGATGGATGGGATTTGCTAGCGGGGCGGGGCAGGGCAGTCGTCAGTCTGTGTGTGTGTCTCTGCCAGCTGTTACAGTGGAGTTTTAATGACAGGAGTGGAGACTGGGCAGTGCTCTGGTGGGGAGTGGTGTTACAGAGCAGAGAGGAGGCGGACTGACTGTATGCTAAATAAGGAGGCATGAAGCTCTGCTGACTGTACTGGGACTGATGTATGAGGATAGACACAGGTGGCTCTTTAGGCAAACTAGGTGGCCGCGAGGCCCCGGAGAGGGCGAGGCCTTAGGCGGCCACCTAATTTGCCTAATTCGCCTCTTCTGATGAATGGGATGTACAGGAATGATTTGCATGCTCTGCCCACCATCATGAAATGAGGATCAATCCCCTTTCTTGTAAATGTTCTAAGAAGCCATTACTCGGCTATTAAATAGCTGAGAACATTTTGTATCATTCTTCATGTCATTGTACAATGTGACATTACGAGGCCATTCATTTGTCATTCTCTCTTTTTACAGCAGAAGCCAGGGCCCTCCGGGGCCCCAGTGAAGTCACTGTTCGTCATGGAGAGGATTTATCTGTGACCTGTTATTACGATGACGGCTTTGAATCTTATGTGAAGTATTGGTGTAAAGGAGCCTACTGGAAAACCTGTAACATCCTCATCAAATCAACTGATTGGTCCAAGAACCAATACTCCATGGAGGACAACCCTTCATGGGGCAGGTTTACCATCACCAAAAGACGAATGAGACCGGAAGATGCTGACACGTACCACTGCGGGATCGAACGAAACTGGAGCGATAACATGCACGCCGTGATGGTGACCGTCCTCCCAGGTAATGTCCACCTCCTTGTTAGTTGGGTTTTATTGTCACAATGATTTCACGTAACGACACCCCACCACATTCACAGAGCAGACTGATGTTTGATTCGAGGGGAACTCCAACCACAGTGTTTTGGAAGGTTTTATGGATTTATTTGGTTTCCATTGTGTGTTGAAGAAATTAAATTCTTCTAAAACGGGTCTCAGATAATAATAATAATAATAGATCATACATGGAGGACAATGGTGAGGGAGAGGAATGAATACGATAAGAAGAGGAATCCACAGACCTATCATGACTATTGGTAGAATATATCGGTAAACATTGATATAAATACTATTTATACAGTGCCTTGAAAAAGTATTTTGTCATGTTACAAACAAAAACAAAAATATATTTTATTGGGATTTTATGTAATAGACCGACACAAAATGGCACATAATTGTGAAGAGGAAGGAAAATGATAAATGATACAAATAAATATGTGAAAAGTGTGGGGGAGGCATTTGTATTCAGCCCCCTTTACTCTGATACCCCTAACTAAAATGTAGTGGAACCAATCGCCTTCAGCAGTCACCTAATTAGTAGATAGTGTCCACCTGTGTGTCATTTAATCTCAGTATAAATACAGCTGTTCTGTGAAGCCCTCAGAGGTTTGCTACTTAGTAAAAAAACAGCATCATGAAGGCCAGGGAACACACCAGACAGGTCAGGGATAAAGTTGTGGAGAAGTATAAAGCAGGGTTAGGTTATAAAAAAATCTCCCAAGCTTTGATCATCTCACGGAGCTCTGTTCAATCCATCATCGGAAAATGGAAAGAGTATGGCACAACTGCAAACCTACCAAGACATGGCCGTCCACCTAAACTGACCGGCCGGGCAAGGAGAGCATTCATCAGAGAAGCAGCCAAGAGGTCCATGGTAACTCTGGAGGAGCTGCAGAGATCCACAGCTCAGGTGGGAGAATCTGTCCACAGGACAACTATTAGTTGTGTTCTCCACAAATCTGCCCTTTATGGAAGAGTGACAAGAAGAAAGACATTGGTGAAAGAAAGTCATAAGAAGTCCTGTTTGTAGTTTGTGAGAAGCCATGTGGAGGACACAGCAAACATGTGGAAGAAGGTGATCTGGTCAGATGAGACCAAAATTCAACTTTATGGCCTAAAAGCAAAACACTATGTGTGGGGAAAACTAACACTGCACATCACCTTGAACACACCATCCCCACCGTGAAACATGGTGGTGGCAGCATCATGTGGTGGGGATGCTTTTCTTCAGCAGGGACAGGGAAGCTGGTCAGAGATGATGGGAAGATGGATGGAGACAAATACAGGACAATCTTAGAAGAAAACCTGTTAGAGTCTAAAAAAGACTTGAGACTGGGGCGGAGGTTCACCTTCCAGCAGGACAACGACCTGAAACATCCAGCCAGAGCTACAATGGAATGGTTTAGATCAAAGCATATTCATGTGTTAGAATGGCCCAGTCACAGTCCAGACCTAAATCACATTGAGAATCTGTGGCAAGACTTGAAAATTGCTGTTCACAGACGCTCTCCATCCAATCTGACAGAGCTTGAGATATTCTACAAAGAAGAATGGGCAGAAATGTCCTCTCTAGATGTGCAAAGCTGGTAGAGACATCCCCAAAAAGACTTGTAGAGAAAGGGGGTTCTACAAAGTATTGACTCCGGGGGTCGCCATACAAATGCCCCTCCCCCCACACTTTTCACATATTTATTTGTATCATTTATCATTTTCCTTCCACTTCACAATTATGTGACACTTTGTGTTGGTCTATCACATAAAATCCCAATAAAATACATTTACGTTTTTGGCTGTAACATGAGAAAATGTGGGAAATTTCAAGGGGTATGAATACTTTTTCAAGGCACTGTAGAAGGTATTGGTGATCATTGGTGTAAATAACAATAGTGATGAGAAATCACACTTTTGAGGTCTGTGAAATGCCACTCATCATCACAGGAAACCACGGGGCAGCTCGGCACAGACAACACAAAATTAGTTCAAAAACGCATAAAAGATTGCTTTCTTTTGTCTTTTTTGCCCATTTTTGGGTTTTGCCTTTAGCCTGCTATGTATTTCCAGCTTTTAAATCTCATAATGTATTGTTGTCATTTCCTTGACATTCTGCATGTTTAAAACATTCAATACATGGAAAAGAAACCACGTAGAATCTGTGAGCGTGGACACACGGTGCTGACTAGGGATGGGCTGTCTGTTCGGGTCGAACGTAAGTTCCACTCAAACATCGGCTGTTCGCCCGTTCACTGAACAGCGAACAATTTGGGGTGTTCACGGCGAATTTGAAAGCCACGGAACACCCTTTAAAAGTCTATGGGAGAAATCAAAAGTGCTAATTTTAAAGGCTTATATGCATGGTATTGTCATAAAAAGTGTTTGTGGACCCGGGTCCTACCCCAGGGGACATGGATCAATGCAAAAAAAAGTTTTAAAAACATCTGTTTTTTCAGGAGCAGTGATTTTAATAATGCTTAAAGTCAAACAATAAAAGTGTAATTTAACTTTAAATTTCGTACCTGGGGGGTGTCTATAGTATGACTGTAAAGGGGTGCATGTTTCCCGCGTTTAGAACAGTCTGACAGCAAAATGACATTTCAAAGGAAAAAAAAAGTCATTTAACCACTTGCTTACTGGGCACTTAAACCCCCCTCCTGTCCAGACCAATTTTCAGCTTTCAGTGCTCTCACACTTTGAATGACAATTACTCAGTCATGCAATACTCTACCCAAATGATTTTTTTGTCCTTTTTTCCATACAAATAGAGCTTTCTTTTGGTGGTATTTGATCACCTCTGGGTTTTTTTTTTTTTTTGCGCTATAAATGAAAAAAGACCAAAAATTTTGAAAAAAAACGAATTTTTCTTAATTTCTGTGATAAAATTTTGCAAATTGTTAATTTTTCTTCATAAATTTTGCCCACAATTTATACTGCTACATATCTTTGGTAAAAATAACCCAAAATTTGTGGAAATTATTTGGTCTGTTTGAAAGTTTTAGAGTCTACAAGCTATGGTGCAAATCATAAAAAATGTATCACATCTGATTTACTGGTGGCCTATCTCATTTCTTGAGACCCTAACAAGCCAGGAAAGTACAAATGCCCCCCAAATGACCCCTTTTTGGAAAGTAGACATTTCAAGGTATTTAGTAAGAGGCATGGTGAGTTATTTAAAGTTGTAATTTTTTCCCACAATTCTTTGCAATATTAAGATTTTTATTTTTTTATTTTTATTTTTTCACAAAATTGTCATTGTAATAGCTTATTTCTCTCACATGGCATGTGCATACCACAAATGACACCCCAAAACACATTCTGCTACTCCTCCTGAGTATAACGATACCACATGTGTGGGATTTTTTCACTGCCTGGGCACATACAGAGGCCCAACATGCAGGGAGCACCATCAGGTGTTCTAGGAGCATAAATTACACATCTCATTTCTCAACCACCTATTACACTTTTGAAGGCCCTGGAGCACCAGGACAATGGAAACACCCACAAAATGACCCCATTTTGGAAAGCTAACACCCCAATGTATAATCTATGAGGCCTAATGAGTCTTTTGAACGGTTCATTTTTTTCCAGAAGTTTTTGGAAAATGTGGAAAAAAATGAAAACGCATTTTTTTTTACACAAAGTTGTAAGTTTATAAGATATTTCCAACACATAGCATTTAGATAGCAAAAATGACACCCCAAAATACATTCTGCTACTCCTCCTGAGTATTACAATACCACATGTGTGGGACTTTTTCACTGCTTGGCCACATACAGAGGCCCAACATGCAGGGAGCACCATCAGGTGTTCTAGGAGCAAAAATTACACATCTCATTTCTCAACCACCTATTACACTTTTGAAGGCCCTGGAGCACCAGGACAATGGAAACACCCACAAAATGACCCCATTTTGGAAAGCTAACACCCCAACGTATAATCTATGAGGCATAATGAGACTTTTGAATGGTTCATTTTTTTCCAGAAGTTTTTGGAAAATGTGGAAAAAAATGAAAACGCATTTTTTTTACACAAAGTTGTAGGTTTATAAGATATTTCCAACACATAGCATTTAGATAGCAAAAATGACACCCCAAAATACATTCTGCTACTCCTCCTGAGTATTACAATACCACATGTGTCGAACTTTTACACTGGCTGGCCACATACAGAGGCCCAACATGCAGGGAGCACCATCAGGTGTTCTAGGAGCAAAAATTACACATCTCGTTTCTCAACCACCTATTACACTTTTGAAGGCCCTGGAGCATCAGGACAATAGAAACACCCACAAAATGACCCCATTTTGGAAAGCTAACACCCCAACGTATAATCTATGAGGCATAATGAGACTTTTGAATGGTTCATTTTTTTCCAGAAGTTTTTGGAAAATGTGGAAAAAAATGAAAACGCATTTTTTTTACACAAAGTTGTCAGTTTATAAGATATTTCCAACACATAGCATTTATATAGCAAACATGAAACCCCAAAATACATTCTGCTACTCCTCCTGAGTATGGCAATACCACATGTGTCAGACTTCTACACAGCCTGACCACATACAGAGATCCAACATGCAAGGAACACCGTCAGGTGTTCCAGGAACACATAGCATGCACATACCAAGAATTACACCCCAAAATACATTATGCTGAGCAAAGTGTAAACAAAAGATTACCTGTGGTTGTAGTAGCGCAGTTGTACACAGGAGGATAGCACTGGTCCAGGCAGCAGGCAGGGACTTGGTCAGCAACGGCAAACACAATTGTCCAGGCAGCAGGCAGGGATACTGTCCATATACAGTCCAGGGTTAGTGCAGGCAGAGATATTGTCAGAAGTGCCATAAATATTGGTCCTGGTAGTAGGCAGGTCCATGTGGTGTGGTCAGTGCGACAGGCAGGGACATAATGGCAGTAAGTCCTACAGGCAGCAGTGGGGCCTCATTCAGGACAGAATGGGGACAGGGGTAGAGGCTTCTCCCACCCAAATCTCTTTGAAGCCTCCGAGTCTCCAGACCCTAATCTAGGAATGAGAAAACAAAAAAAATTGTTTTCTTCATCCAGAAAAACAATTCTGGAGCCCCTCACATATGTGAGACCCTTGTGTTGAATCCCACTAGTCCAGTTGCAGGGTACAAGATCAGTCCAAGAGGCAGGCAAATATCATGGTCAAACAGTCCAAGGTCAGTTCCAGATCAGGCAGAGGTATGTACAGAATCGTTAGGCAGAAGCATGGTCGAATAACAGTCCAGGGTCAGTTCCAGATCAGGCAGCGTTATGTTCAGAATCGTTAGGCAGAAGCATGGTCGAAATAACAGTCCAGGGTCAGTTCCAGATCAGGCAGCGGTATGTACAGAATCGGCAGGCAGAAGCGTGGTCGAATAACAAGCCAGGGTCATTTACAGAGCAGGTAGTGGCATAAGGGGTGTGAAGGTGTGTGAAGACAGGAACTGAGGATTATGTTACCATACTTCACTAATAATTTAGTGAAGTATGGTAACGGCGAAAGCATTCACTTATGCAGAGGCCTGGTTCGGAAGGGCATTGGGCACAGTAATAAGATGTATCTCTTCTGATTCCTGCTCTGGTACACACCTTACATCTTTTTTGACGTCGTTGGCCTGTTGGTCTGGAAGGGAGTCTATCTGGAAAGTGGCGCTCGGAGAGTCGACTAAGAACATCTGATCGGATGGTTTCTGGGGGGCCGTTCGGGAATATTAGGGCAGTGTAAATTTCCTCTTGGTAGCCAAGGAAGCGTTTGGGGTTTTGGGTGGAGTTACGGTAAATTACATATGAGTTGTATATGGCCAATTGAAAAAAATAAATTGCGACTTTCTTATACCAATGGTATGTCCGTCTTGTGGCAAGGTATGGTTCCATCATTTGGTCATTGAAGTCGACTCCCCCCATGTACAAATTATATTCATAAACGCATTTTGGTTTTTGAATGGGGCCATTTCTTCTAGGGATTTCTACGAAGGTATCATTGTGGATTGAAGATAACATATAGACATCTCTTCTGTCCCTCCACTTCACTGCCAAAATCTCCTTGTTCCGCAGGCTTGCCGTTTGTCCTTTCCTCAACCCCTTATTGACAAGACTTTGAGGAAAGCCCTTCCGGTTCCTTTTTATGGTTCCACATGCAGGCGTCTTCTTCCGGTGAAGGTTGTGGAACAGGGGCAGAGATGTGTAGAAGTTATCTACGTACAGGTGGTAGCCTTTTTCCAGTAGGGGGTATATCAGGTCCCAAACAATTTTCCCGCTTGATCCCAAGTAGTCCGGGCAATTAGGGGGTTGCAGCTGGGTGTCCTTCCCTTCGTACACTTTGAAGGCATACATGTACCCTGTGACTCGGTCACATAGTTTGTACACCTTCACCCCATAGCGGGCCCTTTTGCTGGGGATAAATTGCTTAATTTTAAGCCTGCCACTAAATTTAACAAGGGACTCATCCACACATATATGTTGGTCCGGGGTAAACAGCTGGGGGAATAATTCAGAAAAATAATTTAATATTGGCCGAATTTTGAAAAGCCTGTCATAATTTGGGTCATTTCGGGGAGGGCACTGGGTGTTATCATTAAAATGAAGGAACCTCATTATCATTTGATATCTGGTTCTGGGCATTACCTTGGAGAAGATTGGCATGTGGTGGATAAGGAGGGTTGACCAATAGGAATTCAAGGTGTTTTTTTTGGTGAGTCCCATAGCAAATGTGAGGCCTAAAAAAACCTTCAACTCCTCCACCGTTAGGTCTCTCCACTCATAGGGACGGGCATAATAGGACGTTGGGTTATTTAGAATAAATTGCTGTGCATAAAGGTTGCACTGGGCCACAATTGTTGATAACATGTCCTCTGTAAAAATTAAATCAAAAAAATTGATTGGAGAAAAATTTTCCGTGTCCACCTGGACTCCTGGCTGGGCAGTGAAAGGGGGAATGTTGGCTTCTCCTGAATTAGGAGAAAGCCACAAGGGATTTTGAAGGGCATAGGGAAGGCTGGCATGGGTCCTTGGCCTTTTTTGTGGAGGTACTGCGGTGCTGGTGGAAGGCACTGCGGTGCTGGTGGAAGGCAGTGCGGTGCTGGTGGAAGGCACTGCGGTGTTGGTGGAAGGCACTGCGGTGCTGGTGGATGCCACTGCCTCCACACTAGAACGCCTTCGTTTGGCGGGCCAAATTTCTTCCTCCTCTAAATCACTCAGTGTTCCACTACTGAGGACTGGCTCATAATTGACGTCCGACTCAGAATCGGAGTTTGAAATGGAATCCGAACAAGAGAGCTCCCCGTTGCTCTCGTCGGCCTGGGAAAGAATCTGGTATGCCTCCTCGGCGGAAAAGACTCTTTGGACATGCTTGCTGGTGATGATGCGACTTCACAGGTGTGTGCTAAGCCGGCACTGATGAGGCGGTAGTGATGAGCACAGATGGGCACTGAGGTGGCACAGAGGGGCACTGATGAGCTGGCACAGAGGGGCACTGATGAGGTGGAACAGGTGTGCACTGATGAGGCGGAACAGATGTGCACTGATGAGGCGGTACTATGAGGCTGCACAGATGTGCACTGATGAGGCTGCACAGATGTGCACTGATGAGGCTGCACAGATGTGCACTGATTACACAGATGGGCACTGATGAGGCGGCACAGATGGGCACTGATGAAGCTGCACAGATAGGCACTGATGAAGCTGCACAGATAGGCACTGATGAAGCTGCACAGATAGGCACAGATGTGCACTGAGGCGGCACAGATGAGGACTGATTTACGGCACAGATATGCACTGATGAGGTGGCACTGATGAGATGGCACAGATGGGCACTGAGGTGGCACAGATGGGCACTGATGGGGCGGAACAGTTGTGCACTGATTGATTGCATTGATGAGGTGGCACAGATGTGCACTTATGAGGTGGCAAAGATGTGGCGGCACAGATGGGCACTGAATAAAGCAGCACAGATGGACACTTATGAGGTGGCACAGGTGGGCACCGATGAGGCAGCACAGATGGCCACTGATGAGGCGGCACAGATGTGCACTGATTGCACAGATGTGCACTGATGAGGCGGCACAGATGGGCACTGATTGGCACTAATTGGCACAGGTGGGCACCGATGAGGTGGCACAGGTGGGCACCGCTGAGGTGGCACAGGTGGGCACTGATGAGGTGGCACAGGTGGGCACTGATTGCAGATGTCTTGACACTGATCACCAATGGCACAGATGGGCACAGGTGGGCACAGGTGAGCACAGATTGGCACAGGTGGGCACAGGTGGGCACTGATTGGCACAGGTGGTCACCGATTGGCACAGGTGGGCACTGACCGGCACAGATCCCACTGTACTGTTTGAGCACTGTTTGGGCACTGTTTGGGCACTGTTTGATCACTGTGTGAACACTTTTACAACAGATAGAACTAACACAAGGCACAGATCGCTGCAGTATCCTCTCTCTCCTCACACGCGGTCTCTGTGTGAGGAGAGAGAGACGGCAATGAGAGATGATCTCATATGTTTACATTTGAGATCATCTCTCATTGGAACCGGCGATCGCGCTGTAAACGGCCGCTGTGATTGGCCGTTTACCGCGATCTGTGACTGGCTGTGTCCAAGGGACACGGCCAGTACAGAATTTCCCCGATGCGCGCACGAGAGCGCGCACGGGGAACGAGGAAAGGGGAGGACGTCATATGACGTCCTCCCGGAGATTGAGGTCCGCGCTGTAGCCGTCATTCGGCTATGGCCCGGACCTCAAGTGGTTAAAAGTACTCGTGGCTATTAATGAATTGTCGGGTCCCGGCAATACACATAAAAGTCATTGAAAAAAATGGCATGGGATTCCCCCACAGTCCATTACCAGGCCCTTTCGGTCTGGTATGAATATTAAGGGGAACCCCGAACCAAAATTTAAAAAAAAAATGCGTTGGGGTCCCCCCAAATTCCATACCAGGCCCTTCAGGTCTGATATGGATATTAAGGGGAACCCCGCACCAAAATTTTTTTAAAAAATGGCACGGGGTCCCCCCCAAAATTCCATACCAGGCCCTTCAGGTCTGATATGGATATTAAGGGGAACCCCGCACCAAAATTAAAAAAAAAATGGCGCGGGGGTCCCCCTCAAAATGTAGGAGATCCATAGAGACCATATAATGAGAAAGCGGGAAAGGTATCATCCACAATGGCAGAGAGCTTCTCATTGTTCCAGAGATTCTGATCTCATTCTCAGCCCGGTTGAGGGTTGGTGGTCTCCATGCCCCTGGCTGTGATGTTCGAAGTCACTTATCATCATGAGGGAGTTGGTTCTACTTGATATCTATAATGGATTTGTTATAGTGAATTATTTGGAGGTATCAGGATCTCCAGAATTTGTTCAAATCTTCAGGCAGATCTTCATTATCAATTGTAACTAGATTTGAACATTGTCTGCCCTAACAAAGGGTTAGAGGTTTAGGGGCTGGGCTTTTTCCATTGCACGTTAATGAGGACAGACTTGGGACAGCCTCACGCTAACATTGTTCAAAAAACCTTTGAGTCTGCCATGACAATCCTCCTATGAAACATCTTAAAAGTAAGAAATATAAAAAAGATGTATATATGTATGTAAATATATACACTATACCACCAAAAGTATTGGGACGTCTGCATTTACACACACATGAACTTTAATGGCATCCCAGTCTTATAGGGCGTACACACGGTCGGACTTTGTTCGGACATTCCGACAACAAAATCCTAGGATTTTTTCCGACGGATGTTGGCTCAAACTTGTTTTGTCTACACACGGTCGCACAAAGTTGTCGGAAAATCCAATCGTTCTAAACGCGGTGACGTAAAACACGTACGTCGGGACTATAAACGGGGCAGTGGCCAATAGCTTTCATCTCTTTATTTATTCTGAGCATGCGTGGCACTTTGTGCGTCAGATTTGTGTACACACGATCGGAATTTCCGACAACAGATTTTGTTGTCGGAAAATTTTATCTCCTGCTCTCCAACTTTGTGTGTCGGAAAATCCGATGGAAAATGTCCGATGGAGCCCACACACGGTCGGAATTTCCGACAACACGCTCCAATCGGACATTTTCCATCGGAAAATCCGACCGTGTGTATGGGGCATTAGTCCGTAGGGTTCAATATTGAGTTGGCCCACCCTTTGCAGCTATAACAGCTTCAACTCTTCTGGGAAGACTGTCCACAAGGTTCAGGAGGGTGTCTATGGGAATGTTTGACCGTTCTTCCAAAAGAGCATTTGTGAGGTCAGGCACTGATGTTGGATGAGAAGGTCTGGCTTGCAGTCTCCATTCTAATTCATCCCAAAGGTGTTCTGTGGGGTTGAGGTCAAGACTCTGTGCAGGACAATCAAGTTCCTCCACCCCAAACTCGCTCATTCCTGTCTTTATGGACAAAGTTGGGAGCATAAAATTGTCCAAAAATGTCTTGGTATGCCGACGCCTTAAGAGTTCCCTTCACTGGAACTAAGAGGCCAAACCCAACCCCTGAAAAACACCCCCCACACCATAATCCCCCCTCCACCAAATGAATTGGATCAGTGTACAAAGTAAGGTCCATAAAGACACGGATGAGTGAGTTTGGGGTGAAGGAGCTTGACTGGTCCTGACCTCAACCCGATATAACACCTTTGGGATGAATTAGAACGAAGACTGCGAGTCAGGCCTTCTCATCCAACATCAGTGCCTGACCCCACAAATGCACTTCTGGAAGAATGGTCAAACATTCCCATAGACACCCTCCTAAACCTTGTGGACGGCCTACCCAGAAGAGTTGAAGCTGTTATAGCTGCAAAGGGCGGAGCCAACTCAATATTGAACCCTACGGACTAAGACTGGGATGCCATTAAAGTTCATGTGTGTAAAGGCAGGCGTCCCAATACTTTTGGTAGTATAATATATATATTAGGCGTGATGTGTGAACAGAAATCCACAGCAAACATTTAGTGGGGTTTTCTCAAATGTAATTGCAATAGTGGAATTACGCTTTATGCTTTCTCAGCAGCTTATCTTATTTCCTTCCCCTTTTTTCTCATCCTGTGTTTTTCTTTTTTTATTCTACTCGCTTCTCTTCTTTACATTGCAGTATATTTCATTTAATTAGTGCAGCCGGCAAGGCTCTGAGCCTTAGCTTTATAATCCTTTATAGTTCTAGAGTATACAGTATCTTATCCTGGGAAGAAAAATATAACACACAATGTAGCTCAACCAGTCCTCTAACGTGGTGGCTGCATTACTTTTCATTTTGCAGGCTTTATTGTAAGTACAGAAAAATAACTGTTGCTCTTTATAAAAATCCTGTCTTCTTGTAATGAGTCCCCAGTTTATATGCCAGAAGACGAGGTTGGGTCACACAATGGTACTCCTGTATGTCTCTTGTCCCTCACAATCCAGTTGGGTGGAGATGGATTGTCCTCTTGGTCCAACAGTAGTATTGGCTATTTCATCACACATTCTGTATCTGTACAAATCTTTGCTCACTGGATCCCCTCCAGGATCCATCCCTCCTCCCCATTCTAATGTTTGTAGGCTCCTCTGGAAGAGAAACCCCAAGAATCAGTCAAGTTTGGTAAAGTTAGATACACCTAGAGGAGGTACAAGTCACCCATTTCCAGAAGACAAGTTTAGATCATACAATGGAACTCTTGTATGTCTCTTGTCCCTCACAATTCATTTGGGTGGAGGTGGGTTGTCCTCTTGGTCCAATAGTAAAATGGACTATTTCATCATTCCTTCTGTATCTGTATAAAGCTTTGCCCATTGGCCCATTCTAATGTTTGCAGGCTCCTCTGGAAGAAGAACCCCAAGAGGCAGGCAATTTTTGTAAAGTTAGATACACCTAGAGGAGGTACAAGTCACCCAGTTCCAGAAGACAAGATGAGGTCATATAATGGAATTCTTGCCTGTCTCTTGTCCCTCATAACCCAGCTAATTGGAGGTATAAGGTCCATTTCAGAAGCACAACCAAGTGGCCCATTCTTGGTAAAGTAAAATTTCTGTGGGTGATTAAAAAAAAATTACAATGCAAAGGGTGCTAGAGTGAAGGTGTTTCTGAAGGACATGGTTTCTAGTTAAACACCTTTTGACATTTTTCAGCATGGGCTTTCTTTAAGGCCCTCTGGAATAAGTTACTTGATGTCGCAAAGCTTCCAATTAAATCAGTACTGTGAGATTTCCATATGCCAGGGGCTGTGATTGCAGGTCTCAACAAGGAGAAGGGACCTTTTCAAAGCCTACCATGTGTTACTAGCTGCATCTTTCACACTGACCAATGTCTGAATGGTTAAGGTTCTCCACTCAGGACCACCAGCCAAACATATCTTTTCATTACTGACCCAAACAGAGAAATGCTACCCCGTCCTTTAGCCCTCCCCCGATCTAATGTCACTTCCTCCTGTTACCCATCCCTTCTCTCTGATATACTAAAATCAAAAGTGGTAAATAAATTATACATAATAAGTGTGATTACTTCTCTGAACATTTACAATCTGGTCATAATAGGTGGAGATGTAATAATAATAATATCGGTGTATTGTGTCTTCTCAGGGGTCTGTAGGAAGACGCAGCTCTGGGCCTCCATAGTGGATTTCCCTCCTGGATTTGAGACTGCAAGGGAGAATGAGGTGGTGAAGGTGTCATGTAAGGAGCAGTATGACAACAGAACGTTCCGTCTGACCTGTGTGAAGAACTCAGACGTTTTCCAGTTTTATCCTCATCCTGAGCCGTCATCGTGTACACGTAAGAATTGTTCACTTCTTACAAACCCAAAGATATGAAATCACTACATACTGTATATGTCAGAGATTTTGCCTTCTCCTTGATCATAAGTTTTCTTTGCTGCTTCCTTTCTGTTGCATCAACAGTGAGGGCCTCAGGAGTGTCACCATTCCCCTACTAGAAGCTCTGGTCAACACATGGTAATCTCAGGTTCCACCACCTCATACGGAGCCTATACTGGTGACTCCACCTCTAGTGTCCCATCCTGTCATCTGTGTGTGCTTTGGTTTTGTCTGCTATTGCTCATATGCCTTGTCAGACCTTTTGGCGTCCCATTAGATCACCCTGGTGGCCCCCCGATGACAGGCTTTGTATCTTCTCCATTCTAGGGAAATGTCAGAGGTTGACAAATTTGGGGCAGAATATAAGCATGTATCCAGTAAAGGAATATTATGGTCAGGATGAAGAAGTCACCTTGACGTGTCCCACTGAATATTCACCAAATTACAACAAAATCCGATGTATGAGAGCCAACGACACCAATATCTGGAATGTGACTGAGGTTTTCTGTATCTACTCCCCAAGTAAGTCATACTTTTAATTGTTGTATATATATATTTTTAATATTACTAGTTAGAAAAAAAAGAGAGAAAAAAATTGTGAGAAGGAAAATAACAGCTAAGAGGAGAAGGAGAAGAAGGAGTTAGTTAAGGCTGATTTGAGGTAAATATAAGTTACTATGGTTTTATAAAAAATATATAAATATATTTGTATTTAATTTGAGTTCTATCTCCTGTCTGATCAATGTTTATAAACAATGTTACTTTATATCTCTCTATCTCCCATCTGATCAACGTTTATAAATAATGTTACTTTGTATCTCTCCATCTCCCATCTGGTCAACGTTTATAAACAATGTTACTTTGTATCTTCCTATCTCCTGTCTGATCAATGTTTATAAATAATGTAACTTTATATCTCTCGATATATTATCTGATCAAAGTTTATAAACAATGTCACTTTGTATCTCTTTATTTCCCATCTGCTTACAAAATGTACCTGCCCGGGTGTTCAGACATTTGACCCTCTTTCTGCAGTTTGGCTAATAAAGTGTCACTTCTCTCAGAACTGATCCTTACTTTGGATAAGAAGCTGATCCTCTTCTCCTTGTGTTTTTTGTTTGTGGTTATGGGGAATAGAGGGGTGATGTATTGTAGACGTAGAATTATAAATGGTGACTTGAAAAATAACCTAAAGAAAAAGTAATCCAAGGAAGGAAATTAGGAGGTAGGAGGTCAGGTAAAGGGCTATGGTTCAAGAACCATGTCAATATCAATCTTCCATTAAGAATACTTGTGAATTTTTTCGTACTTTATTGATGCTATGCCTGCAAAAGCCTCCCTTGTGTAGACTTTCAAAAGTCCTGAGGCTGCTGCTGTTTGCCGCCATCTTCAGTAACCCCAACAGACTCGGGTGACACTCTATAGCAGGGATATGCAATTAGCGGACCTCCAGCTATTGCAGAACTACAAATCCCATGAGGCTTAGCAAGACTCTGACAGCCACAAGCATGACACCCAGAGCCAGAGGCATGATGGGACTTGTAGTTTTGCAACAGCTGGAGGTCCGCTAATTGCATATCCCTGATCTATAGTGTTCCCCTTCACTCTTTCCCAAGCAGCTACATAAAAGTTTATATTGGGAAGTGAGGGGAGGAGGAGCTGGGTCAGCACTGACAGTAAATAGAAGCTCACATACAAGGAGGGTGGTAGCTTCTAGGGAATTGACAAGGTATCATCCACAATGGCAGAGAGCTTCTCATTGGATTCTGATCTCATTCTCGGCCCGGTTGAGGGTTGGTGGTCTCCATGCCCCTGGCTGTGATGTTCGAAGTCACTTATCATCATGAGGGAGTTGGTTCTACTTGATATCTATAATGGATTTGTTTTAGTGAATTATTTGGAGGTATCAGGATCTCCAGAATTTGTTCAAATCTTCAGGCAGATCTTCATTATCAATTGTAACTAGACTTGAACATTGTCTGCCCTAACAAAGGGTTAGAGGTTTAGGGGCTGGGCTTTTTCCATTGTACGTTAATGAGGACAGACTTGGGACAGCCTCACGCTAACATTGTTCAAAAAACCTTTGAGTCTGCCATGACACCTCCTCCTATGAAACATCTAAAAAGTAAGAAATATAAAAAAGATGTATATATGTATGTAAATATATACACTATACAACCAAAAGTATTGGGACGCCTGCCTTTACACGCACATGAACTTTAATGGCATCCCAGTCTTAGTCCGTAGGATTCAATATTGAGTTGGCCCACCCTTTGCAGCTATAACAGCTTCAACTCTTCTGGGAAGACTGTCCACAAGGTTTAGGAGGGTGTCTATGGGAATGTTTGACCATTCTTCCAGAAGAGCATTTGTGAGGTCAGGCACTGATGTTGCAGAGAAGGCCTGGCTCACAGTCTCTGTTCTAATCCATCCCAAAGGTGTTCTGTGGGGTTGAGGTCAGGACTCTGTGCAGGCCAGTCAAGTTCCTCCACCCCAAACTCACTCATCCATGTCTTTATGGATCACAAAGTTGGGAGCATGAAATTGTCCAAAAATGTCTTGGTATGCTGACGCCTTAAGAGTTCCCTTCCCTGGAACTAAGGGGGCCAAGCCCAACCCCTGAAAAACACCCCCCACATCATAATCCCCCCTCCACCAACACCATAATCCCCACCAATCCCTGAAAAACAACCCCCACACCATAATCCCCCCTCTCCCCACACCATAATCCCCCCTCCACCAAATGAATTGGATCAGTGCACAAAGCAAGGTCCATAAAGACACGGATGAGCGAGTTTGGGGTGGAGGAGCTTGACTGGTCCTGACCTCAACCCGAAATAACACCTTTGGGATGAAATAGTGCTGAGACTATGAGCCAGGCTTTCTCATCCACATCAGTGCCTGACCTCACAAATGCTCTTCTGGAAGAATGGTCAAACATTCCCATAGACACCCTCCTAAACCTTGTGGACGGCCTTCACAGAAGAGTTGAAGCTGTTATAGCTGCAAAGGGTGGAGCCAACTCAATATTGAACCCTCCGGACTAATGCCCCGTACACACGGTCGGACTTTGTTCGGACATTCCGACAAAAAAATCCTAGGATTTTTTCCTACGGATGTTGGCTCAAACTTGTCTTGCATACACACGGTCACACAAAGTTGTCGTAAAATCCGATCGTTCTGAACGCGGTGTCGTAAAACATGTATGTCAGGACTATAAACGGGGCAGTGGCCAATAGCTTTCATCTCTTTATTTATTCTGAGCATGCGTGGCACTTTGTCCGTCGGATTTGTGTACACACGATCGGAATTTCCGACAATGGATTTTGTTGTCGGAAAATTTTATATCCTGCTCTCCAACTTTGTGTGTCGGAAAATCCGATGGAAAATGTGTGATGGAGCCCACACACAAGGTCCTATCACACATTTTCCATCGGAAAATCCGACCGTGTGTACGGGGCATAAGACTGGGATGCCATTAAAGTTCATGTGTGTAAAGGTAGGCGTCCCAATACTTTTGGTAGTATAATATATATATTAGGCGTGATGTGTGAACAGAAACCCATAACAAACATTTAGTGGGGTTTTCTCAAATGTAATTGCAATAGTGGAATTACGCTTTATGCTTTCTCAGCAGCTTATCTTATTTCCTTCCCCTTTTTTCTCATCCTGTGTTTTTCTTTTTTTATTCTACTCGCTTCTCTTCATTACATTGCAGTATATTTTATTTAATTAGTGCAGCCGGCAAGGCTCTGAGCCATAGCTTTATACTCCTTTATAGTTCTAGAGTATACAGTATGTTATCCTGGGAAGAAAATATAACACACAATGTAGCTCAACCAGTCCTCTAATGTGGTGGCTGCATTACTTTTCATTTTGCAGGCTTTATTGTAAGTACAGAAAAATAACTGTTGCTCTTTATAGAAATCCTGTCTTCTTGTAATGAGTCCCCAGTTTATATGCCAGAAGACGAGGTTGGGTCACGCAATGGAACTCCTGTATGTCTCTTGTCCCTCACAATCCAGTTGGGTGGAGGTGGATTGTCTTCTTGGTCCAACAGTAGTATTGGCTATTTCATCACTCATTCTGTATCTGTATAAATCTTTGCTCATTAGATCCCCTCCAGGATCCATCCCTCCTCCCCATTCTAATGTTTGTAGGCTCCTCTGGAAGAGAAACCCCAAGAATCAGTCAAGTTTGGTAAAGTTAGATACACCTAGAAGAGGTACAAGTCACCCATTTCCAGAAGACAAGTTTAGATCATACAATGGAACTCTTGTATTGCCCCGTACACACGGTCGGATTTTCAGACGGAAAATGTGCGATCGGAGCGTGTTGTCGGAAATTCCCACCGTGTGTGGGCTCCATCAGACTTTTTCCATCGGATTTTCCTACACACAAAGTTTGAGAGCAGGAGATAAAATTTTCCGACAACAAAATCCGATCGCGTCAATTCCGACCGCGTGTGGACAATTCCAAATTTTGAGATGGAACAGCACGGTCTGGTAAGATTAATGTTCGGAATGGATAAAGCTCTTTCGTCACGCTGCAATGTTTTAAATAGTTTAATACAACGCACTCTCTTCTTCTTTATAATGTGAGAAGAATGAAGTTGTTTTGCTGCTCATATTCACACAGACTTCTCACAAACTTCTTTATTATTTCTCGTGATTTCATCAATATAATATTTTTATTTGTCACATCTCCCGAAAAAATAATATTTTTGGGATGTTTTTAGATTAAATAATTTTTTTTTAGGATTTTTTTAAAGCCTGATCTTGTGTTTTTTTTTTACTCCAGGATTTTACTCCAGATCTTGTGTTTTTTTTTTACTCCAGGATATTTTTGGGTGTGTTTTGTGTGTCAAGTTACCACAACACCATTATTATCTTGTATTATTTAATCTCAAGAAGATTGCTTGGTGTTGGGGTCTCTTGTTAATTTCACATTGTAATTTTGAAATGTACCTGAATCCTCACAAACAAACTGTCCTTTTTGAAGGAAAACACACATAGGCGAGTATAATTGAAACAAAATTCTGTTATTAAGGGCTCATAACCAAACAAACGCTGGAGAAACAGCAGAAATTGGCCCCCAGGGCAGACATCAATTATTTTACTGCAAAAATTGGTGGCCTGAGGAGTTCATATCTAAGGGAGTACAATCTGGCCCAGAAGTCCAAGAGATCATGAAAGCAGCAGAAGACATGTATGTCCCCAGGCTGTGGTCATACAAGAACCTGCATCTTTTGCCAGACCAGACTGAACCCAGGCCATCACTCTCTGGTCTTCCTTACATGCTTCCTTCCCGGCTGTGGCTCTGGTGTTGAAGGTGTGGCAGGAGGAGGAGTAGGACCTGAAGGAGAAGGAGGAGGACCTGGAGGAGCAGGGGGAGGACCATGGGTGAGCTCACAAATGTGGATTTGGCATGTGAGTTGGCCCCTCAACCCCTTTTTTAGTGCTTCTAAACTGAGAAACTCACATAAGAGGCGGTGGCCCTCCCCCATTTGCAGCATTTTGCATTCTGTTAGGTCAGCAAAATCTTCTTCAACACTGTGGGGTGTTCTGAGGGCCTCAGTAGCTTTCCAAAATAGGCCAATTGCAGCCTCCTCCAGGTTACTCCTCTTCCTGCCACTTTTTCCTTGAAGGCGGAGGGGAGGGACCTGGGTATCGGGCAGGCTACTGGGCCCGGCCACCTCCTGGCTGAGACTTTCCTGTGTATGAAAAAGGGACATCGTTTTAGTTTTTGGTTCATCAATCACAATCATAAATTAGTACTCCAAACTAACATATATTTAACATTATTAATTTGACAACCAGAAATATTTAGAAGAATGCTATACCTGGCTCAATCTGGGCTCCTCCACATGTTTCTGCCTGGAAGGCCCAGGTTGGATGTCAGAAGCCTCAGCTGGGGGGGAAGGAAGCGTGGAAGGAAGAGTGGAGAGTGATGACCTGGGTTCAGTCTGACCTGCCAGAAAATGCAGCCTGTCATAGTACCACAGCCTGAGGAGATAAATGTCATCTGCAGCTCCCGATCTCAAGGAATCCTGGACCTTCTTGCACTCCCTTAGATTAGTGCTCCTCATGCCACCAATTAGGGCCTTCAAATAGGTGATGTCTGCCTTGGGGATCACCTGCTTCACAATTTCCAGCAATTTATCCAGTGCTGCCTTCCTCTTTGTTTGATTCTTATAATGTGGGTGGTTTACCTGCCACAGACAAGGCAGCTCCCTGAACATGTCAATGAATATGGTGATAAAGTCCTGATCCTTCAATATATCCATTTTCTCTGCAAGACACAACACAAGACAAACCCTAAGGTCAGGCTAAACTCTCCTAATCTTGTCCCAATATAGGCCTCAATCTCTAAGCAGTATAGACCCAAGTTAAAATGTTACCTTCGTTATCACGATCGGTGCTTCCTATACTCCTTCCTCCGCTCACAGATCGTACGTACGACGCACACATGTTACGCTTTATATACACTGCGCATGCCTGAAACTCCGCCCATCCCTGGCATTCTTTCTAGTCTATTCCCTGCCCCTTCTCATTCGGCGAAGTGGGGGAGATCACATGGCAGAGTCAGAGCAGGTGCGTGCTAATTACAGCAACGAGGAGGAGGAGGAGGAAAGCCCGGAGCCAGAAGCGTCACAATCCCGGAGGAGACGATTTTCCATGGATCCATTGATCCCCCATGATGGCAGCTAACACATGTTGACATGTCGGCAATTTGTGTGCATGTTCAAAATTTGGCTTTTCCAGGGGTGACTTCACCCCATCTGAAGGCAATATCAAACACAGTTTATAAATACTCATGTCTCATATTGCCTTCACTTTCTATAAAAGTTGAACTTTGTAAGTCCCAGAGTTGTGTATTTATTGTTAGTTTGAAACATGCCTGTTTTATCTTAAAAGGCAATTTCTACTTTTAATGTGACCCAAAAAAATGATATGCAACAAACATGTTGGTTTGTTTTAAAAACCTTTTATAAATGCACATGTGATTGTGCTGGTATTATAAAGATAATTAACATTGTGTGGCTTCTTCTTTCAATGATCATAAACTTTTTTTGTGGTAAAATTGGTGTTTTCTGTGACAATGGGGGTTATTTCCTAAGGGCAAATCCACTTTGCACTACAAGTGCAGTTTCAGTGCAGTCTCAAGTGCACTTGTAGTGCAAAGTGTCTTTGCCTTTAGTAAATAACACCCAACAGTGCTGTATAATTTTACAGAATCACGCCATTTTCACGACTCCCCAAATTTCAGTCAGGGTCAGCTAAAAGAAAGACAAGCAGTAAATGTAAGCTAATATTTGTTCAGTTCAAAAAAGAATTTTATTTTAAAAATGTCTCAGACATTGTCTGGCATATTAATGGCCCCCCTACCCGCAAAGTATTCCATGTATTTTATACGGACCTCGCGGGAACTCAGGGGGGGCAAGCCAGAAAGGCCAGCTTCAAGCGCTTTCAGGGTTGGTTCATTGAGATTAATTCCGGCTTCAGGCCCAACTGAGCCAGCATAGTTTACAGAATTTCTCCTTAAAAAGTTGTGGAGAACACAGCAAGCCAGGATGATGTGATTGAGTTTATACTCTGCCATGTGTATCGGTGTAAGAAATAGGCGGAACCGGCTGGCCATTATTCCAAATGTGTTCTCCACCAATTAATAAACCCTCTGGTCCGAGTGAGGGTCCTCATTGGGAATGGCCGCATAAGATGGTCCCCCAGCACAAACCCTTCATCCACAACGAAGACAAAAGGGAGTCCTTCCGCATTGTCTTCTGGAGCAAGTCCAAGCTGCCATTCTGGAGACACCTGGGCGATGACTCCACCATCTGACATCCGGCCATTCTTCCCATCATTCACATACAGGAACTCGTAAGTAGCTGACACCACCGCTAACATCACAATACTATTGAACCCCTTGTAGTTGTAATAGTATGACCCCGAGTTGGGTGGTGGGATGATGTGGACGTGTTTCCCATCAATTGCCCCTCCGCAGTTAGGAAAGTCCCACCGCTGGGCAAAGTGGGAGGCCACAGTCTGCCATTCCTGTGGCGTGGAAGGAAACTGTGGAGTCAAACAAGAAAAAAAATAATCATTTTGCACATAAACATGGAAAGCAGATTAGACACAAACATTCTTGGCCAACATCACTATAACATTTATTTTAGGGAGTATTTAAAGACAAAGGTATAAGGTCCACCTATCAGATCCCCCCCCCCCTCATGGGCCATTAAAAAAAATTATGGGGGGAGATGTTTTGGACAGGTAACCCTCTCCACTTCATTGAGAGATGAATGACTAAATAATGTGTATTACTTTGGCCAGCCCCTCCTTACTTACACTATTGGCAGCCCGCTGGACAGGCAGGCCCTTGCACTACATGCTTTGGGGAATTCATCCATAAATCTGAACACAAAAGAGGTGGGTATAGTGTGTATGGGTTTGTCAAAGTCAGCAGATAGAGGATTGGTATCAGCTGAGTTAGCAGTTGGGGGAAGGGAGGGTTCCAAATGATTTTGGGACCCCAAAAAAAAGCCTCTGGCACTCTGCCTGAATTTAAAGCACAAATCACAATTTTCAACATTTTAGGGGGTATTTGGGGTAAAGCATTACTATGGAGATGACAAAATACATTGTTAAGTGACTACATGAGGTGAATATAGGCCCAGGAGAGCATGCTAGGAAGGTAAGTGAAGGCAAATATGTATGAAGGACAAAAAAATTACATAAAAATCCAGCATGCATGAGGACAAAGGGGATATTCATGGCATTACAAACATGGTAATTAGGAAATGAGGAAAGAAATACAATATAATAAATATAATAAACATTAAATACAATAAAATGTGATATAAAAAATCTTTAAAAATCTTACCTTCATATACTCCTTCTGCAGGACCTGCATAATGGCAGAACAGGTCTCTGGGATAATGATCCCAAGAGCCTGGGGGGAGATGCCTGTCGAGAACTTGAGGTCCTGCAGGCTTCTCCCTGTCGCCAAGTACTGCAGGGTGGCGACTAGGGATGAGCCGAACACCCCCATGTTCGGTTCGCACCAGAACATGCGAACAGGTAAAAAGTTTGTTCGAACGCGCAAACACCGTTAAAGTCTATGGGACACGAACATGAATAATTAAAAGTGCTAATTTTAAAGGCTTATATGCAAGTTATTGTCATAAAAAGTGTTTGGGGACCTGGGTCCTGCCCCAGGGGACATGGATCAATGCAAAAAAAGGTTTAAAAACGGCCGTTTTTTCAGGAGCAGTGATTTTAATAATGCTTAAAGTCAAACAATAAAAGTGTAATATCCCTTTAAATTTCGTAGCTGGGGGGTGTCTATAGTATGCCTCTAAAGGGGCGCATGTTTCCCGTGTTTAGAACAGTCTGACAGCAAAATGACATTTCAAAGGAAAAAAAGTCATTTAAAACTACTCACGGCTATTGCATTGCCAGTCCGACAATACACATAAAAGTTCATTGATAAAAACGGCATGGGAATTCCCCACAGGGGAACCCCGAACCACAATTAAAAAAAAAAAATGACGTGGGGGTCCCCCTAAATTCCATACCAGACCCTTCAGGTCTGGTATGGATTTTAAGGGGAACCATGCACCAAAATTTAAAAAAAAAAATGACGTGGGGTTCCCCCTAAATTCCATTTTAAGGGGAACCCAGCGCAAAAAAAAATTAAAAAAACAGCGTGGGGTCCCCCCAAAAGCCATACCAGACCCTTATCGGAGCACGCAACCTGGCAGGCCGCAGGAAAAGAGGGGGGGACGAGAGAGCACTCCCCCCTCCTGAACCGTACCAGGCCACATGCCCTCAACATTGGGAGGGTGCTTTGGGGTAGCCCCCCAAAACACCTTGTCCCCATGTTGATGAGGACAAGGGCCTCATCCCCACAACCCTAGCCGGTGGTTGTGGGGGTCTGCGGGCGGGGGGCTTATTGGAATCTGGAAGCCCCCTTTAACAAGGGGACCCCCAGATCCTGGCCCCCCCCCTGTGTGAAATGGTAAGGGGGTACAAAAGTACCCCTACCATTTCACTAAAAAGCTGTCAAAAATGTTAAAAATGACAAGAGACAGTTTTTGACAATTCCTTTATTTAAATGCTTCTTCTTTCTTCTATCTTCCTTCATCTTCTTCTTCTTCTTCTGGCTCTTCTGGTTCTTCCTCTGGTGTTCTCGTCCAGCATCTCCTCCGCTGCGTCTTCTATCTTCTTCTCCTCAGGCCGCTCCGCACCCGTGGCATGGGGGGAGGCTCCCGCTCTTCTCTTCATCTTCTTCTCTTCTTCATCTTCTTCTTCTTCTTTTCTTCATCTTCTTCTCCGGGCCGCTCCGCACCCATGCTGGCATGGAGGGAGGCTCCCGCTGTGTGACGCGTCTCCTCTTCTGACGGTTCTTAAACAACAGGGGGCGGGGCCACCCGGTGACCCCGCCCCCCTCTGACGCACGGTGACTTGATGGGTGACGTCACGGGGAATGCCACAGGGAAGTCCCGTAATGTCCTGTCAGAGGGGGGCGGGGTCACCGGGTGGCCCCGCCCCCCGTTATTTAAGAACCGTCAGAAGAGGAGACGCGTCACACAGCAGGAGCCTCCCACCATGCCAGCATGGGTGCGGAGTGGCCCGGAGAAGAGGATGAAGAAGAGAAGAAGATGAAGAGAAGAGCAGGAGCCTCCCCCCATGCCATGGGTGCGGAGCGGCCCGAGGAGAAGAAGATAGAAGACGCCACGGAGGAGATGCTGGATGAGAACACCAGAGGAAGAACCAGAAAGAAGAAGCATTTAAATAAAGGAATTGTCAAAAACTGTCTCTTGTCATTTTTAACATTTTTGACAGTTTTTTAGTGAAATGGTAGGGGTACTTTTGTACCCCCTTACCATTTCACACAGGGGGGGCCGGGATCTGGGGGTCCCCTTGTTAAAGGGAGCTTCCAGATTCCGATAAGCCCACCGCCCGCAGACCCCCACAACTACCGGGCAAGGGTTGTGGGGATGAGGTCCTTGTCCCCATCAACATGGGGACAAGGTGTTTTGGGGGGCTACCCCAAAGCACCCTCCCAATGTTGAGGTCATGTTGCCTGGTACGGTTCAGGGGGGGGCGCTCTCTCGTCCCCCCCCTATTTTCCTGCGGCCTGCCAGGTTGCGTGCTCGGATAAGGGTCTGGTATGGATTCTTGAGGGGACCCCACGCCGTTTGTTTTTTTTTTAATTTTGGCATGGGGTTCCCCTTAAAATCCATACCAGACCTGAAGGGTCTGGTATGGAATTTAGGGGGACCCCCACTACATTTTTTTTTTAAATTTTGGCCGGGGTTTCCCATAATATCCATACCAGACCTGAAGGGCCTGGTATGGAATTTAGGGGGACCCCCACGTCATTTTTTTTTTCAATTTTGGTTCGGGGTTCCCCTGTGGGGAATTCCCATGCCGTTTTTATCAATGAACTTCTATGTGTATTGTCGGACCAGCAATGCAATAGCCACGAGTAGTTTTAAATGACTTTTTTTCCTTTGAAATGTCATTTTGCTGTGAGACTGTTTTAAACATGGGAAACATGTGCCCCTTTACAGGCATACTATAGACACCCCCCCAGCTACGAAATTTAAAGGGATATTACACTTTTATTGTTTGACTTTAAGCATTAATAAAATCACTGCTCCTGAAAAAACGGCCGTTTTTAAAACTTTTTTTGCATTGATCCATGTCCCCTGGGGCAGGACCCGGGTCCCCAAACACTTTTTATGACAATACCATGAATATAAGCCTTTAAAATTAGCACTTTTGATTTCTCCCATAGACTTTTAAAGGGTGTTCCGTAGCATTTGAATTTGCCGCAAACACCCCAAATTGTTCGCTGTTCGTTGAACTTGCGAACAGCCGATGTTCGAGTCGAACATGAGTTTGACTCAAACTCGAAGCTCATCCCTAGTGGCGACTAACCTCTGCTCCAGAGTGATGGCTTGCCTCATGCAGGTATCCTGCCTGCTGATATAAGGGGTCAGCAAAGCCAACAAACGGTGAAATACGGGGTCCGTCATCCTGAGTTCCTGAAATCATCAGGATTATTCTCACGGATCTCACAGAGCAAAGGCATGTGACAGAACTGGTCACGCTGGAGCAACCAATTCTTCATCCATGAACTCCTCCTTGCCCTGTTCATGACTGGGCTTGTGTCAAAGTAAGGACCCCAACACCAAGCCCCAACACCAAGCCCCCACACAGCACAAACTCTACGATGAGTACGTATACGCAACATGGCTAGAAAACGGTCAGCTGCTCAGAACGCAGTAACAGAACGCACTGAAGAACAGCAAGGCCTGTGAAGAGAGACCTGAAAATCAGTAACGAACGAACAAGAACACAATGAAAAATCAATGGTAACTCGCTGCACGCACTGAAGACCAGACACAAACCCACAAGCACAAACCGAACAGCAGAAATACGATCTGAAAACCATCAGTCTGAAAAAGCGCGAATCGTCTCTCACCAAACTTTTACTAACACAAGATTAGCAAAAGGAGCCCAAAGTGTGCCGCGCTTAGTACTGAACTGCCATTTTATAGTCTCGTTGTACGTGACATTACCGCGTTCTTGCCGTTCTGAAATTCCGACAGCTTTGTGCAACCGTGTGTATGCAAAACAAGTTTGAGCCAACATCCGCAAGGAAAAAATCCATGAATTTTGTTGTCGGAATGTCCGATCAGTGTCCGACTGTGTGATCGGGGCATATGTCTCTTCTCCCTCACAATCCATTTGGGTGGAGGTGGGTTGTCCTCTTGGTCCAATAGTAAAACAGACTATGTCATCATTGCTTCTGTATCTGTAAAAAATCTTTGCTCATTAGATCCCCTCCAGGATCCATCCTTCCGCCCCATTCTAGTTTGTAGGCTCCTCTGGAAGAGAGACCCCAAGAATCAGTCAAGTTTGGTTAAGTCAGATACACCTAGAGGAGGTACAAGTCACCCATTTCCAGAAGACAAGTTTAGATCATACAATGGAACTCTTGTATGTCTCTTGTCCCTCACAATCCATTTGGGTGGAGGTGGGTTGTCCTCTTGGTCCAATAGTAAAACAGACTATTTCATCATTGCTTCTGTATCTGTATAAATCTTTGCCCATTGGCCCATTCTAATGTTTGCAGGCTCCTCTGGAAGAAGAACCCCAAGAGGCAGGCAATTTTTGTAAAGTTAGATACACCTAGAGGAGGTACAAGTCACCCAGTTCCAGAAGACAAGATGAGGTCATATAATGGAATTCTTGCCTGTCTCTTGTCCCTCATAACCCAGCTAATTGGAGGTGTAAGGTCCATTTCAGAAACACAACCAAATGGCCCATTCTTGGTGGAGTAAAATTTCTGTGGGTAATTAAAAAAATTACAATGCAAAGGATGCTAGAGTGAAAGGTGTTTCTGAAGGACATGGTTTCTAGTTAAACACTTTTTGACATTTTTAGCATGGGCTTTCTTTAAGGCCCTCTGGATTAAGTCTGAATGGTTAAGGTTCTCCACTCAGGACCACCAGTCAAACCTATCATTTCAGTACTGACCCAAACAGAGAAATGCTACCCTGCCCTTTAGCCCTCCACCAATCTAATGTCACTTCCTCCTGTTACCCATCCTTCCTCTTTGATATACTAAAATCAAAAGTGGTACATAAATTATACATAATAAGTGTGATTACTTCTCTGAACATTTACAATCTGGTCCTATAGGTGGAGATGTAATAATAATAATATCGGTGTATTGTGTCTTCTCAGGGGTCTGTAGGAAGACGCAGCTCTGGGCCTCCATAGTGGATTTCCCTCCTGGATTTGAGACTGCAAGGGAGAATGAGGTGGTGAAGGTGTCATGTAAGGAGCAGTATGACAACAGAACGTTCCGTCTGACATGTGTGAAGAATTTAGACGTTTTCCAGTTTTATCCTCATCCTGATCCGTCATCGTGTACACGTAAGAATTGTTCACTTCTTACAAACCCAACGACATGAAATCGCTACATACTGTATATGTCAGAGATTTTATCTTCTCCTTGATCATAAGTTTTCTTTGCTGCTTCCTTTCTGTTGCATCAACAGTGAGGGCCTCAGGAGTGTCACCATTCCCCTACTAGGAGCTCTGGTGAACACATGGTAATCTCAGGTTCCACCCCCTCATACGGAGCCTATACTGGTGACTCCACCTCTAGTGTCCCATCCTGTCATCTATCTGTGTGTGCTTTGGTTTTGTCTACTGTTGCTTATATGCCTTGTCAGACCTTTTGGCGTCCCATTAGATCACCATGGTGGCCCCCCCGATGACAGGCTTTGTATCTTCTCCATTCTAGGGAAATGTCAGAGGTTGATAAATTTGGGGCAGAATATAAGCATGTATCCAGTAAAGGAATATTATGGTCAGGATGAAGAAGTCACCTTGACATGTCCCACTGAATATTCACCAAATTACAACAAAATCCGATGTATGAGAGCCAACGACACCAATATCTGGAATGTGACTGAGGTTTTCTGTATCTACTCACCAAGTAAGTCATACTTCTAATTGTTGTATTTTTTTTTTTTTACTAATATTACTATATATATATAATATTATATTATAATATTATATATATATATATATATATATATATATATATATATATATATATATATATATATATATATATATATATATATATATATATATAACATATATATATATATATATATATATATATATATAATATATTTTATTATTTTATACATATATATATACATATATACACAACAGTGCCAACTTTATTGATATACAAAAATGGAACAAAAATGTCTAAAAGACAAGACCAACGTATACAATTAATGTAAAGTAGGTTTGAAAAATAATATTAACAAAGACATATAGAGCATACATGAATATTATCACCCAATGCCAGCAACCCCGAACCATCACCTAAATGAGGTAGATCTGGTGGGGGTAGGTGGATGCATATTTCCCAACATGTTTCGGAGAGGACCGTAGTCACATTGGTATATTCCTTCTTCAGGGGAATTGTTTTACATACAGATGGGTGGAGGATAAATATTTCTTGTCTCTAGAACATAGATGTAAACATCAATGAATAACATAGCAAAGAAACAGAACCATAAAAATGGTCTATTTTATAGCCATCATTTATATCACAGAAAATCATCAAAAAAAAATAATCATAGTACTTACAAAATAAAGCTCATGTCATAGGGAAAGGACAAGCAGAGAAAAGTCTTACTTTATATCTTTCTATTTCCTGTCTGATCAATGTTTATAAATAATGTTACATTGTATCTCTCTATCTCCTGCCTCATCAATGTTTATAAACAATGTTACTTTGTATCTCTCTATCTCCTGTCTGATCAATGTTTATAAGCAATAGGGTTGATTTACTGATATTGGAGAATGTAACATTTGGTGAGACTTTGTATAGAAACTTCCATTTTTTTTTTTTTTGTCAAAGCTTAATTAAACAAGTTGAAGATAGAAGCTGATTGGCTCCCATGCAGAGCTGCACCAGATTCTGCACTCTCCAATCTTAGTAAATCAGCCCCAATGTGTCAATCTTTTTTGATAGCCGCTGCTGTATTTACATAAAAACATTCTTATGAGAGTTTAAATATGATGGTAAGTGAGATGGGGGAGGGGCAGAAGAATAAGAAGTGCCGAACATGTCCTTTTTATTCCAAGCAGTATTTTTGGAGTGTGTGCAGTACATTCGGTGGCCATTATTGGTTGGTGGTGCAGTACACTCGGTGGCCACTATTGGTTGGTGGTGCAGTACACTCGGTGGCCACTATTGGTTGGTGGTGCAGTACACTCCGTGGCCACTATTGGTTGGTGGTGCAGTACACTCGGTGGCCACTATTGGTTGGTGCTGCAGTACACTCGGGGGCCACTATTGATTGGTGGTGCAGTACACTCGTTAACCACTATTGGCTAGTGGTGCAGTACACTCGGTGACCACTATTGATTGGTGGTGCAGTACACTCAGTGACCACTATTGGTTGGTGGTGCAGTCGGCTGTATGAAATTCATTATCTGGTTTCTGATTCTCTCATTGTGTTTTCTTTCATTCCAGCTGTTATTCCGATCATCTCAAATCACTCGGTGTCCTGGAAGTGAGTATGACTTATGATCACTATGTCACATGGTGTCAGGGGCCCTATGATCACTATGTCACGTGGTGTCAGGGGCCCTATGATCACTATGTCACGTGGTGTCAGGGGCCCTATGATCACTATGTCACGTGGTGTCAGGGGCCCTATGATCACTATGTCACATGGTGTCAGGGGCCCTATGATCACTATGTCACGTGGTGTCAGGGGCCCTATGATCACTATGTCACGTGGTGTCAGGGGCCCTATGATCACTATGTCACGTGGTGTCAGGGGCCCTATGATCACTATGTCACGTGGTGTCAGGGGCCCTATGATCACTATGTCATGTGGTGGCAGACGTTGCATGTATACCTTTTTTGTGCATTATTGCTCCTCACACATCAGGCAGCCAGTTCCTTTCAATGTACAGCAAATGCGACAAAGAATCTCATACACCTTTTCTGAGCTTCAAGATTTTTTAACTGTGTTTTTTCGTGCACAAAAACCTGGCTCTGCTTGCCGAATTTGGGGTGTCATTATTATTATCAGATATACCGGGGCAGGGAGTTCCAGAGGATGGGAGAGGCACTGGAGAAGTCCTGAAGGTTGACAGGTTAGGGGCTGATCAAACATACCGGGGCAGGGAGTTCCAGAGTATGGAAGAGGCTCTGGAGAAGTCCTGAAGGTGGACATGTTAGGGGCTGATCAAACATACCGGGGCAGGGAGTTCCAGAGGATGGGAGAGGCTCTGGAGAAGTCCTGAAGGCGGACAGGTTAGGGGCTTATCAAACATACTTGGGCAGGGAGTTCCAGAGGATGGGAGAGGCTCTGGAGAAGTCTTGAAGGTGGACAGGTGAGGGGCTGATTGAATATATCGGGGCAGGGAGTTCCAGAGGATGGGAGAGGCTCTGGAGAAGACCTGAAGGCGAGCATGAGTGGAGGTAACAAGGGAGCTAAAGAGCAGGAGGTCCTGGGAGGTGCGGAGGGGATGATTTGGGTGATATCTGCAGATGAGGTTGGTGATGTAGCTGGGGACGATGTTGTGGACGGCCTTGTATGTTGTGTTTAGTATTTAGAATTTTATACGGTGGAGTAGGGGAAGCCAGTGAAGGGATTGGCAGAGAGGGGCAGCAGTCACAGATTGATTAGTGAGGTGTATTAGTCTATCAGCAGCATTCATAATAGACTGAAGGGGGAGGAGCCTGCATAAGGGTCGGCCATTAAGGAGAGAGTTACAGTAGTCAAGGCGGGAAATAATCAAGGAGTGAAAAAGTTGTTTTGTGGTGTCGATAGTCAGGAAGGGTCAAATTCTGGAGATGTTGCGGAGGTTAAGGCTGAAGGATTTAGCCAGTGATTGGATGTGGAAGCCATTAACTATGAATATGTGTGAATGGAGCCTGATTGGAAGGAAAATCTCTCGGATATAAGTAAAACTTGCTAGTAGGTATGAAGGATTATATCATACCGATCCCCCGTCTTCTCTCCTCTCAGGAATATCGGGGTTTCCTGCTGTCTCGGGGTCATTCCTCCGATGGTGGTGAAGCTGATAACCATTCTGGTGATCCTCATTGTCAAGTTCTCCGGCTTTGCAAAGAGAAGATCCTCATCAGTGGAGGAGAGTCCAGGCCAAAGACAGCCAGGTAATCCCGACACAGAAGACATTTCTCTGAATCCCCCTGAAATATCATTTTATTCCCTCTTTGTCCAACCAGTAGAGCTGGGTTTTTTCCACTTCCGTTAACAGGGTGACAACATCATTTGTCCTGCAGTTAAATGACACAGCAGTGTTGTCACCATGCGAACAGGGGAGGCTTAGTGGACACATATGAGAAGAAAATAGCCAACCCAACCAACTTGTAACCAATGGGATATTTTAGGCACCAATAAAATTAGAAGATGATATGAATAAGATTAACCATTTCCCACCCAGGCCAATTCGGACATTTCCCTCCTACATGGAAAAATCCTGTATTTTTTTTTTTGCTAGAAAACTACTCAGAACCCCCAAACATTATATGTGGGTTTTTTTGTTCTTTTTAGCAGAGACCCTAGAGAATATAAGGATGGGCGTTGCAATTTTTTTTATGTCGCACAGTATTTGTGCAGCGATTTTGCAAACTAAAATTTTTGGAAAAAGTATACTTTAATGAATTTTAATGCAAAAAAACCCCATAATAAATAACCCAATTTTTTGGTGAAATATAAACGATGATGTTACGCTGAGTAAATAGGTGCCTAACATGTCACGCTTTGAAGTTGTGCGTGGAATGGCGCCAAGCTACGGTACTTAAAAATCTCCATAGGTGATGCTTTAAACATTTTTACAGGTTACCAGTTTAGAGTTACAGAGGAAGGTCTAGTGTTAGAATTATTGCCCTCACTATAACGTTCATGACGATACCTCACTGTTTACATATGTAGGCACGACCTACGTATGCGTTCACTTCTGCATATAAACACGAGAGGATGCGGGCACTTGGATTTTTTTTATTTTACTTTTTATTTTTACACCGTCCCTTTAATTTTTTTAACACTTTTATTCCTATCATAAGAAATGTAAACATCCCTTGTGATAGAAAGAAGGCATGACAGGTCCTCTTTATGAAGACGTCTGAGATCTATAAGACCCCCAATATCTCCTCTATCCTGTAAAGCATAAGATAAAAAAAAAACATTGATCTCTGCTTTCTAGGGAAAAAAATGCCAACGTTTACATCTGCAGGAGTGACGATGTCATGATGTCATGATGTCACTTTTGGCCTCCCAGGACCATAGAGATAGCCCAGGACCATGGCCAGCTCTGTGGTTACCCTGGCGCCACCGCTAGATTGGATCTCAAGCTCTTCAATCGCACGGGAGAGCACGAAAAGGTGGCGATGGAAGCTGGAATGGGGATGTCTCCTCCGGCTGTCTGTAAAAAGCAATCCAGCAGCTAATCAGCGGCTAGGGTGGCTTTCACATGCAAGGGAATCGCGGGCTGAATAGAAAGATATCTAGATGATGCCTATAGCTGCACCCATCATCCCTATATAACCACTTCAAGTACAGGACATCATATGGGCAGGAAGTGGTTAATGAATTTCACTACAAAAATCTTACAAAAATATTTTTGTATCATAAAACTGAAGGCTGACACATTGTTCCAATACTTCACCGATCATCTGTGACCTCTCTATGTTCCTACAAATGATAATTGTAAATACATCGACAAGTCCAATATTGTTATAATGATTACACATGTGGGATTGATCTTGACGCGTTTCACAATCTTCCTCAGGGGCTGGAAAAGATGACTTATATCTATAAAGTGATTAAACAACCTATCAGCATAGGATAAAAACAATCCATGTCTTGAAACCCAACTTGAAACTTACGTTTGACTCGAACATCGGGACCAGCCCTAGAATAAACACTTGTGGGAGGCTTTCCTGAAGATATTGGCTACTGGGGTGTGCTACAGGCCTATAGGAAGCAAACTGCAGGGATCCACAAAAACAATCCTTGTCTCGAAACCCAGGGAGACCCCTACGGCTGCAAAAGGAACAATGGGATGCCAGGAGGATCTAATTATCTGTATCCAGTGGAATATATGGACCTGCATAGGTCCCTCACAACCCCAGTGGCCCTACTAAGGAAGAAAGAAAAAAGAAAGGTGATTTTCTTTCTCCTCCAGTAAGGCCACTGGGGTTGTGAGGGACCTATGCAGGTCCATATACTCCACTGGATACAGATAATTAGATCCTCATCGCTTCCTGATGGAGCCATAGGGCTCTCCTTGGGTTTCAAGACAAGGATTGTTTTTGGGGATCGCTGCAGTTTGCTTCCTATAGGCCTGTAGCATACCCCAGTAGCCAATATCTTCAGTGAAACCTCCCATAAGTGTTTATTCTAGGGATGGTCCCAATGTTTGAGTCGCTGTGAGAGCCATGATTGGCCAAAGGCAGGGTGCCTTTAGCCAATCATGGTCCACGCCCCACACTATATAAGGCTGCCTATGCGGCGGCCGTATATATTGTTATAATTGAGAGAATGTTAGCTAGAGCCAGGTTAGTTAGTGGCGTGCAGGCAGTTTAGTATGTATGTATGTATATATATCCCCAGTGTCATGTGACTTGTTAGTGTTACAAGGTCTCAGGTGTGAATAGGGAGCAGGTGTGGTAAATTTGGTGTTATCGCTCTCACTCTCTCATACTGATCACTGGAAGTTCAACATGGCACCTAATTGGCAAAGAACTCTCTGAAGATCTGAAAAAAAGAATTGTTGCTCTACATAAAGATGGTCTAGGCTATAAGAAGATTGCCAAGACCCTGAAACTGAGCTGCAGCATGGTGGCCAAGACCATACAGCGGTATAACAGGACAGGTTCCTCTCAGAAAAGGCCTTGCCATGGTCCACCAAAGAAGTTGAGTGCACATGCTCAACGTCATATCCAGATGTTGTCTTTGGGAAATAGACATATGAGTGCTGCCAGCATTGCTGCAGAGGTTGTAGGGGTGGGGGGATCAGCCTGCCAGTGCTCAGACCACACTGCATCAAATTGGTCTGCATGGCTGTCGTCCCAGAAGGAAGCCTCTTCTAAAGATGATGCATAAGAAAGCCTGCAAACAGTTTGCTGAAGACAAGCAGACTAAGGGCATGGATTACTGGAACCATGTCCTGTGGTCTGATGAGACCAAGATAAATTTATTTGGTTCAGATGGTGTCAAGCAGTGTTGACAAGAAGATGAAGAGAAGACGATGAAGAGAAGAAGATGAAGAGAGAAGCGTCACACAGCGGGAGCCTCCCTCCATGCCATCATGGATGCGGAGCGGCCCGAAGAGAAGAAGGGAAGAAGACGCCGCGGAGGAATATGCTGGAAGAGAACACCGGAGGAAGAACCACAAGAACCACAAGAACCAGAAGAAGAAGAAGATGGAGGAAGAAGAAAGAAGAAGCATTTAAATAAAGGAATTGTCAAAAACTGTCTCTTGTCATTTTTAACATTTTTGACAGTTTTTTCGTGAAATGGTAGGGGTAAGTACCCCCTTACCATTTCACACAGGGGGGGCCGGGATCTGGGGGTCCCCTTGTTAAAGGGGGCTTCCAGATTCCGATAAGCCCCCCGCCCGCAGACCCCCACAACCACCGGCCAGGGTTGTGGGGATGAGGCCCTTGTCCTCATCAACATGGGGACAAGGTGTTTTGGGGGGCTACCCAAATGCCTAGGATGCATATATATACACAATACACTGTAAGTGCAGCTAACTGACTCGCAGCCTACTCTATCTAACTTAAATCAAATGACACTGTCTCTCTATCTCTCTCTCAACGCCGAAACACACTACACAGGGCCGCTGTGCAGGCGGCCTTATATAGTGCGGAGCATGTACTAAACCCCCTGAGCCATAATTGGCCAAAGCCACCCTGGCTTTGGCCAATTACGGCTCTCTGTACAGATGGTGCTGGCCAAGCATGCGGGTCATAGTGCATGCTTGGCCAATCATCAGCCAGCAATGCACTGCAATGCCGCAGTGAATTATGGGCCGTGACGCGCCACTCGAATTTGACGTGAACGGCCCATATCGTTCATAATTCGACGAACAGTCCAACATGCAATGTTCGAGTTTAACATGGGTTTGACTCGAACTCGAAGCTCATCTCTAGTAATAAACATGGAAAAGATTCATTACATTACAGACAGACTAAGGACACCCTCAGGCACGGTATTTAAAGGAATATTTCATTTTTATTGTTTCACTTTAACTATTATTAAAATCACTGCTCCCGAAAAAACGGTCATTTTAAAAACTTTATTTTGCATTGATACATGTCCCCTGGGGCAGGACCCGGGTCCCCAAACACTTTTTATGGCAGTAACTTGTATATAAGCCTTGAAAATGTTCATGTTCGTGTCCCATAGACTTTAATAGGGTTCACCTATTAGCACAAATTTTTTGTCTGTTCGCATGTTCTGGTGCGAACCGAATCGGGGGTGTTCGGCCCATCCCTAGTTTATTATCTCAAAACAAAGTCTAAGCATGAGACTGGTGTTCACAGCAACATCTCCATGACATTTTCATGGGGTGAAACCCTGGAGGGAAGGCCATTTGCAAGGAAGTGCCTCAGATATTTACTAAGTCTCCTAGCATGCACAGTAGCCCCCCCCTATTCCAAGTCTGGGTATTAAACATCCTTAATTTAGAATGTTAAGTCTAGCACACCATGGTGGAGCAAACGTAGCATAACATGTGACTGAGATAATACACATCAGCCAGCTAAACTGAATAAAGCTCAAAAATACAAAAAGATAACAAATACTACATCCTCACACTCCAATGGAATATTTAAAGTTTTAGAAGAACCCCTCACCCCATCAGCGGTACCCCGGGGATCAGAGTAACCTTGCATGTTGGGGGACTTCTGAAGGTCAGGTACCCAACACCAAATCTCACTCTTATCGTCCCCTAACCTGTGACCCGAACCAACACTTATCTCCCTGAATCCTAACCCAAACTTTAAAACTTCACCCCAACCTTAACCTAACACTAAAGGTTAACTCTTAACATTAAGTTCAAATCCAAGAGGCAGGTGAGGACCTGCTAAACAATGTTGGCTCTGACCCATGAGAGATTTTGAGTTTAAACCCCTGTCCTAAAGTTCATTCTCCATAAGTCTACAGGAAGCCCTGTCTGTCCATCTTTTGGTTCCCATCACCATGAATGTGTTTTCTCTCGTCAGATGTGAATATGGAGAAATCCTCCCACCGGGCAAGGAGCAACCTCTACTATAAGGTGAGACCTCCATTGCCACAACTGACCTTTCCTTGATAACAGAACAATATAAAATGGAAAAAAAACTCTGATTGGCTATGTGGACAAATTTAATGTAGAAGTCCATCCTGAGCTAGTTTGGCTGGGCTTCTCCTAAGGGTCACTGGAGTGAAATTCGTTTTGCACTCCTGTGACCTGTTTTCAGCAGAGAGCGGTCTGAAGTCTGCTCTCTGCTGACATCACTGGAATCAGTCCAGACACCATGTCATCATGATAAAGTCTGGATCCACCAGGTGCCTGGACTGATGACTGTCTCATCGAGCTGCTGAGAGCCTGAGAATGCTGCTCCCCTCAACAGCTCAGCGCTCCAGTGAGCGTGGAGGAGCAAAGAGGAGAGCTGCTGACTGACAGTCAGCAGCTCTCCTCTCTGGGATCTGTGAGAACCGAGCCATCGGTGGTGTTCGATCGCTCAGTGCTTAGTGCAGAGGTACCGGGGGACAGATGCAGCATCGGTCCCATGCTGCATTAACCTAGGTAAGTATAAAAGGGGGAAATAAATAACCCATACTTCTCTTTTAACTAAAAAGCAGAACTGTCTATGGCTTGTCCTCAGGACCAATGACTGATATTTGGAGCTCCGGTGAAGAAATTTCAGTGATTATTGCTGGTTTATGAATTCAGGAAGGATTCAGGCTCACTTGCCCAGTTTGCTTGCCGAGCCCTATTGGTTAATATTATTGACACCAATCACTCTGACCCGTGTCATGGCTGTCAGATCACCGGTGCAGCCCCGGAATTTACTAACACTCAGAAGCTTGTGACAGACCCAACCAGGACAGAGGCTTTTGGAGGGGACTGCAGAGTGGCCTTCTGCTTACTGGGCCCTGGCTTTTGAGCGAGCACTACTCTTTGGAAGGTGTGTGCCTGGGGGGGACCCTTGGAGTGGTCTTGCTTCGGATTCGGGGTCCATGTCTCCCCAAAACACAAAGATTTGGGGCCTTTGTGCCCGAACCAGCAATGACTGCTTCAGACTGTGAGACTCAGAGCAGATGTTAATAAAATCAGCTCAAAGCAATCTGATGCTGGGGTCTCCTGCTATAATCTGTTTACTAAGGTGTCTTTCCCCCATTGTATCATTTTCCCATTGTGTGCCTCCTAGGTGTGCATTCCCATTGGTTATTGAGTCACCTACTGTTTCTGTCTGTCTGCTCATCTCTTGGAGATGTGATTAATATTGTGTCCACTTTACCTTGTTACCAAACTATTTGTCAGAAACCATGAATCAGACTGAGAAGGAAGTACAGTTAAATCACATTTGTTTAACAAAAAAAAAAAAATAGCAAACAGAGTAAACATAGTCAAAACATAGCCAATTTTAGGAACCGCAACGGATAGTCAGAAAAGCCAAAACGTTAGGGAGCCAGAGATGAGCATAGTAGAACAGCAAGCTGGATCTGGAGCCAGAAGGAATGTCAGCCAAGCAAGTCTTTAACAGGAACACAGGAGAGCGTCTCTAGAGATGTGACCAAGGCAAAGGCAGAGATCATCTGGGCTGGAGGGTTTAAGTAGGCAGGACTGACGAGCAGGATATCATCAACAGGTGAGTCACTGTGGAGAGATAGGAGCTGGCAATTAGCCAACAGCTGAGTGGCCAGCTCAGTGAAGGAAGGGCTGAGCCCCGCCCTGACACTATTGTGGGATATTATATGTCTATGTTGATTTGCTTACTGTTTAATTACTGCTTATGTTTATGGTAATTGTTCCTTAGATATGCTATTTACAGTTTGCATTGTTTAGGATAATGTGATCAAACTCTTATCTGATCTTGCATGCTATATATTCTATGTGAATTTACAATAAAGAGTTCCAGTTTGAACCTAAGCTAGTGTCGTCTAGATCTTAGGTACAATATTCCGCTATAATACCGGGTTCCTGGTTCCAGACTGGAGGAATCTGTATCGTAGCGGAAGCACCCAGGCTGGGAGCCAGGCTTTCCGTCACAAAGCTTACCATAGATTCTCATAGTGGAAGGTCAATGAGGTCCACAGATTGGGAGGAAAGTGTTCATGAAAGGAGAACTCACATTATATGTAGAGATTGGGATGGAAAAGATCCTTGTAAGACAAAGTCAAACACACCGTGTCCTTCACTATGGGGCTCACAGGTATCACTCGCCACATATTACAATGTGTACTATACAAAATCAAATAGAATCTTTATAACTGGTATGTTTTTTTATTTTAATAAATATTTTATATAAAAACATATAAAATGCAGATATCACTGTTGCAGATTCAGGGTGGCCATACATCAGGAGAACCTCTCAGTCTGCCCTATGGCTCATACAACCAATATATCTGATCATTGTACACAATGTATTACGTATCTAATATCAGTTTAGGATGTCATAGGAAGATTCACAGATGGTTAGAAGATAACTTCTCAATGCATTTCATGAAACAAAGATCCTCTTCCTCAGGAGACTGTGGAACGTATTGTTATGAAACTCCCAGAATCCCAGCCAGAACCTCTGTATGGAGTTTTAGTAAAGTAGTTAATATGATACGAGTTCTATCTGGAGCGTCTTTCTTTTTATGATCCCGCTGGATATTGTGCTTCACCAGAGACACTTTTTTTCAGAGAAGGATGGACTGTATACACTGTGGAGGATCTGTTAAGCACTTACCGCCCGCTCACAGTACATTTACTGTGAACGGGCGGCACAGCCGGGCACCATGGCTTACCCATACGTCACTGTGAGATTCCAGATTTTTGGGTGCGCATGCACGCCCCCTGTTTACCCGTGCTGTGATTGGACACAGCACAAATTTGTAAGCAGATTTCAACCAATGATGTTGGCTGATACCTGATGATTGGCTGTGGCCAATCACAGCAAAGAGTTCTGTACACAGACAGAAATCTGTCTGTTTCCAGTGGCGTACCAATGGAGGAGCCCGCCCTGGGTGCTACACATTGGGTTGAGGGGGTGTCAGGCCGGCACCGCTTATTCAGCAGTTCTGCTTCCCATTTCAAGCATTGTGAACTTTGACCTTTTGTAACGGTCTCCGCAAAGATGGCACCGGCCCACAGAGGGGAAATGATGCATTCGACGGCAGGAAGTGCCCGCTGGAATGCATTTCCGGCCCCATTACCTGGTCCATGTAGTTGGCGTGTGTTCCACATTGCAGAACCACTTTTCTTCAAGCTTTGCATCCCAGACAACACCCCAGAAATGTTTACATCCTTAATCCACTGTTAGTAAGTGATCGTTGTCACTCTAGGTATGAAGTGTGTTACTGGCAGGATCACCAGATGAAAATAAAATAAACTCCAGAAAACAAAAAACTAATGCATCCACCAGCTGTTTTTGAAATGATATTTTGTATCTGATTGATATATATATTATTGGAAGTAACATCTCAAACTAGAACATTAGATGGAGACATACAGAGGGAGGGGCCAGTGCTCTACATGGAGGTGGAGCCACTGCTGATTTTTTTACTGTGTGCAAATTTCCCCTTGAGCTATTGGACTCTGTATACAACAGAATTTTTTTTAGCAGGAAGTGAGGAGAGACTGGAAAACATGTGAGAAGGAGTCAGAAGCTCCCCCTTCTGGCTTGATAGTACAATACATACTATTGATGGATAATATGTCCCACTTACCCGATTTTTATGATATAATTTAGTCATGACTGTAACAAGTAAAGAAAAGATATGATGTAGGCCTGATATGCTTCCCCTTTTATGGACTAGCCTGATGTACGGAATGAAAGAGAGGCTCTGGCTGCTACAGGCAACACAGGCAGTTCTTCTTTCAGAATTAAGGCTGCAGTCCGTCCCAGGGCCATAGATCATTTTCTTTCCTGTAGGGGGTTCAGCCTTGGGTACCATGGGTTACATAATTAGCGGCCCTTTACAGGCTGCACCGCCCCCTGCTGCTTCGTCAGCCAGTAGGTAGCTGAAGCTTCCTCAAATGTCCTGACATCACCCAGGATTCTCCGATGCCCAGCGGGCGGCAGCATGTACGTTTTTTAAGCAAATGTAGTAGATAGGTTGTGGCTGTGACAGGAGACAATCTGTGCATCTCCTGGAGCTAGTTGTCCCACATGTGTCCCATATGTATGAGTCTCAGGATTTTATCATCATTATTTATTTCCAGGTGACTGAAGATCAGAAGATAAATGAAGATGCAGAAGATGCTCCGGATCTGCTCTATAAGAATATGGAGGTGACCACGCCCTGTGATGTGTACAAGTCCGCCTGCTGTGCCCACTGACAGCTGAAAGTAAAAAAAAGAATTGCCAGAAAAATTTTTAAAAAATGGTGTGAGATCCCACCACCAAGTCCATACCAGGCCCTTTTGGCCCTTTAGGTCAACATGAGTGGCTCTGTCCCCCACTGGAAAGCACCTTGTCCCCATGTTGATGAGGACAATGGCCTCTTCCCAACAACCCTGGGTGGTGGTTGTGGGGATCTGCAGGCAGGGAGCTTAATGGAATTTGGAAGGCCCCTTTAACAAGGGGGCCCTCAGAACCCACCCCCCATGTTAATGAGTATGGAGTTCATGGTACCAAAAAAAGAGTGAAAAGTGTATAAAAACACACACAGGTTTTTGACAAATCCTTCATAAAAAAAAGGAAGTAATTAAAAAAAGTCCCCTGATGTAGATCCTACCTCAATCACAGCGCTTCGCCCGTGAGGAAGACTAACCACCGAATGCCTGCTTCTTCGTCTGACGGTTCTTAAATAGGTAAGGGGCGGGGCCACATGGTGACATAACAGGATGGCCCCATCCCCTTGTGACATCACTGACTGGTGCATGCTGGGTCCGTGACATTACAAGGGAGCCCCACCCTTTACCTATTTAAGAACTGTCACAGGGCAGGCATTAAGCGGTCAGACGTTGATGAGTCTTTTTTTCGGGTCCTGAGGTTGCGGCGGCCATCGGGATTGACAATTGCCAGTTTTGCTGCAGCAGGTTCTATACATTGTACAGATGCACCACTTTACAGGCAGACTAAGGGGACCCCCCAGGCACTATATTTACATAGTTACATAGTTAGTCAGGTTGAAAAAAAAGACACAAGTCCATCTAGTTCAACCAAAAAAAATAAAAAAATACAATCCCATATACCCAATCCTCCAAGAGGAATTTTTCATTTTTATTGTTTCACTTTAAGCATCAATAAAATCACTGATCCTGAAAAAACAGTAGTTTTAAAACATTTTTTTGCACTGATACATGTACCCCCATCCCCCTTCTATGGCCAAAAAACTTGCATATAAGCCTTCAAAATGGGCACTTTTGATTTTTCATGTTTGGGTCTCATAGACTTTATTAGATTTAGCGACTCGGGGCCAAACTTTCCCCCGTTCAGCAGCAAATTAATTTTGAAAAAGGAGATTTCGAAAACTTGTCACCCTCCTCTCTCCTGTGTCTCTGCAGTCTGTCACCCTCCTCTCTCCTGTGTCTCTTCAGCCTGTCACCCTCCTCTCTCCTGTGTCTCTGCAGTCTGTCACCCTCCTCTCTCCTGTGTCTCTGCGGCCTGTCACCCTCCTCTCTCCTGTGTCTCTGAAGTCTGTCACCCTCCTCTTTCCTGTGTCTCTGCAGCCTGTCACCCTCCTCTCTCCTGTGTCTCTGCAGCCTGTCACCCTCCTCTCTTCAGTGCCTCTGCTGTCTTCCACCCTCCTCTCTCCTGTGTCTCTGCAGCCTGTCACCCTCCTCTCTCCTGTGTCTCTGCAGCCTGTCACCTTCCCCTCTTCAGTGCCTCTGCTGTCTGCTACCTATGTCATCTTTCAGAATTAAGGCTGCAGGGCACCACATGGCCATTAATATTTTTTTTCCTTGAGGGTTTAGCCCTGGGTACCCAGGGGCACATAATTAGCGTGCCTTTACAGGCTGCACCGCCCCCTACTGCCTCCTCAGCCAATAGGTAGCTGAAGCTTCCTCAAAAGTCCATCCTTGCTGACATCACCCCGGATTGCCCAATTCCGGCGGGCAGCAGCATATTTGTTTTCTTATGCAAATGTAGTAGAAAGGTTGCGGCTGTGACAGGAGACAAGCTGTGCATCTCCTCTCTATGATTCTCAGGATTTAATCATCATTATTTATTTCCAGGTGACTGAAGATCAGAAGATCCCTGAGGATGCAGAAGATGACCTGGATCTGATCTATGAGAATATGGAGGTGACCATGCCCTGTGATTTGTAAACGTCCACCTGCTAAACGAAGAACATTTCATAATAAGACCAGCCTGCCACCCTCCTCCCTCCCGTATCTCTACAGCCTGTCACCCTCCTCACTCCTGTGTCTCTGCAGCCTGTCACCCTCCTCTCTCCTGTGTCTCTGCAGCCTGTCACCCTCCTCTCTCCTGTGTCTCTGCAGCCTGTCCCCTCCTCTCTCCTGTGTCTCTGCAGCCTGTCACCCTCCTCTCTCCTGTGTCTCTGCAGCCTGTCAACCTCCTCTCTCCTGTGTCTCTGCAGTCTGTCACCCTCCTCTCTCCTGTGTCTCTGCAGCCTGTCAACCTCCTCTCTCCTGTGTCTCTGCAGTCTGTCACCCTCCTCTCTCCTGTGTCTCTGCAGTCTGTCACCCTCCTATCTCCTGTGTCTCTGCAGCCTGTCACCCTCCTCTCTCCTGTGTCTCTGCTGCCTGTCACCCTCCTCTCTCCTGTGTCTCTGCAGCCTGTCCCCTCCTCTCTCCTGTGTCTCTGCAGTCTGTCACCCTCCTCTCTCCTGTGTCTCTGCAGCCTGTCACCCTTCTCTCTCCTGTGTCTCTGCAGTCTGTCACCCTCCTCTCTCCTGTGTCTCTGCAGTCTGTCACTCTCCTCTCTCCTATGTCTCTGCAGTCTGTCACCCTCCTATCTCCTGTGTCTCTGCAGCCTGTCACCATCCTCTCTTCAATGCCTCTGCAGTCTGCCACCTGTGTCATCTTTCAGAATTAAGGCTGCAGGGCACCACATGGCCATACATATTTTTTTTCCTTGGGGGTTTAGCCCTGGGTACCCAGGGGTACATAATTAGCATGTCTTTACAGGCTGCACCACCCCCTACTGCCTCCTCAGCCAATAGGTAGCTTAAGCTTCCTCAAAAGTTCATCCCTCCTGACATCACCCGGGATTCCCTAATTCCCGGCGGGCGGTAGCATGTTTGTTTTTTGTATACAAATGTAGTAGACAGGTTGCTGCTGTGACAGGAGACAAGCTGTGCATCTCCTGGAGCTGGTAGTCCCACAGCTAGACTAGTCTACCTGCTGTGTCATTGACATATGCTCTGGGGGGTTCTACCCCTCTGATCCCCCCCTTATCTATGCCCCTAGTGCACCAACATGGAGGAATAAAGGATGGGAATGTTCCCACATCACCCTCTAGTCATAATTGCTGTTAGAAGCCGCCTCCTCTTCTCAGCATTCAGAGTTTCTCCCGTATTCTAGATATGTGTGCGGGGATACTATGTACACTGCCAGAGTTCTACCTCCTATGTATGAGTCTCAGGATTTTATCATCATTATTTATTTCAAGGTGACTGAAGATCAGAAGATCCCTGAGGATGCAGAAGATGACCTGGATCTGATCTATGAGAATATGGAGGTGACCACGCCCTGTGATGTGTACAAGTCCACCTGCTAAGCGAAGAACTTTTTCATAATAAGACCAGAAATATATCACTTTGTCATCCCTCCATCATGTCCCACCATCATATCACTCTATTATATCACTCCGTCATATCACTCTATTATACCACCTTCTGGGATTTTATACGTTTGTAGATTCTTCACACGTTCTCTTCTATCACTATAAAGCAATTTTTATTTTTAAATCCATAAAACCAGAATGTGACCATTATTTGTGTGTTCCAATCCTGGCAAATAATGATGGAGTCGCAGAGAGTTTGTGATGGGCTTCTCTAGTTTTTTATCTCAATCATCCTAATGAGGAACGTTCACTCAGCAACATGAAAAATATAAAAGGTCCAAAATTTATACAATGAATAATTTGAACAAAAACAAACCACAAATCCCAGCTTTGAAATCTCTATTGTACAAGACACCAGGGAAGGATTCTTAATGGGAGATATGTGTCCCCATTATTTTGTGTTGTGGTCCCTTTAGGAGGGATGAAAAGAAGCTCTGGGAAATACTCATCCATGCAGGGTGAGGGACTTCAGGGTGATCCACTAAAGAGAGAAAACTGATTTACAGTTTTCCTGGGATTAATAATTCATGATATGGGACCCATAATGCAGAGGTTCTGAGAGATTTTGGGTGGGAAAGAGTCTCAATCCCTGTCTATGGATTCTGTGGTACTAAAAGGTTTAACCTGCCTGCTAGAGATGGCTGAGAAGGGCAGGACATTCTTAGCGGGTGTCCATGAGGTATGGTGAGGAGAAGGACACACTTGCAAAAGGAGCTGTGTGCTGCTGAGGCTTCAAGATACTATTGAGCTGTACTGTTGGGTGAACGGTTTGGCCCAAACAACGCAAACATTCAAATTTTCTGTGCACTCGGCGGGATGTTGGCCCACCGAGCGCACAGTCAGTATGTTGCTAAGGAGCAGGTATAGGAAGACGGCCGTCACATTCTTAACAACAAATGTGTCATCAGCTGTCAGCGGGCTTTCCCCAGACCCTTTTGACTCTTTGGGTCAACATGTTGATGGGGATATGAGTCTCTTCCCGACAACTCTGGGTGGTGCTTGTGGGGGTCTGCATGCAGGGGGCTTAATGGAATCTAATGGGCTTGATGGAATTTGGGAGCCCCCTTTAACAAGGGGGCCCACAGATCCCACCACGACCATGTGAATGAGTATCAGGGACATTGTGCCCCTACTCATTCATCAAAAAAAGTGTCAATAATAAAAAAAAACAGTACACAGGTTTTTGACAATTACTTTATTAAAAAAATTGAAAGAAAATAAAAAACAATGTCCCCCAATTTAGATCCATCATCAATCACAATGCCCGCCGCACCGCCGGACCCAAACACATAAAAAAAAGCTCCATCTGTGAGCAAGGCTGACTGCCAAATGCCTGCTCCTCCATCTGACAGTACTTAAATAGGTAAGGGCGGGGCCCCCCAGTGTCATCACCTAGTGGCCCCATCTACTTGTGACATCACTGACCATTGCATGCTGGGTCGGTGACATTACAAGGGTGCCCCGCCCCTTAAATATTTAAGAACTGTCACCCAGCGGAGCTGGTGTTCTATTGGATAGTGCCCACTATCGAGAAGTGCCCGGGAGGAACGGCCCATGCGCAGCACAACAGCTGATTTTCTGATCAGCTGTTGTGATGGCGAGGCGGCGCCTGCGCACAATAGCCGATGGAAGGAATTTTTGTGTCAGATTGTGCCCCACACTGGCGAGGCGTGCTCATGTTGGTGAGGGGCGGATTAGTAGATGATGGGGGCGGATTATTAAATGATGGGCAGTGCTGCAAAAAACATATTTTTCTGCTATTCTTCGTCGACGCTTGCGGGGCATGTTTAACTGAAGGGTGGATTTTTATATCCAAAACATATGTGTTTAGCAGCACTGCCCATCATTTATTAATCTGCCCCCATCTTGTACAAATCCGCCCCTCACCGACATGAACATGCCTCTCCAACGCCAGGCACAATCTGACAAAAAAATTTCTTCCGTCGGCTATTGTGCGCAGGCGCCGTCTCGCCGTAACAACAGTTGATCATAAAATCAGCTGTTGTGCTGCTCCCTACAGCGAATTCACCATTCATCTCGGGCACTTCTTGATTGCGGGCACTTCTCGATGGCGGGCACTATCCGATAGAATACAGGCATTCAGTGGTCAGCCATCGACGAGTACAAAGCTTCTTTTTTTTTTTCCGGGTCCGGCGGTGTGGTGGGTGTCACGATTCATGATAGATCTACATCGGGGGACACTGCTTTTTTTTTTAATAAAGGAACTGTCAGAAAATGTGTACTGTTTTTATTTATTTTTGACACTTTTTTGGTGAATGGGTAGGGGTATAAGGTACCCCATACTCATTTATATGGGGGGGTTGGGCTTCCAGATTCTGATAAACCCCACCCACCTGCAGACCCCCACAACCACCACCCAGGGCTGTTGGGAAGAGACCCTTATCCCCATCAACATGGGGACAAGGTGCTTGGGGTGGGGGGACAGAGCCCCCCATGTTAAAGGGATGTGGCCTGGTATGGTTCAGGAGAGTGGGGTGCTAGCTCACCCCCCCTTTTCTGGCCTGCCAGGCTGCGTGCCCTGATAGGGGTCTGGTATGGATTTTGGGGGGGACCACCCCACCCCGTGGGGTTCCTCTTTAAATCCATACCAGACCCAAAAGCACACCACTTTTTTTCGTATTGCCGGCAATACCTTGCAGCCGCAAAGTCAATTTAAATGTCAGTTTTTACATTTTTTTTTTGTAGAAATGTCAGTTTTGCTGCAGAAGGTTCTATACATGGTACAGATGTGCCACTTTACAGACAAACTAAAGAGACCTCCCAGGCACTATATTTAAAGGAATTTTTCATTTCTATTGTTTCACTTTAATCATCATTAAAGTTACTGCTCCTTTAAAAATTATATTTAAAAACATGTTTTTGCATTGATCCATGACCATTTTTATGGCCAATAACTTGCATCTAAGCCTTCAAAATATGGACTTTTTTTTTTCATGTTCGGGTCCCATAGACTTTAATAGAGTTTGTGGTTCAGGGCAAAACTTTCTCCCCTTTTCGGCAGCAAATTCATTTTGAAAGAGGAGATTTCAAAAACTTGTCACCCTTCTCTTTCCTGTATCTCTGCAGTCTGTCACCCACCGCCCTCTGTAGACTTTAGGTCAGCCTATTTTGACCAGGGTGCCCTGGGAGCTTGTAGTTCTTTCATGCATCATTAGGGGTACCTTGACAAATTGCCTAAAAATTGCCCAAAAATTGCAAGCCAGCAGGTGGATCAAGCCTTCCTTACACAAAGCCACAGGTTTTCATTGTGCACCATTACAACCTTCCAGCCACCAGCGTCCTACCAACCAATGACGTCATAGGTTTGTAAGGAGGATGTTGGGTTCCTGCACAGTATCGTTGTTTGCCCCTCTCCATCAGCACTGGAGTCACATTAGCTGGGGGAGAAGAGAATCACTAGAATGCTGATTAGTACCATTGTACAAAGGTGTATTTGCTCTGGAAGAATAAGTCACCTGTAATGTTGGGCGTTCTATGTGTGTGGCGACAAGTTCTGAATGAACCCTCAGCACATAGCTATACATCCTTTTTTTATATGTGTGTGGCTGTCACTGTGCTATGTAAAACAATTACTTTTTACATTGTAGAATGGGCTTCCTCGAAGCTGGTTGAGAAACATTGCTTTAGATGACAGCAGAGTTCCCATCCACCATGTATGTGTCTTGTGCAGTCCTTGACACACACTGCAATGCCCTATGTGAGCTCTAGATGGCAGAATAGTACCCAGTCTTTGCCTTTGTGTTCTCTGTAGTCCCTAATACAATCACAAATACATAATCTGAGCTTTAGATGGCAGAAGAGTACCCATCCTCCGTCTCTGTTTTCTCTGCAGTCCTTGACATACACTGCATTACCTAATCTGAGCTCTAGGTGGCAATAGAGTCCCCATCCTCTGTCTCTGTGCCCTCTGCAGTCCCTGACACACTCTGTATTATCTCATGTGAGCTCTAGATGGCAGCATAATGCCAATCGGTTGCCTACATGTTCTCTGTGTGCCCTCATACAATTTGTTATACTTCTTTTGAGCTTTAGATGGCAGAAGAGCACCCATCCCCTGCCTGTATGTTCTCTGCAGTCTAATCTGCAATACCTGATCTGAACTCTATATGGAAGCAGAGTTCCTATCCTCTTCCTGTGTGTGTTTTTTTTTATAAATAAATGACACAGACTGCAATACCTGATCTGATCCCTAGATGGCAGCAGAGTTCCCATCCTCAGAATTTGCCCTATCTGCAGTCTCTGACACACCCTGCAATATATGGCAGATGGCAGCAGAGTACCCATCCTCTGCCTTTGTGCTCTATGTGGTCACTGACACACTCTGAAATGCCCTATGTAATCTCTAGATGGCAGCAGAGTCCCCCCCCCCTTCGTCTGTAAGTTCTTTTCAGTTACAGACACACACTAAAATACCTGATCTGAGTACTAGATGACAGCAGAGTGCTTATACTTGTCCTTTATCTTCCCTTCAATCACTGGTACACACAAGAATATCCAACCTGTATGAGTATTACAGCAGAATTCCTATTCTCTGCCTGTATGTTCTCTGCACCCCCTGACACACACTACAATACCAAACCTGAGCTCCGGACGGCAGCATAATTCCCATCCTCAACATCTGTGTGTTCTCTGCAATCCCTGACACACACCACAATACCTAATCTGAACTCCAGGTGGCAGCAGAGATCCCATCCTCTGCCTGTGCACGCTATGCAGTCACTTGCACACACTGCAATACCCTGTATGAGCTCCAGATGGCAGCAGAGTTCCTGTACTTTCCTGCAATCCCTGACACACACAAACATACCCAATCTGAGCTCTAAACAGCATCAAAGTTCCCATCCTTGGCATTTGTCTTATCTGCAGTCTCTGACACACATTACAATATATGATCTGAGCTCCAAATGGCAGCAGAGTGCCCATCCTCTGCCCATATGTTTTCTGCACCCCCGGAACACACACTATAATATCAAATCTGAGCTCCAGATGGCAGCAGAATTCCCATCCTCTCCCTGTGTGCTCTATGCGGTCACTGACACACACTGCAATATCTGAAGTGAGCTCTAGATGGCAGCAACATTATGTGATCTCTAGCCACTTACCGACCGGCTCCTGTACGTATACGTCGGCACTTTGAAGGTGGATATCTCGGTAATGGCAGCAGCTGCTGCCACAACCGAGGTATCCACCTTTACAGGAGCCAGTCATGTTTCCAATAATGGTGGTCTCTGTGGCGGGTTCGCCGCAAGATCACCGTTATCGGCGGCGGGAAAGGTGCCACCCCCCTCCCGCCGCTCTCCCGCGCCCTCTGCCACTTACCGGAGCCGTCGGTAGCGGCGGAGGCGATCGGGACCTGTCACTTCCTCGGTATGGAGACGAGTGAGGCTAAGATGGCCCCCACCCGTCTCCATACCATAGGAGGGCGGAAGCGACGTCATAATGTCAGCTCTGCCCATTTGCCTTAAAGGCATTTTTTTTGTTGTCATTTTGTCATTTTTTTTTGCATTTAATTCCAAATATGAGATCTGAGGACTTTTTGACCCCAGATCTCATATTTAAGAGGACCTGTCGTGCTTTTTTCTATTACAAGGGATGTTTAAATTTTTTTTTTTTTTTAAAACAGTGAAAAAATAAATTAAATAAAGTAAAATAAATAAGAAAAAAAAAATTAAAGTGCCTTGTCCCGATGAGCTCGCGTGCAGAAGCGAACGCATACGTGAGTAGCGCCCGCGCCACACAAGTGAGATATCACCGCGACCGGTAGAGCAAGAGCAATAATTCTAGCCCTAGACCTCCTCTGTAACACAAAACATGCAACCTGTAGAATTTTTTAAACATCGCCTATGGAGATATTTAAGGGTAAATGTTTGACGCCATTCCACGTGCGGGCACAATTTTGAAGCGTGACATGTTGGGTATCAATTTACTCGGCATAACATCATATTTCACAATATAAAAAAAATGGGCTAACTTTACTGATGTCTTATTTTTTTATTCAAAAAAGTGAATTTTTTCCAAAAAAAGTGCGCTTATAAGATGCTGCACAAATACGGTGCGAAAAAAAGTATTGCATTGACCGCCATTTTATTCTCTAGGATGTTAGAAAAAAAAACAATATATATAATGTTTGGGGGTTCTAAGTAATTTTCTAGCAATTAAACCTGTTTTAAACATGTAAACACCTAAAATCCAAAACGAGGCTGGTCTTTAAGTGGGTAAATAGAAGCGCAGTACCCACCTCTGCCTGTGTGTTCTCTGCAGCTCCTGATACAACTTTCAATACCTGATCTGGGCTTTAGATGGCAGCAGAGTACACATCCTCTGTCTGTGCATTCTCTGCATCCACTAACTCAATTTGCAATGCCCTATGTAAGCTTTAGATGGCAGCAGAGCTTCCGTCTTCTACGTGTGCATCCTCTGCAGTCCCTCGCACACTCTGCGATGCCCTAGTTGAGCGCTAGATGGCATCACAATTCCCTTTTTTTTCCCTGTGTGTTCTTTGCAGTCCCTAATACAATCTGCAATACTTGATTTGAGCTGTAGATGGTAGAAGAGGTCACATTGTGTAGATGGCGGCATAATACCCATTCTTTTGCCTGTGTGTTCACTGTAGTCATTAATACAATCACCAATACCTGTTCTGATCTCTAGACGGCAGCAGAGTACCCATTCTTCATCTGTAGGTAACACACTGAACTACCTGATCTGAGCACTAGATGACAGTAGAGTTCCTATACTTGTCCTAATCTTCCCTGCAATCCCTCACACACACAAGAATATCCAATCTGAGCTCAGTATGACAGCAGAATTCACATCCTCTGCCTGTATGTTCTCTGCAATCCCTGACACACACTGCAATACCTAATCTGAACTCCAGATGGCAGCAGAGATCCCATCCTCTGCCTGTGTATGCTATACAACCACTTGCACACACTGCAATACCCTATCAGAGCTCCAGATGGCAGCAAAGTTCCCAACATTAGCCCATGCCCTCTCTGTAAAACCTGACACATTCTGCAATATTTGATCTAAGCTGTAGATGGCAGCAAAGTACTCATCCTTGGTTTGTGTCTTCACTGCAGTCCCAGACACATTGCAATACCTGATCTGCACTCTAGATGGCAGCAGGTTACAGATTGTTGTGTTAAAGCCCAACTCCAGCTAAAATTTATATAATTTTTTTTTTAAGATGTAATTGTTCTGCCTTTCTCTGCAATCCCTGACACCTCAATACTGGACCTGAACTCCGGATGGGAGCAGAGATCCCATCCTCTGCCTGTGCGTTCTTTGAAATGCCTAATACAATCTGCAGTACTTGATTTCAGCTTTAGATGGCAGAAGAGTACCTGTCCTCTGTCTGTAAGTTCTGAAGTTCGGAAGTAACTGATGCGCCCGTATCTTCTCTGTAAAACCTGACACATTCTGCAATCTTTGATCTGAGCTGTAGATGGCAGCAAAGTACTCATCCTTGGCCTGTGTCTTCTCTGCAGTCCCAGACACATTGCAATACCTGATCTGAGCTCTAGATGGCAGAAGGTTCCAGATTGTTGTTTTAAAGCCCAACTCCAGCAAAAATTAGTGTATATATATTAAAGATGTAATTGTTCTGCCTTTCTCTCCCTCTTTCTCTCATTGTTCTTCTCTCATCTGACCGCCCTCCCCCCTAGTCACTGTAGTGGTACTATGGGCAGAACATCCTGTATTTGGCCACCACAATTGATAATGTGGCCAATAGACAGGAAGTCAGCATTGGGTTGTTTTCATCTCATATAATTGTGTTCCTGACACTGAGAACTGATGTTCTCCTTTCTGTTCTCATTTCACATCAGCACACGGACTGTTCACCAGTGTCAGAGGGGCACCGCTGGCTCCTGGGGGTCCCTCTGTGTGCCATTGTCCAGGATGAGGGTCTCCGCTGTGATCTGGGGGTTCCTCTGCCTTATCGGTAAGTTTGGGAAGATTAATCATAATAAACATAATATACATAAATATTAGGGGTGAGAGGGATATAGGCTGAGGGGATCCCCCACAATTGGGGTCCCTCTGTATGTCAGTGTCTGTGATGAGGGTCTCCACTGTGATGTTGGGTCCCCCTCTTCATGTGTCTGGAATGAGGGGTACAGCTGTGATCTGTGGTCCCTCTATTTATCTGGCTCTGGGATGAGGGGCTCTGCTGTGATCTGGGGTTCCTCTCTTCATCAGAGCCTGAGATGAGGGGCTCTGTTATGATCTGTGGTCCTTCTCTTAATCAGTGTCTGGGATGAGGGGCTCTGCTGTGATCTGGGGTCCCTCTCTTCATCAGGGTCTGGGATGAGGGGCTCTGCTGTGATCTGGGGTCCCTCTCTTAATCAGGGTCTGGGATGAGGGGCTCTGCTGTGATCTGGGGTCCCTCTCTTAATCAGTGTCTGGGATGAGGGGCTCTGCTGTGATCTGGGGTCCCTCTCTTTATCAGTGTCTGGGATGAGGGGCTCTGCTGTGATCTGGGGTCCCCCTTTTCATCAAAATTCTGGGATGAGGGGCTCTGTTGTGATCTGGGGTCCCTCTCTTCATCTATGTCTGGGGTTAGGGTTCTGCCTTGATCTGGGGTCTTACTCTTTATCAGTGTCTGTGATGAGGGGCTCCACTGTGATCTGGGGTCCCCCTCTTCATCAGAGTTTGGGATGAGGATCTCTGCTGTGATCTGGGGTCCCTCTCTTTACCAGAATCTGGGATGAGGGGCTCTGCTGTAATCTGGGGTCCCTCTCTTCATCAATGTCTGGGATTAGGGTTCTGCCTTGATCTGGGGTCTTTCTCTTTATCAGTGTCTGTGATAAAGGGGCTCCACTGTGATTTGGGGTCCCTCACTTCATCAGTTTTTTGGATGAGGGGGTCCATTGTGATCTGGGGCCCCTCTCTTCCTGCACTGTGATCTGGGGTCCCTCACATCATCAGTGTCTGGGATGAGGGGCTCTGTTGTAATCTGGGGTCCCTCTCTTCATCAGAGTCTGGGATGAGGGGCTCCACTGTGATCTGGGGTCCCTCACACCATCAGTGTCTAGGATGAGGGGGTCCATTGTGATCTGGGGCCCCTCTCTTCCTGCACTGTGATCTGGGGTCCCTCTCTTCATCAGTGTCTGGGATGAGGGGCTCAGAAGTCATCTCATGCCCCTTCTCTTTAGCAATATCTAGGATGAGGAGCTCCAGCATTTTTAGGACCAGTAGTGTACTCAGTCAGCACTTCCATGGAGTGAGTCTTGGGTCCCAATGGGGCAGTGTAATCTGGATCTTTATATTGTCTTGTTGGGTCCCAATCCTCCCTCCATAGGAATCATGGTTTCCATACATTGCACTGATGGTGGCCAAGAAGCTTGGATCCCCCATGTGAAGATTGGAATGAAAGGCTTCATGATATTTGGCTATACTTGTACCATATAATACAAGTAAATGGCACAAAAGACTAAGACAATATATATCCCTGAATATAGAATAAAAGTGCTAAGTAGGCATAAAAATAAATGCAAACAATGACAACCCAAGTCCACAATCTAAGTGATTATATATAGAGAAAGTCCATAAATCAAATAAATAAAATAGATAAATAATGGCAGGGGGAAAAGGGGTGGGGGTGGGGAGGGGTTCTTAGAAGGGAAGAAAGTCCACGCTCACGGCAGCCATCCAGGGGGAACAGAAACCATGTTCCCAGTATACTGTAACAACAAAAGAGGGAGAGGAGGCGCCTCTAGGTGCAGATTTTTAACAGTTTTTTAATATGAGGTAAAACTGGTGAAATGGCAACTCACATTTCAATAGATAAAAACAGGCAATGTACTGTCCCAAACAGCGGGGGGGTTCTGTTCATCATCAGTTCAGTCAGTCCCTCGTCCTCCTGTGGATAGGTGCTGTGTTGTTATCTCCTGCACCGCTAGATGGATCTCTGCCGGCCGTGGTGGAGCGTTCATCAACACCAGGCCGCGCTCCTTCTTCAAAGCTGATGGGCTGGGACTAGCTCGAGTGGAATATAAGGGGAGGGGAATGGCCGGAAAATCGAGTGCACCGTGATTGGATGCATCGCAAACAAAGGGGAGTGACACAGAACATAGGGGACAATGTAAAAATGAAAGTGCAAGATGGTAACAATAATAAAAGCAAGATAATAACACATCAACAAACATATATAAGGGAACAATCACAGGCAGAAAAGTAATGCTTAAATATGAAATAAAAAATAAATATAATGAGTAATAGAATTAAAAATGAATGTACAGCGCATGAGAAGTGTATGTGACTGAGCACATATCAGCAATGTAGGGAGAAATAAAAAACGAAGGGGAAGGCAGAGAGGAAATTATGGGGAGTAATATGTACGTATATGTATATATATATATATATATATATATATATCTCCAATTTTTGTCTCTGTAGTGCAAGGCGGTAGACAGGAAGATTAATATAGGTACATGTGGATTATGATAAAATATTTATGGTCAACAAAATTCCTTTATTAATTAATTAAAATAAAAATAGCAATAAATGGGGGGAATTAATTGATAGTAAAGAAAATATGGTAGGTAATAAAACCAGATTGGTATGCTATAGGGGCGTGTGTATATAATAAGAGCGAGAAATAGCAAATAAATAGTAGTAGGGATTTATAATGGAAGAGGGGAGGGAGGAAGGGGGGAGGGGGTGTACAGATATACTTACAAGTACCCGCCACCCCCAATAGTGGAAAAGCTGAGAAGGCCAACCTGAATAATGTATATATAAGAGGATAAAGTTAGATGTTATTTTGGTCATGGTTAGAAATATATATATATATATATGAGGATGTAAATATATTTAGAGGATGTACCCACACCTTTAGACCAGTAGTAGATCCGTGGTGGGCCATAGCAAAGTGTCTATGCTGTTGGGTCCATCCCACCCTCATTGAGCCTTCTGTGTTCTCCAAAACGCTGTCTTAGTGCCCTAATCGTTCGGCCGACATAAATAAGGCCACAAGTGAGGCCATACACTACGTAATCTGATGAACAGTTATAGAATTCCTTTAATGGATATGTAATTCCTTTGGTACAGAAAGATTTCTGGCCATTCTCTATGAATTTGCAAGTCTTACAAAGTTTTTTTCGACACTGGTACATTCCTGTTAAGGGTATCAGAGTGGGTACTGAGGAGGGGATCGAGGTAGTTTTAATTTTGCAGGGGGAGATTTTAAAGTGCCCTTAAAGTGCATGTATGAGTTACCAGCTGTTGGTTTTGTGTAGTTTTTTGCATATATTTCCTGTCCATCATGTTCAAGCTCCAAGTCCAAAAAAGCCAATGCAGTAGGATTGCTTTCATGTGTAAATGATAGTCCATATGCATTATTGTTGCTGTACTCGATGAATGATGTGATGAGGTCCGGGGTGCCATCCCAAATGATGATAAGATCATTAATGTATCTTCCAAAATATACAATGTTAGCTAAAAATAGGTTATTGTTGTGAATGTATTGGTTTTCCTAGAAGCCCATGGCCAAATTTGCATAGGAGGGACAAAATGAGTGCCCATTGCAGTGCCTTGTTGTTGGAGGTATAACTCTCCATTGAAGGTAAAATAATTGCGTGTTAAACAAAATTTGGTGGCCTCAACAATGAAGGATGCTTGGTGAGTTTTGATAAAAGGATCCATAGCCAGGAATTGTTCTAGAGCCATTAGGCCAAATGTGTGGGGGATCAAAGTATACAGGGAGCTGACGTCCAAAGACAACCCTAGATGGCAGCAGAGTTCTCATCCTCAGAATGCCCTATCTGCAGTCTCTGACACACCCTGCAATATATGGCAGATGGCAGCAGAGCACCCATCCTCTGCCTTTGTGCTCTATGTGGTCATTGACACACTCTGAAATGCCCTATGTAATCTCTAGATGGCAGCAGAGTACCCATCCTTTGCCTGTGTGTTTACTGTAGTCTATAATACAATGTCCAATACCTGTTCTGATCTCTAGATGGCAGCAGAGTACTCACCCTTTGTCTGTTCTTTTCAGTTACAGACACACACTGAAATACCTGATCTGAGCTCTAGATGACAGCACAGTGCCTATACTTGTCCTTGATCTTCCCTTCAATCTCTGGCACACACAAGAATATTAGACATGTGCGATTCATTTCGTACGAATCGATAATTCGTACGAATTTCCATAAATTCATACATTCGGGAGGATCCAAAATATGAATTGCTATGCTTCCAAATTTTGTACGAAATACGAAATTTTGTTTACGAATTTGGGATACAAATTCCTAACGAACATTTGTAATTGTTACGAAAAGTTAACAAACCTAAAAGTTAAAAAACCCAGGAAGTCAGCACAGCACAGGGATGGTACGAATCCAAATTGAATTTTGGACACAAATTACGAAATACGAATTCATTCTAATACAAAACAGAATGGAACGAAACAAAAATAATTTATGGATGGCGCACATGTCTAAAGAGTATCCAAACTGTATGAGTATGACAGTAGAATTCCCATCCTCTGCCTGTATGTTATCTGCACCCCCCTGACACACACTACAATACCAAACCTGAGCTCTGGACGGCAGCATTATTCCCATACTCAACATCTGTGTGTTCTCTGCAATCCCTGACACAGACTGCAATACCTAATCTGAGCTCCGGATGGCAGCAGAGATCCCACCCTCTGCCTATGTAGGCTATGCAGTCACTTGCACACACTGCAATACCCTATATGAGTTCCAGATGGCAGCAGAGTTTCCATCCTCTGCCTAATGTGTCCCTGACACACACTACAATACTTGATCTGATCCCTAGATGGCAGCAGAGTTCCCAAACTTGTCCTATGCATTTTCTGCAGTCCTTGACACACTCTGCAACAACCTATGTGAGCTCTAGATGGCAGCAGAGTTCCTGTACTTTCCTGCAATCCCTGACACAATATAAAAAGAAAAATACAATATAAAAAAGTATATCCCCTAATCCCTGACACACACAAACATACCCCGATCTGAGCTCTAAACGACATCAAAGTTCCCATCCTCGGCATTTGTCTTATCTGCAGTCTGACACACATTACAATATATGATCTGAGCTCCAAATGGCAGCAGAGTGCCCATCCTCTGCCCATATGTTTTCTGCACCCCAGGACTTACACTATAATATCAAATCTGAGCTCCAGATGGCAGCAGAATTCCCATCCTCTCCCTGTGTGCTCTATGCGGTCATTGACACACACTGCAATATCTGAACTAAGCTCTAGATGGCAGCAACATTATGTGATCTCTAGATAGAAGCGCAGTACCCACCTCTGCCTGTGTGTTCTCTGCAGCTCCTAATACAATTTTCAATACCTGATATGGGTTGTAGATGGCAGCAGAGTACACATCCTCTGTCTGTGTGTTCTCTGCATCCACTAACTCAATTTGCAATGCCCTAGGTAAGCTTTAGATGGCAGCAGAGCTTCCATCTTCTACGTGTGCATCCTCTGCAGTCCCTGGCACACTCTGCAATGCCCTAGTTGAGTGCTAGATGGCATCACAATTCCCATCTTTTCCCTGCGTGTTCTTTGCAGTCCCTAATACAATCTGCAATACTTGATTTGAGCTGTAGATGGCAGAAGAGGTCATATTGCCTGAGTGTAGATGGCGGCATAATACGCATTCTTTTGCCTGTGTGTTCACTGTAGTCATTAATACAATCACCAATACCTGTTTGGATCTCTAGACTGCAGCAGCACCCATCCTTCTTCTGTAGGTAAAACACTGAAATACCTGATCTGAGCACTAGATGACAGTAGAGTTCCTATACTTGTCCTTATCTTCCCTGCAATCCATGACACACACACACAAGAATATCCAATCTGAGCTCAGCATGACAGCAGAATTCTCAACATCTCAACATCCTCAACATCTGTGTGTTCTCTGCATTCCCTGACACACACTGCAATACCTGATCTGAACTCCAGATGGCAGCAGAGATCCCATCCTCTGCCTGTGTATGCTATGCAGCCACTTGCACACACTGCAATACCCTATCAGAGCTCCAGATGGCAGCAAAGTTCCCAACATTGGCCCATGTCCTCTCTGTAAAACCTGACACATTCTGCAATATTTGATCTGAGCTGTAGATGGCAGCAAAGTACTCATCCTTGGTTTGTGTCTTCACTGCGGTCCAAGACATATTGCAATACCCGATCTGCACTCCAGATGGCAGCAGGTTACATATTGTTGTGTTAAAGCCCAACTCCAGCTAATCTTTTTATATATATATATTTTTAAAGATTTAATTCTGCCTTTCTCTGCAATCCCTAACACACACTGTAATACTGGACCTGAACTCCGGATGGCAGCAGAGATCCCATCCTCTGCTTGTGCGTTCTTTGAAATGCTTAATACAATCTGCAGTACTTGATTTGAGATTTAGATGGCAGAAGAGTACCCGTCCTCTGTCTGTAAATTATTTTTAGTAACTGATACTCAATACAATGCCTGATCTGAGCTCCAGATGGAAACAGAGTTCTTAAAATTGTCCCGTATCTTCTCTGTAAAACCTGAAACATTCTGCAAAATTTGATCTGAGCTGTAGATGGCAGCAAAGTACTCATCCTTGGCCTGTGTCTTCTCTGCAGTCCCAGACACATTGCAATACCTGATCTGAGCTCTAGATGGCAGCAGGTTGCAGATTGTTGTGTTAAAGCCCAACTATATATAAAAGATGTAATTGTTCTGCCTTTCTCTCCCTCTTTCTCTCATTGTTCTTCTCTCATCTCATCTGACCGCCCTCCCCCCTAGTCACTGTAGTGGTATTATGGGTAAAACATCCTGTAGTCTCACTGACTCTCCTACGACATAACAGAGTGCCTGTATTTGCCCACCACAACTGATAATGTGGCCAATAGACAGGAAGTCAGAGTTATTTTCATCTCATAATTGTGTTCCTGACACTGAGACCTGATGTTCTCTTTTCTGTTCTCATTTCACATCAGCACACGGACCGCTCACCAGTGTCAGAGGGGCACCGCTGTTTCCTGGGTGTCTCTCTGAGTGCCATTGTCCAGCATGAGGGTCTCCACTGTAATCTGGGGGTCCCTCTGCCTTATTGGTAAGTTCGAGAAGATTTATCAATACGTAAATATTAGGGGTGAGAGGGATATAGGATGAGGTGATCCTCCACAAATAGGGGTCCCTCTGTATGTCAGTGTCTGTGATGAGGGTCTCCACTGTGATGTTGGGTCCCCCTCTTCATCAGTGTCTGGAATAAGGGGCACAACTGTGATCTGGGTTCCGTCAATGTCTGTGGTGAGGGGCTCCTATGTGATCTGGGGTCTCTCTCTTCATCAGAGTCTGGGATGAGGGGCTCCTATGTGATCTGGGGTCTTTCTCTTAATCAGTTTCTGAGATGAGGGGCTCTGCTGTGATCTGGGGTCCCTCTCTTCATCAGTGTCTGGGATGAGGGGCTCTGCTGTGATCTGGGGTCCCTCTCTTCATCGGAGTCTGGGATGAGGAGCTCTGCTGTGATCTGGGGTCCCTGTCTTCATCAGTGTCTGGGATGAGGGGCTCTGCTGTAATCTGGGGTCCCTCACATCATCAGTGTCTGGGATGAGGGGCTCTGCTGTGATCTGGGGTCCCTCTCTTCACCAGAGTCTGGGATTAGGGTTCTGCCTTGATATAGGGTGTTTCTCTTTATCAGTGTCTGTGATAAAGGGGCTCCACTGTGATCTGGGGTCCCTCACTTCATCAGTGTCTGGGATTAGGGTTCTGCCTTGATCTGGGGTCTTTCTCTTTATCAGTGTCTGTGATGAGGGGCTCCACTGTGATCTGGGGTCCTTCACTTCATCAGTGTCTGGGATGAGGGGGTCCATTGTGATCTGGGGCCCCTCTCTTCCTGCACTGTGATCTGGGGTCCCTCTCTTCATCGGTGTCTGGGATGAGGGGGTCCATTGTGATCTGGGGTCCCTCTCTTCCTGCACTGTGATCTGGGGTCCCTCTCTTCATCAGTGTCTGTAACAAGGGGCTCAGAAGTCATCTCAGGCCCCTTCTCTTTGGGCAATATCTAGGATGAGGAGCTCCAGCATTATTAGGACCAGTAGTGTACTCGGCACTTCCATGGAGTGAGTCTTGGGTCCCAATGGGGCAGTGTAATCTAGATGGTTATATTGTCTTGTTGGGTCCCAATCCTCCCTCCATAGGAATCATGGTTTCCATACACTGCACTGATGGTGGCCAAGAAGCTTGGATCCCCCATGTGCAGGTTGGAATGAATGGCTTCATGATATTTGGCTATACTTGTACCATATAATACAAGTAAATGGCGCAAAAGACTAAGACAATATACATCCCTGAATATAGAATAAAAGTGCTAAGTAGGCATAAAAATAAATGCAAACAATGACAACCCAAGTCCACAATCTAAGTGATTGTATATAGAGGAAGTCCATAAATCAAATGAATAAAATAGATAATAGATAAAATAGATAAATAATGGCGGGGGGGTTCTTAGAAGGGAAGAAAGTCCACGCTCACGGCAGCCATCCAGGGGGAACAGAAACCATGTTCCCAGAATACTGTAACAACAAAAGAGGGAGAGGAGGCACCTCTGGGTGCAGATTTTTAACAGATTTTTAATATGAGGTAAAACAGGCAATGTACTGTCGCAAACAGCGGGGCGGTTCTGTTCATCATCAGTTCAGTCAGTCCCTCGTCCTCCTGTGGATAGGTGCTGTGTTGTTATCTCCTGCACCGCTAGATGGATCTCTGCCGGCCGTGGTGGAGCGTTCATCAACATGAGGCTTGGAATGCAAGCTGGTATCCAGGCGATGGGCGATGACGTCACTGGTATTGAGACGCGTTTCCTGAGCGTACAGGTCGTGAATGATGTAACAGCCGTGCTCCTTCTTCAAAGCTGATGGGCTGGGACTAGCTCGAGTGGAATATAAGGGGAGGGAAGTGGCCGTAAAATCGAGTGCACCGTGATTGGATGCATCGCAAACAAAGGAGAGTGACACAGAACATAGGGGACAATGTAAAAATGAAAGTGCAAGATGGTAACAATAATAAAAGCAAGATAATAACACATCAACAAACATATATAAGGGAACAATCACAGGCAGAAAAGTAATGCTTAACCACGTGACCACCGGGCACTTAAACCCCCTTCCTAACCAAACCAATTTTCAACTTTCGGTGATCTCACACTTTGAATGACAATTACTCAGCCATACAACACTGTACCCATATTAAATTTTTGTCCTTTTTTCACACAAATAGAGCTTTCTTTTGGTGGTATTTAATCACTGCTGGGTTTTTTATTTTTTGCGCTATAAAAGAAAAAAGACTGAAAATTCTGTAAAAAAATTAATTTTTCTTTTTTTCTGTTATAAAATTTAGCAAATTATTAATTTTTCTTCATAATTTTTAGCCAAAATTTTGACAATATCTGAAAATTGATCACACCTGAAGTACTGACAACCTATCTAATTTCTTAAGACCCTAACATGCCAGAAAAGTACGAATACCCCCCAAATGACCCCTTTTTGGAAAGAAAACATTCCAAGGTATTTAGAAAGATGCATGGTAAGTTTTTTGAAGTTGTCATTTTTTCACACAATTATTTGCAAAATCATAATTTTTTTTGTTCTTTTTTTTCACAAAATTGTCATATTAGCAGGTTATTTCTCACACACAGCATATGCATACCACAAATTACACCCTAAAGCACATTCTGCTATTACTCCTGAGCAGGGCTGGACTGGGACAAAAATGTGGCCCTGGACTTCATCCAGACCGGCCCAGGGCACAACACATAAGGGTATGGTACATCAGGGCACAGCACATCAGGCCACATCAGGGTACAGGGTACATGGCACAAGGCACATCAGGGCACAAGGCACATCAGTGCACAGCATATCAGGGTACAGCACACTAGGCCACATCAGGGTACAGGGCACAACACATCAGGGTACAGAGCCTAGCACATCAGCATACATGGCACAGCACATCAGGGTACAGGCCATCAGGGTACAGGCCATCAGGGTACAGGACATCAGGGCACAGCACATCAAGGTACAGGACATCAGGGTACAGGACATCAGGGTACAGCACATCAGGGCACAGCACATCAAGGTACAGGACATCAGGGTACAGGACATCAGGGCACAGCACATCAGGGTACAGGACATCAGGGCACAGCACATCAGGGTACAGGACATCAGGGTACAGGACATCAGGGCACAGCACATCAAGGTACAGGACATCAGGGTACAGGACATCAGGGCACAGCACATCAAGGTACAGGACATCAGGGTACAGGACATCAGGGCACAGCACATCAGGGTACAGGACATCAGGGTACAGGACATCAGGGTACAGCACATCAGGGTACAGGACATCAGAGTACAGCACATCAGGGTACAGGACATCAGGGCACAACACATCAGGGTACAGGACATCAGGGTACAGCACATCAGGGTACAGGACATCAGGGTACAGGACATCAGGGTACAGCACATCAGGGTACAGAACATCAGGGTAAAGAACATCAGGGCACAGCACATCAGGGTACAGGACATCAGGGTACAGGAAATCAGGGCACAGGACATCAGGGTACAGCACATCAGGGTACAGGACATCAGCGTACAGCACATCAGGGTACAGGACATCAGCGTACAGCACATAAGGGTACAGGACATCAGGGCACAGGACATCAGGGCACAGCACATCAGGGTACAGGACATCAGGGTACAGGACATCAGGGTACAGGACATCAGGGCAAAGGAAATCAGGGCACAGCACATCAGGGTACAGGACATCAGGGTACAGCACATCAGGGTACAGGACATAAGGGCACAGCACATCAGGGTACAGGACATCAGGGTACAGCACATCAGGGTACAGCACATCAGGGTATAGGACATCAGGGTACAGCACATCAGGGTACAGGACATCAGGGCACAGCACATCAGGGTACAGGAAATCAGGGTACAGCACATCAGGGTACAGCACATCAGGGTACAGGACATCAGGTCACAGCACATCAGTGTACAGGACATCAGGGTACAGGGCATCAGGGCACAGCACATCAGGGTACAGGACATCAGGGTACATGACATCAGGGCACAGGACATCAGGGCACAGGACATCAGGGTACAGCACATCAGGGTACAGGACATCAGGGTACAGCACATCAGGGTACAGGACATCAGGGTACAGGACATCAGGGCACAGGACATCAGGGCACAGCACATCAGGGTACAGGCCATCAGGGTACAGGACATCAGGGTACAGGACATCAGGGTACAGGACATCAGGGTACAGGACATCAGGGCACAGCATATCAGGGTACAGGACATCAGGGTACAGCACATCAGGGTACAGGACATCAGGGTACAGCACATCAGGGTACAGGACATCAGGGCACAGCACATCAGGGTACAGGACATCAGGGTACAGCACATCAGGGTACAGTACATCAGGGTACAGCACATCAGGGTACAGGACATCAGGTCACAGCACATCAGGGTACAGGACATCAGGGTGCAGCACATCAGGGTACAGGACATCAGGGTACAGCACATCAGGGTACAGGACATCAGGGCACAGCACATCAGGGTACAGGACATCAGGGTACAGCACATCAGGGTACAGGACATCAGGGTACAGCACATCAGGGGACAGGACATCAGGGCACAGCACATCAGGGTACAGGACATCAGGGTAAAGAACATCAGGGCACAGCACATCAGGGTACAGGACATCAGGGTACAGGACATCAGGGCACAGGACATCAGGGTACAGCACATCAGGGTACAGGATATCAGGGTACAGCACATCAGGGTACAGGACATCAGGGCACAGGACATCAGGGCACAACACTTTAGGGTACAGGACATCAGGGTACAGGACATCAGGGTACAGGACATCAGGGCAAAGGACATCAGGGCAAAGCACATCAGGGTACAGGACATCAGGGTACAGCACATCAGAGTACAGGACATCAGGGCATAGCACATCAGGGTACAGGACATCAGGGTACAGCATATCAGGGTACAGGACATCAGGTCACAGCACATCAGGGTACAGGAAATCAGGGTACAGGGCATCAGGGCACAGCACATCAGGGTACAGGACATCAGGGTACATGACATCAGGGCACAGGACATCAGGGCACAGGACATCAGGGTACAGCACATCAGGGTACAGGACATCAGGGTGCAGCACATCAGGGTACAGGACATCAGGGTACAGCACATCAGGGTACAGGACATCAGGGCACAGCACATCAGGGTACAGGACATCAGGGTACAGCACATCAGGGTACAGGACATCAGGGTACAGCACATCAGGGGACAGGACATCAGGGCACAGCACATCAGGGTACAGGACATCAGGGTAAAGAACATCAGGGCACAGCACATCAGGGTACAGGACATCAGGGTACAGGACATCAGGGCACAGGACATCAGGGTACAGCACATCAGGGTACAGGATATCAGGGTACAGCACATCAGGGTACAGGACGTCAGGGCACAGGACATCAGGGCACAACACTTTAGGGTACAGGACATCAGGGTACAGGACATCAGGGTACAGGACATCAGGGCAAAGGACATCAGGGCAAAGCACATCAGGGTACAGGACATCAGGGTACAGCACATCAGAGTACAGGACATCAGGGCATAGCACATCAGGGTACAGGACATCAGGGTACAGCATATCAGGGTACAGGACATCAGGTCACAGCACATCAGGGTACAGGAAATCAGGGTACAGGGCATCAGGGCACAGCACATCAGGGTACAGGACATCAGGGTACATGACATCAGGGCACAGGACATCAGGGCACAGGACATCAGGGTACAGCACATCAGGGTACAGGACATCAGGGTACAGCACATCAGGGTACAGGACATCAGGGTACAGGACATCAGGGCACAGGACATCAGGGCACAGCACATCAGGGTACAGGCCATCAGGGTACAGGACATCAGGGTACAGGACATCAGGGTACAGGACATCAGGGTACAGGACATCAGGGCACAGCATATCAGGGTACAGGACATCAGGGTACAGCACATCAGGGTACAGGACATCAGGGTACAGCACATCAGGGTACAGGACATCAGGGTACAGCACATCAGGGGACAGGGCATCAGGGCACAGCACATCAGGGTACAGGACATCAGGGTACATGACATCAGGGCACAGGACATCAGGGCACAGGACATCAGGGTACAGCACATCAGGGTACAGGACATCAGGGTACAGCACATCAGGGTACAGGACATCAGGGTACAGGACATCAGGGCACAGGACATCAGGGCACAGCACATCAGGGTACAGGCCATCAGGGTACAGGACATCAGGGTACAGGACATCAGGGTACAGGACATCAGGGTACAGGACATCAGGGCACAGCATATCAGGGTACAGGACATCAGGGTACAGCACATCAGGGTACAGGACATCAGGGTACAGCACATCAGGGTACAGGACATCAGGGCACAGCACATCAGGGTACAGGACATCAGGGTACAGCACATCAGGGTACAGGACATCAGGGTACAGCACATCAGGGTACAGGACATCAGGTCACAGCACATCAGGGTACAGGACATCAGGGTGCAGCACATCAGGGTACAGGACATCAGGGTACAGCACATCAGGGTACAGGACATCAGGGCACAGCACATCAGGGTACAGGACATCAGGGTACAGCACATCAGGGTACAGGACATCAGGGTACAGCACATCAGGGGACAGGACATCAGGGCACAGCACATCAGGGTACAGGACATCAGGGTAAAGAACATCAGGGCACAGCACATCAGGGTACAGGACATCAGGGTACAGGACATCAGGGCACAGGACATCAGGGTACAGCACATCAGGGTACAGGATATCAGGGTACAGCACATCAGGGTACAGGACATCAGGGCACAGGACATCAGGGCACAACACTTTAGGGTACAGGACATCAGGGTACAGGACATCAGGGTACAGGACATCAGGGCAAAGGACATCAGGGCAAAGCACATCAGGGTACAGGACATCAGGGTACAGCACATCAGAGTACAGGACATCAGGGCATAGCACATCAGGGTACAGGACATCAGGGTACAGCATATCAGGGTACAGGACATCAGGTCACAGCACATCAGGGTACAGGAAATCAGGGTACAGCACATCAGGGTACAGCACATCAGGGTACAGGACATCAGGTCACAGCACATCAGGGTACAGGACATCAGGGTACAGGACATCAGGGCACAGCACATCAGGGTACAGGACATCAGGGTACATGACATCAGGGCACAGCACATCAGGGTACAGGACATCAGGGTACAGGACATCAGGGTACAGCACATCAGGGTACAGGACATCAGGGTACAGGACATCAGGGCACAGGACATCAGGGCACAGCACATCAGGGTACAGGCCATCAGGGTACAGGACATCAGGGCACAGCACATCAAGGTACAGGACATCAGGGTACAGGACATCAGGGCACAGCACATCAGGGTACAGGACATCAGGGTACAGGACATCAGGGCACAGCACATCAGGGTACAGGACATCAGGGCACAGCACATCAGGGTACAGGACATCAGGGCACAGCACATCAGGGTACAGGACATCAGGGTACAGCACATCAGGGTACAGGACATCAGGGTACAGGACATCAGGGTACAGCACATCAGGGTACAGGACATCAGGGCACAGCACATCAGGGTACAGGACATCAGGGTAAAGAACATCAGGGCACAGCACATCAGGGTAAAGGACATCAGGGTACAGGACATCAGGGCACAGGACATCAGGGTACAGCACATCAGGGTACAGGACATCAGGGTACAGCACATCAGGGTACAGGACATACGGGCACAGGACATCAGGGCACAGCACATCAGGGTACAGGACATCAGGGTACAGGACATCAGGGTACAGGACATCAGGGCACAGGACATCAGGGTACAGCACATCAGGGTATAGGACATCAGGGTACAGCACATCAGGGTACAGGCCATCAAGGCACAGCACATCAGGGTACAGGAAATCAGGGTACAGCACATCAGGGTACAGGACATCAGGGTACAGGACATCAGGGCACAGCACATCAGGGTACAGGACATCAGGGTACATGACATCAGGGCACAGGACATCAGGGCACAGGACATCAGTGTACAGCACATCAGGGTACAGGACATCAGGGTACAGCACATCAGGGTACAGGACATCAGGGTACAGGACATCAGGGCACAGGACATCAGGGCACAGCACATCAGGGTACAGGACATCAGGGTACAGGACATCAGGGCAAAGGACATCAGGGTACAGCACATCAGGGTACAGGACATCAGGGCACAGCATATCAGGGTACAGGACATCAGGGTACAGCACATCAGGGTACAGGACATCAGGGTACAGCACATCAGGGTACAGGACATCAGGGCACAGCACATCAGGGTACAGGACATCAGGGTACAGGACATCAGGGCAAAGGACATCAGGGCACAGCACATCAGGGTACAGCACGTCAGGGTACAGGACATCAGGGTACAGCACATCAGGGTATAGGACATCAGGGTACAGCACATCAGGGTACAGGACATCAGGGTACAGCACATCAGGGTACAGGACATCAGGGTACAGCACATCAGGGTACAGGACATCAGGGTACAGCACATCAGGGTACAGGACATCAGGTCACAGCACATCAGGGTACAGGACATCAGGGTACAGGACATCAGGGTACAGCACATCAGGGTACAGGACATCAGGGCACAGCACATCAGGGCACAGCACATCAGGGTACAGGACATCAGGGCTCAGCACATCAGGGTACAGCACATCAGGGTACAGGACATCAGGGTACAGGACATCAGGGTACAGAACATCAGGGTACAGGACATCAGGGTACAGAACATCAGGGCACAGCACAATAGGGTACATGACATCAGGGTGCAGGACATCAGGGCACAGGACATTGGGGCACAGGACATCAGGGTACAGCACATCAGGGTACAGGACATCAGGGTACAGCACATCAGGGTACAGGACATCAGGGCACAGGACATCCGGGCACAGCACATCAGGGTACAGGACATCAGGACAAAGGACATCAGGGCACAGCACATCAGGGTACAGGACATCAGGGTACAGGACATCAGGGTACAGGACATCAGGGTACAGCACATCAGGGTACAGGACATCAGGGCACAGCATATCAGGGTACAGGACATCAGGGTACAGCACATCAGGGTACAGGACATCAGGGCACAGCACATCAGGGTACAGGACATCAGGGTACAGCACATCAGGGTACAGGACATCAGGGTACAGCACATCAGGGTACAGGACATCAGGTCACAGCACATCAGGGTACAGGACATCAGGGTACAGGACATCAGGGTACAGCACATCAGGGTACAGGACATCAGGGCACAGCACATCAGGGTACAGGACATCAAGGTACAGGACATTAGGACACAGGACATCAGGGCACAGGACATCAGGGTACAGGACATCAGGGTACAGCACATCAGGGTACAGGACATCAGGGTACAACACATCAGGGTACAGGACATCAGGGTACAACACATCAGGGTACAGGACATCAGGGTACAGCACATCAGGGTACAGGACATCAGGGCACAGGACATCAGGGCACAGCACATCAGGGTACAGGACATCAGTGTGCAGGACATCAGGGCACAGGACATCAGGGCACAGCATATCAGGGTACAGGACATCAGGGTACAGGACATCAGGGTACAGCACATCAGGGTACAGGACATCAGGGTACAGCACATCAGGGTACAGGACATCAGGGCACAGCACATCAGGGTACAGGACATCAGGGTACAGCACATCAGGGTACAGAACATCAGGGCACAGGTCACAGCACATCACGGTACAGGACATCAGGGTACAGGACATCAGGGCGCAGGACATCAGGGCACAGCATATCAGGGTACAGGACATCAGGGTACAGGACATCAGGGCACAGCATATCAGGGTACAGGACATCAGGGTACAGCACATCAGGGTACAGGACATCAGGGTACAGCACATCAGGGTACAGGACATCAGGGTACAGCACATCAGGGTACAGGACATCAGGGTACAGCACATCAGGGTACAGGACATCAGGGTACAGCACATCAGGGTACAGGACATCAGGGCACAGCACATCAGGGTACAGGACATCAGGGTACAGGACATCAGGGCACAGGACATCAGGGTACAGCACATCAGGGCATAGGTCACAGCACATCAGGGTACAGAGCCCAGCACATGAGCGTACAGGGCACAACACATGAGAGTACAGAGCACAGCACATCAGGGCACGTCAGAGCACAGTACATCAGGGTACAGGACACAGCACATCAGGGCACATCACATCAGGGTACAGGGCACAGCACATCAAAGTATAGCACTTCAGGACACAGCACATCAGGGTACAGGACATCAGGGCACAGGTCACAGTACATCAGAGCACATGACATTGAGGCACAGGACATCAGGGCACACCACATAGGGGGACATAAGGGCACGGGGCACCGGGCCACAAGGCACATCAGGTCACGGGCACATCAGGACACATAGCACATCAGGGCACATTATGGCACATCAGGGCACATGGCACATTATGGAGCACATCAGGGCACATGTCATATCAGGGCACGGGGTACATCAGGGTATATAGCACATCAGGGCACATTATGGCATGTCAGGGCATGGGGCACATGGCACATTATAGGGCACATTATGGGGCACAATAGGGCACATGGCACATCAGGGCACGGGGCACATCAGGGCACATAGCACATCAGGGCACAGGGCACATGGCACATTATAGGGCACATCAGGGCACATAGCACATCAGGGCACATAGCACATCAGGGCATGGGGCACGTCAGGGCACATAGCACATCAGGGCACATAGCACATCAGGGCACAGGGCACATCAGGGCACATCAGGGCACAGGACATTGGGCCACAAGGCACATCAGGTCATGGGGCACATCAGGGCATAGGACATCAGGGCACAGCACATCAGGGCATGGGGCACATCAGGGCACATAGCACATCAGGGCACATCAGGGCATATAGCACATCAGGGCACAGGGTACATCAGGGCATGGGGCACATCACGGCACATAGCACATCAGGGCACATAGCACATCAGGGCAAGGGGCACATCAGGGCACATTATGGCACATCAGGGCACATGGCACATTATGGGGCACATCAGGGCACATGGCCATCAGGGCATGGGGCACATCAGGGCACATAGCACATCAGGGCACATTATGGCACATCAGGGCACATTATGGCACATCAGGGCACATGGCAAATTATGGGGCACATCAGGGCACATAGCACATCAGGCAGGGGCGGACTGACAACTCATGGGGCCCCCGGGCAATAGGAGATTATGGGGCCCTCAGGCAATCAGAGATTATGGGGCCACACAGTTTACACACACACAGTATACAATCACACAGTATACACATACATGTACACACAGTATACACAGACATGTTTCTATTGGCTGAGAAGGTACTGGAGAGGTGGGGCAGCAATAATCTCGGGATTTTTAGACCAAAAGGATGTTGGTAAAGGACATTTCAGAGACAGATGTAAGATGTAAGAAAACACAGATTTTTACATACTGTCCTTGGTTCCCTGATGGGGCCCCCTAGTGGCCCAGGGCCCTCGGACAGTGCCCGAGTGGCTCAATGGTCAGTCTGCCCCTGACATCAGGGCATATAGCACATCAGGGCACAGGGCACGTCAGGGCACATAGCACATCAGGGCACATAGCACATCAGGGCACGGGGCACATCAGGGCACATGGCACATTATGGGGCACATCAGGGCACATTATGGGGCACATCAGGGCACATAGCACATCAGGGCACATAGCACATCAGGTCACATTATGGCAAATCAGGGCACATGGCACATTATGGGGCACATCGGGGCACATAGCACATCAGGGCACATAGCACATCGCACATGGCATATCAGGGCATGGGACACATCAAGGCACAGGGCACATCAGGCCACATGGCACGTTAGGGCACAGGGCACATTAGGGCACAGGGCACATAGCACAACAGGGCATGGGGCACATCAGGGGGCACATGATCAGGGCACATGATGGGGCACATTATAGGGCACATCAGGGGGCACATCATCAGGGCACATCAGGGGACACATCATCAGGATCTTACTAGCCAGAATGCTGAGTAGCGCAGGAAGAATGTGTAGTAGTAAGTTCTCTCTCTCATGTCACGCACGGCTGCTCCCCAGCGACCTCTCCTCTCTTCTCGTCTATCGCAGATGATCTTACAAGCCAATGGGGATAGACGAGAAGAGAGGAGGGGCCGCCGGGGAGCAGCCACGCGTGACATGAGAGAGAGAACTTACTACTACACACGCTTCCTGGGCTACTCTGCATACTGGCTTACGATCTACCCGTCAGGCGACAGCTGTCGGCGGTTGACGGGTAGATCACCGTGCACCGCAGATGCGGCTGAAACTGGCCCACACTGAGCCATCGGCCCACCGGGAATCTCCGGCGATACCACATGTGTGAGACTTTTACACAGCGTGGCCACATACAGAGGCCCAACATGCAGGGAGCACCTTCAGGCATTCTGGAGCACCCAGGCCAATTCTGACATTTCTCTCCTACATGTAAAAATCATCATTTATTTGCTAAAAAATTACATAGAACCTCAAAACATTATATATGTTTTTTTTAGCAAAGACCCTAGAGAATACAATGGCGGTCATTGCAACTTTTTATCTCACACGGTATTTGCACAGAAATTTTTTGAACGCTTTTTTGGGAAAAAAACAGTTTTGTGCTTTAAAAAAAACAAAACAGTAAAGTTAGCCCAATGTTTTTGCATAATGTGAAAGATGAAGTTGAAGTTACGCCGAGTAAATAGATACCTAACATGTCACCCTTAAAAATTGCACACGCTCGTGGAATGGCGCCAAACTTCGCTACTTAAAAATCCCCATAGGCGACACTAAACATTTTTTTACTGGTTACATGTTTTGAGTTACAGAGGAGATCTAGGGCCAAAATTATAGCTCTCGCTCTACCGATCGCAGAGATACCTCACATGTGCGGTTTGAACACCATTTTCATATGTGGGCAGGACTTACGTATGCGTTTGCTTCTGCATTCCAGCACACGGGGACAGGAGCACTTTAAAAAATTGTATTTTTTTTTTTTATTGTTCATTTTGCTTTATTTATTTTAGTTTGACACTTTTTTCCAAAAAATAAATGTTTTGATCACTTTTATTTCTATTACAAGGAATGTAAACATCCCCTGTAATAGGAATATGGCATGACAGGTCCTCTTTACAGCAAGATATGGGGTCAATAAGACCCCACATCTCACCTCTAGGCTGGGAAGCCTGAAATAAAAAAATGTAAAAAACGATCCTGGCTTTGATCGTAGCGGTGAGTCGGTAGAAGCACCGGAGGGTGGCGGGAGCGGGGGACGTCCCCTCTCGCCTCCCGTAAGAACGATCAAGCAGTGTAACAGCCGCTATGATCATTCTTATGGTGTTGGTAATCGCAGGCTGAAAAAGCTGATATCTGAATGATGCCTGTAGCTGCAACCATCATTCAGATATCCCCGCACAAAGTCAAGAATGTCATATGATCTCAAGCGGGCGGGAAGTGGTTAAAACACATTTTTTTAACACAAAGTTGTCCATTTATACAATATTTATAACACATAGCATGTACATACCAAAAATGACACCCCAAAATAGATTCTCCTACTCCTCCTGAGTACAGCGATACCACATGTGTGAGACTTCCACAGCCTGGCCACATATAGAGGCCAAGTACAGCCGAGTATGGCTGAGTATGGCCGAGTATGGCCGAGTATGGCCGAGCATGGCCGAGCATGGCTGAGCATGGCTGAGCATGGCTGGGTATGGCTGAGTATGGCCGAGTATGGCTGAGCATGGCTGGGTATGGCTGAGTATGGCAGGGTATGGCTGGGTATGGCAGAGTATGGCTGGGTATCACCGAGTATTGCAGAGTATGGCTGGGTATTGCAGAATATGGCTGGGTATGACCGGGTATTGCAGAGTATGGCTGGGTATTGCAGAGTATGGCAGGGCATTGCAGGGTCTTGCAGGGTATTGCGGGATATTGCAGGGTACTGCACAGTATTGCAGGGTATTGCGGGGTATTGCAGAGTATTGCGGGGTATTGCAGAGTATTGCAGGGTATTGCAGGGTATTGCAGAGTATTACAGGGTATTGCAGGGTATTGCGGGGTATTGCAGAGTATAGCGGGGTATTGCAGAGTATTGTGGGGTATTGCAGAGTATTGCAGGGTATTGCGGGGTATTGCAGAGTATTGCGGGGTATTGCAGAGTATTGTGGGGTATTGCAGAGTATTGCAGGGTATTGCGGGGTATTGCAGAGTATTGCAGGGTATTGCAGATTATTGCAGGGTATTGCAGAGTATTGCAGAGCATTGCAGAGTATTGCATGGTAGTGCAGAGTATTGCAGAGCCTTGCAGAGTATTGCAGGGTATAGCAGAGTATTGCAGAGCCTTGCAGAGTATTGCAGGGTAGTGCAGAGTATTGCAGAGTATTGCAGGGTATTGCAGGGTATTGCAGAGTATTGCAGGGTATTGCAGAGCATGGAGGGATGGCTGAGCATGGATGGATGGATGGCTGGATGTGACTGCAATTGCCACAGAGCAGCGCTGTGGGCACTACAGATCCAGCCCACAGGGCTGCTGCCATCCGATCTCTCCCCCTCTTCTCTCACACTGTACCGATCGGTACACAAAGGGGATTAGGCCAAATGTGTGGGGGATCGAAGTGTACAGGGAGCTGACGTCAGCACCCTGTATACTTCCATCCCCCACACATTTGGCCTAATGGCTCTAGAGCAATTCCTGGCTATGGATCCTCTTATCAATACTCACCATGCATCCTTCATCGTTGAGACCACCAATTTTTTTTTAACACACAATTATTTTACCTTCAATGGACAGTTCTATCTCCAACAACAAGGCACTGCAATCGGTGCTCATTTTGCCCCCTCCTATGCAAATTTGGCCATGGGTTTCTGGGAAAACCAATACATTCACAACAATAACCCTTTTTTAGCTAACATTGTATTCTTTTGAAGATACATTGATGATCTTATCATCATTTGGGATGGCACCCCAGACCTCTTCACATCATTCATCGAGTACTGCAACAATAATGCATATGGACTATCATTTACACATGAAAGTAATCTTACTGCATTGACTTTTTTGGAATTGGAGCTTGAACATGATGGACAGGAAATATATGCAAAAAAATATACAAAACCAACAGCTGGTAACTCATACCTGCACCTTAAGAGTTGCCACTACCCTAAATTTGTCCGAGAGCCTGGTAGAAGAAGCATACCAACTATATCTCCCTGGAAAACCCATCAAAATCAATCAACCTCCTAGAGATTGTTCCTGCAGGTTTATCAGCACTTTTCACTCCAAATATAAAAAAATGGAAAGAATATTGTTCAACCACTGGGACATCCTTCAACAGGACCCTCACCTAAAAAACATTTTTCCTACGCTCCCTAGAGTCACATATCGCAGGGCTCCCAATCTCATAAACAAAATCACCCCCAGCAAAATTAAAACTACCTTGATCCCCTCCTCAGTACCCACTCTGATACCCTTAACAGGAATGTACCAGTGTTGAAAAAAACTTTGTAAGACTTGCAAATTCATAGAGCATGGCCAGAAATCTTTCTGTACCAAAGGAATTACATATCCATTAAAGGAATTCTATAACTGTTCATCAGATTACGTAGTGTATGGCCTCACTTGCCCATGTGGCCTTATTTATGTCAGCTGAACGATTCAGGCACTAAGACAGTGTTTTGGAGAACACAGAACGCTCATTAAGGGTGGGACGGACCCACACAGCATCCCTAGACACTTTGCTATGGCCCACCACGGATCTACCACTGGTCTAAAGGTGTGGGTCATAGAGCAGATCCCTAGATCTCTCTCGATGGCTGAATGTTTTAAAAAGCTATGTGCGAGAGAGACTTATTGGATCTACATCCTAGATGCCCTCTCACCAGGGGGTATCAATGAATGTATAGAATTGTCTACCATCCTCTAATCACTAGCCTTCATCCTTCTTATGTACTGTACGAATCATATGTCCTTTACCAGTAAATAATTCTAAAGATTGCCCTTACTATTGTCATTTTTTCCTCCTCACCCCACCCATTTTTACAGATATATATATATTTAACCATGACCAAAGTAAAATCTATCTTTATCTTCTTATATATACATTATTCAGGTTGGCCTTCTCAGCTTTTCCCCTACTGGGGGTGGCGGGTACTTGTAAGTATAGCTGTACACCCCCTCCCCCCTTCCCCCCCTTCCATTATAAATCCCTACTACCATTTATATTCTATTTCCCGCTCTTATTATATACACACGCCCCTATAGCATACCAATCTGGTTTTATTACCTACCATATTTTCTTTACTATCAATTACCGCAATTCCCCCCATTTATCGACATTTTTATTTTAATTAATTAATAAAGGAATTTTATTGACCACATGTACCTATATTCATCTTCCTGTATACCGCCTTGCACTACAGGGACCAAAATTGGAGATATTTGGAGACACACATTTGTACATATTACTCCCCATAATTTCCTCTCTGCCTTCCCCTTCGTTTTTTAGTTCTCCCTAAATTGCTGATATGTGCTCAGTCACATACACTTCTCATCCGCTGTACATTAATTTTCATTTCTATCACTCATTATATTTATTTTTATTTCATATTTAAGCATTACTTTTCTGCCTGTGATTGTTCCCTTATATATGTTTGTTGATGTGTTATTGTTAGGATTACTCTCCTCTTGTGATCAGTCGAACTCCAGGTGTATTGAAAAGCAGACAATTTATTTCAGATGTGTCACACAAATGGATGATGCTTACAAGTCAAAAGATGCAGTAAGAATCATACAAAGAGATGAACATCCCCCCTCCTAATACCTACAATAATATAGAGATAACGTTTCTATTGGCTGAGGAAACACACATAGCGTGCCTGGTACAAAATGGTACTTTATTTGCCAATTAGTGTTTCCTGTACATTCTTGTTCTACCATATATGGTTAAGCCTAATCATCCTACAACTTACTATGGAGTTAGTTAAAGTAAATGATACAGCAAGTTAATACAACAATGTGCTCAGAAGTCATCTTAAAAATAATCTCAAGGTTATTGTTTTTCTAATAGTCACACAATAAACATTTAAAACTTTTCTAACATTCCCTCCTCTTGTGTGACTATTTTATCTCAACACTTTTCTATAATAGTCCCTGTGTTTATACACTTTAGGACTGTATGTCATTAAGTTGAGCTTCAATGTCCACACAGGTCTCCTCAGAGGTAGGAAGGGCTTGATACATTGTTCTTGAGACTGCGGTTTCAATCAGTTTCTGTGAAAGTCCTCGAATACAGGGAATACAGCAGCATCCGCAAGTGACCAAAATGGCCAAAGCCACAGCAATTGAGATCAAACATGATGTGATAAGTCCAGTCCACTTACCGAACCATCCTTCAAGCCAGCTTGTTAATGGATCATTAATACCTGAGTTTTCCGCTAATTCATTCGATAGAGCAGTCAGTCCTTCCAAGGCTCTGGTCACGGTCCCTCCAGGAGCTGTATTATTAGGGATAAAGGTGCAACACATGCTACCAAACATTTTACATACTCCTCCTCTTTCAGCTAGGACCATATCTAAGGCCATTCGGTTCTGCCATGCCATTAGAGATGTGGTGGCCAACTGTTCTGTTAGGCCCTTCACAGCGTCCCTAGTATAGTTTACAAACCGTTGTTGGTTATAGTGTACGTGTGTGTGTGTGTATATTTATCTATACATACATATAATCCAGTCAACATTTTTATCTATAGTCACCCACCAGAGAAAAGACTCAAACCCAGCTGTCACCTGATTCCTGGCCCTAATCTCATCCAGCACTCCGCGAGGAACCCCAGTCTCATCTATGTAGATCTGAGAGTCAAATGACCCTATGGGAGAGGTGTCCCTCCAATACCGTTGGCGACTCTTAGTCCACGGGTGTTCTGACAGGATCCTCAGGGGCATAGCCAGCTGGACCATAGCGCAATCCCCTCGGGCATTGGCTGGTATCCTAGCTCGCAGTTTCTTATCCCCACACATCCACCAGACATCAGCTCTCTGAATGTCATGTTCAACCCAGTCACCATTGCCCATGGTAATCCTCTCCCTGCAATAGTCATCGGGTAGTGACCCAAGATCCACCCCGGTACAGTTCCCTGGAAGTGCAAAACAAGCAAAGTTGCCCGGATAAGCAGTAACCACTGGAGGTATCTGAGGTCTCTGTACTGGGGGAAACAACAAACTCAACGTGTGACAGGTGGAATTTGTTTCAGGTTTATAGCTCTTATTATACAATCGCAACATATATTTTAAACCTTCTGGATCTGTATTGTGATCTAGAGGAAAAGGAATAGTTGCTAAATGTAGTCTTGCTCTGGCACAAACTAAACAGTTTTCCTTTTTTTTTTTTTAAGTTTTAACCGTGTACCTCAACCATCCTAACCACTCATTTTTTCCCTGGTATCCTGTCTCCAAAGCTATGGCATCTTCTACTGTTAGGTTAGTAAATCTTATAATTTTACTCAGAACTTCTATTTTAGTATGGCCTTCTTCTTTCCCTTCTGTGTCTACCTTTCCCTGTTGTCTGGTCTTATTAGATGGTGATACCTCGAGGAAAAATTTGCCTGAGGGGTCAGTTCCTGACACCCATGCTCCCATAGAGTACAACCGCTGATCTTCCTTCCTCGGCTCCTTTAATGTTATTAATAATTGGTTACAGTTCTTACTATGTGTGCAGGGGGAGTTGGCCGCTTTTGTAATTAGGAGTCTTTCCTTTATTCCACTCTTTTTAGGCCCTGGTAGATTATACCCCCAATCTTGATGTGCTGTGGTCCACAGGGCTTGATCCCATGCTTGACATCCTGCCCCATCCCAGAGCCAGCAAATGTATTTATCTGCCCATAGAAGTCCTCTAGCCCCAGTTGTATCCCCACAATCTGCAACCTGACAAAAGTCTACCAGTATGGTGCTAGTTATTCCCTCTATAAAGGTTAGATTCAATGCTTTTCCTGTTCTTTCCCAATCCAAAGGTTCCTCTACTCTTCCATAACGTCTCCCCCCTCTTATGGACGCCTCTCCTAGAGTCACCAGTAACCCAAGGATAATTACTGTCCCTTTCATCCTAACCAGCTACAGAGTTCCAGCGGATAGGGTAGGGGAGACTTCACCGGTTTGAGACAAGTCCCACCTTGTGCAGGACCTCCCTTTGTAGCCGGACTTTCTGGACCTCTTGTAGCCAACTGGCCCTACTCTACCTGTAAAACCTTTTTACAATGGGACTGGTGAATCCAGGTAGACCTCTCTGCTATCCTTATAGCCGTGGGAGTAGTGAGAAGAACCTGATACGGTCCCTTCCACTTAGGTGAGTGCCAATGTTTTCTTTTTATTACTTTTACCAAGACCCAGTCTCCAATATGGATTTTCTCTTCTCCTTGGATTGGACCTTCTGGAATAGAACAGACTTCATTAATTTGCTTCTGTTTCAACAGGTTAGACATATATTCTGCTAGAGTACGTTCAGATTCTTCAGCTGGTGTTTCATTTGGTAATAAGGGTATTCTATATGGCCTTCCATGTATCATTTCAAATGGGCTCAAACCTTCTTTTGTGGGTGTAATATGCATACTAGTCACAACCAATGGTAAACAGTACATCCAATTTTTAACTGTTTCTTCCATAGCTTTCTTCAGCTTATTTTTTAGGATTCCATTGTGTCTCTCCACCAATCCAGCTGATTGGGGGTGGTAAGCGCAATGGTTTTTTACTTGAATTCCCATCACTTCTGTCAAATGTTGTATAGTTTTATTTACAAAATGGGGTCCATTATCACTGTAAATCTTTTCAGGGATTCCAAATCTAGGAATTATATCTCTTAGTAATGCTTTGGCTACTGTCTGTGCGTCTGCACTTCCTGACGGGAATACCTCCACCCATTTGGTCAGGGCGTCTATGATTACCAAACAATATTTCTTCCTTTCACATTTGTCCAATTCAATAAAATCCATGCAAATGTGTTGGAATGGATATTGCGGTGTGGGGAACTTCCTTTTCTGTGGTCTTATGCCTCCCTGAGCATTGTGTCTTGCACATATAATACATTGAGAGCAAAAAGTTTTTGAGTAGTTAGTGAAACCATAGGCTGTACATACCTTATTTAACATCTCAGTCATCCCCCTGTTTGACACATGAGTTACTCCATGTGTCAATACTGCTGCATACCTAAACAAGGATTTTGGCAATACCGGTTTTCCTTCAGGTGACGTGTAAATGTTATCTATTATTGTGCAACCCTTTATTTTCCAATATTGTTTCTCCCCGGGGGGTGCATTCTGCTGCATATCAGTAAGGACTGTATGATCTATCTCTATGATTTCTTGTTCTGTCATTATTTGATGTGTTTCTTGTGCCGCTATTTTGGCCGCTTCATCTGCCCTTTTATTTCCCTTTGAGATGGGGTCTGTATATTTTGTGTGTGCTTGACATTTGCAGATTGCAAGCTCTTTTGGTAACTGTGTTGCATCTAGGAGTTCTAGAATGAAGTCTCTGTATGAAATTGGTTTACCACTGGAGGTGACCATCCCCCTGTTTTTCCATTGTTGTGCAAAAACATGTACTGTTGAAAAGGCATATTGACTGTCAGTGTATATGGTTACAGATTTTCCTTCTGATAGTATGCATGCTCTTGTCAGTGCTACAAGTTCTGCTACTTGTGCTGAATAATGTTTCGGTAATGGTCTAGCTTCCAAAATTTCATCCTGTGTCACTACTGCATATCCAGTTGCATTTGTACCATCTAGATTTTTTTTACTGGAACCATCGACAAAAAGTGTCATGTCAGGGTTAGATAACGGTACATCTTTTAAATCACTCCGTGGCAGTACCTTTTCAGCAATGGCAGCAGTACAGTCATGTTTATGACCATCAGTAGGAAGTGGTAGTAGTGTGGATGGGTTTAATGTAGTACATCTCTGTATTGTTAAGTGAGGTTGTGTCAAAAGTATTGTCATACAGGAAAGGTGTCGTGCTGGACTCAAATGTGATATCTTTTGTTGTAAAAGAATAACAGATACTGCATGTGGTACTTTGAGTGTCAGCGGGTGATATAGCACTATAGACGCTGAGGCCTTAACTGCTTCCGCTGCAGCTACCACTGCCTGTACACAGGGTGGAAGTGCTCTAGTTACACTGTCTAGTTTTGTAGAATAGTAAGCAATCGGCCTCTGGCGCCCGCCATGTGACTGTGTAAGTACTGACGTCATGTGACCTTCCCTTGAGTCTACTGTTTGTTCAAAAGGTTTGTCATAGTTTGGTAAGGCTAGCACCGATGAACTAGAAAGGACTTGTTTTAGGTCAGTAAAAGCTGTCTCTGTTTCCTCATCCCATTTTATAGCATCCTGGGGGGCCATAGGGCTCCCATGTATTGCCTGTACTAACGGGGCCGTCAGTATGGAATACCCGGGAATCCAGGCTCTACAAAAATTTGTCATACCCAGAAAGGACATCATTTGTTTCTTTGTCTTTGGCTTCGGCACCTGGAGGAGGGCTCGAATTCTCTCCTCATCCAAGTGCCGACCTTCTTTTGAGATATTATACCCCAAGTATTGGACCTGTTGTTGCCACAATTGAAGTTTAGTTCTGTTTACCTTATGCCCTTGTTCATGGAGGAAATACAACAGAGCCATTGTGTCAGCCCTACAAACCTCCTCTGAGGGAGACGCCACTAAGATGTCATCTACATAGAGGAGGAGCTGGCTTCCCCTTGGGGGTACAAATTGAGCCAAGTTTGAGGACATTGCTTGTGAAAAGATGGTAGGGGACTCACAATAGCCCTGGGGCAATCTGGTGAAGGTATACCTTTTTCCCCGGTAGGTGAAGGCAAACCAAAATTGATGGTCGGGGTGCACCGGGATGCTAAAGAAAGCATTACTGATATCAATCACAGAAAAGAATTCATTTCCTGGATCTAAATCATTCAGTAGTGTGTGTGGATCTGGTACCACAGGAGCCCTTGGTATAACTGCCTGGTTGACAGCTTGGAGATCTTGTACCATTCTCCAGCCTGTGGAAGGCGGAGCCTTCTTAACAGGAAAAAGGGGGGTATTGCAAGGGCTGTCAGGACATGGAATAATCACCCCTGTTTTTAAAAGTTCATCTACAACAGGGGCTATGCCCTCCTCTGCTTCCTTCTTAAGGGGGTATTGTCTTAGGTGGGGTCTGTGGTGTGATTTTGGAGTGATGGTTACTGGTTGGACTCCTTTCATGAGTCCCACATCTGCTGGACCTCTAGTCCACAGTGTCTCTGGGAGCCCATCTAACAGGTGACCCTCTTGTGTCAAGTATCATTCCGTTCCTGCAGCCCACATGTGTGCCGAGGGTGTTGTAATGATTTTGTGTCCCAAGGGTTTGTGGCAGAAATAACCTGTCGACTTACTTTTGTATAAATCAGGTAGGCCCACAGGTGCCCAATCTCTTAGGTCTTGGCATTCCTTCACAAACCCTCCCACATCCTTCCAATCTCGGCTTTTGGGTTTAGCCAAAGATAGATGTGGGGTAATTTCCCTAAACAGAACCTGTTCCTCGGGGGGTATACAACATGCCGATACACAAAATCCCTCAACACTCCAGTAAACATTGGTTAATTGCAGGGTAACCTCCTTCTTTGAGAAAAATCTGGTGGCGTAATACCTATCAGGCCCCGGTGTTCTCTTAAAATACATTGTGCAGTGAGCCTTATTTGGTGTCTGTAAATCCACTGTCCTACCTTCCGTCACGCTTTCAGCATAATTAATCATTTTGTCAACAGTATCAACTGTCTCCTTGTCTTTCATATACACATCTAAGGAGTAATAATAATGTGTTTCTTCTATTGGGTTAATGGGTCCCTGTCCTACCCGGACTGCAAACCCATTATTTTGTGCACTGACTGACATGCACATGGCTGACATCAGGTCTCTACCCAAGAGATTCACAGGGCAGATAGCAGACAAGATCACTCTGGTTGTGATCTTGACCCCTGTCTCTGGCTCCTCAATGGTGACATACTCAGACAGTGACTCCCTGACTAATTTTCCACTTACTCCTTGTACCAAAATGGATTTTGTAGATTGATTAATATGAGGCACATCTGCAGGGTGAATTAAGGTCCTAGAGGCCCCAGAGTCCACCAAAAACTGTACACATTTTCTCTCAACCATTAACTCCACCTGTGGTAAGTTTTCAACATACCCTATCTTTTCCAGGTGGCTCACACATACCGTTTCTAGTCATTCCGATTTGTGAGGGCCTGGCCCGTCAGGGCAGTCCCTGGCCAAATGGCCCTGTCTTCCACAAATCCAACATTCCCTTCTTTCTACCCATTCTTTATTCCTCCATTGTCCTCTACCCCTTCCTCTTCCTCTCGACTTGTTCCTTCCTCTAAACCCACTTGTGCCTCTCCCTTTATGAGACTCCTCTGGTTCTGCCTCGGCAGTGTACTCTTCTGCATCCTCAGCTTCTTCATCACCTTGCACAAAAACCTTTACTTTCACATTCTTTTTTGCCCTTGTTTTAAAATACCTCTCAGAATGCTTAGCATATTGTAAAACATCTAAAACTGATGCAGTTTGGTAAGTAACCATGTTTGTAGCAATATAATCCTTATGATCCTGTTTTAAACCATTAACAAAAGCTATCTTTAGCTGTTGCTGATATGCACTATTCACATCCTCAGCTTCGGGGAGCCCGGAGAACACCTTAAAAACTCCTCGTAGTTTATTTAGGTAGTCACCAACACTCTCCTTGTCTTCCTGTACTGTCATATTTATTTTTTGCCAATCAGTCCGTTGTACCCATCTAAGCTGGCATCTGTTCAGTAAGGCAGTCAACCTGTTTCCTAAGTCTGGGCTATCTGGAGGCAATGGATCCCCTCACCCCTGTCCGTTTGCTGGGGCGCAGGGGTCCCAGTCCCCCTTTACCGAGGCCCAATCTGATCCTAGTACTCTCCTCAGGGCTCTCTCTACCTCCACCCCGTTCAACTTATAACTGTTCCGTAATACCTCTATGTTTTCAATAAATTCAGCTGAACCTAATTTTGGATGTTTTATGTGTTCTGTAGCCTTTTGTATGTCACTGTCGGTCCATGGTCGAAAAACAGTCATAGTCAAGGGATATGGCTGGCCAAGTGCATCATTCTGTCCTCCTCTTGGGTTTGGGACTTCTATCAAGGGGTATTCCTCACCATCATCTACACCATACCTAATAGGGGGTTTACTTGGTCTCTTTGCTCCTGCTGGGGCACCTAGTGCATGGGTTATGGCGTCAGTTAGGGTTTCAAGGATCGATCTGTTCATCTCCAGGGCTGTACTACTGTCTGGAGAGATTGAGGAAGTGAAATTGGGGTTTTGTTCAGAGGCGGTTCCTTTGTCAGGGGTGGATGTCACAGGGAGGTTGGTGCTCTGGGCAGTGGCTTGCACCTGAGGGGGAGGACCATTATAAGGAGGTGGTCTCTGGGTGTAACAAATGAGATCATCCTCTTTGTCCACTAGGGGCAGTTGGGCTTGGCATTTTTCCTTTGTTCTCCTTCCTTCTACTCTAATTCTAGCGTGCTGAAGCCAGTACTCCGCCATTCCCAACCCATACCTTTTTTGATCTTTGGGTCCTAACAATTTAAGCTTATCCACCAGCTCCTGACACCCTTTCACAGTTAGTTTACCATTGAATCCAAACTTCCTCTCCCACTTGGCACAATACTGAACAGACTTAGGTTCTTTGCTATGCATAAATTTCTTATCTCCTTCTAACGGCTCATTAGGAACACAGCAGCAGCATAAGCAAGCACAAGACATTCTTTTACAGAGATTATTCCCCATTGTCATCGTTAGTCGGGTCTCTCATTAACCTATAAAACACTGGAATAATGACCCTCGGCTCACGGTAACAAAAGGAATACAAGAAGAGTATAAACATCAACACTCCCCACACTATAGGGAAAATTAAAAAATAATTAAAACTTGTCTCAGCAGTACTGTTATTCAATAAGGTTGCAACGTCAACAGAAAAATTAAACATGAGAGAAGAGAAAAAAAAACTAAACATACAGAAGAAAGTTAGACTTGTGATCTTCCTAGATCACTTAAGCGCTTACATCGTCGGGCAATCCACCTCCGACGATGACGTCAGGCATTCACCCTCTGACGTTCGGTATACCTCAAATCTTTTTTTTATCTGTCCTGGACAGCGGGTAACGCTATTTTTTACCTTAGACAACGCTCCCAAGTGTCTCTGTCTTCGCACACTGTATTATTAAGATATTATACAATCAATACCAGTGTCGGCATCGCACACTGTATTATTAAGATATTATACAATCAATACCAGTGTCGGCATCGCACACTGTATTATTAAGATATTATACAATCAATACCAGTGTCGGCAATTAGAACACATTAAACCAGAATCACACAGAAAGAGAAGAAAAGACTCTTAGAGAGTATTAAGAATAAGTTAAATTATCTTACCTCTCAAACACCAGGAGGACTGGATCACGAAGTTCGAAACCAGACAGTGGATCTGGGTCTCAGGCCCCCGCCCCTATTTCACCACTAACGTTGAGTGGGGGGACTTTTAATTCTCAGTGAGCTTTGAGGTCCAATACTCACCAAAGTTTTTTGTCGGGACCATCTGACCCGAAATTCACTTGTTAGTTCCAGGCTCGGAAGGACCAAAATGTTAGGATTACTCTCCTCTTGTGATCAGTCGAACTCCAGGTGTATTGAAAAGCAGACAATTTATTTCAGATGTGTCACACAAATGGATGATGCTTACAAGTCAAAAGATGCAGTAAGAATCATACAAAGAGATGAACATCCCCCCTCCTAATACCTACAATAATATAGAGATAACGTTTCTATTGGCTGAGGAAACACACATAGCGTGCCTGGTACAAAATGGTACTTTATTTGCTAATTAGTGTTTCCTGTACATTCTTGTTCTACCATATATGGTTAAGCCTAATCATCCTACAACTTACTATGGAGTTAGTTAAAGTAAATGATACAGCAAGTTAATACAACAATGTGCTCAGAAGTCATCTTAAAAATAATCTCAAGGTTATTGTTTTTCTAATAGTCACACAATAAACATTTAAAACTTTTCTAACAGTTATTATCTTGCTTTTATTATTGTTACCATCTTGCACTTTCATTTTTACATTGTCCCTTACGTTCTGTGTCACTCCCCTTTGTTTGCGATGCATCCAATCAGGGGGCATTCAATTTTCCGGCCACTCCCCTTATATTCCACTCGAGCTAGTCCCAGCCCATCAGCTTTGAAGAAGGAGCGCGGCCGTCACATCATTCACGACCTGTATGCTCAGGAAACGCGTTTCAATACCGGTGACGTCATCGTCCATCGCCTGGATACCAGCTTGCGCTCCAAGCCTGGTGTTGATGAACGCTCCACTGCGGCCAGCAGAGATCCATCTAGCAGTGCAGGAGATAACAACACAGCACCTATCCACAGGAGGACGAGGGACTGACTGAACTGATGATGAACAGAACCGCCCCGCTGTTTGGGACAGTACATTGCCTGTTTTTATCTATTGAAATGTGAGTTGTCATTTCACCAGTTTTACCTCATATTAAAAATCTGTTAAAAATCTGCACCCAGAGGCGCCTATACTTGTACCATACACTGTCGGTGTGATACTAACCTGAGTAGATGAAATGGTTCCATTCGATTTTTCTATGTTGGGGACATTTTTTATCATTCATTGTCTGGTCTGCTGGAAGAGTATCATACAATGTGACATCACATGGATGTTAAGGGTGATGTTCTCTTCTTTCACAATAGGAGCCGGGGCCCTCAGGGGCCCTAGTGAAGTCACTGTCCCTTATGGAGAGGAGTTATCTGTGACATGTGATTACGGTGGCGGCTTTCAATCTTATGTGAAGTATTGGTGTAGAGGAGCTGACTGGAAAACCTGTGAGATCATTGTCAAATCAATCGATGAAAAGTCCAAACACCGATATTCCATAGAGGACAATCCGTCATCACTCAACTTCATCGTTACCGGCAGAGGAATGAGACTGGAAGATTCCGACACGTACCACTGCGGGATCGAACGAAATGGGATTGATAATATGCACGTTGTGAAAGTGACCGTCCTCCCAGGTAACGTCCTCTTCAGTGTTTGTTGGGTTTTATTGTTACAATGATGTCACACAATGCCACCCCACCACCGTCACAGAGCAGATGTTTGATTAACCGCTTCCCGTCTAGCCTATAATAGAATGATGGCCGAGTTGGAGTGCTGCCATCCTAGGTGGACATCATATGATGCAAGGGTGGTAGAGAGGAACAACACTGTGAATGGGACGAGGGGGGAAGTGGAATTAGTATGGGTAGAACTCCAAAGAGAAGAAGTAAGCGGGAAATTAATAGTGGGGGTATGTTATAGGCCATCCAACATGAAGGAAAAGGAGGAGCTAGAACTACTATCTCAGTTAGAAATGGCAGATGGCAGGGAAACAGGGAGATGTCATCCCAATATCGACTGAGCTGAGGAAACAGCTCACTCATTAAAGGCCCATCATTTCATGAATGTCCTACAGGACAACTTTATGTCCCAATTAGTGGATTCCCCAACTAGAAAGAATGCCCTGTTAGATCTATTAATTAGGAACGATCCAAGTCTGATCTCAGGTGTGGCAATATGCGACAACGTGGGATCTAGCGATCATAGGATGATCACATTTAGAATAAATCATTGGAATAGGAAGCACAAGGATAGCACAAAAACACAAAATTTTAAATGAGCAAATTTTTCTGAACTGCGATTACTGCTACGTGGCATAAATTGGGACCAAATCCTGGAAACATTGAACGCAGAAGAGAAATGGGAATGCTTTAGGAGCATATTAAACAAGGATATCACACAGTGCATTCCAATGGGCAATGAATATAGAAGAGTGAAGATCAAACTTGGGTGGCTAAACTGTAATGTAAAAAGTCTTATTAAGGAGAAAAATATGGCCTTTAAAAAATATAAAGGGATTGGGTCACCATCAGTATTCCAACACTACAAGGAATGCAATAAGAAGTGTAAAATCACAATCAGGGAGGATAAAAACAATTACGAGAGACACATAGCAGAAGAAAGTAAAAATAACCCAAATAATTTTTTTAGATTTATTAACAGTAAAAAGGCAAAATCAGAGCACATTGCACACATAAAAGATGAGGATGGGGGATGGTTACAGATGACACAGAGAAGGCAACTGTACTAAATACCTTCTTTTCCTCAGTTTTTACGCAGGAAAAGGAGGGGTTTACCGACCGTGACTATACTGTTAATTACACAAAAAAGGACATCCCTTCGAGGCCGGAGTCAGGGAAATACTTAATAAACCTAATACAAATCAATCACCAGGTCCAGGTGGCTTACACCCAAGAGTCCTCAAAGAACTCAGTCAGGTTATAGCCAGACCATTGTTCCCAATCCTTTCGGACAGCATAATGACAGGATTGGTACCAGCTGATTGGAGAAAAGACAATGTGGTACCAATATTCAAAAAAGGGCAGAGACATATTCCTGGGAATTATAGGCCGGTCAGCCTAACATCAATAGTGGGTAAATTATTGGAGGGGATGATAAGGGGCTATATCCAAAGATTTACAGAGAAAAAGAATATCATTAGTGGCAATCAGTAGGGATGAGCTTCGACTCGAACATCGGCTGTTCGCCAGTGTGCCGAACAGCAAACAATTTGGGGTGTTCGCGGCAAATTCGAATGCCGCGGAACACCCTTTAAAAGTCTATGGGAGAAATCAAAAGTGCTAATTTTAAAGGCTTATACGCATGGTTTTGTCATAAAATGTGTTTGGGGACCCGGGTCCTGCCCCAGGGGACATGGATCAATGCAAAAAAAGTTTTTAAAAAACGGCCGTTTTTTCGGGAGCAGTGATTTTAACCACTTCAGCCCCGGAAGGATTTACCTCCTTCCTGACCAGAGCACTTTTTACAATTTGGCACTGCGTTGCTTTAACTGCTAATTGCGCGGTCATGCAATGCTGTACCCAAACGAAATTTGCGTCCTTTTCTTCCCACAAATAGAGCTTTCTTTTGATGGTATTTGATCACCTCTGCCGTTTTTATTTTTTGCGCTATACACGGAAAAAGACCGAAAAGTTTGAAAAAAAATGATATTTTCTACTTTTTGTTCTAAAAAAAATCCAATATACTCAATTTTAGTCATACATTTAGGCCAAAATGTATTGGGCCACATGTCTTTGGTAAAAAAAATGTCAATAAGTGTATATTTATTGGTTTGCGCAAAAGTTATAGCGTCTACAAACTAGGGTGCATTTTCTGGAATTTACACAGCCTTTAATTTATGACTGCCTATGTCATTTCTTGAGGTGCTAAAATGGCAGGGCAGTACAAACCCCCCCCAAATGACCCCATTTTGGAAAGTAGACACCCCAAGGAAATTGCTGAGAGGCATGTTGAGCCCATTGAATATTCATTTTTTTTGTCCCAAGTGATTGAATAATGACAAAAAAAAAAAAATTACAAAAAGTTGTCACTAAATGATATATTGCTCACAAAGGCCATGGGCATATGTGGAATTGCACCCCAAAATACATTTAGCTGCTTCTCCTGAGTATGGGGATACCACATGTGTGGGACTTTTTGGGAGCCTAGCCGCGTACGGGGCCCCGAAAACCAATCACTGCCTTCAGGATTTCTAAGGGCGTACATTTTTGATTTTACTCCTCACTACCTATCACAGTTTTGAAGGCCATAAAATGCCCAGATGGCACAAACCCCCCCCAAATGACCCCATTTTGGAAAGTAGACACCCCAAGCTATTTGCTTTGAGGCATGTTGAGTCCATGGAATGTTTTATATTTTGACACAAGTTGCGGGAAAGTGACAATTTTTTTTTTGCACAAAGTTGTCACTAAATTATATATTGCTCACACAGGCCATGGGCATATGTGGAATTGCACCCCAAAATACATTTAGCTGCTTCTCCAACCCCCCCCCCAAATGACCCCATTTTGGAAAGTAGACACCCCAAGCTATTTGCTGAGAGGCATGGTGCGTATTTTGCAGCTCTCATTTGTTTTTGAAAATAAAGAAAGACAAGAAAAATTTTTTTTTTTCTTTTTTCAATTTTCAAAACTTTGTGACAAAAAGTGAGGTCTGCAAAATACTCACTATACCTCTCAGCAAATAGCTTGGGGTGTCTACTTTCCAAAATGGGGTCATGTGGGGGGGTTTTCTGCCACCTGGGCATTCCATGGCCTCCGAAACTGTGATAGGCAGTGAAGAGTGAAATCAAAAATTTACAGCCTTAGAAAGCCTGAAGGCGGTGCTTGGTTTTCGGGGTCCCGTACGCGGCTAGGCTCCCAAAAAGTCTCACACATGTGGTATCCCCATACTCAGGAGAAGCAGCAGAATGTATTTTGGGGTGTATTTTCACATATTCCCATGGCATGTTTGAGCAATATATCATTTAGTGACAACTTTGTGCAAAAAAAAATTGTCTCTTTCCCGCAACTTGTGTCACAATATAAAATATTCCATGGACTCGACATGACTCTCAGCAAATAGCTTGGGGTGTCTATTTTCCAAAATGGGGTCATTTGGGGGGGTTTTGAACTGTCCTGGCATTTTATGCACGACATTTAGAAGCTTATGTCACACATCACCCACTCTTCTAACCACTTGAAGACAAAGCCCTTTCTGATACTTTTTGATTACATGAAAAATTTTTTTTTTTTTGCAAGAAAATTACTTTGAACCCCCAAAACATTATACATTTTTTTAAAGCAAATGCCCTACAGATTAAAATGGTGGGTGTTTCATTTTTTTTTTCACACAGTATTTGCACAGTGATTTTTCAAACGCATTTTTTGGGGAAAAAACACACTTTTTTAAATTTGAATGCACTAAAACACACTATATTGCCCAAATGTTTGATGAAATAAAAAATATGATCTTAGGCCAAGTACATGGATACCAAACATGACATGCTTTAAAATTGCGCACAAACGTGCAGTGGCGACAAACTAAATACATTTTTAAAAGCCTTTAAAAGCCTTTACAGGTTACCACTTTAGATTTACAGAGGAGGTCTACTGCTAAAATTACTGCCCTCGATCTGACCTTCGTGGTGATACCTCACATGCATAGTGTAATTTCTGTTTACATTTGACGCCAGACCGACGCTTGCGTTCGCCTTAGCGCGAGAGCAGGGGGGACAGGGGTGCTTTTTTTTTTTTTTTTTTTTTTTTCTTTATTATTTTTTTGCTTTTTTATCTTATTTTTAATCTGTTCCTTTCATTTTTTTTTAAATCATTTTTATTGTTATCTCAGGGAATGTAAATATCCCCTATGATAGCAATAGGTAGTGACAGGTACTCTTTTTTGAAAAAATTGGGGTCTATTAGACCCTAGATTTCTCCTCTGCCCTCAAAGCATCTGACCACACCAAGATCGGTGTGATAAAATGCTTTCCCAATTTCCCAATGGCGCTGTTTACATCCGGCGAAATCTAAGTCATAAAATGCTCGTAGCTTCCGATTTCTTAGGCCATAGAGATGTTTGGAGCCACTCTGGTCTCTGATCAGCTCTATGGTCAGCTGGCTGAATCACCGGCTGCATTCTCAGGTTCCCTGTTGAGACAGGAGAGCCAGAGAAAAACACAGAAGACGGTGGGGGGGCATTCCCTCCCACTGCTTGTAAAAGCAGTCTAGAGGCTAATTAGCCACTAGGATTGCTTTTACACGACCGCTGGCTGAAAAGAATGATACCAAGATGATACCTAAACCTGCAGGCATCATTCTGGTATAACCACTCAAAGTCGTGAATGGCGTACCTGAAGACAAAAAAATGGTTAACAATAAAGCACAGTAAACGGTAAAGTATAAAAAAATGCATACCTGAAAAGCAAACATGATAAAACATAATAACAATAAAACATTGCAGAATAGAATACAGTAAAAAAGAGCAGAACAATAGAGAGAGAATAGAGAGAGAGAGAACAATAAAATGACAACTATTTTTTTTATTTTATATTTTTGTATGTGTTTTTTTTTTTTTTACACTTTTTTTTGTAACTGTAACTTTTATAACTGTAACCGGTTCCAGGTTCGGGTCTCTCAAAATGCGATTGCATCTTGGGAAACCCTGTGAAAGTGTGCCTAGTCTGTGGAATGCTGTACCCTACGCTAATACTCAACTAGTGAATGGTAGCGTTCAAAACATTCACCAATGCAAAGACCAGGATTGTCAGGACAGGAGGGACAATAATAGCGGGTGTCACGCCTATATCTGCGCTTGCTGCAGACACAACATCTTTTTTGGGGGGGTTCGCTGGATAGGGGTACTCGGGAGGACATAAAGAAAATGCCTCTCATGCAGCCGACTGCATTTGGTTGGGGATGTGAATGGGGGAAGTACGGGCGCTGCAGAAGCGGTGGGTTCCCAATTAGGATTGGCGAATGCAGCAGGAAGGGCACTATGGGCACGACGGGCCTGTGTTTGTCTTTTTGGTGGCAGCGGGACACTACTTGTGCTTGCCACCTCACCAGCTTGAACTGCACTTATGGGACTCGCCACGTCACCAAGTGTTACTGCAGTGCTGGTTTGACTACGACCGGGGTGTACTAGGCCCCTGGTGCTTGCCAGTTCACCAAAACGCTACCAAAAGAACTGTTAGCGATCGCAGGGATCAGGCCTGACTCTGCGAACGCTGCAGTTATGCGTTTAGTGTTTTGTAAGTGACAGTGATCGATCGATACTGCACTTGGGTGGGCTGGGCCGGGCGGAGGGGCAAAACGCAGGTGCTAGATAGTATCTGGGCTGATCCCGCTAACACTGCAATTTTGGGAACCCTAAACTGCTGGGGACGCTAGTATAGATCTGATCGGATCAGACATTGATCCGTTCAGATACTATACCACTAAGGGAGGTGTATGCTGCGTGCGTGGGTGTTAGTGGTACTGGTGCTAATCTGACGCTGCCTGGGGCGACGCATATCACCGCCGGGCGATCAGGGGGCTAAACCTTTATTCGGTAATAAACGGCGGGTGCCCTGACACTATAAAAAATAAACGAACTAACCAGCGTCAACCGTAACGGTTATACGGTGATCAGTGGTGAAAGGGTTAACTAGGGGGCAATCAAGGGGTTAAAACATTTATTAGATAGTATATGGGGGTCCCTGACGCTATAAAACGCTGACGGCGAACCTAAATATTTACCTCCCTAACTAGCGTCACCAGCGACACTAATACAGCGATCAGAAAAATGATCGCTTAGTGACACTGGTGACGGGGGGGTGATCAAGGGGTTAAAACTTTATTAGGGGGGTTAGGGGGGTATCCTAGACCTACAGGGGGCTAACACTCACTGCCCTAACACTTCTAACTGTCACAAACTGACACCATGCAGTAATCAGAAAAAAAAAAAAAATACTGCTTGGTGTCAGTGTGACAGGCAGGGGGGAGGGGTGATTGGGGGGGGATCGGGGGGCGATTGGGGGGGGTCGGGGGTGTAAAGTGTGCCTGGCATGTTCTACTATGTGTGTGTGTGTGTTGTGCACTCACATGTCTTCTCTCCTCGGCGCCGGAACGGAAACTGCCGAGCCGAGGAGAGATGACATCACATCCTCTGCCTGTGTGTACTACACACAGGCAGGGGAGGATTCCCATTGGCTGGGAGCGATCGCGAGGGGGGGCCATGATCGGATGGCCTCCCCCTCATCACGGAACGCTCCCAGACAAATGCCGACCGCCGCTGGCACCGGGGGGGGGTCCGATCGGACCCCCCGCCCGCGGGAGGCAGATCACGTACGGGTACGTGATTCTGCCTGCCCGTGCCATTCTGCCGCAGTATATCTGAGTTAGGCGGTCGGCAAGTGGTTAATAATTGAAACAATTAAAGTGTAATATCCCTTTAAATTTCATACCTGGGGGGTGTCTATAGTATGCCTGTAAAGGGGCGCATGTTTCCCGTGTTTAGAACAGTTCGAGAGCAAAATGACATTTCAAAGGAAAAAAAGTCATTGAAAACTACTCGCGGCTATTAATGAATTGCCGGTCAGACAATACACATAAAAGTTCATTGATAAAAATGGCATGGGAATTCCCCACAGGGGAAACCCGAACCAAAATTAAAAGAAAAAATGACGTTGGGGGTCCCCCTAAATTCCATACCAGTCCCTTCAGGTCTGGTATGGATTTTAAGGGGAACCCCGCGCCAAAAAAACGGCGTGGGGTCCCCCACGAAATCCATACCATACCCTTATCCAAGCACGCAACCTGGCAGGCCGCAGGAAAAGAGGGGGGGACAAGAGAGTGCCCACCCTCCTGAACCTTACCAGGCCACATGCCCTCAACATTAGGAGGGTGCTTTGGGGTAGCCCCCCAAAACACCTTGTCCCCATGTTGATGGGGACAAGGGCCTCATCCCCACAACCCTTGCCCGGTGTTTGTGGGGGTCTGCGGGCGGGGGCTTATCGGAATCTGGAAGCCCCCTTTAACAAGGGGACCCCCAGATCCCGGCCCTCCCCCCTGTGTGAAATGGTAAGGGGGAACAAAAGTACCCCTATCATTTCACAAAAAACTGTCAAAAATGTTAAAAATGACAAGAGACAGTTTTTGACAGTTCCTTTATTTAAATGCTTCTTCTTTCTTCTATTTTCTATCTCCTTTCTTCTATCTTCTATCTTCCTTCGGTTTCTTCCTCCATCTTCTTCTTCTGGCTCTTCTGGTTCTTCCTCTGGTGTTCTCGTCCGGCATCTCCTCCGCGGCATCTTCTTATCTTCTTCTGCTCAGGCCGCTCCGCATCCATGATGGCATGGAAGGAGGCTCCCGCTGTGTGACGCTTCTCTCTTCATCTTTCTCTTCATCTTCTTCTCTTCATCTTCTTGTCTTCATCTTCTTTTCGGGCCGCTCCGCATCCATGATGGCATGGAGGGAGGCTCCCACTGTGTGACGCTTCACCTCTTCTGACGGTTCTTAAATAACGGGGGGCGGGGCCACCCAGTGACCCTGCCTCCTCTGACGCACGTGGACTTGACGGGGACTTCCATGTGGTATTCTCCGTGACGTCAGAAGGGGGCGGGGTTACGTAACGGGTGACCCCGCCCTCCTCTGACATCATGGGGAATGCCACAGGGAAGTGGCAGAGGGGGACAGGGTCACCGGGTGGCCCCGCCTCCCGTTATTTAAGAACCGTCAGAAGAGGAGAAGCGTCACACAGCGGGAGCCTCCCTCCATGCCATCATGGATGTGGAGCGGCCCGAAAAGAAGATGAAGACAAGAAGATGAAGACAAGAAGATGAAGAGAAAAAGATGAAGAAAAAGATGAAGAGAGAAGCGTCACACAGCGGGAGCCTCCCTCCATGCCATCATGGGTGCGGAGCGGCCCGAGGAGAAGAAGATAGAAGACGCCGCGGAGGAGATGCCGGACGAGAACACCGGAGGAAGAACCAGAAGAACCGGAAGAAGAAGAAGATGGAGGAAGAAACCGAAGGAAGATAGAATAGAGAAGTAGGAACCCTAGAATAGGGAACCTATGTATACCCCCCGGTACAGCTGGACTTTTAAGGCGAACAGAATGATTACGTTTTATAATAAAACTCTTATTTATTTTGTTAGAAAAAAAGAAGCATAAAAACAGGACAGACTATACATAAATCTGTACAAAAGTGCTTATACAGTAAATTTCCTTTCATACTGAACATTTTTTACTTTTATCCATAAATACATGTTTCTCTATAGGCCTGACATGTTTCAGGATGATGTCCCTTCTTCAGAGGCGTATTGCAAAGAGAAATTATATGTATAAAAGGCGTATTCTGAAAAGACAAGTAAGAACAGTTTACATATTGAAATATTGTGCGAAATAAACAATTCACAACATGGCATCCGACAGTGTCCAACATACATACCAAAATCCAGTCTGTCACAGACCTAGCCAGAACAGAGGCTGTTGGAGAGGACTGTATGCAAGCCTGTTGCCTTTTGATTATGGGCCCTAGCATTTGAGGGAATGGTGCTCTCTGTGAGCTGTATGCCTGGGGACCCTGGGGTTGGTGTTACTTTGGATTCAGCTCCATGTCCCCCCAAAAGCACACAGACTCTGGGAACCCTTTATATGCCATATTAGAATGGTGACTGATTTATACCGTTGGGACTCGTACTGTTAAATGCTAATGTCATCAATTCTGCTATAATGGGTTTATTGTAAATAAGTCTAGTGTGGCTCTAAGAGTCTTTTCACCCATTGTTATTTGTGTTAATTAACTGTGTGAAGCTCGGTGACCACAAGTCTGGGCGAAAGGTCAGGTCTCAGTCACCTAGGCTGTATAAAGGATTAGATAATTAGCTCATGTTAATTAAGTTACAGTTGTATTGTTAGAGGAGGTTCCAACGGCATATAAAGTCTTGTAACTTTGATTCATAAAAAACAGTCTATGTTAGCAGTGAAGCAAGTGTCGCCTTGTTTTCTGCTCAGAGAGGTTGGAATATCTGACATCTGTATACAGACTGGGAGGAAGTGGTATATGATGGAAGCACTCAAGCGGAGTGTGGGACGTTCCGTGACACAGTCCTTAAAGAAAAAATGCTGTGCACAAAATATGCAAAAAAGCAAACTTTTGTATCAGTGGAAAAAGATGATTGATAAAAAGGCGATGGCCACCAGTTAGCCAAATACTGGGCGTGGCGGCTCTCCCCTGGGTTCAGGAAATAGCTCCGCAAAGGCCCCCAAATAAAAGGACGGCCCTATCACATCTTCACTGTAGCCCTAAAAAAAAGGGGGGGAAGGGGTTGTATGAATTAATAAGTCGCATTAGACTGCTGTAAGCATTCCAAATTGCTATAAACTACTTTTTACATGCTTTCAAGCAGAGTAAAAGGCCATAAAACTGATGGTCTTTTTGTTACTATGCAACTGCATTTTAGAAAATATTAATATCATCATTTATATTATCATTAATAATCCTAAAAATTTGAACTCGAGACAACAAGAGAACACATATCAGAAGGGGAAGAAAGTATGATGAACATAACTTTCCCTCTAATAATTGTATTATATAAGTCTGGCTCACATGTATATTAAGATTAATAAGGAGGGAAGGACCATCAGTGTAGCTACAAACTTGACCATACATGCAACATTAAGGTTACAATGAAGGAGATGGCAAGGAGTTGCCACTCCTTCGTTGAAAGGTACGTGGAAACTATAAAATATAAGATAAAGCTCTTTGTTACTTACTTGTTTGATTTCACAGGTGTTGGACAAGGTATGGAGGCATGATGAGCATTAATAGGTATGGTTTGACACTGAGCAGGATGGCAAATGCGGTTTAAATAGCCGCCGGCGCCTGCGCAGTGCAAACCACACCCACAGTGTCAGCAAAGGTGGATATATATCCATACGCGTCATAACAACGCGACGTGCACAGGCAATATGAACAAATGGCGACCTAAGGAAACTGTAGGGTCGCATCATCACTGCGAGACCGCGTTATTATGTCTGACGCAGTGGCAACGTATGAGGGCTGTGTGATAGGTTACCGAAGGGTATCCAATCATCACGACGGCAACCCAGAATACACCAATGAACTCACGGCCAATGAATGCTAATGAGAAACTGGAATATTTGAAAGCAGGAGAGTTATGAAATGACAGGGGACTCGGGACTTGGGACATCCAATGTTGAGGCCCCAGGGACAGGACTGAATGGCGCCTGCCCGGTGCCTGAGCGCTGGGGGAGCGTCATGCAGGCAAGTCCCACAGATGCACGAAACACCGCAATGCCACGTCCGAACTCAGTCGGACATATCTGCAGTGTAAAAGAACGCCATGCCGCCATCTAAAACGGAACCGGCATGGCCCCCGTGCACCGGGTGGAGATAGTGACCGAACCAGGGGCATAAAAGGGGAAAAGAATTGCATATCAGAAAACACATGTCTGATGAACATACATCTATATGCGCAGACATATTATTCCCAATTGTTTTATAATTTTATGGGTCTGGGTGTAAGGACACGGTCGGATGCACATGATGGAAAGGTGGCAAGGATCAATAGATGCAGAGCAAAGCTTGGAACTGTAAAACATCTAGGACAAAGGAAGGAGAGCATCACAAACAAAGATCAGAACAACGATCAGGAGCATAAGCATATTAGATACATTGTCATATAATGGTATTAACACCGTGCATAGATATGTTGAATACATTCATAAACAGTGTACATTCATAGATTCTTTAAGCATCTTATTTAAGCATACATAGCCTGGATATTTTAGGATATACATTAAGTTATTCTTTTTCGCATCCTCCTGATACGTAACCGTCTAGAAATGGACGGAAACTCATTTGACTGTTCAAGCCTGGAAATTGAGTTGCAATGAGGTTTGCGATTCAACGGACCTCCCTCTGGAGCAAGATCTTATTCCAATCACCACCTCTCGTATCCGGATGAATCCGGTCAAGAATGGTGAAATGGATAAGGGAAAATTTGCCAGTGTGATGGTCTCGTACATGTCGCCCCAGAGGGAGGTCCGGGTCCGCTTGCCTCATACTAGTAATATGTCATGCCGCCCTTTTATGAAACTCTAATTTTGTTTTTCCGACATAAAAGCATTTTCATTGGCATGTCAGAAGGCAAATCACCCCAGGGGTCTTGCAATTAGCAAAGTGTCTGGGCCTATACATTCTGCCATTTGGTAATTTAAATTTGACCTGTGTATTCATATAACGGCAGCACGAACAACCACCACAAGTAAAAGTTCCAAGTCTTTTGCATGTATCAGAACGAAAGGTACCCGTATATTCACTTTTTACAAGATGGTCCCTCAGTGAACGTGCTTTTCTAAAGGTGATAGTAGGTGTCATGGGTACGTATGGTTTTAGGTTGGGATCGATTTGTAGTAGATGCCATATGGCAGATGCCATATATTATATACAGAAGGAAGATAGAAGATAGAAGAAAGAAGATAGAAGAAAGAAGAAGCATTTAAATAAAGGAATTGTCATAAACTGTCTCTTGTCATTTTTAACATTTTTGACAGTTTTTTGTGAATTGGTAGGGGTACTTTTGTACCCCCTTACCATTTCACACAGGGGGGAGGGCCAGGATCTGGGGGTCCCCTTGTTAAAGGGGGCTTCCAGATTCCGATAAGCCCCCCACCCGCAGACCCCCACAACCACCGGGCAAGGGTTGTGGGGATGAGGGCCTTGTCCCCATCAACATGGGGACAAGGTGTTTGGGGGGGCTACCCCAAAGCACCCTCCCAATGTTGAGGGCATGTGGCCTGGTACGGTTCAGGAGGGGGGTCGCTCTCTCGTCCCCCCTCTTTTCCTGTGGCCTGCCAGGTTGCGTGCTCAGATAGGGGTCTGGCATGGATTTTGGGGGGGACCCCACGCCGTTTTTTTTTTATTTTGGCACATGGTTCACCTTAAAATCCATACCAGGCCTGAAGGGTTTGGTATAGATTTTAAGGGGGGACCCCACGCCATTTTTTTTTATTTTGGCCGGGGTTCCCCTTAATATCCATATCAGACCTGAAGGGCCTGGTATGGAATTTAGGGGGACCCCCACGTCATTTTTTTTTTTTTAATTTTGGTTCGGGGTTCCCCTGTGGGGAATTCCCATGCTGTTTTTATTAATGAACTTTTATGTGTATTGTCGGACCGGCAATTCATTAATAGCCGCGAGTAGTTTTAAATTACTTTTTTTTCTTTGAAATGTCATTTTGCTGTCAGACTGTTCTAAACACAGGAAACATGCGCCCCTTTACAGGCATACTATAGACACCCCCCAGGTACGAAATTTAAAGGGATATTACACTTTTATTGTTTGACTTTAAGCATTATTAAAATCACTGCTCCTGAAAAAACGGCCGTTTTTAAAACTTTTTTTTGCATTGATCCATGTCCCCTGGGGCAGGACCCAGGTCCCCAAACACTTTCTATGACAATAACTTGCATATAAGCCTTTAAAATTAGCACTTTTGATTATCTTGTTCGTGTCCCATAGACTTTAACGGTGTTCGCATGTTCGAACAAATTTTTTGCCTGTTGGCAAGTTCTGGTGCAAACCGAACAGGGGGGTGTTCGGCTCATCCCTAGTAATCAGCATGAGTTTACGAAAGGTTGTTCCTGCCAGACCAATCTGCTAACATTCTATGAGGAAGTGAGCTGCCACCTATACAGTGGAAGGCCCATGGATTTAGTATATTTGGATTTTGCAAAGGAATTCAATACAGTCCCCAATAAGCACTTAATCTACAAGCTGAAGTCTGTAGGCATGGACCATAAGGTTTGTGCTTGGGTAAAAAACTGGGTACAGGGACGGGTCCAAAGGGTGGTGATAAATAATGTGTACTCAGACTGGTCTGGAGTGGTGAGTGGGGTGCCCCAAGGTTCTGTGTTGGGACCAATTCTATTGAATTTATTCATAAATGATATAGAGGATGGGATAACTAGTTCAGCCTCAGTCTTTCTGGATGACACAAAAATAAGTAGAGCAATAAACTCACATCAGGACATAGACATTTAGCAGAATGACCTGAACATAAAAATGGAGTGGGCAGACAAATGGCAAATGAAGTTTAATGTTGAGAAATGTAAAGTGCTGCACTTGGGGGCAAAAAACATAAATTATTCACTAGGAGGAGAACCTCTGGGGGGAATCAAGGATGGAGAAGGATCTGGGGGTCCTAGTAGAAGACAGATTGAACAATAGCATGCAATGCCAAGCTGCAGCTACCAAAGCCGGCAGAATATTGGCATGCATGAAAAAAGGGGATATACTCCAGAGATAGAACAATAATTCTGCCACTTTATAAAACTCTGGTGTAGCAAGATCCCAGGCCTCCTTTAGTCTAATGAGAACCTCCAGGGCCAAGAGCTGCTGACATCCTTCCGTAGAGACTGGGTTACAAGGCACGGTGAGTGTAATGCAAGATAGATTCATGGGCACCAGACACTTCTTGAATGCAAAGAGATTTTATTTCTCTTAAACAGAACTTCGGGAGAGAGGGTTAGGGCCAGGACACCCTTAGGTAGTTGCAATGTTAATTGGCAGACTCTGAGACTACAGGTAGACAACCATGCAGGGAAAGGCATCCAGCAAGACACCACAGCTGCATGTGTAGGAATGCTGTCTCCTATGCATAGGCGTGCCCACGGGGTGTGCCGGGTGTGCCTGGGCACACCCTAATCCTCCAAGCAGTGTTTAGCCCCATGCCATCTGTATCGGATGTGCAATGTGTACCCTGCACTGCCTGTGAGTCAGTATAACATTGTGCCGATATTGGGGCTTGAAAGATCCGATCAGTGTGACACTGTCCTGTATGGTAACTGCATGCAGAGAGAGAGAGGAGCTGTCAGATTTCATGTATGATGTTGGGGGGGAGGGACCAAGCAGGTATCTGAACACCAGCCAATGGGATGGGTCTGCTACGTGTATGTAGCCCCGCCCCCTTTCTCAAGCTGCTCAAATATTGGCTGATGTTCAATAGCTGCTCGGTCCTGCTAGGATATTACACAGGCACAGCGAGCAGAGTGAAGCCGCCTCCCCCTCCAATGTTTATGTGTACACAGGGGGAGGGGGGATCTGTCTGTGCTGAATGGGGGGTCCATCTGTGCTGAAGGGGGATCTGTGCTGAGGGGGGGTATGTGCTGAAGAGGGGGGTCCATCTGTGCTGAAGGGGGGGTCTGTGTTGGATGAGGGGTCTGTGCTGAAGGGGGGTCTGTGCTGAGGGGGGCTGTGTAATGTAAAGGGGTCCAGTGGTGCAGGGTGCTGTGTAATGTAAAGGGGTCCAGTGGTGCAGGGTGCTGTGTAATGTAAAGGGGTCCATTGGTGCAGGGTGCTGTGTAATGTAAAGGGGTCCAGTGGTGCAGGGTCCTGTGTAATGTAAAGGGGTCCCACCAGGCACATTGTCCAAGTGGGTGCCGGCCTGGTGGGGCACAACTGAAATCTGTTGATGTTTATTAATGCCACATCCCGATTTTAGTATAATAGGTAATCACCTCACCTCTATTTACAATAAACTACTGGAGGTAAAATAAAAAAGTGTAATTGAAAGGCCGGCCACTAAGCACTGTTATGTGTTCCCACACCACACACAAAAAAAAAGTGCAGCGCTAACTTACTGATCAATAACTTAACAATAATGGTGGAATCCTCTAATGTATGGAAATCTCAATAAACTTCAATATTATCACAATACCGATCTCTGTGATACACAACTTCACATAATACACATCAAGCTGAAAATAAGACATACTGTATACAAATAAGCCTAGCAGGGATGGTGGAAACCCCTCCTATAGATATTTACCATACAGATTAATCTCAAGTGAAACAACCTTTTAGTTGGGAGGTTCCCACTGTTGCCTTATAAGTTTGTGTGAAATCTCCATTAATAACTGTAAAATATTGTAATAATGAATATATTTCAAAAAGGGTTTCATTTAAGTTTTTGCTAAGAGCTGACAATGTGGGCCAAGGCTTGTATATGCAAACAAGGGAGAGCCAATTCCATTGTTCTATACCTACTCCTTTGAAAGGGTGCCATGCTGGGATATACAATGGACCTAACTTCCTGGGGAAATACAATTGACACACTTGGCCAACATAGTCACAAGGATTTGCATGAAAGGGGGCCGACTTATGGAGTAAGCCCTCCAATCATGATCCAAGCTAGGCCAACCAATGAGACATCAGCTTGGTTTGATATACTCAGAGCCAAGGGGGAGCTAGGCTCTCTCTCTCTGATGACCAGCAAGCTGAAAGGAGCTTTGGTAAGGATGGGTAATTATGGGAAAGGAATGCCCTTTTACTTGTAACTAAATATGTGTGTAGATTACTGTATTGAGGAATATACCCTGTATTCCTTAATGTAAATACTTTATTTCAACCTAATATTTTCTTCCTTGGTGTAAGGCGATAGACAGATGATTGTGTATTAGCTAGACTTCCAACTGCTTCCTAATAAATGTTATTATATTTTAAGCTTTCACTCTTCGTCAAAAAGAACTCTTATTTAACCCACCTCATATCTATGAGATATGAAAAATCTTAAATATAGATTTTTCAGGGTAACAGATGGCGACCACTGAAGTAGATTACAAGACTGAAAGTATTTAATATAATACCGAGATTTGTGTAAGGCAGATTAAGGTTATTGGGGGGGAATTTAAACTGAGTCAGTTTTTCCCGGAAATTGGAGGTCAGAACAATTTTATCTAGGGAAAAATATAGGTAATTGGTTGTTTTATTAGTGGGTATTAGATGAACTCTAAAAAGGAGGGAGGATACACCACATATTTTGTTTTGCTTAATATCCCGTAATTATACTTGAAAAAAGTACTTTGGATGTACCATTATAATCCGGATTAAATGTAATGGGGAGGAAGTACAGAGCGGGAAAAATTTTTTTTTGTTTTGTTTTTGTTTCTTTTGGGCTCACCAAGCTTCATTGCTCTCTATCTAACCAGGGTTTGAGTGTGCTGCATGGTGAGTACATGTGTTTCATTGGAAAGACACCGATTGAAGGTGGTCTTAGTTTTGTTGAAAAGGATCAACAGATTTTTGTTTTTAATTTAAATGGTGTGTCCACTAAAGGCATAGTATTGTGTGAAGGACATTTGAAATGAGCTACAAGAGAGTAGTTTGGTTTATTTGTTTGTTTTTTTTAGCTGTGAGAATTTACAAGCAGTAATATTTTCATTGGCGTGAGTTAAAGTACAAAACGGTGGACGTCTTGTTACTAAAGCTAATATTTGATAAAGATTATTATTATAGGGTATAAGGTGCCTCTAGCATACTGTATTATACCTTGAAATTTTTTTTTGTTAAGGATAAACCCTATCCAAAATTATTTGATAATCTGAGTTTGTGGTAGATTTTTTTTTTTTTTTAAACTGAATTTGGTTTAACATTGGTGTAAACACGGCTGTGTTTACCTTTCTATTGTAAACCTAGAGGGCTACCCACCCTATTTGATCCTGGTGGCTTTACTATTGTTACCTTTATCCCCCGGGTCTATTGTTTTGCGGGTGTAGGCCCAGACAAGGTAAACTACAGTCTATTGTGTGTAGGCTACAGGCTAGTGAGTGTGTCTCCACTAAGCTGAAAGATTGTGTTATTGAGAGCTGAAAATATCTTTTATTTTCTACACTTTACTGTATTTTTAGAATTTTTATTCTATTGGAGTTTCTGTTTATTGTTTTTTCCCTCCTTCTATAGTGACTGTATAGTACAGGGGAACATTTAACTTAATCTAGCTTACAAATTGTGCATATTATTTGTTGATAATGGCAGCCATGTCCTCTCTAGAAAAGTTTGTAGCAAGTTATACTCTTAAATATAAGAGCAATGAATTTGCATGTGATGCTAGATTACAAGGTTCGCCTTGGGACTATGTCCAAGAGTTATTTGAAGAACAATTTAAAACAACCAAAAAGGATAAAAAGCTCAAAAGTTTAGCTGTAGCAGGCATGTATTCGGCTTGCATGGCTATGAATGCTAAAATACAGCAATTAGAAGATATAGTCTATAATAAAAATAGTACAATTTCTAAGAGGGAAAAGGAGAATACAGCTTTACATAACCAAGTACAAACCTTAACTACCCTTAATCAAATGGTTAATGCCTCACAGGAGGAAAATGTTAAAAAGTACAAATTGGCTCAAAAAGAAGTGGTACAATATAAAAACAGGCTAACCAAAGTGGAGACTGAACTGGACCACATAATTACTGCATATAAAGTGATCCAAAATCAGTTACATGAAACTAAGAAAGGAAAATTTATAGATCACACACAGTGCACACAAACAGAGTCACAGTTGCTACAAACAATTTCAATTCTCAAAGGACAGGTGGCTGGGGCTAGCAGATGTGAACATGCTAATGCTACGGCACCTACTTGTGCCTATAAAATAGGGGACACAGAGGAATATGAAAAGTACTGGGGAGGTGAAGATATGGGTCCTAATTCTACTTTTCCTGTGGCGATGGGAGAAATCGCGGAGCCACAGGAAAATCGAGAATGCACCATGGTCACAGACCCACTAAACAATGGGGGCCAGCTATCCACAAAGGAGGAGCAAGACAAGTTCCCCATCATGGGTAGGATCCAGACCCTCTCCTCACCTGAAGGAAATCAAACACGTTTGGGGTTTGATGGTAAAGGAAATGAGGGGATTTCAGAGGTATATCCAATTCAACCAGTAAAAACCCTCAAAAGTGTGGCTGCTTTCACTCACAAAATTAAAACTAATGAACACATTCCACACACAACCAATGTACAACAGAGCTGTGAGCTCTTAGATGGGCGAAGGCCTAGTGGCCAGGTTAAGGCATCTTCCAGCCCAGGGCAGCGTGTGCAATCTACACATACCATAGATTGTAATGCAACCAGGTTGAGTATTTCTAGAGACAACAGGAAGTTATCTCCTCCTGGAGAAGTTGTTAATTTCAACAACTCATTAAAAGGTGAGAGCTCTTTTGTAAATACCCCTAGACCTCCTAGGAAGACAGGAAAAGTGGTTAATCAAGTTGGAGCCATGGAATATTCTCAGCCTAAAACCACACCAGTTGTTAAGAGATGCTTTAATACTTTACAAAAGGTAAAGTGCTACACGTGTGGGTTATGGGGGCATATTTCGCAGTTTTGTTTGTCTTCTGGGAAAAAGTTATTTAAACACAAGCAATATACAACCAAGAGGCGTGATGTGGAAGTATACTCACCGCGCTGGGGTGAAGGGCCTAGGAAATATGAAAATGCAAAATCATACATCCCTTCCTCAAATATTAAAGCCGAAAATGAGGCTTTACAGCAGGAGATTAGGCAAATTAAACAGGAACGGGATGAGTTTGTGAAAGAATTCCAATCCTTTAAAATAAATGTTATTGACTCCTTGAATTGGAAAAATGGAGGGAGTAATTTGTCCATCGAGAGACAAACCACTACACTAAAGCCGGGGTGGCAATACAATATATAAGTTATGTTATAGAGTTCTATGGCATTTAAGTGTCACTATATCCAGAGAGGAATGTTATGGACCATTTACCAATATACACGTATGAATGATGTATTGTTTGCTTTAAATAAAGTTAAAGAGAAAAAAAGAGGGGGATAGAGTTAATAACTGTTGTCTACAAGTTTTTTTCAGGTTAAGTGAGTTCCTGAAAATAAATGTACATATAAAGCAGCTGTATTGTAGGTTGCTGTACATATGCGTAAAATAAGCGCCTAACAAAGGTAAGGTGTAACAGTCCATTGTGTTCTTTCTCTCTCTTCTTTCCTTTGTATTCTCCCAGAGGCCTGAAACTCCTAGCTTTTCATTTGTAATTAACAAAGCTCTATCCACAATGTATGGGTTCAATCTAAATGAATGTGTGTGTCTGAGTGATGGAATGCATGGGTATGAACTGTCCATATGTAAAGAAAGATTTTTTTTGTAGGGGTGTACATTGTTTTTATGGCCATCAATAAGTGTGATCACACTAATGCGCATGCTTTGTAATGTTTATGATTATTTTAATAATTTTTTTTCTCGTTTGTAATGAGTTCAATACTGGTACCAGTTTAAATTAATACTATTTTTTTTACAAGTTTATATGTATTCGCGAATAAATAACCTGTGCACAGATAAGAGATCTCGATCCCTATAACTCTGAGTAGGGATTTTGTTTTGATAATTTTTCCTTTCCTGTGGCTTAGAGTGAAGTTTCATTCACTCTGATACATGGAATACATAACAATGCATTGCTTTGCACCTTTGTGGCATCTTATGGATTCAGTAGGTCTGATGTTTTGTTTTTCCTTCCAAATTGACGCATGTGCTGTTAATATGTGTAAAGGTTTTATGTCTACAGGTTGTCTTCTTAAACTTTAAGTTCTTACAAACACACCAGGTTTTCCTATAACTTTTTGTTTGTCAGAGTACAGATATGTGGGTGTGTCTGTACATTTTCGACTGTACTTACTGTGGATGGACGCATTATCTCAGCTGAAAGTCTGTTCCAATCATCCACTACTAGTTTAGTCCATTATGAACCTCTCAGAGAGGTACAGTGAGGTGTTATTAATTTTTGAGTTTTGTATTTTAGGAGACATACACAGACAAGGACAAATGATTGGACCTAGACTGGACAAAGTACTTTGAAACACAGAGGACCTTGAAACATAATTTTTATTTTTTTTTTTTGTTTTAAGGAGAAGCCTTGAATCCAATTAATTGCAGTCAGGCCCAACTAAATTCTAAAAAGAAAAACATTTAAACTTTTTTTTTAAACAGAGATCCTGCTCTCTGTAATACAAGTTCTTGTGGCCTGATTGAATTGCAAATAGATTTGCACTGAGAGTCAATTAATATGTTAATCACCACCGACAGAGGGGGTTGCCTTTTGAATAGCTACAATGTTTGAAGGCAGTTTCAATGTTTTTTTTTGACAGAATACAGATTCAATTTTTTTTTTTAATTTGTTACATTTTTTTTCTCTCATTTTTATTTTTTTTTTTTTTCTCTTAACGGTAATTTTTTTTTGTTTACAAAAAAAAAAAACAAAGGGGGGAAGAAAGATTTTTAATTTTTTTTTATTAATTCTTTTTTTTTAATGTTTACTATTTTTCTTTCTTTCCTATAGTACCTTTATTTTTATTTATTTATTTATTTTTTTTATTTTTTTTTATTGTGATTCTTGAGTTTGGTGTCACCAGGGTGAAATAAATGAATAAAATAAAGAAAAGAAAAAAAGAGGGGAGTAGGGGGAACATTAAATGGAGAACATTTAAAATGGTTAGAAATGTTGATATAGAATATTAAAGCTTCCCTATAGCATTTTGGGGATGGACCAAGTTCCAAAGTTTTTCTTCTCTCTTTCGACATTGGATAATTGTTATATAAATGTATGTGATTGTAGCTATTACCAAATATGACAGTAACAACTGGGTGTTAGCAACAGTCATGTGACTATTTTCTTTGTATATGTGACATACAACCCTCTCTACAGTTCTAATATTGGGCAGTCATCATATGTGGTCATGGATCAATTTTTTTTTTTGGTCAGTTTTCTTTTTGTGCCATAATCAAGTTCAAAGAGCATTGCGTGAATATCATATAGATATACTGGGACTGGTGAGACTCATAGTGATTGGCAAATAGCAGGGAGTATAGTACAATTGTACTTAAGAGTAATTTAGTTTGATTGTTCCTGAAGCCACTAGTGACTGATGACATCACACTTATCCGTATTCTGAAATCAAGTTATTTTTGTCTGCGTAGGCGACACTGCCTAATCTGCACGGAAAACTCTTAAGGTGATGACCTCTTCCGTAGCCTGCTAAAGGCAGGACTCATACAGTAGCTACACATGGTAGCCAAAGGTTTGGCACCAGCCAAGGTTGAATGGAACACAGTTCCAGTAAAAGGAGTTAGTGGTGAGTTGCGATGGCAACTAAACTCCCTGGAACACGTGAAGGGTCATACACGCACACGCAACGTGCTATTCCACAGAAGGTGGGGCAGAGGTACTTGCAGGCATATGACAATGGAGGAAGAAAGATGGGGGGATGAAAATCAGACACCTGGCTGAAGGGCGTAACCATTCAAATTGTTACACATGTCACTGGGAAAGGGGTCTCATTAGTATGTCGCAGTATATCTATGACAATTCTAATCAAAGGTCCTTACGGCTCAGACTTACCAGACAAGCATTCAGTTGAATGCATATGTTTTAAATGTACTTGTGTTTTTATTTTTCTACCTTTGTCCACATTAATAAAGTATAATCTTGGAAAGCCAGGAAAAGCTGGTCCCCAGGCTATTATTTTATGCTGTATCCACTTGGAATCACCAGTGAAGGCCGTCCCAGAAGCAAGGGCAACAGGACCAGATTCGCCGTATGGACTTTCGTACTGTTATTATCGGACTATTGTTATTATTGGACTGTTGAGAACAAGGATCCTCATGTTGTTTTTTTTTTTTTTTTTTCCTTATTGTTTTGGTGCTGTTTCTCATGATTTCTATTTTGGACTTATGACATCCAGAACAAGTGATGACTACCAATACGGGGATCCAGAAGTGTGAACTGTAGAGATGGAGAGTTTAAAAGTTTTTTTTTCTTCTCAAAGAGTTTTATTTCATTTCAGAGGGTAAAGCCGAAAGTGCCAAATATTAAAGGAGATTGCACATAAACCATTATTCTAGGTGTGGCCGAGTCTCATATTTTCAACTGGCCACAAGGGGCCATCTGTTGCCTTATAAGTTTGTGTGAAATCTCCATTAATAACTGTAAAATATTGTAATAATGAATATATTTCAAAAAGGGTTTCATTTAAGTTTTTGCTAAGAGCTGACAATGTGGGCCAAGGCTTGTATATGCAAACAAGGGAGAGCCAATTCCATTGTTCTATACCTACTCCTTTGAAAGGGTGCCATGCTGGGATATACAATGGACCTAACTTCCTGGGGAAATACAATTGACACACTTGGCCAACATAGTCACAAGGATTTGCATGAAAGGGGGCCGACTTATGGAGTAAGCCCTCCAATCATGATCCAAGCTAGGCCAACCAATGAGACATCAGCTTGGTTTGATATACTCAGAGCCAAGGGGGAGCTAGGCTCTCTCTCTCTGATGACCAGCAAGCTGAAAGGAGCTTTGGTAAGGATGGGTAATTATGGGAAAGGAATGCCCTTTTACTTGTAACTAAATATGTGTGTAGATTACTGTATTGAGGAATATACCCTGTATTCCTTAATGTAAATACTTTATTTCAACCTAATATTTTCTTCCTTGGTGTAAGGCGATAGACAGATGATTGTGTATTAGCTAGACTTCCAACTGCTTCCTAATAAATGTTATTATATTTTAAGCTTTCACTCTTCGTCAAAAAGAACTCTTATTTAACCCACCTCATATCTATGAGATATGAAAAATCTTAAATATAGATTTTTCAGGGTAACACCACCATTAGAGCACTTTGGAAATTTTATGTTTTAGATTGTTACACTTAATTTTAGATGTTTTAGTTACTATTATAATGTGAATTTTTGCACTTGAAGGTAATTTTCCACCACCCATGTCTTTATAGACCTTGCTTTGTGCACTGGTGGGCAGTCATGTTGGAACAGGAAGGGGCCGTCCCCAAACTGTTCCCACAAAGTTGTTAGCATGAAATTGTCCAAAATGTCTTGGTATACTGACACCTTAATACCCTGTACACACGGTCGGACATTGATCGGACATTCCGACAACAAAATCCTAGGATTTTTTCCGATGGATGTTGGCTCAAACTTGTTTTGCATACACACGGTCACACAAAGTTGTCGGAAAATCCGATCATTCTGAACGCGGTGATGTAAAACACGTACATCGGGACTATAAACGGGGCAGTAGCCAATAGCTTTCATCTCTTTATTTATTCTGAGCATGCGTGGTACTTTGTCACTTTAGTATCTTCCTCAAGCGTCACCCCCACCTAAATGCTGGGTCCCTGACTTGGCATTCCAGATAATTCTCAAGAGTCACCCCACTGGTCTGCTTGGTCCTTGACTTGACACACAAGCCTGCTCTACAAGCGTCACCTCCTCTGGCTCGGTCCCTAGCTTGACACACAAGGCTGCTCTGCAAGCATCACCTCCGCTAGCTCAGTCCCTGACTTGATACCCGCTGAAGCTTCCGGATTCTTCACCGTCCCCGGTTGGTGAGAAAACTGCTCTGGTACTTGCTTCAGCTACTCATTGTGGTCCCTGGTAACATGGTGGTTGGTCCCTTAGTGGCGACAGCTTCCCCTCTACTTCTGACCACAACAGGTTCTCCGGCCGGCAGAACCGTCACTTCTGGTGGGACTGCAAGCCGCAATCCCAACTCTGCGTTACTCTCTTGCTTCTGGATATGGCCTCAGACAGCCTAGCAGCCAGATGTACCCGGGATAGGCCCAAACTCTGGCCTAGCAGCCTCGGGGCAATACAACATATGTCCACCCAGACAGCCGTCCAGGTGGCACAGAACCCTGATCACCTGACTCCACCCAAATATATAGGTTTTTCCAGTAGCCCAAGGGATTTAAGAAAACCCCTGCCCTATGGCTGAGATACCCCATATACTCCTAATCTGTCCTTGCTTTGCCCTTGTCCTATCCAATGTCACCAGTGGGGATGAGCTTTGTGTTCGAGTCGAACCCATGTTCGACTCGAACATCGTCTGTTCAACTGTTCACCGAATTATGAACGATATGGGCCGTTCGCGCCAAATTTGAGCGGCGCGTCACGGCCCATAGTTCACTGCGGCATCACAGTGCATTGCTGGCTGATGATTGGTCAAGCATGCACTATGACCCGCATGCTTGGCCAATCACAGCACCGTCTGTACAGAGAGCTGTAATTGGCCAAAGCCAGGGTGGCTTTGGCCAATTATGGCTCAGGGGATTTAGTACACGCCCCACACTATATAAGGCCGCCTGCACGTCGGCCCTGTGGAGTGTGTTCCGGCGTTGAGAGACAGAGACAGAGAGACAGTGTCATTTGATTTAAGTTAGATAGATTAGGCAGGACAGTCAGTCAGTTAGCTGCACTTACAGTGTATTGTGTATGTATATGCATCCCAGGTGTTGTATATATATATATATATATATATATATATATATATACACTGCATTCAGTTTATCTAGATCCGTTCCTGTTATTATCTTCCTACTGACAGGCAGGCAGGTGTTGTTACAGTATTTGAAGAAAATTCCTGGTGTTCTTCTGATCCTATTAGTCCTATTAGCTACAGTATTTACAGTTAGTGTAGTGCGTCCTCTGCACAGTGTTCAGCTAAAGCTACCTGTAGAAGATTGGTGGTGTTTTTCTGATCCTATCACTACCGCAGGCAGCTACATTATTTTTTAGTGTAGTGCGACCTCTGCACAGTGTTCAGCTAAAGCTACAAGTTAGTGTAGTGCGACCTCTGCACAGTGTTCATCTAAAGCTACAAGTTAGTGTAGTGCGACCTCTGCACAGTGTTCAGCTAAAGCTACAAGTTAGTGTAGTGCGACCTCTGCACAGTGTTCAGCTAAAGCTACAAGTTAGTGTAGTGCGACCTCTGCACAGTGTTCAGCTAAAGCTACAAGTTAGTATAGTGCGACCTCTGCACAGTGTTCAGCTAAAGCTACAAGTTAGTGTAGTGCGACCTCTGCACAGTGTTCAGCTAAAGCTACAAGTTAGTGTAGTGCGACTTCTGCACAGTGTTCAGCTAAAGCTACAAGTTAGTGTAGTGCGACCTCTGCACAGTGTTCAGCTAAAGCTACAAGTTAGTGTAGTGTGACCTCTGCACAGTGTTCAGCTAAAGCTACAAGTTAGTGTAGTGTGACCTCTGCACAGTGTTCAGCTAAAGCTACCTGTAGAAGGTTGGTGGTGTTTTCCTGATCCTATCACTACCGCAGGCAGCTACATTATTTACACGTTAGTGTAGTGCGACCTCTGCACAGTGTTCAGCTAAAGCTACAAGTTACTGTAGTGCGACCTCTGCACAGTGTTCAGCGAAAGCTACAAGTTACTGTAGTGCGACCTCTGCACAGTGTTCAGCGAAAGCTACCTGTAGAAGGTTGGTGTTGTTTTCCTGATCCTATCACTACCGCAGGCAGCTACATTAGAGAAGGGAATGGATTGAAAACGAAGGTATTTTTTAAACCAACCGATCGCAACAGTTACTTATCAATAAGAAGCGGTCACCACCCAGCATGGATAAGAAATATCCCAAAGGGACAAATGTTGCGAGTGCGCCGGAACTGTACTGAGTTAGAAGATTTCTTTGAGCAGGCTGGAGCCCTAAAAAATAAGTTCATACAAAAAGGTTATGGAGAAGAAATATTGGATGGAGTCATTCAGGAAGTGGCAGAAATGCCTAGGGAACAGTGTCTGATTAAAAAGGATGCTGTAGCAAAAGATAACCAGCATCAGTTCAGGTTTATATCTGGATTTCATTGTCAATACAAGGACATTGAAGACATTTTTAAAAGGTATTGGCATATTCTATGCAGAGATAGACACCTGGGAGAAGTACTACCTAGCCACCCAAAGTTTATATATAGAAGGGCCCCAAGTTTTGGGGACCTGGTGGTCAAGAAAATCTTGAACCCACCAGGGCAGAATGACCTGAGATTGGATTTCAGGGGCTTTTACTGCTGCAGGAGATGTATTTGCTGCAAGACGGTCAAAGTAAAACATAGAGGAATAAAGAGTGTGACTAATAGGGATGGGGAATCCTTTGACATCAAGGAATTCAGTACATGCAACTCCTCACATGTAGTATATCTTATGTGGTGCCCATGTGGCCTATTATATGTGGGGAGAACCAAGAGGCTCTTAAGGATTAGAATCTCAGAACACCTAACTAACATCAAAAATGGTTACAAATACCATAGCGTTTCTCTACATTTCAAGGAAAAACATCAACAAGACCCCTCTCTGCTGCAGTTTTGTGGGATAGATGTAATTCACCCATCATGGAGGGGTTCCAATAGAGTTAGGAATCTATCCCAAAGGGAAACTCGGTGGATATTTTTATTGAAGAGTCTGGCCCCGAGGGGGTTAAATATAGAACTAGACCTAAATTGTTTTATCAATGATTTTTAGTGATTATTATTTAGAACCCCTTTAGGAGAGGGAATTTCTAGCACTGTGGTTAAGGAATAAATCCATGTGACTTGAATGCCCAGGGGGAGGATGTATCAGCCGAGATATTAGATACATGTCCAGATATTATGGAGTATTATGATATATTAGAAATGATTCCCCAAGCCTTATTAATAAATGTGAGGTGGAGCTGGATCTATAGATAGAACCCCCTTAGTTTTAAAACATTTTTTTATTAATTATTGTACTTACACTGTAATGGATTCAACTGGCTTTGTCTGATCTTAGATCAATATTTATATTAATTCAGCATGCTTATTAGTTGGTAGTTACATATGGAATTTAATTAATTTTATAACTGAGATTGATTATAATATTTTAATATACCGTATTTATCGGCGTATAACACGCGCCGGCGTATAACACGCACCCCAAGTTTAGGAGAGAATTTTAAGGAAAAAAACTTTTAGGAGGGAAGTTTAAGGAAAAGAAACTTACATTAAAATGCCCATCAATGCAGCCTCATCAGTGTTCATCTGCAGCCTTGTTAGTGTCATTGCAGCCTTTTCAGTGTCAGTGCAGCCTTCTCCCAGTGCAGCCTTGTCCCCAGTGCAGCCTTGTCCCCAGTGCAGCCTTGTCCCCAGTGCAGCCTTGTCCCCAATGCAGCCTTGTCCCCAATGCAGCCTTGTCCCCAGTGCAGCCTTGTCCCCAGTGCAGTCTTGTCCCCAGTGCAGCCTTGTCCCCAGTGCAGCCTTGTCCCCAGTGCAGCCTTGTCCCCAGTGCAGTCTTGTCCCCAGTGCAGCCTTGTCCCCAATGCAGCCTTGTCCCCAGTGCAGCCTTGTCCCCAGTGCAGTCTTGTCCCCAGTGCAGCCTTGTCCCCAGTGCAGCCTTGTCCCCAGTGCAGCCTTGTCCCCAGTGCAGTCTTGTCCCCAGTGCAGCCTTGTCCCCAGTGCAGCCTTGTCCCCAGTGCAGCCTTGTCCCCAATGCAGCCTTGTCCCCAATGCAGCCTTGTCAGTGCAGTCTTGTCCCCAGTGCAGCCTTGTCCCCAGTGCAGCCTTGTCCCCAATGCAGCCTTGTCAGTGCAGTCTTGTCCCCAGTGCAGCCTTGTCCCCAATGCAGCCTTGTCAATGCAGCCTTGTCCCCAGTGCAGCCTTGTCCCCAATGCAGCCTTGTCAATGCAGCCTTGTCCCCAGTGCAGCCTTGTCCCCAGTGCAGCCTTGCCTCAGTGCAGCCTTGCCTCAGTGCAGCCTTGCCTCAGTGCAGCCTTGTCCCCAGTGCAGCCTTGTCCCCAGTGCAGCCTTGCCTCAGTGCAGCCTTGCCTCAGTGCAGCCTTGCCTCAGTGCAGCCTTGTCCCCAGTGCAGCCTTGCCTCCTGCAGCCGCCGCAGTTTTAAATATGGCACCGCAAAGTTCGGAGGGTCTCGGCGCCGGCGGAAGTGAACTAACGCCGCCGAGATACACATAGCCGAGGGTTCTCGGCTCTTTCCGGCGCCGCTCACAGTCCCGCCCAGTCCCGCCCTATGATGGACATAACACAGGTCCAATGGCGGGACTGGGCGTGACTGTGAGCGGCGCCGGAAAGAGCCGAATACACCCGACTATGTGTATCTCGGCTCTGTGATTTCGGCGGCGCTCGTTCAGCACCGCCGAGCCCCTCCGAACTCCGCGGCGCCATTTTTGAAACTACTCGCTATGTGAATGTCGGCGGCGATCGCCGATATTCACATAGCGATAGCGGGGATCGGCGTATAACACGCACCCACGACTTTCCCCTGATTTTAAGGGGAAAAAAGTGCGTGTTATACGCCGATAAATACGGTAATATTTTAATATCTTATTTAAATAATCGAATTATCCACTAGATATGCACACATGTATGCGACTAATACTCATTATATATGTGAGCATATAGATTGGAAGGGTACATATACATAGTAGGAGAATTTATTAATGTCTTGTATATGGCCTATTAAGATAGGAAGGTACTCACTGTGTGGATATATAGATATATATTTTTATGTGAACAACATAAGATATCCAGTAAGGAATATGTGAGCGGTACATGCAGAAATTGATAGTGCTTTGTGCTGACACTGTTTGCAATATGTTATGCAGCGATCCATTTAAACTTTAACCATGTGTGTAACATACTTCACAGAGTGTATCAATCTTTGTAAATATCAGTCCATGTCATTGAAATGTCTGATCCCTAGTGTGTACCGCAACGGAGCACTCAGCTTAATTCATACAGCGGGGACCCGAGATGTGCGCATGCGCGAAGCGCGGTGTTATGGACGCAAGCGGAATATGCATATAAGGGGTGAGTGACAGGAAGCAGGGCCTATCCCATGAGTAAGTCAACCTGTGACGAAACATGTCGGGGGCGTGGCTGTGAGACGTGACACACAGCGCTGTAAGCCATACTGAGGGAGAGGAGTTGTGGTTACACAGAGGAGCGGAGGAGTATCAAGGGAGGGGTGAGATTGGAAGCTCGGCGCCAGCACACCTCGGGTCCGCCGTGACCATTTGTTGTATTTGGTTCCACTATATTGGTTTGATGTGATCTGCACCTTACTTTGGCTGATTTTTATCGTTTTAAATGTGAGTTTGATGTTAGAAGATTGCAGTGGTTTTAATAAATGTGTGAAACTGGTTTACACTATTGGAGCACTTATTATTTCTTTCATGTGGACCTTATTTAAAACAATCACTGTGGAACAACGATTGATCCTATTACCCGTGGGTGGTAAACAAGCGATTATTGCCGTGCATGAGAATGCTGGCAAAATAAGTCGGTGAGTGTTATTCTTGAGGGAGTGGAGGCACCGTGCACGAAGGGAGAGGTGGAAGATACACATTATCACCCTTTTTGCATCAAGATTGATCACTGTCATAGGACATTTGTCCACCACGAGTGATGTCATGTCTTTTTTGGACTGATTGTTTTTTGAAAGATATGTCGTTTTTTTAAATTTATTTTGGTGCACGCACAGCATGAAGTGACCGCACAATATATCACTGGAGACGTATTGTTATATCTGTTTGTGATACTCATTTTACTGAATGTGAGTGCATAATTACACATATAGAGGGTCACACCATCACTGTATTGAACGCACTAGAACACTTAGAGATTGTGGTCTATATTTACGTTTGCTTTTTAGTTTGCAGACTGGTTCATTCTTTTTTTATTTTTTTTAATGTGTTAAGGTGCAGGACACTTGTAGAGGGTCACACCATCACTGGGTCTAAAGCATGTGAACACTTTAATTCATCCTTTAAAGCGCCTCTCATTTTTTCCCTGGGTGCCTGTGGGAGGATTGTGGTAGTACAGGCACTCTGGATTAAATATTTAACAGCTACATTATTTACCCGTTAGTGTAGTGCGACCTCTGCACAGTGTTCAGCTAAAGCTACAAGTTAGTGTAGTGCGACCTCTGCACAGTGTTCAGCTAAAGCTACAAGTTAGTGTAGTGCGACCTCTGCACAGTGTTCATCTAAAGCTACCTGTAGAAGGTTGGTGGTGTTTTCCTGCTCCTATTACTACCGCAGGCAGCTACATTATTTACACATTAGTGTAGTGCGACCTCTGCACAGTGTTCAGCTAAAGCTACAAGTTAGTGTAGTGCGACTTCTGCACAGTGTTCAGCTAAAGCTACAAGTTAGTGTAGTACAACCTCTGCACAGTGTTCAGCTAAAGCTACAAGTTAGTGTAGTGTGACTTCTGCACAGTGTTCAGCTAAAGCTACAATTTAGTGTAGTGCAACCTCTGCACAGTGTTCAGCTAAAGCTACAAGTTAGTGTAGTGCAACCTCTGCACAGTGTTCAGCTAAAGCTACAAGTTAGTATAGTGCGACCTCTGCACAGTGTTCAGCTAAAGCTACAAGTTAGTGTAGTGCGATCTCTGCACAGTGTTCAGCTAAAGCTACCTGTAGAAGGTTGGTGGTGTTTTCCTGATCCTATCACTACCGCAAGCAGCTACATTATTTACACGTTAGTGTAGTGCGACTCTGCACAGTGTTCAGCTAAAGCTACAAGTTAGTGTAGTGCAACCTCTGCACAGTGTTCAGCTAAAGCTTCAAGTTACTGTAGTGCGACCTCTGCACAGTGTTCAACTAAAGCTACCTGTAGAAGGTTGGTGGTGTTTTCCTGATCCTATTACTACCGCAGGCAGCTACATTATTTACACATTAGTGTAGTGCGACCTCTGCATAGGGTTCAGCTAAAGCTACCTGTAGAAGGTTTGTGGTGTTTTCCTGATCCTATCACTACCGCAGGCAGCTACATTATTTACACGTTAGTGTAGTGCGGCTCTGCACAGTGTTCAGCTAAAGCTACAAGTTAGTGTAGTGCAACCTCTGCACAGTGTTCAGCTAAAGCTGCAAGTTACTGTAGTGCGACCTCTGCACAGTGTTCAGCTATAGCTACTTGTAGAAGGTTGGTGGTGTTTTCCTGATCCTATCACTACTGCAGGCAGCTACATTATTTGCACGTTAGTGTAGTGCGACCTCTGCACAGTGTTCAGCTAAAGCTACCTGCAGAAGGTTGGTGTTGTTTTCCTGATCCTATCACTACCGCAGGCAGCTACATTATTTACCCGTTAGTGTAGTGCAACCTCTGCACAGTGTTCAGCTAAAGCTACAAGTTAGTTTAGTGCGACCTCTACACAGTGTTCAGCTAAAGCTACAAGTTAGTGTAGTGCGACCTCTGCACAGTGTTCAGCTAAAACTACCTGTAGAAGGTTGGTGGTGTTTTCCTGCTCCTATTACTACCGCAGGCAGCTACATTATTTACACATTAGTGTAGTGCGACCTCTGCATAGTGTTCAGCTAAAGCTACCTGTAGAAGGTTTGTGGTGTTTTCCTGATCCTATCACTACCGCAGGCAACTACATTATTTACACGTTAGTGTAGTGCGGCTCTGCACAGTGTTCAGCTAAAGCTACAAGTTAGTGTAGTGCAACCTCTGCACAGTGTTCAGCTAAAGCTACAAGTTAGTGTAGTGCGACCTCTGCACAGTGTTCAGCTAAAGCTGCAAGTTAGTGTAGTATGACCTCTGCACAGTGTTCAGCTAAAGCCACAAGTTAGTGTAGTGCGACCTCTGCACAGTGTTCAGCTAAAGCTACAAGTTAGTGTAGTGCGACCTCTGCACAGTGTTCAGCTAAAGCTACCTGTAGAAGGTTGGTGTTGTTTTCCTGATCCTATCACTACCGCAGGCAGCTACATTATTTACCGGTAGTGTAGTGCGACCTCTGCACAGTGTTCAGCTAAAGCTACAAGTTAGTGTAGTGCGACCTCTACACAGTGTTCAGCTAAAGCTACAAGTTAGTGTAGTGCGACCTCTGCACAGTGTTCAGCTAAAACTACCTGTAGAAGGTTGGTGGTGTTTTCCTGCTCCTATTACTACCGTAGGCAGCTACATTATTTACACGTTAGTGTAGTGCGACCTCTGCACAGTGTTCAGCTAAAGCTACAAGTTAGTGTAGTGCAACCTCTGCACAGTGTTCAGCTAAAGCTGCAAGTTACTGTAGTGCGACCTCTGCACAGTGTTCAGCTAAAGCTACCTGTAGAAGGTTGGTGGTGTTTTCCTGATCCTATCACTACTGCAGGCAGCTACATTATTTGCACGTTAGTGTAGTGTGACTCTGCACAGTGTTCAGCTAAAGCTACCTGTAGAAGGTTGGTGTTGTTTTTCTGATCCTATCACTACCGCAGGCAGCTACATTTGTACACGTTAGTGTAGTGCGACCTCTGCACAGTGTTCAGCTAAAGCTGCAAGTTAGTGTAGTGTGACCTCTGCACAGTGTTCAGCTAAAGCCACAAGTTAGTGTAGTGCGACCTCTGCACAGTGTTCAGCTAAAGCTACCTGTAGAAGGTTGGTGTTGTTTTTCTGATCCTATCACTACCTCAGGCAGCTACATTTTTACACGATAGTGTAGTGCGACCTCTGCACAGTGTTCAGATAAAGCTGCAAGTTAGTGTAGTGTGACCTCTGCACAGTGTTCAGCTAAAGCCACAAGTTAGTGTAGTGCGACTCTGCACAGTGTTCAGCTAAAGCTACCTGTAGAAGGTTGGTGTTGTTTTTCTGATCCCATCACTACCGCAGGCAGCTACATTTTTACACGTTAGTGTAGTGCGACCTCTGCACAGTGTTCAGCTAAAGCTGCAAGTTAGTGTAGTGTGACCTCTGCACAGTGTTCAGCTAAAGCTACAAGTTAGTGTAGTGCGACCTCTGCACAGTGTTCAGCTAAAGCTACCTGTAGAAGGTTGGTGTTGTTTTCCTGATCCTATCACTACCGCAGGCAGCTACAATATTTACCCATTAGTGTAGTGCGACCTCTGCACAGTGTTCAGCTAAAGCTACCTGTAGAAGGTTGGTGGTGTTTTCCTGATCCTATCACTACTGCAGGCAGCTACATTATTTGCACGTTAGTGTAGTGTGACTCTGCACAGTGTTCAGCTAAAGCTACCTGTAGAAGGTTGGTGTTGTTTTTCTGATCCTATCACTACCGCAGGCAGCTACATTTTTACACGTTAGTGTAGTGCGACCTCTGCACAGTGTTCAGCTAAAGCTGCAAGTTAGTGTAGTGTGACCTCTGCACAGTGTTCAGCTAAAGCCACAAGTTAGTGTAGTGCGACTCTGCACAGTGTTCAGCTAAAGCTACCTGTAGAAGGTTGGTGTTGTTTTTCTGATCCTATCACTACCGCAGGCAGCTACATTTTTACACGTTAGTGTAGTGCGACCTCTGCACAGTGTTCAGCTAAAGCTGCAAGTTAGTGTAGTGTGACCTCTGCACAGTGTTCAGCTAAAGCCACAAGTTAGTGTAGTGCGACTCTGTACAGTGTTCAGCTAAAGCTACCTGTAGAAGGTTGGTGGTGTTTTCCTGATCTTATCACTACCACAGGCAGCTACATTATTTACACGTTAGTGTAGTGCGACCTCTGCACAGTGTTCAGCTAAAGCTACTTGTAGAAGGTTGGTGGTGTTTTCCTGATCCTATCACTACCGCAGGCAGTTACATTATTTACACGTTAGTGTAGTGCGACCTCTGCACAGTGTTCAGTTAAAGCTACAAGTTAGTGTAGTGCGACCTCTGCACAGTGTTCAGCTAAAGCTACCTGTAGAAGATTGGTGGTGTTCTCATACTAATAATAATACAATAATAATAATACAGGCAGACAGTTGATTTTGCTAGCTGAAGTATCAGTATATATATATATATATATATATATATATATATATATATATATATATATATATATCCCAGCTTAGTGCAGCTACATCTCACTGCAGGCCATTAGTATGTCTGGAAGGCCAACAAGGAAAGGCAGACAGTCACAAGCCAATAGAAGAGGGCAAGCAGGCTCTGTGTCTAGAGGCAACAGTGCTGGTCGTGGACACGGTGCATCCTCATGAGCACGTGGCCGTGGGACACGCTTGGCCTTTTTTTTGGCAGCTGGCCGTGTTGAGCTGCAACATGCGGAAGACTTGGTCGAGTGGATGACCAAGCTGTCCTCATCCTCCTCATCCTCTCTCACCCATGCTCAGGCTACTTTGTCTGGCAAAGCATCTGCCAACGCGGCCTCTTCCCTCGGCTCAATGGCATCAGTGACTCCTTCCCTAGCCCCACCACAGGAGCCACACTGGGGCAGAGATTCTGTCAGCTCTGCAGGGGCAGGTTCAGAGGTGGTTGACGCCACACCAACTTAACGCAGGAATGGTGGTTTGCGACAATGGCACCAACCTCCTCTCCACCCTCCAACAGAGACAACTGACCCATGTGCCCTGTTTGGCTCACATCCTTAACTTGGTGGTGCAGCGGTTCTTGGGCAGGTACCCGGGCTTACAGGATGTTCTGAGGCAGACCAGGAAAGTCTGTGTGCATTTCCGCCGGTCATATAATGCCAGTGCTCGGCTGACAGACCTCCAAAAGAATTTAACTTGCCCAAGAACTGCCTAATCTGTGACATGCCCACCAGGTGGAACTCAACGTTGGCCATGCTGCAGCAGCTGCACACGCAGCAGAGACCATCAATGAGTACCTGTGCGACTATGGCACCAGGACAGGGTCAGGGGAGCTTGTTTTTTTTTTCCCACACCAGTGGGCCATGATCAGGGATGCATGCACTGTCCTGTCACCATTTGAGGAGGCCACGAGGATGGTGAGCAGTGACAGTGCATGCATCAGTGACACTGTCCCCCTTGTCCACCTGTTGGAGCACACGCTGCATGGAATAATGGACAGGGCACTTGAGGCAGAACAGAGGCAAGAAGAGGAGGACTTCCTTAGCTCTCAAGGCCCCCTTTATCCAGACAGTGTTCCTGCGTGCCCGCCGATCACACTGGAAGAGGATGAGGAGGAGGATTGTGTCAGTATGGAGGTGGAGCCTGGCACTCAGCATCAGCTGCAGTCTTTAAAGAATCATTTACAGTCCCAAGAAACACTTGGACTTTTACATGGCTGCGAGGAGGTGGCTGCGGATCATTTCATCCTTAGTGACCCAGAGGACTCCGGACCGAATGCCTCAGCAAACCTACGCTGCATGTCCTCCCTGATCCTGGCCTCTCAAATGACAGTTCTTTTATAACTGAGGGCGGGCCACACAGGGACATCCCTTTGGCTTCCCCATAGCGTCAAAGGGGGCGGGGTCACTGAGTTAAGACATTTTTACCCCGTTACCATTTCACACAGGGGGGAAGGCCGGGATCTGGGGGTCCTTTGTTAAAGGTGGCTTTCAGATTCCAATAAGACCCCGCCCGCAGATCCCCACAACCACCGGGCAAGGGTTGTGGGGATGAGGCCTTTGTCCCCATCAACATGGGGACAATGTACTTTGGGGGGGCCGCTACCCCAAAGCACCCTCCCCATGTTGAGGGCATGTGGCCTGGTACGGTTCAGGAGGGGGGTCGCTCTCTCGTCCCCCCCTCTTTTCCTGCAGCCTGCCAGATTGTGTGCTCGGATAAAGGTCTTGTATGGATTTTTAGAGGTAACCCCACGCCATTTTTTAAAAAATTTTGGCGTGGGGTTCCCCTTAATTTCCATACCAGACCTGAAGGGCCTGGTATGGAATTTGGGGGGACCCCCTCGCAATTGTTTTTTTTTTAATGTTGGTTTGGTGTTCCTTTTAATATTCATACCAGACCCAAAGGGCCTGGTAATGGACTGTGGGGGATTTCAATGACTTTTATGTGTATTGCCGAGACCCAGCAATTCATTATAGTCGCGAGTACTTTTAAATGACTTTTTTTCCTTTAGAAATGTCATTTTGCTCTCTGACTGTTCTAAACACGGGAAACATGCGTCACTTTACAGGCATACTATAGACACACCCCCCCCCAGGTACAAAATTAAAAGGAAAATATCACTTTCATTGTTACACTTTGAGCATTATTAAAATCACTGCTCCCGAAAAAACGGCCGCCATGGCAAACTGATCTATGCGGTGATGTTGCTCATCCAATCTGGAAAAAATATTACCAACAAGATTGACTGCATCTTCTGAATTCATGACCTTCGCCTACTGTCAGAAACCATGAATCAGACTGAGACAGAAGTACAGATAAATCTCACTTGTTTAATAATAATAAAAAAAGGTAAACAGAGTAAACGTAGTCAAAACATTGCCAGAGTTCAGGAGCCGGAACAGATAGTCAGACAAGCCAAAACATCAGGGGGCCAGGGATGAGTATAGTAGAACAGCAAGCAGGATCTGGAGCCAGAAGGAATGTCAGCCAAGCAAGTCTTTAACAGGAACACAGGAGAGCATCTCTGGAGATGTGACCAAGGCGAAGGCAGAGATCATCTGGCCTTGATGGCTTAAGTAGGCAGACTGACAAGCAGGATATCATCAACAGGTGAGTCACTGTGGAGAGATAGGAGCTGGCAATTAGCCGACAGCTGAGCGGCCATCTCAGAGAAGGAAGGGCTGAGCCCAGCCCTGACAAATGGATATAAGTGACACAGTTCCAGAAGACAAGGTATGTCTTTTGTGCCTCACAATCTACCTGGGTGGAGGTGTAAGATCCTTTACACAGAGGAGGAATAGCTCACCTAGTTCCACGTGTTAAGGTCAGATCATACAATGGAACTCTTGCCTGTCTCTTGTCCCTCACAATCCAGCTAGGCAGAGGTGGGAGGTCCTTCACAGAAGAACCCCCAAGAACCAGTTAAATTTGGAAAACTCATATACACACAGATGTGGAATGGGTCACCCAGTTCCAGAGGACAAGATAAGGGTCATACAATGGAACTCTTACCTGTCTCTTGTCCATCACAATCCAGCTAGGTGGAGGTGGGAGGTCCTTCTCAGAAGAACTCCCAAGAACCAGTTAAGTTTGGAAAACATAGATGCACACAGATGTGGAATGGGCTACCCAATTCCAGAGGACAAAGTCAGGTCTTACAATGGAACTCTTGCCTGTCTCTTGTCCCTCAAAACCCAACTGATTGGAGGTGTAAGGTCCATTTCAGAAACACAACCAAGTGACCCATTTTTGGTGGAGTAAAATTTCTGTGTGTGATTAAAACAATTACAATGCAAAGGGTGCTAGAGTGAAAGGTGTTTCCGAAGGACATGGTTTCTAGTGAAACACTTTTTGACATTTTTCAGCATTTGTTTTATTTAAGGCCCTCTGGATTAAGTCACTTGATGTCTCAGAGCTTCCAATTAAATCAGCACTGGGAGATTTCCATATGCCAGGGGCTGTGATTGCAGGTCTCAACAAGGAGCAGGGACCTTTTAAAAGCCTACCATGTGTTACTAGCTGCATCTTTCACACTGACCAATGTCTGCATGGTTAAGGTTCTCCACTCAGGGCCACCAGCCAAACATATCTTTTCATTACTGACCCAAACAGAGAAATGCTACCCTGCCCTTTAGCCCTCCCTCGATCTAATGTCACTTCCTCCTGTTACAAATCCCTCCTCTCCGATATACTAAAATCAAAAGTCGTACATAAATTATACATAAGTGTGATTACTTCTCTGAACATTTACAATCTGGTCATAATAGGTGGAGATGTAATAATAATAATATTGGTGTATTGTGTCTTCTCAGGGGTCTGTAGGAAGATGCAGCTCTGGGCCTCCATAGTGGATTTCCCTCCTGGATTTGAGACTGCAAGGGAGAATGAGGTGGTGAAGGTGTCATGTAAGGAGCAGTATGACAACAGAACATTCCGTCTGACCTGTGTGAAGAACTCAGACGTTTTCCAGTTTTATCCCCATCCTGAGCCGTCACCGTGTACACGTAAGAATTGTTCACTTCTTACAAACCCAACGACATGAAATCGCGCATACTGTATATGTCAGAGATTTTGCCTTCTCCTTGATCATAAGTTTTCTTTGCTGCTTCCTTTCTGTTGCATCAACAGTGAGGGCCTCAGGAGTGTCACCATTCCCCTACTAGGAGCTCTGGTGAACACATGGTAATCTCAGGTTCCACCCCCTCATATGGAGCCTATACTGGTGACTCCACCTCTAGTGTCCCATCCTGTCATCTGTGTGTGCTTTGGTTTTGTCTACTATTGCCTATATGCCTTGTCAGACCTTTTGGCGTCCCATTAGATCACCCTGGTGCCCCCCCATGACGGGCTTTGAATCTTCTCAATTCTAGGGAAATGTCAGAGGTTGATAAATTTGGGGCAGAATATAAGCATGTATCCAGTAAAGGAATATTATAGTCAGGGTGAAGAAGTCACCTTGACGTGTCCCACTGAATACTCACCAAATTACAACAAAATCTGATGTATGAGAGCCAACGGCGCCAATATCTGGAATGTGACCAAGGTTTTCTGTATCTACTCCCCAAGTAAGTCATACATCTAATTGTTGTATTTTTTTCTAATATTACTAGTTAAAAAAAAACAGAGAGAAAAAAATTGTGAAAAGGAAAATAACAGCTAAGGGGAGAAGGAGAAGAAGGCGTTGGTTAAGGCTGATCTCCTGTCTGATCAATGTTACTTTGTATCTCTCTATATATTATCAATAAAAGTTTATATATAGTGTTACTTTGTATCTCTATGTCTCCCATATGATCAATGTTGATAAACAATGTCACTTTGTATCTCTTTATTTCCCATCTGCTTACAAAATGTACCTGCCCGGGTGTTCAGACATTTGACCCTCTTTCTGCAGTTTGGCTAATAAAGTGTCACTTCTCTCAGAACTGATCCTTACTTTGGATAAGAAGCTGATCCTCTTATCCTTAGCTGTATTTTTGGTTTGTGGTTTCCCATCTTCTGATTCATTTCCTCCCACGATTAACCCTCAGAGCTCCTTGCTCACTTCTGGTCTGGCCTTCTCTCTCTTCACCTTGTATTACATTGGGCCTCCTTGTCACCCTCTGTCTAAGTTGTGTCATCAGTGAGGGCCACAGGAGTGTCACCATTACCGTTTTTCAGAGCTCCAGTGAAGCCTCATACACACGATTGGATTTTTCGCAGACAAAGTGTCAGACTTTTGTCTGAAGGGTGTGTGCCTGGATTTTGTCTTGCATACAAACAAACGGTACACAATTGTCAGCCAACAAACACAAATGTAGTGACATACTAGACGTACTACGAGCTGATAAAGAGGAAGTTCAATTGTCAGGCACCACACTTTGGGCTCCTTCTGTTAATTTTGCGTTAGTAGAAGTTTGGTGAGTGTTGATTCATGCTTTTCATTTCGCGCTTTTCATTTTGCACTTTTCAGTTTGCGCCTTTCATTTCATGCTTTTCAGTTGGTTTCTGAACAGCCGTTTGTCAACCAGCCATGTTGCGGAATTGGAGGAGATAACGTGTTATTTATTATTGGCCTTGGAGTTATTGCTTTGACCCAAGTCCAGTCCAGGAACAGGAGGAGGAGGATTTCTTGGACCAAAAATTGGTTGCTTTATTAATGGTGACCAATTATGTCATATGCCTTTGCTGCGGGAGCTCCAGGAGAATAATCCGGATGATTTTTCGGAATTATCTCCGGATGACGGACCCCTGCTTTCACCAACTCTTGGCATTGCTGACCCCCTATATTAAGAAGCAGGACACATGCATGAGGCTTATATTTTATTTTTTGGTTGAATAATAATGATTTGATTTGGTATATTTTCTATATTTTTGGATGCATAGAATGTACTTCTTGGTTAAGTTCTATTGGCAGATATCAGGTCTGATTTTATCTGTTTTCTTTTTTTAATGCACAATAAAAAAATTGTGTAGAATAATACTTGGCTATGTGTTTTACTTCAAATGACAGTTTGGGAGTCGGCAGTTATATTTTATAAAATACAATGTAAAATTAACAAGGGACACCAACATAGTTGTATCTTTGATCTTAAATATGACGGGATAATGGTGTTGTAACTTGCACCAACAAAAAATAACAAGCATAATAATATTATTCTTGATATCACTATAAAAAAAAGCCTTTGAAAATACGTTTGGCAGAACTCCATCAGTATCCCCAGCAAAGCAGCTTCATTATTATCCCATTAAAGAAGAAGAGAATTGTGCGCTTAATTTCCAGATTTCATAATTTGCCGCGTCACGAATGTTAATTCTCCATTATGAATGCTAGTTTACAAGACCGACTGCTTCTGGCTCGTCCTTGCTTCCGAGCATGTGTACTTTGGACTTTTGTCCGAGGGACTTGTGTACACACGCTCGGAAAATCCGACAACAGACCGTTGGCCGCCGAAAATTTACTAGCCTGCCATCCAACATTTGTTAGCAGAAAGTTGGCCAGCAATTGTCTGATGGAGCGTACTAATGGTCAGATTTTAGGCAAACAATTATCACACAATTCCCAGAAGAAAATCTGATTGTGTGTACGAGGCTTTAGAGGTCTCAGGTTCCACCCCATCATGGTGGGAACATACTGGTGACCCCACCTCTTGTATCCCATCCTGTTATCTGTGTGCACCGTGGTTTGGTCTAGTATTGCTCACACACCTTGTCAGGTATTTGGCGTCCTATCAGATCACCCTGGTAGTCCCCAGCAATGGACATTGTGTCTTCTCTATTGCAGGGAAGTGTGGGAAGTTGATGCATTCGGGGCAGAATATCAGCATGGATCCAGAAAAGGAACATTATGGTCAGGATGAAGAAGTGACGATAACGTGTCCCGTAGGATATTTACCCAATTACAGCAAAATCCGATGTATAAGAGCCGACAGCACCAATGTCTGGAATGTGACCGAGGTTTTCTGTATCTACTCACCAAGTAAGTCATACTTCTAACTGGTTCCCACCAAGTGGTCATATCACCTCTTATACCCAAAATGTCCAAATGCCATCTTATGTGACAATATGGAGGATGTTCTATCTACTTCTCCAAAACTCATCCAAATCCAGTATGGAGGAAGCAGTGCTATGGGAGCTCCTCACCCCTCCCCCCATGGAGCAGAACAATCCTTACATATCTGCTATGGGACTGAATTTTCAGCCAAACTGTCATTACATAATACATGGTATACATACGGAGCACGCAGCACCCCATATTGACAGAAAAACACAGAATTGTTGACATTTCTGCAGATTTATTAAAAAAGAAAAACTGAATTATCACATGGTCCTAAGTATTCAGACCCTTTGCTGTGACACTCATATATTTAACTAAAGGATATGCTTCTATCCCTGCAGACCTCCCTCATGAATGATCTTTCATCCATCTTTCACAGAGTCACCTCTGACATTCACAAGCTGGATGACAGGATGACTAACGCTGAGAGGGGAATACAGGCCTGCACTTCTACAGTAAATGAAGTTATTGATGCTTATGACACTGTTAAGGAAGAACAGTCATGGATGCGTGCCAAAATGGCGGATTTAGAAGACAGGTCTCGCAGGAACAATATTAAGCTGAGGGGAGTCCCAGAGTCCATACTCCCTGTGGACCTGCCACGCTACGCTAAAGAATTGACACACCTAGTGATACCTGAAGCCTCCCTAAGAGATGCTATCATAGACAGAATACATAGAATTGCCAAACCATACCACCTGGCAGCCTCAGTCCCTAGAGACGTATTGATGAGGGTTCACTTCTATCAAACCAAAGAAAAACTCCTTATGGGCCTTAGAGCTAAATCACCCCTACCTGCTCCCTATACTGGGATCCAACTTTTCTCTAACCTGTCCAAATACACCCTCCAACTGCGACGTCAACTAAACCTGATAACCAAAGGCCTACAGAACCATAAAGTACCATACAAATGGCGCCACCCAGCTACTATCCTTGTTGTATGCAATGGACAGACACACGCAATCGGAGACCTAGACAAAGGCCTCAAACTCCTCCGCTCCTGGAGTATAATTCCTGATTTGCCAGTCTCTGCCCTGCAAAGCAATGGTTTTATGCCACCCCGTAGACAACAGGGCCGCCACCTCACCTGAGGATGTACTCTTCAACACTACATTGGCCGACAACTATTTCTATGGTCCCCCTGAGCTCTGACAACCTGCTACTTTAGCTCTCTATCTCCAGTGATATTGACTCTGTTTACCCCCACATAGAGGATTCAACGGTGTTAAACACCCCCTCTAATCTTCGCCTTATTGAAATATACATCAATAACAACATCATATCAATCACCAGCGAATCATACTCCAAGTTCTTTTCCACTAGTTTTCGCATTTTATACCAGTGATCTGTAAATGCATTTCTCTCTTGGTTACTAACATATTGCTCTATCCGCAGTATTCTAGTCCACTTCCATTTCAGACCCTTGGATTGCCATCAAAGCACCACTGCGTTCTAACTCCAAGATTCACCAGACGACAGAAACAACACCATACCACTACTGGAACGTCAACATTTCTACAATCGGACTTCCACTCCCCGGTCATCGTATTTGACTCCCAACTACCACCGGACCCACCCTCCAGCAGCAAACAGTAATTTTCCCCATCTGTTCCACGCCACTCATTTAACTAAAACTAGAGGGGTCATGATTGCAATCAGAGAATCACTGGACTTCCAACTACTAGATATAGAAACAGACCCCGAGGGTCATTTTATTATTCTTGCCTGCAAAGTCAACAAAGTGACCTACACAATAATTAGCGTCTATGCCCCGAATTCTTGTCAAACGAAATTCCTACACAGAGTTCTACGCAAAGCCAAACCCATTCAAAAAGGACATGTAATACTCTGTGGAGACTTCAATCTCGTCCCCAAAGTATCCATCGACTCTACCTCGACAGCAACCCGAAGAGACTCACCTCTGAAAAAATTTATCTCCTCCCAAGACCTCTACGACGTTTGGCGCTGTCATCATGGCTCCGAACGGGACTACACCTTCTTTTCCTCCAGGCACCGCTCATATTCAAGAATAGACCTGTTCCTAACCAACAAGTTTATTCTGCAAAAAATATCTAACTCTTCAATCCACACCACGACATGGTCGGACCATGCCCCAATCTCTATCACGATTCAAGATTCTAACTTACAACAAAATACATTAATTTGGCGAGTAAACAACCATATTATTCAACATAATCAATATGCGCCAACTATCTCAGAACAAATAGCCAATTTTTTCTCACTAAACAAAGGCTCGGTGCCCGACCCTGCCGTGGTGTGGAGTACGCACAAAGCGTACATGAGAGAAATGTTAATTAAACTAAGCTCTTATCATAAGAAAAAGAGGACGCAACGTATAGACGATTTAACAACTCAAATAGCAGCCCTAGAACTGAAACACAAAACTGACCCCCAAGACCACCAGACAAATCACCTCTTGTCCCTCAGACAGGAACTTAGAACACTACTCCTTCACTCTTACGAATTCCTTCAGAGAAAATTTAAAGCGACCTCATACTCTACCTCCAACAAAGCGGGAAAGAAACTTGCGCAACGACTAAAAGGTAGACGCACCAAAACCAAAATATCTAAATTTTTCCACCCCCACACAAACGCCCCACTGAGTAACCCCCAAGACATAGCCAACGCCTTCAGTGTCTATTATGGAGACTTATATAATCTAAAACAGGACCCCCACACTCCTCAACCCACTCCAGACGATATTGATCAATTTCTCAGAAAAATAACATTACCCACACTGACTGAAGAGCAACTGACCGCCCTAAATGCCCCTTTCACGGAACAGGAAATAAAAACAACAATTGCCTCGCTACCTAGCGGCAAAGCCCCAGGCCCTGACGAACTGACTGGGGAATACTACAAGCAATTTTCATCACAATTGACCCCATACCTAACAGAACTTTATAATCACGTTGCCTCCTCTTCTGCTTTTTCTAAAGAATACTTGAATGCATTAGTGATAACACTACCGAAGCCAGGGAAACAGTCAAATGTAACTCAAAATTTCCGCCCAATATCTCTGCTCAACCTCGACCTTAAAATATACGCTAAAACCATAGCAACAAGATTGATTAAAATTATGCCAAATTCTTGGAGCCATTATGGCACTATACTCCAACCCCGAAGCTCAAGTTTACACAGAGGGCATGCTCTCATGTCCATTTCCCATTACTAACGGCACCCGCCAGGGATGCCCTCTATCTCCTCTCATATTTAATATGCTCATGGAGCCCCTAGCAGAGAGTATCCGATCTCATCCCAACATTTCTGGCGTACAAATTGGAACTACACACCATAAGATCAGCTTGTTTGCGGATGACGTCATTCTTATCCTATCCAATCCGACTGTTTCCCTGGCGGAAGTACAAAAAATGCTCCAATGGTTTAGTTCGATCTCCTATTACAAGGTGAATACATCCAAATCCTTTATCCTAGACATAAACATAAACACCACCATAAAAAACCTACTACAACTACAATATCCTTTTGCATGGGCTGACGCTGACATGTCTTACTTGGGCATAAAACTCCCAAGACACACTAAAAACCTATATTCAAACAATTTCCTTCCACTCCTCCAGGCCATACAACAAACAACACAACAAATAGCAAAACACGAACTTTCTTGGACAGGCAAACTTGATCTGCCTCCCCCAAATACTTTATTATTTCAGAACCTTACCCATTCCACTATCCGCAACATTTTTTAGGTCCCTCCGTACAACGTATAACAAATTCCTGTGGAGTGGTAAACATCCTAGATGTGCACATCAACAACTGGTCAAGCATAAACTGGTGGGTGGTACGGGCTCTATAGATTTTGAAGATTATCATCTAGCAGTTATCCTGGCTCAATTACCCTGCTGGTTCCAACCATCCCCAACCACGCTGTGGGGACAAATTGAATGCTCCTCACTTGCACGATCAGACCTGAAAACCTGGTTACTGAGCATCCCACTGGGCTCCCCGATCCCAAAGTCCCTATCTCCAACTATGAAAGCATCAGCGCATGCCTGGAGAAAAGCGTCAACCTCACCAAACTACACTCCCCATGAACCACAAACCCATATTCCTTTAACCACCTTGAAACATATAATGCCTGAACTCTCAGTAACATCATGGACACATAAAGGCATATGGTCCCTACAACATTTGTTACAAGACAACTCCCTCAAACCATTCTAACAATTGCAAACTGAATATGCACTACCTGCATCTGAACATTTTACTTATCTTCGTATACAGCACTGCCTCAAAACTGTCCCCCTTCCTCTGTACAACATTAATCCCAAGACCTGGAGTTACCTCACTAACCCTGACACAAATCTCAAGGGTATCTCCTATTTTTACAACTCCCTCCACAAAAAACGTACCTTCACCAAACTAAAACCACATCGGAAATGGGAACTTGATCTGAACCACGAATTCACAGACAATCAATGGCAACAAGCCTTTAAATCAATCTGTAAAGCCACAAAATGCGCGGCCCTTTGGGAACTGGCGCAGAAAATCTCTCTGCGTTGGTATATGACCCCAGCCAGAATCACATCCATTAATCCTCAAATTCCCAACACTTGCTGGAGATGTAATTCATCCCCAAGTGATCTACTCCATATTTTCTGGATATGCCCTCTTCAACAAACATACTGGGATAGTATTTTCCACTTAATCTTGAACATCACTCACATCAAAACTCCCCCCTCCCCAGCACTTGCGATCCTGAACCTAACTATTGAAAACATTCCCCACCCTTTTAGACTGGTGACCACCCATGTCCTGATGGCATCTAGAATAATATAACTTAATATAACTAGACACTGGTAGTCCGTCACACCTTTAACTCTAACCCAAGTCATCGACTTGGTATCATTACATTACAGCCATGAGCATTCATCTGCTACTTGCATGAACCATTATACAAAAGTATACACCAACTGGCAACCATGGACCACCTGGACTAGACACTGCGCATCTCACGTCTAAATATACTGCAGTACAGCCCCTTTCTCTTGGCCAAGCAATACCAAGAATAGCACAGTATTACATGCATACGTTTCATCTGGTAACCTTTCAAACGTAACTACCTTTTCGAAGTATTACAAGATAAGATGGTCCACTTCGCTCCTGTGGCTCTAGAGATCCCACATGGGGTGTCACACTAGTGAAGTGGACCAGCCACAACTCTGAAATATTAGATATTTTATAGACACTGGTTTATTACTTACTTATTACAATAGATTTCTGCTTATGGATAAAAGTTGTACTCTAATCATAATGGAGTTATCTTTCTTGAATTGTTCACTTAAACGTCATTGCATGACGTACAATGTTCAATTGTACACTGTATTTCTTTTGAAAATTAATAAAAAATATTGATTAAAAATAAAAGGAAAGCCACACACCTGTCTATATAAGACCTTATAGCTCACAGTGCATGTCAGAGCAAATGAGAATCATGAGGTCAAAGGGACTGCCTGAAGAGCTCAGAGACAGAATTGTGGCAAGGCACAGATCTGGCCAAGGTTACAAAAAAATTTCTTCTGCACTTAAAGTTCTTAAGAGCACAGTGGCCTCCATAGTCCTTAAATGGAAGACGTTTGGGACAACCAGAACCCTTCCTAGAGCTTGCCGTTCAGCCAAACTGAGCTATCGGGGGAGAAGAGCCTTGGTGAGAGAGGTAAAGAAGAACCCAAAGATCACTGTGGCTGAGCTCCAGAGATGCAGTCGGGAGATGGGAGAAAGTTGTAGAAAGTCAACCATCACTGCAGCCCTCCACCAGTCGGGGCTTTATGGCAGAGTGGCCCGACGGAAGCCTCTCCTCAGTGCAAGACACATGAAAGCCCGCATGGAGTTTGCTAGAAAACACCTGAAGGACTCCAAGATGGTGAGAAATAAGATTCTCTGGTCTGATGAGACCAAGATAGAACTTTTTGGCCTTAATTCTAAGCGGTATGTGAGGAGAAAACCGGGCACTTTTCATCACCTGTCCAATACAGTCCCAACAGTGAAGCATGGTGGTGGCAGCATCATACTGTGGGGGTGTTTTTCAGCTGCAGGGACAGGACAACTGTTTGCAATCGAGGGAAAGATGAATGCGGCCAAGTACAGGGATATCCTGGATGAAAACCTTCTCCAGAGTGCTCAGGACCTCAGACTGGGCCGAAGGTTTACCTTCCAACAAGACAATGACCCTAAGCACACAGCTAAAATAACGAAGGAGTGGCTTCACAACAACTCTGTTGACTGTTCTTGAATGGCCCAGCCAGAGCCCTGACTTAAACCCAATTAAGCATCTCTGGAGAAACCTAAAAATGGCCATCCACCAACGTTTACCATCCCCCCTGACAGAACTGGAGAGGATCTGCAAGGAGGAATAGCAGAGGATCCCCAAATCCAGGTGTGAAAAACTTGTTGTATCTTTTCCAAAAAGACTCATCAAAAGGGGCTTCTACTAAATACTGAGCAAAGGGTCTGAATACTTAGGACCATGTGATATTTCAGTTTTTCTTTTTTCAATAAATCTGCAAAAATGTCAACAATTCTGTGTTTTTCTGTCAATATGGGGTGCTGTGTGTACAATATGGGGTGCTGTGTGTACAATATGGGGGGCTGTGTGTACAATATGGGGGGGGGCTGTGTGTACAATATGGGGTGCTGTGTGTACAATATGGAGTGCTGTGTGTACAATATGGGGTGCTGTGTGTACAATATGGGGTGCTGTGTGTACATTATGGGGTGCTGTGTGTACAATATGGGGTGCTGTGTGTACAATATGGGGTGCTGTGTGTACAATATGAGTGCTGTGTGTACAATATGGAGTGCTGTGTGTACAATATGAGGTGCTGTGTGTACAATATGGGGTGCTGTGTACAATATGGGGTGCTGTGTGTACAATATGGAGTGCTGTGTGTACAATATGGGGAGCTGTGTGTACAATATGAGGTGCTGTGTGTACAATATGGAGGGCTGTGTGTACAATATGGGGGGCTGTGTGTACAATATGGGGTGCTGTGTGTACAATATGGGGTGCTGTGTGTACAATATGGGGGGCTGTGTGTACAATATGGGGTGCCGTGTGTACAATATGAGGTGCCGTGTGTACAATATGGGGTGCTGTGTGTACAATATGGGGTGCTGTGTGTACAATATGGGGTGCTGTGTGTACAATATGGGGGGCTGTGTGTACAATATGAGGTGCTGTGTGTACAATATGGGGGGCTGTGTGTACAATATGGGGTGCTGTGTGTATAATATGAGGTGATGTGTGTACAATATGGGGTGCTGTGTGTACAATATGGGGGGCTGTGTGTACAATATGAGGTGATGTGTGTACAATATGGGGTGCTGTGTGTACAATATGGGGTGCTGTGTGTACAATATGGGGTGCCGTGTGTACAATATGGGGTGCTGTGTGTACAATATGGGGTGCTGTGTGTACATTAATGAGGAAAAAAATGAACTTAAATGATTTTAGCAAATGGCTGCAATATAACAAAGAGTGAAAAATTTAAGGGAGTCTGAATACTTTCCGTCCCCACTGTATATATATATATACTGTATATAATTTTTTGTACAATCTATAGACAAAAATAGAAACAAAATAATAATAAAAAAAGACACTTTTTTCTATTTTGATTCATATTAGTTAAATAAAGTAAGTGTTACTGCAGATTTAAAGTATACATTGTATTCTGTAATTCGTTCTGTTTAAAATTACACTAAAATTATTATTCTGGTACAAAGTATTGCAAAGTTATTTACAAATGAATGAAAGGCCGCCTTTTTTAATCTTGAACTTTTTGCAATGCAACAATAAAAAAATTTAAAAAAATTCATAAAGATAAAAACATGTCCTTTTTATTCCAAGCAGTATTTTTGGGGTGTGTGTGCAGTACACTCGGTGGCCACTAGTGGTTGGTGGTGCAGTACACTCGGTGGCCACTATTGGTTGGTGGTGCAGTACACTCGGTGGCCACTATTGGTTGGTGGTGCAGTACACTCGGGGCCACTATTGGTTGGTGGTGCAGTACACTCGGTGGCCACTATTGGTTGGGGGTGCAGTACACTCAGGGGCCACTATTGGTTGGTGGTGCAGTACACTCAGGGGCCACTATTGGTTGGTGGTGCAGTACACTGGGTATCCACTATTGGTTGGTGGTGCAGTACACTCAGGGGCCACTATTGGTTGGTGGTGTAGTACACTCGGTGACCACTATTGGTTGGTGGTGCAGTCAGCTGTATAAAATTCATTATCTGGTTTCTGATTCTCTCATTGTGTTTTCTTTCATTCCAGCTGTTATTCCGATCATCTCAAATCACTCGGTGTCCTGGAAGTGAGTATGACTTATGATCACTATGTCACATGGTGTCAGGGGCCCTATGATCACTATGTCACGTGGTGTCAGGGGCCCTATGATTACTATGTGATGTGGTGTCAGGGGCCCTATGATCACTATGTCTCGTGGTGTCAGGGGCCCTATGATCACTATGTCACGTGGTGTCAGGGGCCCTATGATCACTATGTCACGTGGTGTCAGGGGCCCTATGATCACTATGTCATGTGTTATCAGGGGCCCTATGATCACTATGTCATGTGTTGTCAGGGGCCCTATGATTACTATGTCATGTGGTGTCAGGGGCCCTATGATCACTATGTCACGTGGTGTCAGGGGCCCTATGATCACCATGTCACGTGGTGTCAGGGGCCCTATGATCACTATGTCATGTGTTGTCAGGGGCCCTATTATCACTATGTCACGTGGTGTCAGGGGCCCTATGATCACCATGTCATGTGGTGTCAGGGGCCCTATGATCACCATGTCACGTGGTGTCAGGGGCCCTATGATCACTATGTCATGTGTTGTCAGGGGCCTATGATCACTATGTCACGTGGTGTCAGGGGCCCTATGATCACTATGTCATGTGTTGTCAGGGGCCCTATGATCACTATGTCACGTGGTGTCAGGGGCCCTATGATCACTATGTCATGTGGTGTCAGGGGCCCTATGATCACCATGTCACGTGGTGTCAGGGGCCCTATGATCACTATGTCATGTGTTGTCAGGGGCCCTATGATCACTATGTCACGTGGTGTCAGGGGCCCTATGATCACTATGTCACGTGGTATCAGGGGCCCTATGATCACCATGTCACGTGCTGGCAGACGTTGCATGTATACCTTTTTTGTGCATTATTGCTCCTCACACATCAGGCAGCCGGTTCCTTTCAATGTACAGCAAATGCGACAAAGAATCTCATACACCTTTTCTGAGCTTTAAGATTTTTTATGTATTTCTTCATTATATCATACCGATCCCCCGTCTTCTCTCCTCTCAGGAATATCGGGGTTTCCTGCTGTCTCGGGGTCATTCCTCCGATGGTGGTGAAGCTGATAACCATTCTGGTGATCCTCATTGTCAAGTTCTCCGGCTTTGCAAAGAGAAGATCCTCATCAGTGGAGGAGAGTCCAGGCCAAAGACAGCCAGGTAATCCCGACACAGAAGACATTTCTCTGAATGCCCCTGAAATATCATTTTATTCCCTCTTGGTCCAACCAGTAGAGCTGGGGTTTTTTTCCCCACATGTGTAATCATTTGTCCTGTAGTTAAATGACACAGCAGTGTTGTCACCATGCGAACAGGGGAGGCTTAGTGGACACATATGAGAAGAAAATAGCCAACCCAACCAACTTGTAACCAATGGGATATTTTAGGCACCAATAAAATTAGAAGATGATATGAATAAGATTAACCAGTTCCCACCCAGGCCAATTCGGACATTTCCCTCCTACATGGAAAAATCCTGTATTTTTTTGCTAGAAAATTACTCAGAACCCCCAAACATTATATGTGAGTTTTTTGTTTTTATTTATTTTTTTAGCAGAGACCCTAGAGAATATAATGGTAGTTGTTGCATTTTTTTTTATGTCGCACAGTATTTGTGCAGCGATTTTGCAAACTAAATATTTTGGAAAAAATACACTTACTAACCCAATTTTTGGTCAAATATAAACAATGATGTTACGCTGAGTAAATAGGTGCCAAACATGTCACGCTTTAAAGTTGTGCGTGGAATGGCGCCAAACTATGGTACTTAAAAATCTCCATAGGCGATGCTTTAAACATTTTTACAGGTTATTAGTTTAGAGTTACAGAGGAGGTCTAGTAGAAGAATTATTGCCCTCACTATAACGTTCATGGCGATACCTCACATTGGTGGTGCAAACACTGTTTACATATGTAGGTGCGACCTACGTATGCGTTCGCTTCTGCATGCAAACAAGAGAGGATGCGGGCACTTTCATTTTTTTTTTACTTTTTATTTTTGTCCCTTTAAAAAATGTTTTAACACTTTTATTCCTATCACAAGGCATTTCTATACCTTGTGATAGAAATAAGGCATGACAGGTCCTCTTTATGGAGACGTCTGAGATCTAAAAGACCCCAAATATCTCCTCTATGCTGTAAAGCATAAGATAAAAAAACATTGATCTCTGCTTTCTAGGAAAAAAAATGCCAACGTTTACATTTGCAAGAGCCAGAAGTGACGTCATGATGTTGCCTTTGGCCTCCCAGGACCATAGAGATGGCCCGGGACCATGGCCAGCTTTCGGGTTTCCCCCGGCGCCACTGCTAGATTGGATCTCGGGCTCTCCGATCGCACGGGAGAGCACGGAAAGTCGCCAATGGACAGCAGGAACTAAAGAAGAAAGAAAAAATAAAGGTGATTTTCTTTCTCCTTCAGTAGGGCCCCTGGGGTTGTGAGGGACCTATGCAGGTCCATATACTCCACTGGATACACATAATTAGATCCTCCTGGCACCCCATTGTTCCTTCTGCAGCCGTAGGGGTCTCCCTGGGTTTCAAGACAAGGATTGTTTTTGGGGATCTCTGCAGTTTGCTTCCTATAGGCCTGTAGCACACCCCAGTAGCCAATATCTTCAGGGAAGCCTCCCATAAGTGTTTATTCTAGGGATGGTCTCAATGTTCGAGTCGAAACGGGTGTTCGTTTACTCGCAAACGTACCAAACATATGGGGCATTCACGGCAAATTCGAGCACTGCGGAACGCCTCATAATGCACTGCAAGATCGCCGGGAAGCCTCCCACGGAGGCGGAGTATTTTTGGGTTTTTTTGTTTAATTTTTCATTCTTGAGGTCCCCTTGTTAAAGGGTGCTTCCAGATTCCAGACAGATTCTTGCAGACCCCCACAACCACTGGGCCAGGGTTGTGGGGGATGAGGCCCTTGTCCCCATCAACATGGGGACAAGGTACTTTGGGGGGGACCCAAAAGCACCTTCCCCATGTTGAGGGCATGTGGCCTGGTATGGTTCAGGAGGGGCACTCACTTGTTCCCCCCTATCCTGGCCTGCCAGGCTGCTTGATTGAATAAGGGTCTGGTATGGATTTTGAGTGGGAACCACGCCAATTTTTTATTTTATTTTTGGAGTGGAGTTCCCCTTAAAACCCATACCAGACCCGAAGGGCCTGGTATGGACTGGGGGGACCCCATGCTATTTTTATTTCTTGATTTTTATGTATATTGCCGGGACCCGACAATTCATTACAGCCGCAAGCAAGCTTACATGACATTTTTTCCTTCATGTCACGTTGCTATGGCACTGTAATAAACATGGGAAAGATGTGCCACTTTACAGATAGACTAAGGACACCCCCAGGCACGGTATTTAAAGGAATATTTATTTATTTTTGTTTCACTTTAACCATTATTAAAATCACTGCTCCCGAAAAAATGATCCTTTTAAAAACTTTTTTTGCGTTGATACATGTCCCCTGGGGCAGGACCCGGGTCCCCAAACACTTTTTATGGCAGTAACTTGCATATAAGCCTTGAAAATGTTCACGTTTGTGTCCCATAGACTTTAATAGGGTTCACATGTTCACAGAAATTTTTTGTCTGTTAGCATGTTCTGGTGCAAACCGAACCGGGGGGTGTTTGGCTCATCCCTAGTTTAATATCTCAACACAACATCTAAGCGTGAGACTGGTGTTCACAGCAACATCTCCATGACATTTTCATGGGGTGAAACCCTGGACGGGAAGGCCATGTGCCAGGAAGTGCCTCAGATATTTACTAAGTCTCCTAACATGCACAGCAGCCCCCCACCCTCCAAGTCTGGTGATTGGCCAGGTATTAAACATCCTTCGTTTAGAATGTTAACTCTAGCACTACCTGCTGGAGCAAACTTAGCATAACATGTGACTGAGATAATACACATCAGCCGGTTAAACTGAATAAAGCTCAGAAATACAAAAAGATAAAAAATACTACATCCTCACACTCCAATGGAATATTTAAAGTTTTAGAAGAACCCCTCACCCCATCAGCGTTACCCCGGGGATCGGAGTAACCTTGCATGCTGGGGGACTTCTGAGGGTCCGGTACCCAACACCAAATCTAACCCTTATCTTCCCCTAACCTGTGACCCGAACCAACACTAATCTCCCTGAATCCCAACCCAAACTTTAAAACTTCACCCCAACCTTAACCTAACCCCAAAGGTTAACCCTTAACATTAAGTTCAAATCCAAGAAGCAGATGAGGACCTGCTAAACAAACAATGTTGTCTCTGACCCATGAGAGATTTTGGGTTTAAACACCGATTCCCATGTGCAGCATTCCTGTCCTCTCAACCATGCCTGTCCTAAAGTTTCTTCTCTATAAGTCTACAGGAAGCCTTGTCTGTCCATCTTTTGGTTCCCATCACCATGAATGTGCTGAAATTGTTTTCTCTCCTCAGATGTGAATATGGAGAAATCCTCCCACCAGGCAAGGAGAAACCTTTACTATAAGGTGAGACCTCCATTTCTACAACTGATTTTTCTTTGATAACAGAACAATCTAAAATGGAATAAAACCTCTGATTGGCTATGTGGCCAAATTTAAAGAAGTCCAGCCTGAGCTCGTTTGGCTGAGCTTCTCCTCGGGGTCACTGGAGTGAAATTTGTTTTGCACTCCTGTGACCCATTTTCTCTGATGACGTCACTGGAATCAATCCAGGCACCGTGTCATCATGATAATAAAGTCTGGATCCACCAGGTGCCTGGACTGATACCTGTCTCAGCGAGCCGCTGAGAGCCTGAGAATGCCGCTCCACACCCCTCAACAACTCATTGCTCCAGTGAGCGTGGAGGAGCAAAGAGGAGAGCTGCTGATTGACAGTCACCAGCTCTCCTCTCTGGGATCTGTGAGAACCGAGCCATCAGTGGTGTTGGATTGCTCGGTGCTTAGTGCAGAGGCAGCATGGGGCAGATGCAACATCGGTCCCATGCTGCATCCACCTAGGTAGGTATAAAAGGGGTAAAAAAATAACCCATACTTCTCTTTTAATGAAAAAGCAGAACTGTCTATGGCTTGTCCTCAGGACCAATGACTGATATTCGGAGCTCCGGTGAAGAATTTTCAGTGATCATTGCTGGTTTATTAATTCAGGAAGGATTCAGACTTACTTGACCAGTTTGCTTGCCGAGCCCTATTGGTTAATATCATAGACACCAATTACTCTGACCCATGCCATGGTTGTCAGATCATCGGTTCTGTCCCGGTATTTACTAACACTCAGAAGCTTGTGACAGACCCAACCAGGGCAGAGGCATTTGGAGGGGACTGCAGGGTGGCCTTCTTCCTACTGACTATGGGACCAGGCTTTTGAGGGAGCACTACTCTTTAGAAAGTGTGTGCCTGGGGGGGCTTGGAGTGGTCTTGCTTCAGATTCGGGTCCATGTCTCCCCAAAACACACAGATTTGGGGCCTTTGTGCCCAAACCAGCAATGACTGCTTCAGACTGTGAGACTCAGAGCAGATGTTATTATAATCATCTCAAAACAATCTGATGCTGGAGTCTCCTGCTATATTCTGTTTACTAAGGTGTCTATCTCCCATTGTGTCATTTTCCCATTGTGTGCCTCCTAGGTGTGCATTCCCATTGGTTATTGAGTCACCTATTGTTTCTGTCTGTCTGCTCATCTCTTGGAGATGTGATTAATATTGTGTCCACTTTACCTTGTAACTGAACTATTTGTCAGAAACCATGAATCAGACTAAGACAGAAGTGCAGTTAAATCACACTTGTTTAACAATAATAAAAAAAAGGCAAACAGAGTAAACGTAGTCAAAACATAGCCAGAGTTCAGCAATCGGAACAGATAGTCAGACAAGCCAAAACGTCAGGGAGCCAGAGATCAGCATCGTAGAACAGCAAGCAGGATCTGGAGCCAGAAGGAATGTCAGCCAACCAAGTCTTTAATAGGAACACAAGAGAGCGTCTCTAGAGATGTGACCAGGAGGAAGGCAGAGATTATCTGGACTGGACGGCTTAAGTAGGCAGGACTGACGAGCAGGATATCATCAACAGGTGAGTCACTGTGGAGAGATAGGAGCTGGCAATTAGCCGACAGCTGAGCGGCCAGCTCAGAGAAGGAAGGGCTGGGCCTAGCCCTGACACTATTGTGGGATGTTATATGTCTATGTTGATTCGCTTACTGTTATTTTTACAGTTTGCATTGTTTAGGATAATGTGATCAAACTCTTATCTGATCTTGCTTGCTATATATTCTATGTGAATTTACAATAAAGAGTTCCAGTTTGCACCTAAGCTAGTGTCGTCTAGATCTTAGATACAATATTCCGCTATAATACCGGGTTCCTGGTTCCAGACTGGAGGAATCTGTATCTTAGCGGAAGCCCTCAGGCTGGGAGCCAGGCTTTCCGTCACAAAGCTTACCATAGATTCTCATAGTGGAAGGTCAATGACGTCCACAGATTGGGAGGAAATTGTTCATGAAAGGAGAACTTACATTATATATAGAGATTGGGATGGAAAAGATGCTTGTAAGACAAAGTCAAACACACTGTGTCCTTCACCATGGGGCTCACAGGTATCACTCCCCACATATTATAATGTGTACTATACAAAATCAAATAGAATCTTTTTAACTGGTATTTTTTTTATTTTAATAAAGATTTCATATAAAAACATATAAAATGCAGATATCACTGTTGCAGATTCAGGGTGGCCATACATCAGGAGAACCTCTCAATCTGCCCTATGGCTCAACCAATATATCTGCTCATTGGACACAATGATTTACGTATCTAATATCAGTTTAGGATGTCATAGGAAGATTCACAGATGGTTAGACGATAACTTCTCAACGCATTTCATGAAACAAAGGTCCTCTTCCTCAGGAGACTATGGGACCTATTGTTATGAAACTCCCAGAATCCCAGCCAGGACCTCTGTATGGAGTTTTAGTAAAGTAGTTAATATGATTCGAGTTCTATCTGGAGCGTCTTTCTTTTTATGATCCCGCTGGATATTGTGCTTCATCAGAGACACTTTTTTCAGAGAAGGACGGACTGTATACACTGTGGAGGATCTGTTAAGCACAGCACAGTACATTTACTGCGAGCAAGCGGCACAGCCGGGTACCGCGACTTACCCATACATCACTGCGAACTTCCAGATTTTTACGTGCGCATGCACACCCGCTGTTGACCCGTACTGTGATTGGACACAGCACAAGTTTGTCTGCAGATTTCAACCAATGATTTTGGATGATACCTGATGTACCGAAACATCCCACACTCCGCTTGAGTGCTTTCGCCATATACCACTTCCTCCCAGTCTGAATATAGATATCAGATATTCCAACCACTCACAAGCACAAAACAAGACAGTACCTGTTTAGTTGCTGAACATGGACTCTTTTATTAGAACCAAAATACAAGTCTTATATACAGTAAAAGAGGAGGTTCCTCCCTCCTGCTCATATTACTCTAACAATACACCTGTAACCAGAAACCTAATTAACATGAGCTACTTTACTAAATCATTTACCCAGACTAGGTGACTCACAGATCTGACCCCTAAGGGTAGACTTCACATCTCCTAGCTCACTGACTATACAATACACATTATTGTAAATATCAACACAGAACTCCTTCATACAATAGCAAGGTTAATTAGCACAAACAACAATGGGTGAAATACTCTTAGAAGCCACACTAGTAGACAACAGGAGACCCAGGGCTTTCCAGATCTCATTAATCAGCATTCCTTTCACATACATCTGCTATATGAGTCCCAAGCATGCAGAGACCATCATGGCCTCCTTAATAATGTCCTTTTGCATTACATAACAGAATATCTTCCTAAATGCTTGTAGCTCCCTCAAATGCCAGGGCCCATAGTCGGTAGGTAAGAGGCTAGCGATCAGTCCCCTCCAAAAGCCTCTGTCCTGGGTGAGTCTGTCACACCTGATGATTGGCTGTGGCCAATCACAGCACAGAGTTCTGTGTTTACAAACACACAGAACTCTGTACACAGACAGAAATCTCTCTGTTTTCTAGTGGCGTACCAATAGAGGAGCCCGCCCAGGGTGCCACACTTTGGGTGGGGGGTGTCAGGCCTGCATCGCTTATTCAGCATTTCCGCTTCCCATTTCAACCATAGGGAACTTTGACCGTTTGTAACAGTCTCCGCAAAGATGGCGCCAGCCCAATGATGCATACGGCAGCAGGAAGTGCCCACTGGAATGCATTTCTGACCCCATTTTCTGGTCCCTGTGGTTGGCGTGCATTCCACATTGCAGAACCACGCTTTTCTTCAAGCTTTCTTCAATGTTTACATCCTTATTCCACTATCAGTAAGTGATCATTGTCACTCTAGGAAGGAAGTGTGTTACTGCCAGCATCACCAGATGAAAATAAAAGAAACTCCAGAAAAAAAATAATGCATCCACCAGCTGTTTTTGAAATGATATTTTGTATCTGATTGATATATATTATTGGAATTAACATTATAAACTAAAACATTAGATGGAGACATACAGAGGGAGGGGTCAGTGCTCTACATGGGGGTGGAGCCACTGCTGATTATTTTATTGTGTGCAAATTTCCCCTTGAGCTATTGGACTCTGTATACAACAGACTTTTTTTAGCAGGAAGTGAGGAGAGACTGGAAAACATGTGAGAAGGAGTCAGAAGCTCCCCCTTCTGGCTGGATAGTACAATACATACTATTGATGAACAATATGTCCCACTTACCTGATTTGTTTATGCTATAATTTAGTCCTGACTGTAACAAGTAAAGAAAAGATATGTAGGCCTAATATGCTTCCCCTTTCATAGACTAGCCTGATGTAAGGAATGAAAGAGAGGCTTTGGCTGCTACAGGCAACACAGGCAGTTCTTTATTCAGAATTAAGGCTGCAGTGTGCCCCAGGGCCATAGATTATTTTCTTTCCTGTAGGGGGTTCAGCCTTGGGTACCATGGGTTACATACTTAGCGGCCCTTTACAGGCTGCACCACCCCCTGCTGCCTCGTCAGCCAGTAGGTAGCTGAAGCTTCCTCAAAAGTCCTGACATCACCCAGGATTCCCCGATGCCCGGCGGGCGGCAGCATGTTAGTTTTTTAAGCAAATGTAGTGGATAGGTTGTGGCTGTGACAGGAGACAAGCTGTGCATCTCCTGGACCTAGTTGTCCCACAGCTCCACTAGCCTAGCTGCTGTGCCATTGAAATATGCTCCAGGGGGGTTTTGACCCCCCCGGATCCCCCTTATCTACGTCCCTAGTGCACCACCATGGAGGATTAAAGGATGGAAATGTTTCCACATCGCCCTCTAGTGATAATTGCTACGAGAAGCCGCCTCCTGTTCTCAGCACTCAGAGTTTCCCCCATATTCTAGATATGTGTGCGGGGATACTATGTACACTGCCAGAGTTCTATCTCCTATGTATGAGTCTCAGGATTTTATCATCAATATTTATTTCCAGGTGACTGAAGATCAGAAGATAAATGAGAATGCAGAAGATGCTCCGGATCTGCTCTTTAAGAATATGGAGGTGACCACGCCCTGTGATGTGTACAAGTCCGCCTGCTGTGCCCACTGACAGCTGAAAGTAAAAAAAAGAATTGCCGGAAAAAATAAAAAAAATGGTGTGGGGTCCCACCACCAAGTCCATACCAGGCCCTTTTGGTCCTTTGGGTCAACATGAATGGCTTTGTCCCCCCACTGGAAAGCACCTTGTCCCCATGTTGATGAGGACAAGGGCCTCTTCCCAACAACCCTGGTTGGTGGATGTGGGGGTCTGCAGGCAGGGAGCTTAATGGAATTTGGAAGCCCCCTTTAACAAGGGGGCCCTCAGAACCCATCCCCCATGTGAATGAGTATGGGGTACATTGTACCAAAAAAAGTGTCAAAAGTAAATAAAAACACACACAGGTTTTTGACAATCCCTTCATAAAAAAAAAGGAAGTAATAAAAAAAGTCCCCTGATGTAAATCTTACCTCAATCACAGCGCTTTGCCCGTGAGGAAGACTCACCGCTGAATGCCTGCTTCTCCGTCAGTTTTTAAATAGGTAAGGGGCGGAGTCACGTGTTGACATCACAGGGTGGCCCCGTCCCCTTGAGACATCACTGACCGGTGCATGCTGGGTCGATGACATCAAAAGGGAGCCCCGCCCCTTACCTATTTAAGAACTGTCACTGGGAGGAGCAGGCATCCAGCGGTCAGGCGTTGATGAGTCTTTTTCGGGTCCGGCGGAAGCGGCGGCTGTCATGATTGACAATGGATCTGTATTGGGGGACATTGTTTTTTTATTTTTATTTAAAACAAATTAATAAAGGAATTGACCAAAACTTGTGTACTGCTTTTATTTATTTTTGACACTTTTTTTGGTAAATGAGACCCAAAGGGCCTGGTATGCATAGGGGGACCCCACGCCGTTTGTCGGCAATAGATTGCAGCCATGAAGTAAATTTAAATGCCATTTGTTTTCTTTAAAAATGCCAGTTTTGCTGCAGCAGGTTCTATACATTGTACAAATGTGCCACTTTACAGGCAGACTAAGGGGACCCCCAGGCACTATATTTACATAGTTACATAGTTAGGTTGAAAAAAAGACATAAGTCCATCTACTTCAGTCAAATAATAAAAAATAAAAAAAATACAATCCCATATACACAATCCTATACCCACAGTTGAACCAGAGGAAGGGGAAACCCCTAAGCAAAGCATGATCCAATTTGCTACAGCAGGGGAAAAAAATTCCTTCCTAAACCCCCAAGAGGAATTTTTCATTTTTATTGTTTCACTTTAAGCATCAATGAAATCACTGCTCCTGAAAAGACGGTAGTTTAAAAAAAAAAAAAATTTTTTGCATTGATGCATGTACCCCCATCCCCCTTCTATGGCCAATAACTTTGATCTAAGCCTTCAAAATGGGCACTTTTGATTTTTCATGTTTGGGTCCCATAGACTTTATTATATTTAGCGGCTCAAGGCTGAACTTTCCCCCATTCAGCAGCAAATTAATTTTGAAAAAGGAGATTTCGAAAACTTGTCACCCTCCTCTCTCCTGTCTCTCTGCAGCCTGTCCCCTCTTCTCTCCTGTGCCTCTGCAGCCTGTCATCCTCCTCTCTCCTGTGTCTCTGCAGTCTGTCCCCTCCTCTCTCCTGTGTCTCTACAGCCTGTCCCCTCCTCTCTCCTGTGTCTCTGCAGCCTGTCACCCTCCTCTCTCCTGTGTCTCTGCAGTCTGTCACTCTCCTATCTCCTGTGTCTCTGCAGCCTGTCACCCTCCTCTCTCCTGTGTCTCTACAGCCTGTCCCCTCCTCTCTCCTGTGTCTCTGCAGCCTGTCACCCTCCTCTCTCCTGTGTCTCTGCAGCCTGTCACCCTCCTCTCTTCTGTGTCTCTGCAGCCTGTCCCCTCCACGCTCCTGTGTCTCTGCAGTCTGTCACTCTCCTCTCTCCTGTGTCTCTGCAGCCTGTCACCCTCCTCTCTCCTGTGTCTCTGCAGCCTGTCACCCTCTTATCTCCTGTGTCTCTGCAGTCTGTCACCTTCCTCTCTCCTGTGTCTCTGCAGTCTGTCACCCTCCTCTCTCTTGTTTCTCTGCTGTCTCTCACCCTCCTCTCTCCTGTGTCTCTGCAGCCTGTCACCCTCCTCTCTCCTGTGTCTCTGCAGCCTGTCACCCTCCTCTCTCCTGTGTCTCTGCAGCCTGTCACCCTCTTATCTCCTATGTCTCTGCAGTCTGTTACCTTCCTCTCTCCTGTGCCTCTGCAGTCTGTCACCCTCCTCTCTCTTGTGTCTCTGCTGTCTCTCACCCTCCTCTCTCCTGTGTCTCTGCAGCCTGTCCCCTTCTCTCTCATGTGTCTTTGCAGCCTGTCCCCTCCTCTCTCCTGTGTCTCTGAAGCCTGTCACCCTCCTCTCTCCTGTGTCACTACAGCCTGTCACCCTCCTCTCTCGTGTCTCTGCAGTCTGTCACCCTCCTCTCTCCTGTGTCTCTGCAGTCTGTCACCCTCCTCTCTCCTGTGTCTCTGCAGTCTGTCACTCTCCTCTCTCCTGTGTCTCTGCAGCCTGTCACCCTCATCTCTCCTGTGTCTCTGCAGCCTGTCACCCTCTTATCTCCTGTGTCTCTGCAGTCTGTCACCTTTATTCTCTCCTGTGTCTGTGCAGTCTGTCACCCTCCTCTCTCTTGTGTCTCTGCTCTCTCTCACCCTCCTCTCTCCTGTGTCTCTGCAATCTGTCACACTCCTCTCTCCTGTGTCTCTGCAGCCTGCCCCCTCCTCTCTCTTGTGTCTCTGCAGTCTGTCAGCCTTCTCTCTCATGTGTCTCTGCAGCCTGTCCCCTCCTCTCTCCTGTGTCTCTGCAGCCTGTCACCCTCTTATCTCCTGTGTCTCTGCAGTCTGTCACCTTCCTCTCCTGTTTCTCTGCAGCCTGTCACCCTCCTCTCTCCTGTGTCTCTGCAGCCTGTCACCCTCCTCTCTCCTGTGTCTCTGCAGCCTGTCACCCTCTAATCTCCTGTGTCTCTGCAGTCTGTTACCTTCCTCTCTCCTGTGCCTCTGCAGTCTGTCACCCTCCTCTCTCTTGTGTCTCTGCTGTCTCTCACCCTCCTCTCTCCTGTGTCTCTGCAGCCTGTCCCCTTCTCTCTCATGTGTCTTTGCAGCCTGTCCCCTCCTCTCTCCTGTGTCTCTGCAGTCTGTCACCCTTCACTCTCCTTTGTCTCTGCAGCCTGTCCCCTCCTCTCTCCTGTGTCTCTGCAGCCTGTCCCCTCCTCTCTCCTGTGTCTCTGCAGCCTGTCACCCTCCTCTCACCTGTGTCTTTGCAGCCTGTCACCCTCCTCTCTTCAGTGCCACTGCAGTCTGTCACCTGTGTCATCTTTAAGAATTAAGGCTGCAGTGCACCACATGGCCATAAATATTTTTTTCTCCTGGGGGGTTTAGCCCTGGGTACCCAGGGGCACATAATTAGCATGCCTTTACAGGCTGTACCGCCCCCTACTGCCTCCTCAGCCAATAGGTAGATGAAGCTTCCTCAAAAGTCCATCCCTCCTGACATCACCCGCGATTCCCGGCAGGCGGCAGCATGTTTGTTTTCTTATGCAAATGTAGTAGACAGTTAGCGGCTGTGACAGGAGACAAGCTGTGCATCTCCTGGAGTTGGTAGTCCCACAGCTCCACTAGCCTATCTGCTGTATCATTGACATATGCTCTGGGGGGTTCTACCCCTTTGATACCCCCTTATCTACATCCCTAGTGCACCAGCATGGAGCATTAAAGGATGGAAATGTTCCCACATCGCCCTCTAGTGATAATTGCTATGAGAAGCCAGCTCCTGTTCTCAGCTCTCAGCGTTTGCCCCATATTCTAGATATGTGTGCGGGGATACTATGTACACTGCCAGAGTTCTATCTCCTATGTATGAGTCTCAGAATTTTATCATCATTATTTATTTCCAGGTGACTGAAGATCAGAAGATCCATGAGGATGCAGAAGATGCTCCGGATCTGCTCTATAAGAATACGGAGGTGACCACGCCCTTTGATGTGTACAAGTCCACCTGCTGTGTCCACTGACAGCTGAAAGTAAAACAAAGAATTGCCGGAAAAATAAAAAAAAGTCCATACCAGGCCCTTTTGGCCCTTTGGGTCAACATGAGTGGCTCTGTCCCCCCACCAGAAAGCACCTTGTCCCCATGTTGATGAGTACAAGGGCCTCTTCCCAACAACCCTGGGTGGTGGTTGTGGGGGTCTGCAGGCAGGGAGCTTAATGGAATTTGGAAGCCCCCTTTAACAAGGGGGTCCTAAGAACCCGCCCCCCCCATGTGAATGAGTATGGGGTACATTGTACCAAAAAAAGAGTGAAATGTAAATAAAAACACACACAGGTTTTTGACAATTCCTTCATAAAAAAAAGGAAAAAATAAGAAAAAGTCCCCTGATGTAGATCCTACCTCAATCACAGCGCTTTGCCCGTCTGGAAGACTCACCGCCGAATGCCTGCTTCTCCGTCTGACAGATCTTAAATAGGTAAGGGGCAGGGCCACGTGGTTACATCACAGGGTGGCCCCATCTTCTTGTGGCATCACTGACCGGTCATGCTGGGTCCATGACATCACAAGGGAGCCCCGCCCCTTACTTATTTAAGAACTACCACCAGGCGGAGCAGGCATTCAGCGGCCAGACAATGATGAGTCTTTATTTTGGGTCCGGAGGTTGCGGCGGCCGTTGGGATTGACATAGGATCTGTATCGGGGGACATTGTTTTTTATTTTTATTTTTAAAAATTTAATAAAGGAATTGTCAAAAACTTGTGTACTGCTTTTATTTATTTTTGACACTTTTTTGGAAAATGAGACCCAAAGGGCCTGGTATGCATAGGGGAACCCCATGCCATTTGCCGGCAATAGATTGCAGCCATGAAGTAAATTTAAATGTAATTTGTTTTCTTTAAAAATGCCAGTTTTGCTGCAGCAGGTTCTATACATTGTACAGATGCGCCACTTAACAGGCAGACTAAGGGGACCCCCAGGCACTATATTTACATAGTTACATAGTTAGTCAGGTTGAAAAACAGACACAAGTCCATCTATCTCAGCCAAATAATAAAAAATAAAAAAAATACAATCCCATATAAACAATCCTATACCCACAGTTGATCTCTGCAGCCTGTTACCCTCCTCTCTCCTGTGTCTCTGCAGCCTGTCTCCCTCCTCTCTCCTGTGTCTCTGCAGCCTGTCACCCTCCTCTCTCCTGTGTCTCTGCAGCCTGTCACCCTCCTCTCTCCTATGTCTCTGCAGTCTGTCACCCTCCTCTCTCCTGTGTCTCTGCAGTCTGTCACACTCCTCTCTCCTGTGTCTCTGCAGCCTGTCACCCTCCTCTCTCCTGTGTCTCTGCAATCTGTCACACTCCTCTCTCCTGTGTCTCTGCAGCCTGTCACCCTCCTCTCTCTTGTGTCTCTGCAGCCTGTCACCCTCCTCTCTCCTGTGTCTCTGCAGCCTGTCACACTCCTCTCTCCCGTGTCTGCAGTCAGTGACCCTCCTCTCTCCCGTGTCTATGCAGCCTGTCACCCTCCTCTCTCCTGTGTCTATACAGCCTGTCACCCTCCTCTCTACTGTGTCTCTGCAGCCTGTCACCCTCCTCTCTCCTATGTCTCTGCAGCCTGTCACCCTCCTCTCTCCTGTGTCTCTGCAGTCTGTCACCCTCCTCTCTCCCGTGTCTCTGCAGCCTGTCACCCTTCTCTCTCCTATGTCTCTGCAGCCTGTCACCCTCCTCTCTCCTGTGTCTCTGCAGTCTGTCACCCTCCTCTCTCCCGTGTCTCTGCAGCCTGTCACCCTTCTCTCTCCTGTGTCTCTGCAGTCTGTCACTCTCCTCTCTCCTGTGTCTCTGCAATCTGTCACCCTCCTCTCTCCCGTGTCTCTGCAGCCTGTCACCCTCCTCTCTTCAGTGCCTCTGCAGTCTGGCACCTGTGTCATCTTTCAAAATTAAGGCTGCAGTGCACCACATGGCCATAACTATTTTTTTTCCTTGGGGGTTTAGCCCTGGGTACCCAGGGGTACATAATTAGCGTGCCTTTACAGGCTGCACTGCCCCCTACTGCCTCCTCAGCCAATAGGTAGCTGAAGCTTCCTCAAATGTCCATCCCTCCTGACATCACCTGGGATTTCCCGATTCCAGTTGGCGGCAGCATGTTTGTTTTTTATGCAAATGTAGTAGACAGGTTGCGGCTGTGACAGGAGACAAGCTGTGCATCTCCTGGAGCTGGTAGTCCCACAGCTCCACTAACCTACCTGCTGTGTCATTGACATATGCTCTGGGTGGTTCTACCCCTCTGATCCCCCCCTTATCTACGCCCCCAGTGCACCAGCATGGAGGAATAAAGGATGAGAATGTTCCCACATCACCCTCTAGTGATAATTGCTGTTGGAAGCCTCTTCCTGTTTTCAGCATTCAGAGTTTCTCCCGTATTCTATATATGTGTGCGGGAATAACATGTACACTGCCAGAGTTTTATCTCCTCTCTATGATTCTTAGGATTTTATCATCATTATTTATTTCCAGGTGACTGAAGATCAGAAGATGCCTGAGGATGCAGAAGATGACCTGGATCTGATCTATGAGAATATGGAGGTGACCCCACCCTGTGATGTGTAAACGTCCACCTGCTAAGCAAAGAACATTTAATAATAAGACCAGCCTGTCACCATCCTTTCTCCTTTTTCTCTGCAGCCTGTCACCCTCCTTTCTCCTGTGTCTCTGCAGCCTGTCACCCTCCTCTCTCCTGTGTCTCTGCAGTCTGTCACCCTCCTCTTTCCTGTGTCTCTGCAGCCTTTCAGCCTCCTCTCTCCTGTGTCTCTGCAGCCTGTCACCCTCCTCTCTCCTGTGTCTCTGCAGCCTCTCACCCTCCTCTCTCCTGTGTCTCTGAAGCCTGTCACCCTCCTCTCTCCTGTGTCACTACAGCCTGTCACCCTCCTCTCTCGTGTCTCTACAGTCTGTCACCCTCCTCTCTCCTGTGTCTCTGCAGTCTGTCACCCTCCTCTCTCCTGTGTCTCTGCAGCCTGTCACCCTCCTCTCCCCTGTGTCTCTGCAGCCTGTCACCCTCCTCTCTCCTGTGTCTCTGAAGCCTGTCACCCTCCTCTCTCCTGTGTCACTACAGCCTGTCACCCTCCTCTCTCGTGTCTCTGCAGTCTGTCATTCTCCTCTCTCCTGTTTCTCTGCACTCTGTTACCCTCCTCTCTCCTGTGTCTCTGCAGCCTGTCACCCTCCTCTCTCCTGTGTCTCTGCAGCCTGTCACCCTCCTCTCTCCTGTGTCTCTGCACTCTGTCACCCTCCTCTCTCATGTGTCTCTAAAGCCTGTCACCCTCCTCACTCCTGTGTCACTACAGCCTGTCACCCTCCTCTCTCCTGTGTCTCTGCAGCCTTTCAGCCTCCTCTCTTCAGTGCCTCTGCAGCCTGTCACCCTCCTCTCTTCTGTGTCTCTGCAGCCTCTCAGCCCCTTCTCTCCTGTGTCTCTGCAGTCTGTCACCCTCCTCTCTCCTGTGTCTCTGCAGCCTGTCACCCTCCTCTCTCCTGTGTCTCTGCAGCCTGTCACCCTCCTCTCTCCTGTGTCTCTGCAGCCTGTCACCCTCCTCTCTCCTGTGTCTCTGCAGCCTGTCACCCTCCTCTCTTCTGTGCCTCTGCAGCCTTTCAGCCTCTTCTCTCCTGTGTCTCTGCAGTCTGTCACCCTCCTCTCTCCTGTGTCTCTGCAGCCTGTCACCCTCCTCTCTCCTGTGTCTCTGCAGCCTGTCACCCTCCTCTCTCCTGTGTCTCTGCAGTCTGTCACCCTCCTCTCTCCTGTGTCTCTGCAGAATGTCCCCTCCTCTCTCCTGTGTCTCTGAAGCCTGTCACCCTCCTCTCTCCTGTGTCTCTGCAGCCTGTCCCCTCCTCTCTCCTTTTTCTCTACAGGCTGTCACCCTCCTCTCTCCTGTGTCTCTTCAGTCTGTCACCCTCCTCTCTCGTGTCTCTGCAGTCTGTCACCCTCCTCTCTTCAGTGCCCTGCAGTCTGTCACCTTTGTCATCTTTCAGAAATAAGGCTGCAGTGCACCACATGGCCATAAATAATTTTCTTTCCTGGGTGGTTTAGCCCTGGGTACCCAGGGGTACATAATTAGCGTGCCTTTACAGGCTGCACCGCCCTCTACTGCCTCCTCAGCCAATAGGTAGCTGAAGCTTCCTCAAAAGTTCATCCCTACTGACATCACCCGGGATTCTCCGATTCCTAGCGGGTGGCAGCATGTTTGTTTTTTATGCAAATGTAGTAGACAGGTTGTGGCTGTGACAGGAGACAAGCTGTGCATCTCCTGGAGCTGGTAGTCCCACAGATCCACTAGCCTACCTGCTGTGTCATTGACATATGCTCTGGGGGGTTCTACCCCTCTGATTCTCCCCTTATCTACGCCCCTAGTGCACCAGCATGGAGGATTAAAGGATGGGAATTTTCCCACATCACCCTCTAGTGATAATTGCTGTTAGAAGCCACCTGTCACACTTCCACGTACCTGACCGATGAGCCCGATATAGCAGGGGAAGGTCTCCCTTACGTATCTGGTTCCTGGCCCCTGGTGGTATGGACAGGAGGCACGGGAGCACAGAGTGGTATGAGGGCCTGGCGGGTCAGCAGCGGGAGGATCCTGATGAGGGTGGCTTGGAGACCACCATACAGCTGAAGCACAGGCAGAAGGTGCAGAGCAGGAGCGGAGTAGGCAGGTCGGGTCACAGGCAGGGTTGGCAACAGGCGGGCAGCGTGGTAAAGAGGAGCAGGCAGGTTCGTAGTAAAGACAGGCCAGGGTCAGATGCAGGCAGAAGACAAAAGGATAATCCAAAGGGAAAGCCGGGTAATCAGGAGATCAGACGTTCAGACAGGTAAGCAGGTGCAGGAATACAGGGAGCTGCAGATCGGACAGCACCGGGCCAAATGTGCTGACAGCCTAAATAGGCAGAATGGCGCCAAGCGCCGTGCACGCGCGCCGATGCACACAGGTGCGGTGCCCACACGCACGCGCCCACATGCCGGCACCCACAGCAGCGCTCACGGGCACATGCGACAACATGCCCCAGCGCACACTGGCGCACACCAGCACAGCGTCTTCTCTGGGAACCTCTCTGACGCCGCATCCTGTTCTTAGCATTCAGAGTTTCTCCCGTATTCTATATATGTGTGAGGGAATAACATGTACACTGCCAGAGTTCTATCTCCTGTGTATGAGTCTCAAGCTTTTATCATCAGTATTTATTTCCAGGTGACTGAAGATCAGAAGATGCCTGAGGATGCAGAAGATGACCTGGATCTGATCTATGAGAATATGGAGGTGACCCCACCCTGTGATGTGTAAACGTCCACCTGCTAAGCAAAGAACATTTCATAATAAGACCAGAAATATTTCCTCTTACAACTGAGTGTGTACAGGAGGCTCTGCGCACCACAAATGACATCATCGATCTGCATCATCCATCATATCACTCTGTCATCCCTCCATCGTATCCCGCCATCATATCACTCTATTATACCACCTTCTGGGATTTTACATGTTTGTAGATTCTTCTCACGTTCTCTTCTATCACTATAAAGCAATTTTTACTTTTAAATCCATAAAACCAAAATGTGACCATTATTTGTGTGTTCCAATCCTGGCAAATAATGATGGAGTCGCAGAGAGTTTCTGATGGGCTTCTCCAGTTTTTTATCTCAATCATCCTAATGAGGAACGTTCACTCAGCAACATGAAAAATATAAAAGGTCCAAAAATTATACAAAGAATAATTTGAACAAAAACAACCCACAAATCACAGCTTTGAAATCTCTATTGTACAGGACACCAGGGAAGGATCCTTCATGGGAGATATGTGTCCCCATTATTTGGGTTGTGGTCCCTTCAAGAGGGATGAAAAGAAGCTCTGTGAAATACTCATCTATGCAGGGTGAGGGGCTTCAGGGTGATCCACTAAAGAGAGAAAACTGATTTACAGTTTTCCTGGGATAAATAATTCATGAAATGGGATCCGTAATGCAGAGGTTTTGAGAGATTTTGGGTGGGAAAGAGTCTCAAACCCTGTCTATGGATTCTGTGGTACTAAAAGGGTTAACCCACCTGCTAGAGATGGCTGAGAAGGGCAGGACATTCTCAGCGGGTGTCCATGAGGTGTGGTGAGGAGAAGGACACACTTGCAAAAGGAGCTGTGTGCTGCTGAGGCTTCAAGATACTATTGAGCTGTACTGTTGGGCGAACGGTTCGGCCCAAACAACGCAAACATTCGCATTTTTTGTGCACTCGGCGGGATGTTGGCCCACCGAGCGCACAGTCAGTATTTTGCTAAGGAGCAGGTATGGGAAGACGGCTGCCACGTTCTTAACAACGAATGAGTCATCAGCAGTCAGCGGGCTTTCCCCAGACCCTTTTGGCTCTTTGGGTCAACATGTTGATGGGGATATGAGTCTCTTTCTGACAACCCTGGGTGGTGGTTGTGGGTGTCTGCAGCCAGGGGGCTTAATGGAATCTAATGGGCTTAATGGAATCTGGAAGCCCCCTTTAAGAAGGAGCCCCTCAGATCCCACCACCCCCATGTGAATGAGTATCGGATACATTGTGCCCCTACTCATTCATCAAAAAAAGTGTCAATAATAAAAAAACAGTACACAGGTTTTTGACAATTCCTTTATTTAAAAAATTTAAAGAAAATAAAAAACAATGTCCCCGATATAGATCCATCATCAATCACAATGCCCGACGCACCGCCGGACCCGAACACATAAAAAAAGATCCATCTGTGAGCCAGGCTGACTGCCAAATGCCTGCTCCTCCATCTGACAGTTTTTAAATAGGTAAGGGGCGAGGCCCCCCCAGTGACATCACCTGGTGGCCCCACCCCCTTGTGACATTACTGACCATGGCATGCTGGGTCGGTGACATTACAAGGGTGCCCCGCCCCTTACCTATTTAAGAACTGTCACCCAGCGGAGCTGGTGTTCTATCGGATAGTGCCCGCTATCGAGAAGTGCCCGGGACGAACGGCCCATGCGCAGCACAACAGCTGATTTTACGATCAGCTGTTGTGATGGCGAGGTGGCGCCTGCGCACATAGCCGATGGAAGAAATTTTTGTGTCAGATTGTGCCCCACACTGGTGAGGCGTGCTCATGTTGGTGAGGGGCAGATTAGTAGATGATGGGGTGGATTATTAAATGATGGGCAGTGCTGTAAAAACCATCTTGTCTGCTATTCTTCATCGACGCTTGCGGGGCATATTTAACTGAAGGGTGGATTTTTATATCCAAAACATATGTGTTTAGCAGCACTGCCCATCATTTATTAATCTGCCCCCATCTTGTACAAATCCGCCCCTCACTGACATGAATATGCCTCTCCAACGCCAGGCACAATCTGACAAAAAAATTTCTTCCGTCGGCTATTGTGCGCAGGCGCCGTCTCGCCATCACAACAGTTGATTGTAAAATCAGCTGTTCTGCTGCTCAATATGGTGCATTCGCTGTTCGTCCTGGGCACTTCTTGATTACGGGCACTTCTCAATGGCGGGCACTATCCAATAGAACACAGGCATTCAGTGGTCAGCCATCGACGAGTACAAAGCTTTTTTTTTTTGGGTCCGGCGGTGTGGTGGGTGTCACGATTAATGATAGATCTACATCGGGGGACACTGCTTTTTTTTTTTTTAATAAAGGAATTGTCAGAAAATGCCTACTGTTTTTATGTATTTTTGACACTTTTTTGGTGAATGGGTAAGGGTATAATGTACCCCATACTCATTTATATGGGGGGTGGGATTTGATAAAGAGGGCTTCCAGATTCTGATAAACCCTCCCGCCTGCAGATGGGGACAAGGTGCTTTGGGGTGGGAGGACAGAGCCCCCCATGTTATAGAGATGTGGCCTGGTATGGTTCAGGAGAGTGGTATGCTAGCTCACCCCCCCTTTCCTGGCCTGCCAGGCTGCGTGCCCTGATAGGGGTCTGGTATGGATTTTGGGGGGGACCACCCCACCCCGTGGGGTTCCTCTTAAAATCCACACCAGACCCAAAAGCTCACCAATTTTTTTTGTATTGCCGGTAATACCTTGCAGCCGCAAAGTTAAATTAAATGTCAGTTTTTACATTTTGTTTTAGAAATGTCAGTTTTGCTGCAGAAGGTTCTATACATGGTACAGATGTGCCACTTTATAGACAAACTAAAGGAACCTCCCAGGCACTATATTTAAAGGAATTTTTCATTTCTTTTGTTTCACTTTAATCATCATTAAAGTTACTGCTCCTTTAAAAATTATATTTAAAAACTTTTCTTGCATTGATCCATGGCCTTTTTATGGCCAATAACTTGCATCTAAGCCTTCAAAATGTGGACTTTTTTTCATGTTCGGGTCCCATAGACTTTAATAGAGTTTGTGGCTCAGGGCAAAACTTTCTCCCCTGCTCGGCAGCAAATTCATTTTGAAAGAGGAGATTTCAAAAACTTGTCACCCTTCTCTTTCCTGTATCTCTGCAGTTTGTCACCCACCGCCCTCTGTAGACTTTAGGTCAGCCTTTTTTGACCAGGGTGCCCTGGAAGCCTGTAGTTCTTTCATGCATCATTAGGGATCCCTTGACAAATTGCCTAAAAATTGCCCAAAAATTGCAAGCCAGCAGGTGGATCAGGCCTTCCTTACACAAAGCCACGGGTTTTCATTGTGCACCATTACAACCTTCCAGCCACCAGCGTCCTACCAACCAATGACGTCATAGGTTTGTAAGGAGAATATTGAGTTCCTGCATAGTATAGTTGTTTGCCCCTCTCCATCAGCACTGGAGTCACACTAGCTGAGGGAGAAGAGAATCACTAGAATGCTGATTAGTACCATTGTACCAAGGTGTATTTGCTCTGGAAGAATAAGTCACCTGTAATGTTTGGTGTCCTATGTGTGTGGCGACAAGTTCTGAATGAACCCTCAGCACATGGCTATACACCCTTTTTTTATATGTGTGTGGCTGTCAGAATGGGGTTCCTTGAAGCTGGTTGAGAAACATTGCTTTAGATGACAGCAGAGTTCCCATCCACCACGTATGTGTCTTGTGCGGTCCTTGACACACACTGCAATGTCCTATGTGAGCTCTAGATGGCAGCATAGTATCCAGACTTTGCCTTTGTGTTCTCTGGAGTGCCTAATACAATCAGAAATACATAATCTGAGCCCTAGATGGCAGCATTGTACCCAGTCTTTGCCTATGTGTTCTCTGTAGTCCCTAATACAATCAGAAATACATAATCTGAGCTCTAGATGGCAGCATAGTACCCAGTCTTTACCTTTGTGTTCTTTGTAGTCCCTAATATAATCAGAAATACATAATCTGAGCTCTAGATGGCAGCAGAGTACCCAGTCTTTGTGTTCTCTGTAGTCCCTAATACAATCACAAATACATGATCTGAGCTTTAGATGGCAGCAGAGTACCCATCCTCTGTCTCTGTTTTCTCTGCAGTCCTTGAAACACACTGCGATACCTGATCTGAGCTCTAGCTGGCAATAGAGTCCCCATCCTCTGTCTCTGTGTCCTCTGCAGTCCCTGACACACTCTGTATTATCTTAAGTGAGCTCTAGATGGCAACATAATGCCAATCTGTTTCCTAAATGTTCTCTGTGTGCCCTCATACAATTTGTTATACTTCTTTTGAGCTTTAGATGGCAGAAGAGCACCCATCCCCTGCCTGTATGTTCTCTGCAGTCTAATCTGCAATACCTGATCTGAACTCTATATGGAAGCAGAGTTCCTATCCTCAGAATTTGCCCTATCGGCAGTCTTTGACATACCCTACTATATATTGAAGATGGCAGCAGAGTACCAAACCTCTGACTTTGTGCTTTATGTGGTCACTAGGGATGAGCTTCGAGTTCGAGTCAAACTCATGTTCGACTCGAACATCGGCTGTTCAGCATTTTGCCGAACAGCGAACAATTTGGGGTGTTCGCGGCAAATTCGAAAGCCGTGGAACACCCTTTAAAAGTCTATGGGAGAAATCAAAAGTGCTAATTTTAAAGGCTTATATGCAAGTTATTGTCATAAAAAGTGTTTGGGGACCCGGGTCCTGCCCCAGGGGACATGTATTAATGCAAAAAAAAGTTTTCAAAAAAGGACGTTTTTTCAGGAGCAGTGATTTTAATGATGCTTAAAGTGAAACAATAAAATTGTAATATCCCTTTAAATTTCGTACCTGGGGGGTGTCTATAGTATGCCTGTAAAGGGGCGCATGTTTCCTGTGTTTAGAACAGTCTGACAGCAAAATGACATTTCAAAGAAAAAAAAGTAATTTAAAACTACTCACGGCTATTAATGAATTGCCGGTCCGACAATACACATAAAAGTTCATTGATAAAAACGGCATGGGAATTCCCCACAGGGGAACCCCGAACCAAAATTTAAAAAAAAATGACGTGGGGGGTCCCCCCAAATTCCATACCAGGCCCTTCAGGTCTGGTATGGATATTAAGGGGAACCCCGGCCAAAAAAAAAAATGGCATGGGCTCCCCCTCAAAATCCATACCAGACCTGAAGGGTCTGGTATGAATTTTAAGGGGAACCCCGCGCCAAAATTTTTTTTAAAAATGGCGTGGGGTCCCCCCAAAAATCCATACCATCCATACCCTTATCCAAGCATGCAAACTGGCAGGCCACAGGAAAAGAGGTGGGGACGAGAGAGCGCCCCCCCTCCTGAACCGTACCAGGCCACATGCCCTCAACATTGGGAGGGTGCTTTAGGGTACCCCCCAAAACACCTTGTCCCCATGTTGATGGGGACAAGGGCCTCATCCCCACAATCCTTGCCCGGTGGTTGTGGGGGTCTGTGGGCAGGGGGCTTATCGGAATCTGGAAGCCCCCTTTAACAAGGGGACCCCCAGATCCCGGCCCTCCCCCCCTGTGTGAAATGGTAAGGGGGTACAAAAGTATCCCTACCATTTCACTAAAAAACTGTCAAAAATGTTAAAAATTACAAGAGATAGTTTTTGACAATTCCTTTATTTAAATGCTTCTTCTTTCTTCTATCTTCTTTCTTCTATCTTCTATCTTCCTTCGGTTTCTTCCTCCATCTTCTTCTTCTTCTGGTTCTTCTGGTTCTTCCTCCGGTGTTCTCGTCCGGCATCTTCCTCCAGCGTCTTCTTTCCTTCTTCTCCTCAGGCCGCTCCGCATCCATGATGGCATGGAGGGAGGGTCCCTCTGTGTGACGCTTCTCCTCTTTTGACGGTTCTTAAATAATGAGGGGCAGGGCCACAGGTGACCCCGCCCCCCTCTAATGCACTGGGACTTGACAGGGACTTCCCTGCGGCATTGCCTGTGACGTCAGAGGGGGGCGGGGTCACCCGATACGTAACCCCGCACCCTTCTGACATCACGGGGAATGCCACAGGGAAGTCCCCGTCAAGTCCCTGTGCATCAGAGGGGGTGGGGGTCACCGGGGGGTTCCGTTACTTAAGAACCGTCAGAAGAGGAGAAGCACCACACAGCGGGAGCCTCCATCCATGCCATCATGGATGCAGAGCAGCCCGAGGAGAAGAAGGGAAGAAGACGCCAGAGGAAGATGCCGGACCAGAACACCGGAGGAAGAACCAGAAGAACCCGAAGAAGAAGATGGAGGAAGAAACCGAAGACAGATAGAAGATAGAAGAAAGAAGAAGCATTTAAATAAAGGAATTGTCAAAAACTGTCTCTTGTCATTTTTAACATTTTTGACAGTTTTTTTGTGAAATGGTAGGGGTACTTTTGTACCCCCTTACCATTTCACACAGGGGGGAGGGCCGGGATCTGGGGGTCCCCTTGTTAAATCTGAGCACTACATCACAGTAGAGTTTCTATACTTGCCCTAATCTTCCCTGCAATCCCTGACACACACAAGAATATCCAATCTGAGCTCAGTATGACAGCAGAATTCCCATCCTCTGCCTGTATGTTCTCTGCACTCCCCTGACACACACTACAATACCAAACCTGATCTCTGGACGGCAGCATAATTCCCATCCTCAACATCTGTGTGTTCTCTGCAATCCCTGACACACACTGCAATACCTGATCTGAACTCCAGACGGCAGCAGAGATCCCATTCTCTGCCTGTGTATGCTATGCAGCCACTTGCACACACTGTAATACCCTATCAGAGCTCCAAATGGCAACAAAGTTCCCAACATTAGCCCATGTCCTCTCTGTAAAACCTGACACATTCTGCAATATTTGATCTGAGCTGTAGATGGCAGCAGGTTACAGATTGTTGTGTTAAAGCCCAACTCCAGCTAAAATTTATATATATATATTTTTTTAAGATGTAATTGTTCTGCCTTTCTCTGCAATCCCTGACACACACTGCAATACTGGACCTGAACTCCGGATGGCAGCAGAGATCCCATCCTCTGCCTGTGCATTCTTTGAAATGCTTACTACAATCTGCAGTACTTGATTTGAGCTTTAGATGGCAGAAGAGTACCCGTCCTCTGTCTGTAAGTTCTTTGAAGTAACTGATACGCAATGCAATACCAGATCTGAGCTCCAGGTGGAAGCAGAGTTCCTAAAATTGTTACTCATCCTTGGCCTGTGTCTTCTCTGCAGTCCCAGACACATTGATCTGTGCTCTAGATGGCAGCAGGTTACAGATTGTTGTTTTAAAGCCAAATTCCAGCAAAAATTTATATATATATATATATATATATATATATATATATATATATATATATATATTAAAGATTTAATTGTTCTGCCTTTCTTCTTTCTCTCATTGTTCTTCTCTCATCTCATCTGACCGCCCTCCCCCCTAGTCACTGTAGTGGTACTATGGGTAAAACATCCTGTAGTCTCACTGACTCTCCTATGACATAACAGAGTACCTGTATTTGGCCACCACAACTGATAATGTGGCCAATAGACAGGAAGTCAGCATTGGGTTGTTTTCATCTCATATAATTGTGTTCCTGACACTGAGACCTGATGTTCTCCTTTCTGTTCTCATTTCACATCAGCACACGGACCGTTCATCAGTGTCAGAGGGGCACCGCTGTCTCCTGGGGGTCCCTCTGTGTGCCATTGTCCAGGATGAGGGTCTCCGCTGTGATCTGGGGGTCCCTCTGCCTTATTGGTAAGTTCGGGAAGATTCATAAATACATAAATCTTAGGGGTGAGAGGGATATAGGATGAGGGGATCCCCCACAAATTGGGGTCCCTCTGAATGTCACTGTCTGGGATGAGGGTTTCCACTATGATGTTGGGTTCCCCGCTTCATCAGTGTCTGGATTGAGGGGCTCTCCTGTGATCTGGGGTCCCTCTCTTCATCAGAGTCTGGGATGAGGGGCTCTGCTGTGATCTGGGGTCCCTCTCTTCATCAATGTCTGTAGTGAGGGGCTCCTATGTGATCTGGGGTCCCTCTCTTCATCAGAGTATGGGATGAGGGGCTCCTCTGTGATCTGGGTTCTTTCTCTTAATCAGTGTCTGGGATGAGGGCCTCTGCTGTGATCTGGGGTCCCTCTCTTCATCGGAGTCTGGGATGAGGGGCTCCTCTGTAATCTGTGTTCTTTCTCTTAATCAGTGTCTGGGATGAGGGTCTCTGCTGTGATCTGGGGTCCCTTTCTTAATCAGTGTCTGGGATGAGGGGCTCTGCTGTGATCTGGGGTCCCTCTCTTTATTGGAGTCTGGGACAAGGGGTTCTGCTCTGATCTGGGGTCTTTCTCTTAATCAGTGTCTGGGATGAGGGGCTCTGCTGAGATTTGGGGTCCCTCTCTTCATCAGAGTCTGGGATGAGGGGCTCTGCTGTGATCTGGGGTCCCTCTCTTCATCTGTGTCTGGGATGAGGGGCTCTGCTGTGATCTGGGGTCTTTCTCTTAATCAGTGTCTGGGATGAGGGGCTCTGCTGTGATCTGGGGTCCCTCTCTTTATTGGAGTCTGGGATGAGGGGTTCTGCTCTGATCTGGGGTCTTTCTCTTAATCAGTGTCTGGGATGAGGGGCTCTGCCGAGATTTGGGGTCCCTCTCTTCATCAGAGTCTGCGATGAGGGGCTCTGCTGTGATCTGGGGTCCCTCTCTTCATCTGTGTCTGGGATAAGGGGCTCTGCTGTGATCTGGGGTCTTTCTCTTAATCAGTGTCTGGGATGAGGGGCTCTGCTGTTATCTGGGGTCCCTCTCTTCATCAATGTCTGTGGTGAGGGGCTCCTATGTGATCTGGGGTCCCTCTCTTCATCAGAGTCTGGGATGAGGGGCTCCTCTGTGATCTGGGTTCTTTCTCTTAACCAGTGTCTGGGATGAGGGGCTCTGCTGTGATCTGGGGTCCCTCTCTTCATCGGAGTCTGGGATGAGGGGCTCCTTTGTGATCTGGGGTCTTTCTCTTAATCAGTGTCTGGGATGAGGGGCTCTGCTGTGATCTGGGGTCCCTCTCTTCATCAGAGTCTGGGATGAGGGGCTCTGCTGTGATCTGGGGTCCCTCTCTTCATCTGTGTCTGGGATAAGGGGCTCTGCTGTGATCTGGGGTCTTTCTCTTAATCAGTGTCTGGGATGAGGGGCTCTGCTGTTATCTGGGGTCCCTCTCTTCATCAATGTCTGTGGTGAGGGGCTCCTATGTGATCTGGGGTCCCTCTCTTCATCAGAGTCTGGGATGAGGGGCTCCTCTGTGATCTGGGTTCTTTCTCTTAATCAGTGTCTGGGATGAGGGGCTCTACTGTGATGTGGGGTCCCTCTCTTCATCGGAGTCTGGGATGAGGGGCTCCATTGTGATCTGGAGTCTTTCTCTTAATCAGTGTCTGGGATGAGGGGCTCTGCTGTGATCTGGGGTCCCTCTCTTCATCAGAGTCTGGGATGAGGGTCTCTGCTGTGATCTGGGGTCCCTTTCTTAATCAGTGTCTGGGATGAGGGGCTCTGCTGTGATATGGGGTCCCTCTCTTCATCAGAGTATGTAATGAGAAGCTCTGCTGTGATCTGGGGTCCCTCTCTTCATCAATGTCTGGTATTAGGGTTCTGCCTTGATCTGGGGTCTTTCTTCTAATCAGTGTCTGTGATAAAGGGGCTCCACTGTGATCTGGGGTCCCTTAATTCATCACTGTCTGGGATGAGGGGGTCCATTGTGATCCGGGGTCCCTCTCTTCATGCACTGCGATCTGGGGTCCCTCTCTTCATCAGTGTCTGGGATGAGGGGGTCCATTAAGACCTGGGGACCCTCTCTTCCTGCACTGTGATCTGGGGTCCCTCTCTTCATCAGTGTCTGGGATGAGGGGCACTGCTGTGATCTGGGGTCTTTCGCTTAATCAGTGCCTGGGATGAGGGGCTCTGCTGTGATCTGGGGTCCCTCTCTTCATCGGAGTCTGGGATGAGGGGCTCCTCTGTGATCTGAGGTCCCTGTCTTCATCAGTGTCTGGGATGAGGGGCTCTGCTGTGATCCGGGGTCCCTCTCTTTATCAGAGTCTGTAATGAGGAGCTCTGCTGTGATCTGGGGTCCCTCTCTTCATCAATGTCTGGGATTAGGGTTCTGCCTTGATCTGGGGTCTTTCTCTTAATCAGTGTCTGTGATAAAGGGGCTCCACTGTGATCTGGGGTCCCTTAAATTCATCAGTGTCTGGGATGAGGGGGTCCATTGTGATCTGGGGTCCCACTCTTCATGCACTGTGATTTGGGTTCCCTCTCTTCTCTGGGATGAGGGGCTCAGAAGTCATCTCAGGCCCCTTCGCTTTAGCAATGTCTAGGATGAGGAGCTCCAGCATTATTAGGACCAGTAGTGTACTTGGCACTTCCATGGAGTGAGTCTTGGGTCCCAATGGAACAGTGTAATCTGGATGGTTATATTGTCTTGTTGGGTCCCAATCCTCCCTCCATAGGAATCATGGTTTCCATACATTGCACTGATGGTGGCCAAGATGCTTGGATCCCCCATGTGCAGGTTGGAATGAATGGCTTCATGATATTTGGCTATACTTGTACCATACACCGGCGGTGTGATACTAACTGAGTAGATGAAATGGTTCAGTTTGATTTTTCTATGTTGGGGACATTTTTTATCATTTATTGTCTGGTCTGCTGGAAGAGTATCATACAATGTGATATCACAGGGACGTTAAGGGTGATGTTCTCTTCTTTCACAATAGGAGCTGGGGCCCTCAGGGGGACTAGTGAAGTCACTGTTCCTTATGGAGATAAGTTATCTGTGACATGTGATTACGATGACGGCTTTCAATCTTATGTGAAGTATTGGTGTAGAGGAGCCTACTGGAAAACCTGTGAGATCATTGTCAAATCAAAGGATGAAAAGTCCAAACACCGATATTCCATAGAGGACAATCCGTCATCACTCAACTTCATCGTTACCGGCAGAGGAATGAAACCGGAAGATTCCGACACATACCACTGCGGGATCGAACGAAATGGGATTGATAATATGCACGTCATGAAGGTGACCGTCCTCCCAGGTAACGCCCTCTTCAGTGTTTGTTGGGTTTTATTGTCACAATGATGTCACACAATGCCACCCCACCACCGTCACAGAGCAGACTGATGTTTTATTAACCGCTTCCCGCCTGGCCTATAATAGAATAATGGCTGAGCGGGAGTGCTGCCATCCTGGTTGGACATCATATGATGTTATTCCAGTATTGCGCTGAATTGCGACCCGGGGGGTGCCACCCGCTGTATCCTGCTGTGTCCAGTGGATGACAATTCCTTATATTGCAAGGACAGGGAGGGTAGAAGAGGGGGAGGGGTGTGTCTATATGTTAAAAATGATGCAAGGGTGGTAAAGAGGAGCCAGATTGTGAATGGGACGAGGGGGGAGGTTGAATCAGTATGGGTAGAACTCCAAAGAGAAGAAGTAAGAGAGAAATTAATAGTGGGGGTATGTTATAGGCCACCCAACATGAAGGAAGAGCTAGAACTACTATCTCAGTTAGAAATGTCAGAGAAACAGGGAATTGTCATCACAATGGGGGACTTCAATTATCCCGATATCGACTGAGCTGAGGGAACAGCTCACTCATTAAAGGCCCATCATTTCATGAATGTCTTACAGGACAACTTCATGTCCCAATTAGTGGATTCCCCAATGAGAAAGAATGCCCTGTTACATCTATTAATTACAAAAAGGGATGAGCCGAACACCCCCTGGTTCGGTTCGCACCACAACCTACTGACTCGGTTAAATTGGTGATAGGCAACTCCTATCCTCATATTGATTAGTGGTTCCAAATTAATAACCACTGCAGTAGGGAACAGACACAAAAGATACGCTCAGCATCTTTCCAAATAACTGTTCTGCTTTATTATGACGCAAGAAGGTTTTTATACACATGATTACGTAGGTATCACATTAAGTTTACAATTGTACGTTTATGGTAACAAGGGGCGTAACATAGGCAGATTAATTGTAATCCGGACTCGAAAGAATGTAAACATTTACTGAAAACATTATTAGTGCTGTGTGCACAGTGAGGGCAGTGTGCAATATATACAAAATACAATACAATTATTTACAGAACATACAAATTTCCATTACAGTCTCCCCTCTTTTGATCAATATTTTGATCACTAACCATACCTGCTATCACCTTTAACCTGGAACCTCCACACTCTTAGGTGGAGGTAGTCATGGCCAAAGGGGCAAAAAAAAAAAACCCATTGTGGAGAAAATAGTAGCTGAGCAACTTTTTCATTACCAAATGACTTTTCATTGTGAAAAACAAATGATTGATAAGACATATTTATAGAGTACTGGCTGTACACTCCTGTGGCCAGAATGACCTTCTAGCTGAATTGTTGGCATGCTGACTTATCAGCATATGTAAACACAGACAATTCTACATAAAATGGAAGACGTACAAAAGACAAATATGACTTCAACATGGCTAAACTACTTTTCAAATATATATATATATATATATATATATATATATATATATATATATATATATATATATATATATATATGTATATCCCTTACAATTAAAGTAATTGAATCAAAAAGTACCCTAGACTGTGATGACAAGAGGGAAACAAATCAAACACAGAGATTTCTTTAATTTAGTCATTTTTGCAGTGTTTGGTGTGGATCCAGGTGACTTTTCCTTCAAGTTTTGCAAAAACTGTACATGAAATAGATGCTGTATTGAGTCTCCAAACATTTCCTTATGTTTACATGTCTCTTAACAATCCAAAAGTCACCTGGCTTTAGTTTTAGATCCTTCCAAACTTTTAGTATCTGGAATTGGGGAGAAAACACATAAATGAGTTTGTCAAAAACCTTAAAAGATCAGCAACATTCTCTGTGAGATCCGAATGGAGGACTTCAGCTGCTGAGACAAAATATAAGCAAGTGAGTAACACACTCCCAAATAGGGATGAGCTTCAAGTTCGAGTCGAACTCATGTTCGACTCGAACATTGGCTGTTCGCAAGTTCGCCGAACAGCGAACAATTTGGGGTGTTCGCGGCAAATTCGAATGCCGCGGAACACCCTTTAAAAGTCTATGGGAGAAATCAAAAGTGCTAATTTTAAAGGCTTATATGCTAGTTATTGTCATAAAAAGTGTTTGGGGACCCGGGTCCTGCCCCAGGGGACATGGATCAATGCAAAAAAAAGTTTTAAAAATGGCCGTTTTTTCAGGAGCAGTGATTTTAGTGTAATATTCCTTTAAATTTCGTACCTGGGGGGTGTCTATAGTATGCCTGTAAAGGGGGCGCATGTTTCCCGTGTTTAGAACAGTCTGACAGCAAAATGACATTTCGAAGGAAAAATTCCATTTAAAACTACTTGCGGCTATTGCATTGCCGACAATACACATAGAAGTTCATTGATAAAAATGGCATGGGAATTCAACACAGGGAAACCCCGAACCAAAATGTAAAAAAAAAAATGACGTGGGAGTCCCCCTAAATTCCATACCAGGCCCTTCAGGTCTGGTATGGATATTAAGGGGAACCCCGGCCAAAATTTAATAAAAAATGACGTGGGGTTCCCCCTAAAGTCCATACCAGACCCTTCAGGTCTGGTATGGATTTTAAGGGGAACCCCGCGCCCAAAAAAAAAAAAAACAGCGTGGGGTCCCCCAAGGAATCCATACCAGACCCTTATCCGAGCACGCAACCTGGCAGGCCGCAGGAAAAGAGGGGGGGACGAGAGTGCGGCCCCCTCTCCTGAACCATACCAGGCCACATGCCCTCAACATTGGGAGGGTGCTTTGGGGTAGCCCCCCAAAACACCTTGTCCCCATGTTGATGAGGACAAGGGCCTCATCCCCACAACCCTGGCCGGTGGTTGTAGGGGTCTGCGGGCGGGGGGCTTATCGGAATCTGGAAGCCCCCTTTAACAAGGGAACCCCCAGATCCCGGCCCCCCCTGTGTGAAATTGTAAGGAGGTACTTACCCCTACCATTTCACTAAAAAACTGTCAAAAATGTTAAAAATGACAAGAGACAGTTTTTGACAATTCCTTTATTTAAATGCTTCTTCTATCTTCCTTCATCTTCCTCCGGCATTCTCGTCCAGCATCTCCTCCGCGGCGTCTTCTATCTTCTTCTCCTCGGGCCGCTCCGCACCCATGGCATGGGGTAGAGGCTCCCGCTCTTCTCTTCATCTTGTTCTTCATCCTCTTCTCTTCTTCCTTCTTCTCTTCTTCATTTTCTTCTCCGGGCCGCTCCGCACCCATGCTGGCATGGAGGGAGGCTCCCGCTGTGTGATGGCGTCTCCTCGTCTGACGGTTCTTTAATAACGGGGGGCGGGGCCACCTGGTGACCCCGCCCCCTCTGACGCACGGGACATGACGGGACTTCCCTGTGGCATTCCCCGTGACGTCACAGGGAAGTCCCGTCAAGTCACCGTGCATCAGAGGGGGGCGGGGTCACCGGGAGGCCCCGCCCCCCGTTATTTAAGAACCGTCAGATGAGGAGACTCCGTCACACAGCGGGAGCCTCCCTCCATGCCAGCATGGGTGCGGAGTGGCCCGGAGAAGAAAATGAAGAAGAGAAGAAGGAAGAAGAGAAGTGGATGAAGAAGAAGATGAAGAAGAAGATGAAGAGAAGAGCGGGAGCCTCCCCCCATGCCATGGGTGCGGAGCGGCCCGAGGAGAAGAAAATAGAAGACGCCGCGGAGGAGATGCTGGACGAGAACGAAAGAGGAAGAACCAGAAGAGCCAGAAGAACCAGAAGAAGAAGAAGATGAAGGAAGATAGAAGAAAGAAGAAGCATTTAAATAAAGGAATTGTCAAAAACTGTCTCTTGTCATTTTTAACATTTTTGACATTTTCTTTAGTGAAATGGTAGGGGTAAGCACCCCCTTACCATTTCACACAGGGGGGGCGGGATTTGGGGGTCCCCTTGTTAAAGGGGGCTTCCAGATTCCGATAAGCCCCCCGCCCGCAGTCCCCCACAACCACCGGCCAGGGTTGTGGGGATGAGGCCCTTGTCCTCATCAACATGGGGACAAGGTGTTTTGGGGGGCTACCCCAAAGCACCCTCCCAATGTTGAGGGCATGTAGCCTGGTACGGTTCAGGAGTGGGGGCACACTCTCGTTCCCCCCTCTTTTCCTGCGGCCTGCCAGGTTGCGTGCTCGGATAAGGGTCTGGTATGGATTTTTGGGGGGACCCCACGCCGTTTTTTTTTTTTTTTTGGCGCGGGGTTCCCCTTAAAATCCATACCAGACCTGAAGGGTCTGGTATGGACTTTAGGGGGAACCCCACGTCATTTTTTTTTTAAATTTTGGCCGGGGGTTCCCCTTAATATCCATACCAGACCTGAAGGGATTTAGGGGGACTCCCACGTCATTTTATTTTTTAAATTTTGGTTCGGGGTTTCCCTGTGTTGAATTCCCATGCCGTTTTTATCAATGAACTTCTATGTGTATTGTCGGCAATGCAATAGCCGCGGGTAGTTTTAAATGGAATTTTTCCTTCGAAATGTCATTTTGCTGTCAGACTGTTCTAAACACGGGAAACATGCGCCCCTTTACAGGCATACTATAGACACCCCCAGCTACGAAATTTAAAGGGATATTACACTTTTATTGTTTGACTTTAAGCATTATTAAAATCACTGCTCCTGAAAAAAAACGGACATTTTTAAAACTTTTTTTTGCATTGATCCATGTCCCCTGGGGCAGGACCCCGGGTCCCCAAACACTTTTTATGACAATAACTTGCATATAAGCCTTTAAAATTAGCACTTTTGATTATTCATGTTCGTGTCCCATAGACTTTAACGGTGTTCGCGTGTTCAAGCGAACTTTTTTCCTGTTTGCATGTTCTGGTGCGAGCCAAACAGGGGGGTGTTCGGCTCATCCCTACTCCCAAACCAAATCCCATAGGGAGAGAGTCCAACATCCCCCTTAGGGGCTTCATATAATATAAGAAAACATTCAGGCAAAAGTTTTCTAGTTTCTTACTCTACTTTGTCCGCTACATTGTAGACAGTAGGGAGTGTAAAAATAAAACCTCAAAACTTCTAGTAAGGACTCTCCTATAAAAATGATTTCCTCTGTTACTCTCTGTACTTTCTGCACTCTGTACTTACAAACTACTTCTGATAACACTTTTTACTGTGGCCTTTGCAGTAGCATTTGCCACTGGACATCCAGAAAACATGTCCATACAGACAAAATGCATACTCATAAGATCCTGACTTGGGCATCTGGATATATCTTTTTGTAATCTCTGGAAGGGATGTTCAGCTTTTGGTAACACCTTTGGTAACAGGTAAAACAAGAAGTGGTATGTTATAAAAACAACTGTGGAGAACCCTGGCTCTATCCCACGCTCATTTACTAAGGCAGCCATAACTTCTTGTGACTGATGACACGGTCCATGTGTCAAGCTGGAGGAAAAAGAGTGGCTGGCAGACATAAATGATCGCCTTTCCCAAAGTCCTGTTTCATAAGAAGTTGTCCCCTATGGACCACTTGTTCTTCTCGTTCTGGGGTCCTTAAAGTTGAATTATTAATCCCAGCTATACTGGGCCAGAACTCGGGTGGAATCTGTGAGTTGCACAGACCCATCAAGTGTCCGGGGCTGTAAATGCAGCATCCTTAGTCACCTGGTCTGCTTCCATGTGTGAGTTTTAAAGTTAATATGGCTACCACAGCAAGAACCTGGAAAGCTGAAAACAGCCAATCAAATTAACTTGGCATGCTTTATTGGTTTACCTGCCGAAGTAAAAACAAACTTCTGGCCCTTCAAATGGAACCAAAAGCTCTCTATATCTCGACTATCTATATAAATATATACTCTTTTTATAGTTCACAGGCTTTGCTAAAACATGGAGCTCTGCTTCTTGAGCTGGGAAAAAAAAGGATCCAATGACTTTGAATACAGAGTATCCTTCTGGGTGATAAACTGCATACTCAAATCTACAAAAAATGTAATATCTGGGTCTTCAGGGAGTGTGTCCTGCACTGGGCTCACAGCAGCTGATTCCTATGTCATCAATTTAACACATGTGTCTTCCTTTGTCTCCAGCCTCCTCCAATAGAGGCAATAAGGTGGCTGGATTCAAATGTACTCATTTTTCATTGTTAGATTTGTACATAAACATTTATATTTTAAACCTTTCATTAGACAAACATTTAGTTAGCTGTATATTTGCTGCACAGAATGTCAGACCATTAAAAATTAAATGTTTGACCAAAACAATATCTAACTTTGTCTAATAGTACCTTTGCATAAAGCTACAGCTCTGATATATCGGGGTGAACTCTTCATTACTGGGTCCAGCTTCCATAAATATATTACAATGTCTTGTTTTCTATCATGCTGTTTGTGTAAGAACTCCAGTTTCATGTATCAAAAGACAACTTTTTCCTGGCAATATTATAATAAATGATAACAATACCCTGCGGTCATGGAAAGATGTCCATAAATCCAAAACTATTCTTCTGCTTATACCACTGAACTTACAAGAAAAAGGGGCACATCATTTCACAAAAAAAATAAATAAAAACAAAAGGATCAACAATCTGTATGATGGACCAGAAAGCATCAAAAACTATAAAAAAAACTGGCTGCAGGGTGCATCTATCCTAATAGGGTGTGTGGACTTGATGTGATGGGTCTGTTATATTTAAATTGTATTTATTATTACTCTTACATCATGGACCGCACATCAAGTTATTATCAAAAACCTGGAAATTTCATTTTTGTAGAAGAACTTCTTATGTATCCCGTCCATCTTGGCTTTGTTAAATATTATGGCAGCTGTATTCCAAATAACAACCTCATCTTAATCTTTTTTTCTCTCAATAAGGGCTTATTGTATAAATGTAAAATTACAAAATTGTTATCTTAATCTAAACTAATCCCATTTTTACAAATTTCCACAATAACCTGGATTTCATTTCCAACCAAAAGTTGTCTAAACCAGTTTCAATATATCTATATTATTAATAAAATTGTTAAACTCATATTAGAAATGAATACTCATTATTACTTAATTTTTAAATGCACTGTTTCCCCTATCAAAGGATATTCAATTTGTGTAATACACGGTTAAATGTAACCTTCATTTTACCATGTCTGGAAAACAGATTAAAAAAATAATTGTGATCACATTATTTACCATTAGATTTGTTAACCCGGCACATTTTGTTATAAATTGTTTGTCTAAAAAACTGGAATTGGCATGGTGTCCTTCCAGCTTATCACTGATCTCTCATCCCAGCCACATTCTTTCATGAGAGCACAAAGGAGGGGATCACATCTGTGTACATGACACACACAAGCAATAGAACTAAAGGTCCCAGCATTCACACACACATACACCAATATCTCTATAAAATCACTTACATTTTTCCCATTTGTACACAACACATGCATATCATTCTCTCTTTCTATTATTTTGTTCAGATATCTTTTATATCTAGCTTCTATGATCAGACGGGTAGCCAGAGTGCTCATCCCATCTTCCCTCTCTGACAAAATATAAAGTATTCTGTTTTAATACTCATTTCTCTGTTTCTGACTCTAATATTTGTAGTGCCTGACCATAAATTCATCCCACAATTTAACATGAAAATGTCCCTTTCTGTCTAGTGTTAATGTCACCCTTCATCCATCCTGCTCACATAGATAGCTGTTTCTCTAGCTGTTTACTCTGCACGATTCTTAGTCCCTGTGGACTTTGGTAACCCAGTTACCCATTGTGGATCCCTGTCCACTTTAACCATTAATCTAGGGGCTCAGTATAGGCGGAACCACACCTTCGGTTTATATATACGGACTGAAAATTTGCACGAACGTTAGAACCCAATTGACGTCTATGGGACTCGAACGTTCGAAATCAAAAGTGCTCATTTTAAAGGCTAATTTGCATGGTATTGTCCTAAAAAGGGTTTGGGGACCCGGGACCTGCCCCAGGGGACATGTATCAATGCAAAAAAAAGTTTTAAAAACGGCCGTTTTTTCGGGAGCAGTGATTTTAATAATGCTTAAAGTGAAAAAAAAAGTTAAATATTCCTTTAAATATCGTACCGTGTTTTCCGTGCTTAGAACAGTCCCTGCACAAAATAAGGAATAAAAGTCATTTAAAACTGTTTGCGGCTTTAATATAATGTTGGGTCCCGACAATATGGATGAAAATTAGTAAGACAAACAGCATGGGTACCCCCCAGTCCATTACCAGGCCCTTTAGGTCTTGTATGGATATTAAGGGGAACCCTGCACGCAAATTAAAAAAAGGAAAAGCATGGGGCCACCAGGCCCTATATACTCTGAACAGTAGTATACAGGCGGTACAAACAAGAAAGGAGAAACGTTTTTCCCATATTAACTCTTACAGGAGAGAATTTCCCTTCCTAGGGGTAGATTTCATCTCACTTCCTGTTGTCTCCTTCCGTTTGGAAGTAGGAGTCATTTGTAAGTTGGATGTTTGAAAGTAGGGGCCTGCCCTATATACTCAGCAGAAATTGTGGCCTTAGGTGTTGGTGTTGCCACAACACTGTAAGCCCTCACAAGGAACTGCTGTGAAATATTAGATCAAGAATTGTAATTACATGTCCCTGTTGTATAGGGGCAGAAAAATAGGGCCTTTGGTGATGGTGGTGCCACAACACTGTAAGTCCTCACAGTTACTCTTGGTGGGCGCTGGAATGGGCCCTGCTGTGAAATATTACATCAAGAATTGTAATTACATGTCCCTGTTGAACAGGGACAGAAAAATTGGGCCTTAGGCACTGGTGCCACAACACTGCAACCCCTCACAGATACTGTAGTTGGAGTGCAGGAACGAGCCCTGCTGCAAAGAGTTGCATCAAAAATTGTAATTACACGCCCCTGTTAAACAGGGGCTGAAAAATTGGGCCTTAGCCACTGGTGGCGGCACCAGAAACAAAAATATTCTTACAAGCTATCAGCATGATCATTGAGGAGAAAGAGGATAGTCACTCAGCATAACAGGATAGTCATTCAGCATCAGCATAGGCAGTCTTGAAGGGATCTGACATTTCAAAAAAATGTATTCAGTTACGTCAGCATCAGGTGCTTGGTAGCTGGTGGTGATCCAAGACTGATTCATTTTTATGAAGGTCAGTCGATCGACCGAGTCGGTGGACAAGCGCACCCTGTGATCAGTTACAAAAAGCCTTCAGCAGCACTGAATGTGCGTTCCAAAAGAACGCTGGATGCAGGACAGGCCAGTAGCTCAATTGCATACTGTGCAAGCTCTGGCCAGTGATCCATCCTCAAGACCCAGTAACCCAGAGGTGGGAAAGGTGTCAGATATTGCCCCTAGGTATTCCTGCACCATGTAAAACAGACGCTGGCGATGGTTGCTGGAACCGATCATATCTTGGGGCTGCAGACTAAAAAATTGTCTGAACGCATCGGTCAGACGGCCACCTTCTCCACCACTCCTTCTTTGACTGACCGAAGCCTCAGCAACACGTTGTCCAGGAACAGGAGTTTGTAACCTCCCAGTCTCTGGGAACGCGTTGCACAGACCTTTCTGCAAGGCCTCTGAAGATGTTTTATCCTCTGCTCCCTCTGCGATGGCAAGATAAGGTCCGCAACCTTACCCTTGTAACGTGGATCAAGGAGGGTTGCCAGCCAGTAATGATCCCTCTCCTTGATACCACAAATACGAGGATCCTTCTGCATGCTTTGCAGGATCAGGGAGGCCATGCAGCGTAGGTTTGCTGAGGCATTCGGTCCGGAGTTCCCTGGGTTACTAAGGATGACATGATCCGCAGCCACCTCCTCCCAGCCACGTACAAGTCCATGGGTTTCTTGGGACTGTAAATGATCCCTTAAAGACTGCTGCTGATGCTGAGTGCCAGGCTCCACCTCCAGGCTGACACAATCCTCCTCCTCCTCCTGTGTGATCAGCGGGCACACAGGAACACTGTCAGGATAAAGGGGGGCTTGAGAGCTAAGGAAGTCCTCCTCTTCCTGCCTCTGTTCTGCCTCAAGTGCCCTGTCCATTATTCCACGCAGCGTGTGCTCCAACAGGTGGACAAGGGGAATAGTGTCACTGATGCATTCACTGTCACTGCTTACCATCCTCGTGGCCTCCTTAAATAGTGACAGGACAGTGCATGCATCCCTGATTATGGCCCACTGGCATGGGGAAAAAAAATCCAAGCTCCCCTGACCCGGTCCTGGTGCCATAGTCGCACAAGTACTCATTGATGGGCCTCTGCTGTGTGTGCAGCCGCTGCAGCATGGCCAACGTTGCGTTCCACCTGGTGGGCATGTCACAGAATAGGCGGTTCTTGGGCAGGTTAAACTCCTTTTGGAGGTCTGCCAGCCAAGCACTGACATTATATGACCGGCAGAAATGCACACAGACTTTCCTGGCCTGCCTCAGGACATCCTGTAAGCCCGGGTACCTGCCCAAGAACTGCTGCACCCCCAAGTTAAGGACGTGAGCCAATAAAGGCACATGGGTCAGTTGAGTCAGTTGACTCTGTCAGAGGGCGGAGAGGAGGTTGGTGCCATTGTTGCAAACCAATATTCCTGGCTTAAGTTGGAGTGGCGTCAACCACCTCTGAACCTGGCCCTGCAGAGCTGACAGAATCTCTGCCCCAGTGTGGCTCCTGTCCCCCAAGCACACCAGCTCAAGCACTGCATGGCATCTTTTGGCCTGCGTACTTGCATAGCCCCTTGAATGCCTACGGAGCACTGCTGGTTCTGAGGACAAAGCACAGGAAGAGGCCATGGAGGAAGAAGAAGAGGAGGGGGTGGAGGAGAGTGGTGTGTCAGAATCACTAGTAGTGGCATTTTGGAGGCGTGGTGGCGGAACAACCTCCAACACTACTGCATCTTGTCCTGCATCCTTCCCAACTGCCAGCAGAGTCACCCAATGCACCGTGAAACTTAGGTAACATCCCTGTCCATGTCTGCTGGACCATGAGTTAGGGGTAATATGCACCTTACCACTGACCGCCCTGTCGAGCAAGGCCAAGACATTGCCTTCCACATGCCAGTAGAGAGCCGGAATCGCCTTCCATGAGAAAAAGTGGTGTTTGGGAACCTGCCACTGAGGAACCGCACATTCCACAAACTCATGGAAGGGGGCAGAGTCAACCAACTGAAAAGGTAGCAGTTGAAGTGCTAGCAATTTTGATGCATTTTTGATGCACTCGTCTCAAAAAAGGCCCACGCCAAATAACTTTTGGAATAACGTGCAAAGACAGCAGCGCCCTGCACATGCAGAGCTCTGCGTTGTGATTCAGTCAGTGTGCTGCCCTTAGGCTGGCCCCTGGAGGGCATCCTGCCTTGTTGGTGATGTTCCTCCTCCTCTCTCCTATTAGGCACCCACGTGGAGTCAGTGATCTCATCATCCCCTCATCACTGGAGCAAACCTGGTAGTATGCTGCAGCAGGGGGAACATGACTGCCAGATTGCTGTCCTTCTTGGACACCCCCTCTGTCTGAGCTCACATTACTGCCTTCCTCTAGGTGAGTACCATCATCGGAGCCTTCAAAACGCTGGGCATCCTCCTGAAGCATGTACCCAACACTGTGGTCAAACAGTTCGGGGGACTCCTCAGGAGGACATGGTGGGGCTAGGGAAGGATTCACTGATGCCATTGAGCCGAGGGAAGAGGCCGTGTTGGCAGCTGCTTTGCCAGACAAAGTACCCTGAGCCTGGGTGAGAGAGGATGAGGACGGCTTGGTCATCCACTCTACCAAGTCTTCCGCATGTTGCGGCTCAACACGGCCAGCTGCTGAAAAAAAAGGCCAAGCGTGTCCCACGGCCACGTGCTGATGAGGATGCACTGTGTCCATGACCAGCACTGTTGCCTCCAGACACAGAGCCTGCTTGCCCTCTTTTATTGGCTTGTGACTGTCTGCCTCTCCTTGTTGGCCTTCCAGACATACTATTGGCCTGCAGTGAGATGTAGCTGCACAAAACTGGCATGTATATATATAACAATTATACTGCAGCTAGCAGAATCAACTGCCTGACTGTAGTATTATTAGTATGATAACACCTGCACTTGTCTTCAGGTAGCTATACTGTAGGTGCAACTGTGCAGGGTACACAGTACAGTAACTGGAAATACTGTAAAAACACCTGCCTGCCTGTCAGTATATTAGGAAGAGAAGAACAGGATCTAGCTAAACTGAATACAGTATATATATATATATATATATATATATATATATATATATATATATATATATATATATACACATACACACACACACACACACACACACACACACACACACAACACCTGGGATGCATATATATACACTATACACTGCAAGGGCAGCTGACTCGACCTGCCTAATCTATCCAACTTAAATCAAATGACACTGTCTCTCTGTCTATCTATCACTCTCCACAGCAACACACTACACAGGGCCGACATGCAGGCGGACTTACATAGTGTAGGGCGTGTACTAAACCCCCTGAGCCATAATTGGCCAAAGCCTCCCTGGCTTTTGCCAATTACGGCTCTCTGTACACACGGCACTGTGATTGGCCAAGCATGCGGGTCATAGTGCATGCTTGGCCAATCATCAGCCAGCAATGCACTGCGATGCCGCAGTGAATTATGGGCCATGACGCACCACTCGAATTTGGCACGAACGGCCCATAACGTTCTTAATTTGGTGAACGACCAAACACACAATGTTCGAGTTGAACATGCGTTCGATTCGAATATGAAGCTCATCCCTAATTACGATTATGGATGGGCCAAACACCCCACGGCTCGGTTCTTATCCAGAACATGCGAAAAGACCGAAAGTTTGCGCGAACATTCAAACACCGTTAAAGTCTATAGGACTCGAACGTGAGAAATCAAAAGTGCGAATTTTAAAGGCTAATATGCAAGTTATTGTCCCAAAAAGGGTTTGGGGACCCGGGTCCTGCCCCAGGGAACATGTATCAATGCAAAAGAAAGCAGGGAGCAGTGATTGAAAAAAAAAGTGAAATATTCCTTTAAATATCATACCTGGGAAGTGTCTATAGTATGCCTGTAAAGTGGCGCGTGTTTCCCGTTCTTAGAACAGTCCCTACACAAAATGACATTTCTAAAGGAATAAAAGTCAATTAAAACTGCTTGCGGCTTTAATGTAATGTCGGGTCCCGGCAATATGGATGAAAATCAGTGAGACAATTGGCATGGGTACCCCCCACCCCCCAGTCCATTACCAGGCCCTTTGGGTCTTGTATGGATATTAAGGGAACCCCGCACCCAAATTAAAAAAAGAAAAGGCGTTGGGCCCCCAGGCCCTATATACTCTGAACAGCAGTATACAGGCGGCGCAAACAAGACAGGGACTGTAGGTTTGTTTTTATGTAGAATCTGTTTGTAATTTGGAACTGGTACATTTTGTAAGTGTAGCTCCAGCTAAAAAAATCTATTTTAAAGCTTTGGATGGCTTGGTCATCCACTCTACCAACTCTTCTGCATGTTGTGGCTTAACATTGTCAGCTGCCCGAAAAAAAGGACAAGCGTGCCCCGCGGCCACATGCTGAAGATGCACCGTGTCCACGACCAGCACAGTTTGCTGTAGACACAGAAGCTGCTTGCCCTCTTTTAGTGGCCTGTGAGCGTCTGCCTCTCCTGGCCTTCCAGACATACTGTACAATTAGCAAAACAACGCCTGAAGTTTACTAAAAACAGTACATAGGAATGGCCTGCAGTAAGGTATAGGCTTGGCTGGACTACAATGCAGTGGATATATATTTTATAAACTGCAGCTCTCTGAGTCACCTGTCTGCCTGAAAGTATCTTTGAACACACACTCAAGGAATGGCCTACAGTCAGGTATAGGCTTGGCTAGACATATCTATATATTATATATATTAGTCTAGCCAAGCCTATACCTGACTGTAGGCCATTGCCTGAGTGTGTGTTCAAAGACACTCTCAGCCAGGCAGGCTGAATATATATATATATATATTTTTTTTAAATGAACTGCAGCTCAGTGAGTCACCTGCCTGGCTGAAAGTGTCTTTGAACACACCCTCAGGCAATGGCCTACAGTCAGGTATAGGCTTGGCTAGACTAATATATATATATATATATATATATATATATATATATATATATAAAGCCGGGATGTATATATATAGTAAATACACTGCAGCTAACTGTCTCGCCCGCCTGCCTGAAGTATATTAGCAACAGTACACCAGGAACAATCTGCAGTGAGATCTAGCTAAACTGTATACAGTGTATATATTAGGGAAAATTGTTATCCATACTTACCGTAATTTTCCTTTCCTGGATCCTCCCCATGTCAGCCTACTATGCGTCAGCTCCGCCCCCTCTGACCCCTACAGGACCACCTCTTTTCTAGTCCATAAAAGGGCAGCTGTCTGCCCACACCAGTGTTCAAAAAAGCCCCACCTTGCGACATGGGGAGGATCCAGGAAAGGAAAGTTACGGTAAGTATGGATAACGATTATCCTTATTCCTGGACCTCCCCATGTTAGCCTACTATGGGATGTACCAAGCACTATTAAGAAGGGAGGGAAGACAAAAAATAAAAAATAAGCCAAACCCTCAATGCAATGCTACTCAAAATTTTTAATGGGCAACAGCTGCCGTAATAACCGCAGAGCCAAATGTTTCCTCAGGTGGACAAGTCATATTAAGCCTGTAATGCCTAATAAAAGGTGTTGGGCGCGCTCCAGCTTGCTGCTCTGCAAACTACCTCAGGGGCGACCTTCACATATGCCCGGGATGCTGCCATACCCCTCGTCGAATGTGCTTTGATCTCTGAAGGAGGAGAAAGGTCCAGCGTTTTGTATGCAATATGCATGGTCTTGAAAAACCAGGAAGACACAACTCTGGATGTTGCTGGCATACCCTTTTTAGGCCCCATTGGGAAAACCTACAGCTGATCTTGTTTTCAAAAGCTTTTATTCCATTTCAGGTAGGTTGAAACCGTAGAAACCGCAAAGACCAGCTCTAACCTACTCCACTCATCATCAGCTGTATCCACCGGAAAGGCTGGGAGAATGACCTCCCAGTTTATACGAAATTATGTGGCCACCTTAGGTAGAAAGCTCTGTATTGGCCTAAGGACTATCTTGTCTGGGAGCACCAAACAATATGGTTCTTTAGATGAGAAGGCGCACAACTCAGAGACTCTTCTGGCCGAGGCCACGGCTAGTAAAAAACAAAAACAAAACCTGTTAAAAGAAATAATGAACAAGAGAAAGCTTGATCAAACGGAGGAACCAGCAATGATCCTAAGACTAGTGTTAAGTCCTCTTTTGGAAAAAACGATTTCAATGGAGGTCTGATTTCTATGGCTGCCCCTAAAAATCAGATCACCAACGGATGTAGAGCATATCCTGTACACAACATAGCCGACAAGTCAGGGATTTGACCCTTCAGGGAATTGTAAGCTAACCCTTGGAGACCACTCTGCAGAAACTCCAAAATGTCAGATACTGAAGGAGATCCAAGGTCCCAACCCCTTTCTGTAGTATTCCCGATCCAGTGATAGGTTACATTCCTTCTGACGATCCTGTAATAATGTCATTAACTTTATCCTCCTGCGGTTCGGGTGTCAGGCCTCACTCCACAGAAGGAGATTTTGACAAGGAGGCAGAGGGATTGGTGAGCCCAACTTTATCATCCAAGCCAGAGGGAACCACAGCTCCCTGAGCCAGTAAGGTAGGACTACTATTGCTGTGACCCTTTCTCACTGAATCTTCAGCAGGATTTTGAGAGCCAATGGAAGCGGCGGGAACACATACACCAAGGGGAAGTTCCAAGACCTGGACAGAGCACCCTGACCCAATGCCTGTGGGTGCCAGGTCCGGGAGAAGAAGCAAGGCAGTTGACAATTCTCCTCCAATGCCATAAGATCTATTGAAGGCGTCCCCAGACCCTGAAGATCTTGCGTAGGTACTTGGGGTTGAGGCCCCATTTGTTTTGATCCCCAAAGCCTTGACTCAAGCGATCTGCTAAAACATTGCCAGGCCCTGGGAGATAAGATGCTGTAAGAGAGCCGAGATTCTTCTCTGTGCATAGGAAGATTGACATGCCACCTGAAGAAGAGGGTGACTTCTTGTGCCCCCTTGATGAGACACATAAGCCACCATAGTTTTGTTGTCCAAAAGAATCTTGACAGCTCGACCTCGCAACATAGGTTAGAACACTAAGAGCGCGTCTGACAGCATCCAATCCCAGGAAATTTGAACTCTTCGCCCCACAAAAGTTTCATTGGCCTTGAACCTACTGTCCCAGGCAATGTGCCCCGCAGCCTGCCAGACTGGCATTGGTCGACACTATTGGTCCTGAGGCCTTCAATGGAACTCAGCGGGAAAGATTGCGAGTAGGGATGAGCTTCGTGTTCGAGTCGAACCCATGTTCGACTCGAACATCGGCTGTTCGATCGTTCGCCGAATTGCGAACGTTATGGGCCGTTCGCGCTAAATTCGTGTGGCGCGTCACGGCCCATAATTCACTGCGGCATCGCAGTGCATTGCTGGCTGATGATTGGCCAAGCATGCACTATGACCCGCATGCTTGGCCAATCACAGCGCCGTCAGTAGAGAGAGCTGTAATTGGCCAAAGCCAGGGTGGCTTTGGCCAATTATGGCTCAGGGGATTTAGTACACACCCCACACTATATAAGGCCGCCTGCACGGCGGCCCTGTGTAGTGTGTGTTCCGGTGTGCTGAGAGATAGAGAGAGAGAGAGACAGTGTCATTTGATTTGAGTTAGATAGATTAGGCAGAACAGTCAGTCAGTTAGCTGCACTTACAGTGTATTGTGTATATATATGCATCCCAGGTGTTGCATATATATATATATACACTGTATTCAGTTTAGCTAGATCCGTTCCTGTTATCTTCTATCTAGACTATTTACATTTAATGCAGTGCGTCCTGCTCACAGTGTTCAGCTAGATCCGTTCCTGCTATTTACATTTAGTGCAGTGCGTCCTGCTCACAGTGTTCAGCTAGATCCGTTCCTGCTATTTACATTTAGTGCAGTGCGTCCTGCTCACAGTGTTCAGCTAGATCCGTTCCTGCAATTTACATTTAGTGCAGTGCGTCCTGCTCACAGTGTTCAGCTAGATCCGTTCCTGCTATTTACATTTAGTGCAGTGCGTCCTGCTCACAGTGTTCAGCTAGATCCGTTCCTGTTATTTACATTTAGTGCAGTGCGTCCTGCTCACAGTGTTCAGCTAGATCCGTTCCTGCTATTTACATTTAGTGCAGTGCGTCCTGCTCACGGTGTTCAGCTAGATCCGTTCCTGTTATCTTCTAGACTATTTACATTTAGTGCAGTGCGTCCTGCTCACAGTGTTCAGCTAGATCCGTTCCTGCTATTTACATTTAGTGCAGTGCGTCCTGCTCACAGTGTTCAGCTAGATCCGTTCCTGCAATTTACATTTAGTGCAGTGCGTCCTGCTCACAGTGTTCAGCTAGATCCGTTCCTGCTATTTACATTTAGTGCAGTGCGTCCTGCTCACAGTGTTCAGCTAGATCCGTTCCTGCTATTTACATTTAGTGCAGTGCGTCCTGCTCACAGTGTTCAGCTAGATCCGTTCCTGTTATTTACATTTAGTGCAGTGCGTCCTGCTCACAGTGTTCAGCTAGATCCGTTCCTGCTATTTACATTTAGTGCAGTGCGTCCTGCTCACGGTGTTCAGCTAGATCCGTTCCTGTTATCTTCTAGACTATTTACATTTAGTGCAGTGCGTCCTGCTCACAGTGTTCAGCTAGATCCGTTCCTGCTATTTACATTTAGTGCAGTGCGTCCTGCTCACAGTGTTCAGCTAGAGCCGTTCCTGCTATTTACATTTAGTGCAGTGCGTCCTGCTCACAGTGTTCAGCTAGATCCGTTCCTGTTATCTTCTAGACTATTTACATTTAGTGCAGTGCGTCCTGCTCACAGTGTTCAGCTGGATCTGTTCCTGCTATTTACATTTAGTGCAGTGCGTCCTGCTCACAGTGTTCAGCTAGATCCGTTCCTGCTATTTACATTTAGTGCAGTGCGTCCTGCTCACAGTGTTCAGCTAGATCCGTTCCTGCTATTTACATTTAGTGCAGTGCGTCCTGCTCACAGTGTTCAGCTAGATCCGTTCCTGCTATTTACAATTAGTGCAGTGCGTCCTGCTCACAGTGTTCAGCTAGATCCGTTCCTGTTATCTTCTAGACTATTTACATTTAGTGCAGTGCGTCCTGCTCACAGTGTTCAGCTAGATCCGTTCCTGTTATCTTCTAGACTATTTACATTTAGTGCAGTGCGTCCTGCTCACAGTGTTCAGCTAGATCCGTTCCTGTTATCTTCCTACTGACAGGCAGGCTTGTCTGGTTACAGTATATAAAGCTACCTGAAGAAAATTACAGGTGTTCTATTTGATCCTATTAGTACCACGGTCAGGCAGCTAGACTATTTACATTTAGTACAGTGCGTCCTGCTCACAGTGTACAGCTAGATCCGTTCCTGTTATCTTCCTACTGACAGGCAGGCTTGTCTGGTTACAGTATATAAAGCTACCTGAAGAAAATTACAGGTGTTCTATTTGATCCTATTAGTACCACGGTCAGGCAGCTAGACTATTTACATTTAGTACAGTGCGTCCTGCTCACAGTGTTCAGCTAGATCCGTTCCTGTTATCTTCCTACTGACAGGCAGGCTTGTCTGGTTACAGTATATAAAGCTACTTGAAGAAAATTACAGGTGTTCTATCCCAGCTTAGTGCAGCTACAGGCCATTAGTATGTCTGGAAGGCCAAGAAGGAGAGGCAGACAGTCACAAGCCAATAAGAGAGGGCAAGCAGGCTCTGTGTCTAGTGCTGGTCGTGGAGACAGTGCATCCTCATCAGCCCGTGGCCATGGGACACGCTTGGCCTTTTTTTCGGCAGCTGGCCGTGTTGAGCCGCAACATGCGGAAGACTTGGTCGAGTGGATGACCAAGCCGTCCTCATCCTCCTCATCCTCTCTCACCCATGCCCAGGGTGCTTTGTCTGGCAAAGCAGCGGCCTCTTCCCTCAGCTCAATGTCATCAGTGACTCCTTCCCTAGCTCCACCATGTCCTCATGAGGATTCCCTCGAACTGTTTGACCACAGTGTTGGGTACATGCTCCAGGAGGATGCCCAGCGTTTGGAAGGCTCTGATGACGATACTGAGCTCGATGAAGGCAGTAACATGAGCACGGACAGAGGGGGTGCCCAAGAAGGACAGCGATCTGGCAGTCATGCTCCCCCTGCTGCAGCATACTGCCAGGTTTGCTCCAGTGATGAGGAGGGAGGGGATGATGAGGTCACTGACTCAACGTGGGTGCCTGATAGGAGAGAGGAGGAGGAGTAGGAGGAGGAGGAGGAGGCAGCGGCACATCACCAACGAGGCAGGATGCCCTCCAGGGGCCAGCCTAAGGGCAGCACATTGACTGCATCACACCCCAAAGCTCCACATGTGCAGGGCGCTGCAGTCTCTGCGCGTTATTCAAAAAGTTCTTTGGTGTGGGCCTTTTTTGAGACGAGTGCATCAGATCGCACCGCTGCTATTTGCAACATATGTCTCAAGCGTATCTCGCGTGGCCAAAACATCTCCCGCTTGGGTACCACATGCTTGACCAGACATATGTTGACCTGCCATGCAGTTCGTTGGCAAGCGTATCTAAAAGACCCACACCAAAGAACAAAGAGGATCTCTCCTTGCTCCTCATCAGCTGAGATTTCCAACCCCACTAGACCTTCAGTCCTCTCTGAGACCTGCAGTGAGAGGAATGAAGGTGTAGAATTAGGTGTGTCACAGCCAAGTACTTGTGGGCAATCTGCTTTTGGTACACCGACGTCAGATTGTACCAGGCAAATTTCCCTGCCCCAGCTGCTGCACCGCCGAAAGAAGTTTGCTCCCAGCCATCCACATGCCCAGCGGTTGAATGCTAGCTTGGCAAAATTGCTAGCACTTCAACTGCTGTCTTTTCAGTTGGTAGACTCTGCCCCCTTCCGTGAGTTTGTGGAATGTGCGGTTCCTCAGTGGCAGGTACCCAAACGCCACTTTTTCTCACGGAAGGCGATTCCGGCTCTCTACCGGCATGTGGAAGGCAATGTCCATGCCTCGCTGGACAGGGCGGTCAGCGGTAAGGTGCATATTACCGCTGACTCATGGTCCAGCAGGCATGGACAGGGACGTTACCTAAGTTTCACGGCGCATTGGGTGACTCTGCTGGCAGCTGGGAAGGATGCAGGACAAGGTGCAGTAGTGTTGGAGGTTGTTCCGCCACCACGCCTCCAAAATGCTGATTGTGACACACCTCTCTCCTCCACCCCCTCCTCTTCTTCTTCCTCCATGGCCTCTTCCTCGGAACCAGCGGTGCTCCGTAGGCGTTCAAGGGGCTACGCAAGTACGCAGGCCAAAAGATGCCATGCGGTGCTTGAGCTGGTGTGCTTGGGGGACAGGAGCCACACTGGGGCAGAGGTTCTGTCAGCTCTGCAGGGGCAGGTTCAGAGGTGGTTGACGCCACGCCAACTTAAGGCAGGAATGGTGGTTTGCGACAATGGCACCAACCTCCTCTCTGCCCTCCGACAGGGACAAATGACCCATGTGCCCTGTTTGGCTCACGTCCTTAACTTGGTGGTGCAGCGGTTCTTGGGCAGGTACCCGGGCTTACAGGATGTCCTGAGGCAGGCCAGGAAAGTCTGTGTGCATTTCCGACGGTCATATAATGCCAGTGCTCGGCTGACGGACCTCCAAAAGGAGTTTAACCTGCCCAAGAACCGCCTAATCTGTGACATGCCCACCAGGTGGAACTCAACGTTGGCCATGCTGCAGCGGCTGCACACGCAGCAGAGGGCCATCAATGAGTACCTGTGCGACTATGGCACCAGGACAGGGTCAGGGGAGCTTGGTTTTTTTTCCCCACGCCAGTGGGCCATGATCAGGGATGCATGCACTGTCCTGTCACCATTCGAGGAGGCCACGAGGATGGTGAGCACTGACAGTGCATGCATCAGTGACACTGTCCCCCTTGTCCACCTGTTGGAGCACACGCTGCGTGGAATAATGGACAGGGCACTTGAGGCAGAACAGAGGCAGGAAGAGGAGGACTTCCTTAGCTCTCAAGGCCCCCTTTATCCAGACAGTGTTCCTGCGTGCCCGCCGATCACACAGGAAGAGGACGAGGAGGAAGAGGAGGAGGAGGAGGAGGAAGATTGTGTCAGTATGGAGGTGGAGCCTGGCACTCAGCATCAGCAGCAGTCTTTAAGGGATCAGTCCCAAGAAACACATGGACTTGTACGTGGCTGGGAGGAGGTGGCTGCGGACCATGTCGTTCTTAGTGACCCAGAGGACTCCGGACCGAATGCCTCAGCAAACCTACGCTGCATGGCCTCCCTGATCCTGCAAAGCCTGCGTAAGGATCCTCGTATTCGTGGTATCAAGGAGAAGGACCAATACTGGCTGGCAACCCTCCTTGATCCACGTTACAAGGGTAAGGTTGCGGACCTTATCTTGCCATCGCAGAGGGAGCAGAGGATGAAACATCTTCGGGAGGCCTTGCAGAAAGGTCTGTGCAACGCGTTCCCAGAGACTGGGAGGTTACAAACTCCTGTTTCTGGACAACGTGTTGCTGAGGCTTCGGTCAGTCAAAGAAGGAGCGGTGGAGAAGGTGGCCGTCTGACCGATGCGTTCAGACAATTTTTTGGTCCGCAGCCCCAAGGTATGATCGGTTCCAGCAACCATCGCCAGCGTCTGTTTTACATGGTGCAGGAATACCTAGGGGCAAGATCAGACTTGGACACCTTTCCCACCGAAAATCCTCTGGGTTACTGGGTCTTGAGGATGGATCACTGGCCAGAGCTTGCACAGTATGCAATTGAGCTACTGGCCTGTCCTGCATCCAGCGTTCTTTCGGAACGCACATTCAGTGCTGCTGGAGGCGTGGTAACCGATCACAGGGTGCGTCTGTCCACCGACTCGGTCGATCGGCTGACCTTCATAAAAATGAATGAGTCTTGGATCACCACCAGCTACCAAGCACCTGATGCTGATGTAACCGAATAATTTTTTTTGAAATCTCAGATCCCTTCAAAGATTGCCTATGCTGATGCTGAGTGACTATCCCTGAGTAATTATCCTCTTCCTCCTCAATCATCACGCTGATAGCTTGTAAGAACATTTTTGGTTCTGGGCGCCACCACCAGTGCCTAAGGCACAATTTTTCAGCCCCTGTTTAACAGGGGCGTGTAATTTGAAATTTTTGATGTAATACTTTGCAGCAGGGCTCGTTCCTGCATTCCAACTAGAGTGTCTGTGAGGGGTTGCAGTGTTGTGGCACCAGCACCAGTGCCTAAGGCCCAATTTTTCTGCCCCTGTCTAACAGGGGCGTGTAATTACAATTTTTGATGCAATACTTTGCAGCAGGGCTCGTTCCTGCGTTCCAACTAGAGTGTCTGTGAGGGGTTGCAGTGTTGTGGCACCAGCACCAGTGCCTAAGGCCCAATTTTTCTGCCCCTGTCTAACAGGGGCGTGTAATTACAATTTTTGAAGCAATACTTTGCAGCAGGGCTCGTTCCTGCGTTCCAACTAGAGTGTCTGTGAGGGGTTGCAGTGTTGTGGCACCAGCACCAGTGCCTAAGGCCTAATTTTTCAGCTCCTGTTCAACAGGGGCATGTAATTACAATTCTTGATCTAATATTTCACAGCAGGGCCCTGTGAGGGCTTACAGTGTTGTGGCCACAGCAACACCTAAGGCCCAAATTTCTGCTGAGTATATAGGGCAGGACCCTACTTTCAAACATCTAACTTACAAACGACTCCTACTTGCAAACGGAAGGAGACAACAGGAAGTGAGATGAAATCTACCCCTAGGAAGGGAAATTCTCTCCTGTAAGAGTTAATATGGGAAAACAATTTCTCCTTTCCACTGATGCTTTCCAATCCTTGTTCCACAAAAAAACCCAAATTTTCAAAAAACATTTTTCATTGGGACAAAAAAGTGAGGTGAAATCTTCTGAAGAGGAGGAAAGACAGCAAAACAAATGTCACAGGGGTGATAACCCTTCCCTATGTTTTCCAAAAAGCTTAGAAAAGATTTTTTGGCTGGAGCTAAACACGTTAAAAACGTTCAAAATTACAAACAGATTCTACTTAACAACAAACCTACAGTCCCTGTCTTGTTTGCACCGCCTGTATATTGCTGTTCAGAGTATATAGGGCCTGGTGGCCCCACACCTTTCCTTATTTTAATTTGGGTGCGGGGTTCCCCTTAATATCCATACAAGACCCAAAGGGCCTGGTAATGGACTGGGGGGTACCCATGCCGTTTGTCTCACTGATTTTCATCCATATTGCCAGGTCCCGACATGACATTAAACCCGCAAGCAGTTTTAAATGAGATTTTTTCCTTTAAAAATGACATTTGGTGCAGGGACTGTTCTAAACATGGGAAACACGCGTCACTTTACAGGCATACTATAGACACCCCCCAGGTACGATATTTAAAGGAATATTTCACTTTTTTTTTTTTACTTTAAGCATCATTAAAATCACTGCTCCCGAAAAAACGGCCGTTTTTAAAAGTTTTTTTTGCATTGATACATGTCCCCTGGGGTAGGACCCGGGTCCCCAAACCCTTTTTAGGACAATACCATGCAAATTAGCCTTTAAAATGAGCACTTTTGATTTCGAACGTTCGAGTCCCATAGACGTCAATGGGGTTCTAACGTTCGTGCGAACTTTCGGTCCGTTCGCGGGTTCTGGTGCGAACCGAACCGGGGGGTGTTCGGCTCATCCCTAATTGCGAGCTACTGACCACAAAACCAGGAACCAGATTATTGGAATTGGCAGATGATCCCACTGAAGAAGAAAGTTGCAACAAAACCTCCTTCTCTGCCACCTGACCCACTGGTAGGGATGAGCTTTGAGTTCGAGTCAAACTCATGTTCGACTCAAACATCGGCTGTTCGCAAGTTCGACGAACAATTTGGAGTGTTCTCAGCAAACTCGAATGCCGCGGAACACCCTTTAAAAGTCTATGGCAGAAATCAAAAGTGCTAATTTTAAAGGCTTATATGCAAGTTATTGTCATAAAAAGTGTTTGGGGACCCGGGTCCTGCCCCAGGGGACATGGATCAATGCAAAAAAAGTTTTAAAAACGGCCGTTTTTTCAGGAGCAGTGATTTTAATAATGCTTAAAGTCAAACAATAAAAGTGTAATATCCCTTTAAATTTCATAGCTGGGGGGTGTCTATATTATGCCTGTAAAGGGGCGCATGTTTCCCGAGTTTAGAACAGTCTGACAGCAAAATGACATTTCAAAGGAAAAAAGTCATTTAAAACTACTCGCGGCTATTGCATTGCCGGTCCGACAATACACATAAAAGTTCATTGATAAAAATGGCATGGGAATTTCCCCACAGGGGAACCCCGAACCGATAAGTCCCCCGCCCGCAGACCCCCACAACCACCGGCCAGGGTTGTGGGGATGAGGCCCTTGTCCTCATCAACATGGGGACAAGGTGTTTTGGGGGGCTACCCCAAAGCACCCTCCCAATGTTGAGGGCATGTGGCCTGGTACGGTTCAGGGGGGTGCTCTCTTGTCCCCCCCCCTGCGACCTGCCAGGTTGCGTGCTCGGATAAGGGTCTGGTATGGTTTTTTGGGGGTACCCCATGCCGTTTTTTTTTTTAATTTTGGCGAGGGGTTCCCCTTAATCAGGTCTGGTATGGAATTTAGGGGGACCCCCATGTCATTTTTTTTTTATTTTGGCCGGGGTTCCCCTTAATATCCATACCAGACCTGAAGGGCCTGGTATGGAATTTAGGGGGACCCCCACGTCATTTTTTTTTTAAATTTTGGTTTGGGGTTCCCCTGTGTGTAATTCCCATGCCGTTTTAATCAATGAACTTTTTTGTGTATTGTCGGATCGGCAATGCAATAGCCGCGAGTAGTTTTAAATGGCTTTTTTTCTTTGAAATGTCATTTTGCTGTCAGACTGTTCTAAACACGGGAAATATGCGCCCCTGTACAGGCATACTATAGACACCCCCCAGCTACGAAATTTAAACGGATATTACACTTTTATTGTTTGACTTTAAGCATTATTAAAATCACTGCTCCTGAAAAAACGGCCATTTTTAAAACTTTTTTTTGCATTGATCCATGTCCCCTGGGGCAGGACCCAGGTCCCCAAACACTTTTTATGACAATAACTTGCATATAAGCCTTTAAAATTTGCACTTTTGGTTATTCATGTTCGTGTCCCATAGACTTTAACGGTGTTCGTGTGTTCGAACAAACTTTTTTCCTGTTTGCATGTTCTGGTGCGAACCGAACAGGGGCGTATTTGGCTCATCCCCACCCACGGGACTACTGGAACCATGGCTGATAAAACCCCCAGATACTGCATGCATTCCTTCAGCATCAGAGAAGGCCTGGCCGTCACTGCTTTGTCTGAGACTGGATCTCCTGGACCTTCCTCTGAGGAGGAGAAACACGACCCTGATCTGTGTTGAATGGTACTCCTAAATACTCCAACATTTGGGTCAGATGCATCTGGCTCTTCCGAAAGTTGATCAACCAACCGAAACGAGTTAGTGTTTTGCAGGTGAAATTCACATGAACTAGAAGGAGCTCATTTGATGCACCCAGAAGTAGTATATCATCTAGATCAGTGTTTCTCAACTCCAGTCCTCAAGGCGCCCCAACAGGTCATGTTTTCAGGATTTCCATTATTTTGCACAGGTGATTTGATCAGCTTCACTGCCTTAGTCATTATCACAGCCATTTCATCTAAGGGAAATCCTGAAAACCTGACCTGTTGGGGCGCCTTGAGGACTGGAGTTGAGAAACACTGATCTAGATAATGGAATATTTGCACTCTCTTGACCCTGAGAGTCGCAATGACAGCAGACACTAGCTTTAAAAACGTTCTATGAGTCATGCAGAGACTGAATGGGAAGATTAAAAATGAAAATGAGAGCCTTCCACGGAAGGCCTGAGAAAGAGATGGTGAGATGCATCTATGGAGACATGCAGATACCTATCCGCCAGATCGATGTGGAGTCTCCTGACCGAAACGATCGTTTCCAATTACTCCATTTTGAATGGTGGAACCTTCATGTAACAATTCAGGACTTTGAGGTCAAAAACTGGTCTGAAACCCCCTGAAGCCTCTGGGACCAAAAACAGAGGGGAACACACTCTTTGACCCAATTCGTGCCTTGGAACCGGAAGGATGGCTCTTGCTGCCAACAGCTCCCCTATATATCCTTGCAAACATTGCCTCCTTTCCAAATCTATAGGAAGTCCAGTTTCTATGAACAAGGTCTGAGGGGGCCTTGTTCTGAACTCGAGACGATAATGTGATCGAATGATGGCTACAATCCAGGCATCATGTAATTTGTCCGCCCAAACCCCCCCTGAATTGGGCTAATCTTGCTCCTACTTGAGAAGGACTTATTTGAAGCCTTATGCCGCGTACACACGAGCGGACTTTACGGCGGACTTTGCCTGGCGGACTGGATTTCGTCGGACAATTCGATCATGTGTGGGCTCCAGCGGACTTTGTTTGCTCAAAAGTTGGACGGACTTAGATTTGAAACTTGTTTAAAATTTATCCGTTGAAATCGAGTCCGGTCGAAAAGTCCGCCGTCTGTATGCTAGTTCGACGGACAAAAAGCCATGCTAGGGCAGCTATTGGCTACTGGCTATGAACTTCCTTGTTTTAGTCCGGTCGTACGTCATCACGTACGAATTCGACGGACTTTGGTGGATTGTGTGTAGGCAAGTCCGTTCATTCAGAAAGTCCGTCGTAAAGTACGTAGAAAAATCCGCCGGGCAAAGTCCGCCGTAAAGTCCGCTCGTTTGTACGCGGCATTAGGAGCTTTGTTGGCCATGGGCTTGGAAGGTTTCTGGAAGGTTGAACCGGCTCCCCTCCACTGTCTGATAAACTGTCTGTAAGCCCTGGCCTCTCTGAATCCTTCTTCGGATCCCTTGTTAAACCTAAAGGGCTGCTGTGTCTTTTTCTCTTCTGCTGGATTAGGCCAGATTTGCCGTCGGAATCCCACTGAATTGCTGATTCTAATGCCGCGTACACACAAGCGGACTTTACGGCAGACTTTGTCCGGCGTACTGTGACAGACTTTACTACGGACTTTCCGAATGAATGGACTTGCCTACACACAATCAACCAAAGTCAGACAGATTTATACATGATGACATACGACCGGACTAAAACAAATAAGTTCATAGCCAGTAGCCAATAGCTGCCCTAGCGTCATTTTTTGTCCATCAGACTAGCGGACTTTTCGACCGGACTCAAGTCCGTCGGACAGATTTGAAACAGGTTTCAAATTTAAGTCCGTCAAACTTTTGAGAAAACAAAGTCCGCTGGAGCCCATACATGATCGAATTGTCTGATGAAATCCGGTACGCCGGACCAAGTATGCTGTAAAGTCCGATCGTGTGTACACGGCATAAGTCTTCCCGGAGAGTAGCTTCCCGTCAAATGGAACCGAACACAGACTGTGCTGAGGAGCCTTATTGGCCGACCAATGCTTCAACCATAAGGCTCTGCGGGCTGTGACGGAATGAGCCATTATCGTTGCTGTCATCTTGACCTGGTCGACAGCCACTTCAGCCACAACTCTACAGCAGTCTTAAATACTGCAAAGGAGAAGAACTGCCACTTCCCAGACTTTCATCTAAACATTTATCCACCAGCTCCGCTACCCACACTCTAATGCCCCGTACACACGGTCGGATTTTCCGACGGAAAATGTATGATAGGACCTCGTTGTCAGAAATTCTGACCGTGTGTATGCTCCATCACACATTTTCCATCAGATTTTCCGACACACAAAGTTTGAGAGCAGGCTATAAAATTTTCCGACAACAAAATCCGTTGTCGGAATTTCCGATCGTGTGTACACAAATCCGATGCACAAAGTGCTACGCATGCTCAGAATAAATAAAGAGATGAAAGCTATTGGCTACTGCCCCGTTAATAGTCCCGACGTACGTGTTTTACGTCACCGCGTTCAGAATGATCGGATTTTCCGACAACTTTGTGTGACCGTGTGTATGCAAGACAAGTTTGAGCCAACATCCGTCGGAAAAAATCCTAGGATTTTGTTTTTGGAATGTCCGATCAATGTCCGACCGTGTGTACGGGGCATAAGGCTGGATTCACACCCATGCACTCCCAGCGCTCCCCGCATTCCGCAGAACCGCACCACAGAACGTGTTCCATAGGAGACCATGATAAATGGACGGTAGTGCAAATCCGCAAAACGCAAAAAGCACCAAAAAATGCACCGGTGCGAACCCAGCCCAAGTGCTGCTGCCACAGGAGTGAGTGCTACCGCCGGTCTGCAGGCTGCTGCGGCCAAAACTATACAACCTTTTTAGGTCTGCGTTTATTTTGCGATCCATAGGATCCCTAAAAGAGACCGAATACTACAGCGGAAGCGTAATGTGGTGGGCGAATACACGTAATGAAGCATCCGCCTTAGGCGTAGCGTCCCAAGGGGTACAGCTTCGATACTCCATTATGCACATTGAGCTTCCTCTCAGGCCCCCCCCACTCATCGTCAATTACTTCTTTAATTTCAGAAATGAAATGGGAAGGAAGGTAACGATTTCTTTAAATACAGGTAGTATCTTTGCTGTTTCTTTGGAGGCGACGATTCTTCCTGCCATTTCATCGCATCCTTAACAGCCTCCACCAAGGGGGAACCAGTGCAAGAATCAAACGTATGCGATTCTGAGACCATCCCAGCCTCAGATGGATCCGAATCACTATCGACTTCAGAGTTAAAACGCACTGAAAACACATGATCTGAATCTCCAGATGGTGAAGATACAGCAGGATGAGCAGGATTCCTTGAAACACTCTTTAACCCTTCCTTGACTGCGTGCTTAATCTAGGATTTAACATGGCGTGCTTTCGCACCATTGTCCTGAGCCATCTAAAGTCTTGACCTCTCTTGGCTTGGGTCCGAGCGACTAAAGTGAGGTAAGAGCGAGGGAGATCTGGAATGCTGTGACAACAGGCGTCTATCCAGCTGTATGCGACTCTGTGATTTCTCATGTCTAGTCCCTTCTTTACTCCATTGAGGCTGGAATGCTGATTTGGAACCTCTTTGTGGGAGTTTATCTCGCAGTGGGCCCTTCTCTCTGTAAAACACAGAGGATGTGCTCTCTTTTAAAAAATAAACAAACAATTTTTTTTTTTTAAACAAAAATAAAGAAATACAATTAAAATAAACTTCTCCATCCAAATCTTGAGTGCTAATGCAGCTAGGCAGGCAGGCAAAATTCCCCAGTCCTAGAAGGTACAGGATAATAAAAATACTCTGACAGACAAGTAACATAGCAGAAAGTAATGAGAGACCTGGAAGGAGGCGTACCAGAGCAGAGCAGAGCAGAGCAGCAGATTGACCAGCTGGAGACTGAGATCAGCCTAGAGGACAGAGGCTGCTGCAAATCAGCAGTGAGCATTCTGGTGTTTGCTAGACAACGCAAAGAGGAAGCTACCTCTGACCTCACCTGCTCAACTCTGAGCTTCCTGAAAGGAATACATGTGGAGGCAGTGAACTACAAGTCCCCTCGAATTTGGCGTGAACGGCCCATTATGTTCGAAATTCGGCGAACAGCCGATATTCGAGTCAAATTCATGTTCGACTCAAACAGACAGCCCATCCCTAATTACGAATGATCCAAGTCTGATCTCAGGTGTGGCGATATGCGACAACTTGGGATCTACGATCAGAGGATGATCACATTTAGAATAAATCATTGGAAAAGGAGACACGAGGATAGCACAAAAACACAACATTTTAAACGAGCACATCTTTCTGAACTGTGATCACAGATACATGACATAAATTGGAACCAAATTCTGGAAACATTGAACACAGAAGCAAAATGGGAATGCTTTAGAAGCATATTAAACAAGGATATCACACAGTGCATTCCAATGGGCAATAAATATAGAAGAGTGAAGATCAAACCTGGGTGGCTAAACTGTAAGGTAAAAAGTCTCATTAAGGAGAAAAATATGGCCTTTAAAAATTATAAAGGGATTGGGTCACCATCAGCATTCCAACACTACAAGGAATGCAATAAGAAGTGTAAAATTGCAATCAGAGAGGCTAAAAACAATTATGAGAGACATATAGCAGAATAAAGTAAAAAGAACACAAAGAAATTTTTTAGATTTATTAACAGTAAAAAGGCAAAATCAGAGCACATTGCACACAAAAAAGATGAGGATGGGGGATGGTTACAGATGACACAGAGAAGGCAACTGTACTAAATACCTTCTTTTCCTCAGTTTTTATGCAGGAAAGGAGGGGTTTACCGACCGCGACTATACTGTTAATGGCGAAACAAAGACATCCCTTCGAGGCCGGAGTCAGGGAAATACTTAATAAACCTAATACAAATCAACCACCAGGGCCAGGTGGCTTACACCCGAGAGTCCTCAAAGAACTCAGTCAGGTTATAGCCAGACAATTGTTCCCAATCCTTGCGGACAGCATAATGACAGGATTGGTACCAGCTGATTGGAGAAAAGACAATGTGGTACCAATATTCAAAAAAGGGCAGAGACATATTCCTGGGAATTATAGGCCGGTCAGCCTAACATCAATAGTGGGTAAATTATTGGAGGGGATGGTAAGGGGCTATATCCAAAGATTTACAGAGGAAAAGAATATCATTAGTGGTAATCAGCATGGGTTTACGAAAGGTTGTTCCTGCCAGACCAATCTGCTAACATTCTATGAGGAAGTGAGCTGCCATCTATACAGTGGAAGGCCCATGGATTTAGTATATTTGGATTTTGCAAAGGAATTCAATACAGTCCACAATAAGCACTTAATCTACAAGCTGAGGTCTGCAGGCATGGACCATAAGGTTTGTGCTTGGGTAAAAAACTGGGTTACAGGGACGAGTCGAAAGGGTGGTGATAAATAACGTGTACTCAGACTGGTCTTGAGTGGTGAGTGGGGTGCCCCAAGGTTTTGTGTTGGGACCAATTCTATTCAATTTATTCATAAATGATATAGAGGATGGGATAAATAGCTCAGTCTCAGTCTTTCTGGATGACACAAAAATAAGTAAATTAATAAACTCACATCAGGATATAAACATTTAGCAGAATGACCTGAATAAAATAATGGAGTGGACAGACAAATGGCAAATGAAGTTTAATGTGGAGAAATGTAAAGTGATGCACTTGGGGGCTAAAACTTTAAATGCTAATAACGGTATTCACTAGGTGGAAAACCTCTGGGGCAATCAAGGATGGAGAAGGATCTGGGGGTCCTAGTAGAAGACAGATTGAGCAATAGCATGCAATGCCAAGCTGCAGCTACCAAAGCCGGCAGAATATTGGCATTAGGGATGAGCTGAACACCCCCCTGTTCGGTTTGCACCAGAACTTGCCAACAGGCAAAAAATTTGTTCGAACACGCGAACACCGTTAAAGTCTATGGGACACGAACATGAATAATCAAAAGTGCTCATTTTAAAGGCTTATATGCAAGTTATTGTCATAGAAAGTGTTTGGGGACCTGGGTCCTGCCCCAGGGGACATGGATCAATGCAAAAAAAAGTTTTAAAAACGGACATTTTTTCGAGAGCAGTCATTTTAATAATGCTTAAAGTGAAACAATAAAAGTGTAATATCCCTTAAAATTTCGTAGCTGGGGGGTGTCTATAGTATGCCTGTAAAGGGCGCATGTTTCCCGTGTTTAGAACAGTCTGACAGCAAAATGACATTTCAAAGGAAAAAAAGTCATTTAAAACTACTCGCGGCTATTAATGAATTGCCGGTCCTACAATACACGTAGAAGTTAATTGATTAAAACGGCATGGAAATTCCCCACAGGGGAACCCCGAACCAAAATTTAAAAAAAAAATGACGTGGGGGTCCCCCTAAATTCCATACCAGGCCCTTCAGGTCTGATATGGATATTAAGGGGAACCCCGGCCAAATTTTTTTTTTTAAAAATGACGTGGGGGTCCCCCTAAATTCCATACCAGGCCCTTCAGGTCTGGTATGGATATTAAGGGGAACCCTGCGCCAAAATAAAAAAAAAACGGCGTGGGGTCCCCCCAAAAATCCATACCAGACCCTCATCTGAGCACGCAACCTGGCAGGCCGCAGGAAAAGAGGGGGGGATGAGAGAGCGCCCCCCCCTCCTGAACCATACCAGGCCACATGCCCTCAACATTGGGAGGGTGCTTTGGGGTAGCCCCCCAAAACACCTTGTCCCCATGTTGAAGAGGACAAGGGCCTCATCCCCACAACCCTGGCCGGTGGTTGTGGGGGCCTGCAGGCGGGGGGCTTATCGGAATCTGGAAGCCCCCTTTAACAAGGGGACCCCCAAATCCCGCCCCCCCTGTGTGAAATGGTAAGGGGGTACTTACCCCTACCATTTCACTAAAAAACTGTCAAAAATGTTAAAAATGACAAGAGACAGTTTTTAACAATTCCTTTATTTAAATGCTTCTTCTTTCTTCTTTCTTCTTTCTTCCTTCATCTTCTTCTTCTTCTTCTGGATCTTCTGGTTCTTCCTCCAGTGTTCTCGTCCAGCATCTCCTCCGCAGCGTCTTCTTCCCTTCTTCTCCTCGGGCCGATCCGCATCCATGGCATGGAGGGAGGCTCCCACTCTTCTCTTCATCTTCTCTTCATCTTCTTCTATTCATCTTGTTCTCTTCATCTTCTTTTTGGGCCGCTCCGCATCCATGCTGGCATGGAGGGAGGCTCCCGCTGTGAGACGCTTCTCCTCTTCTGACGGGTCTTATATAACGGGGGGCGGGGCCACCCGGTGACCTTGCCCCCCTCTGACGCACGGTGACTTGACGGGACTTCCCTGTGGCGTCACGGGGAATGCAACAGGGAAGTCCCGTCATGTCCCCGTGCGTCAGAGGGGGGTGGATTTACCGGGAGGTAGCGCCCCCCGTTATTTAAGAACCGTCAGAAGAGGAGAAGCGTCACACAGTGGGAGCCTCCCTCCATGCCAGCATGGATGCGGAGCGGTCCGAAAAGAAGATGAAGAGAGGAAGATGAAGAGAAGAAGATGAAGAGAAGAAGATAAAGAGAAGAGCGGGAGCCTCCCTCCATGTCATTTTTAACATTTTTGACAGTTTATTAGTGAAATGGTAGGGGTACTTTTGTACCCCCTTACCATTTCACACAGGGGGGAGGGCCGGGATCTGGGGGTCCCCTTGTTAAAAGGGGCTTCCAGATTCCGATAAGCCCCCCGTCCGCAGACCCCCACAGCCACCGGCCAGGGTTGTGGGGATGAGGCCCTTGTCCTCATCAACATGGGGACAAGGTGTTTTGGGGGGCTACCCCAAAGCACCCTCCCAATGTTGAGGGCATGTGGCCTGGTACGGTTCAGGAGGGGGGGGGGCTCTCTTGTCACCCCCTCTTTTCCTGCGGCCTGCCAGGTTGCGTGCTTGGATAGGGGTCTGGTATGGATTTTTGGGGGGACCCCACGCCGTTTTTTTACAAATTTTGGCACGGGGTTCCCCTAATATCCATACCAGACCTGAAGGGCCTGGTATGGAATTTAGGGGGACCCCCCACGTCATTTTTTTTTTAAATTTTGGTTCGGGGTTCCCCTGTGGGGAATTCCCATGCCGTTTTTTTCAATGAACTTCTATGTGTATTGTCGGACCGGCAATGCAATAGCTGCGAGTAGTTTTAAATGGCTTTTTTCCTTTGAAATGTCATTTTGCTGTCAGACTGTTCTAAATATGGGAAATATGCGCCCCTTTAATGGTATACTATAGACACCCCCCAGCTACAAAATTTAAAGGGATATTACACTTTTATTGTTTCACTTTAAGCATTATTAAAATCACTGCTCCTGAAAAAACGGCCGTTTTTAAAACTTCTTTTTGCAATGATACATGTCCCCTGGGGCAGGACCCGGGTCCCCAAACACTTTTTATGACAATATCATGCATATAAGCCTTTAAAATTAGCACTTTTGAATTCTCCCATAGACCTTTAAAGGGTGTTCCGCAGCATTCGAATTTGCTGCGAACACCCCAAATTGTTCGCTGTTCGGCGAACTTGCGAACAGCCCACGTTCGAGTCGAACATGAGTTTGACTTGAACTCGAAGCTCATCCCTAATTGGCATGCATGAAAAAAGGGGATATACTCCAGAGATAGAACAATAATTCTGCCACTTTATAAAACTCTGGTGTAGCAAGATCCCAGGCCTTCTTTAGTCTAATGAGTACCTCCAGGAGCTGCTGACATCCTTCCGTAGAGACTGGATTACAAGGCATGGTGGGTGTAATGCAAGATAGATTCATTGGCACCAGACACTTCTTGAATGCAAAGAAATTTTATTTCTCTTGAACAGAACTTTGGGAGAGAGGGTTAGGGCCAGGACACCCTTAGGTAGTTGCAATATTAATTGGCAGACTCTGAGACTACAGGTAGACAGCCATGCAGGGAAAGGCATTCAGCAAGACACCACATCTGCATGTGTAGGAATGCTGTCTCCTATGGCAACAGTCTTAGAACAGTTCCTAACACAAGTTGTAATGAATTATTTTACTTTTCTACAATCACTTCTTGCCGGTTCTCAACCCACTGAGATCCCAGTCTCTCTAGATTTGCTGATTCACTGCCACTGAATCCCTTGAGCTCTTCCAATCTTCACTGTAGTATCTTCCTCAAGCGTCACCCACACCTCAATGCTGGGTCCCTGACTTGGCATTCCAGATAATTCTCAAGCGTCACACCACTGGTCTGCTTGGTCCTTGACTTGTCACACAAGCCTTCTCTGCAAGTGTCACCTCCGCTGGCTCGATCCCTGGCTTGACACACAAGGCTGCTCTGCAAGCATCACCTCCGCTAGCTCAGTCCTTGGCTTGATACCCGCTGAAGCTTCCCGATTCTTCACCGTCCCCGGTTGGTGAGAATACTGCTCTGGTACTTGCTTCAGCTACACACTGTGGTCCCTGGTAACAAGGTGGTTGGTCTCTTAGTGGTGACAGCTTCCCCTCTACCTCTGACCACAACAGGATCTTGCTTCTGGATAGGCCCTCAGACAGCCTAGCAGCCAGATGTACCCGGGATAGGCCCAAACTCTGGCCTAGCAGCCCCGGGGCAATACAACACACGTCCACCCAGATAGCCGTCTAGGTGGCACAGAACCCTGATCACTTGACTACACCCAAATATATAGCTTCTCCCAGCAGGCCAAGGGATTTAAGAAAACCCCTGCCCATTGGCTGAGATACCCCATATACTCCTAATCTGTCCTTGCTTTGCCCTTGTCCTATCCAATGTCACCAGGTACTCAGCCACCTAGCGGCAGAAGAGAAAAGTGCAGCAATTCCAGACTTAGTGTGAACTCAATTGATCCCTAACAATGAGCCAAGGTAACTACACCTGGCAAGTAAATTTAGGAGCAACCCTGCCTAAAAATCCACACTGGTTAGGCCACATCTGGAGTATTCTGTCCAATTCTGGTCACCAGTCCTCAGAAGGTATGTGCTGGAGCTGGAGTTCAAAGAAGGGCAACAAGGTTAATAAGAGGATTGGAGGACCTCAATTACGAGGACAGGCTGCAAACACTAAATTTATTCTCGCTGGAGATGCGACACTTGAGGGGGACATGATAGCGATCTACAAATACCCGCATGGTGATCCCAGCTTAGGAAAAAAAACTATTCAGTCTCAGGGAGTGTAAGAGGACATGGGGCCACACAATGAGAATGGAGGAGAAGCGGTTAAACCTTAAACTGCACAGGGGGTTCTTCACTGTCAGGGAAATAATGATGTGGAATGTGTTAATTATAGTGGATGACTGAGCCAGCCCTCAACCAAATATTCCCAAAAAATACCTGTGACAGTGAGCACTAATTTACATCCTTCAATTATAATCATTAATAATTAAACCATGGGAAAAAAAAAACGATGTGAACTATAAATGGAAAAAATTCTGTGTGTCCAACAAAAATATATATATAGAGAAAAGAAAGTCCCAGTGCTCGTCTTCAAAGATGGGCGATCAAACCCTCCTGACCAAATCACAATGCTGTGTTCAACTTCCACCAATCCATGATACACCACCACCTTCCAAGATGAACACTCACCAGAAACCAGCATTAAAAAAAAGCCTTGTTTGAGCCTGGATCAGCCACTCCTCACCAGAACATATCTGGGGTATCTCAGTATTCATTCCATAATATTTCCACTTATTGGGGATCTTAAAAACTCATAGGAAATAGGGATGAGCTGAACACGCGAACAGGCAAAAAATTTGTTGAACACGCGAACACCGTTGGACACGAACATGAATAATCAAAAGTGCTCATTTTAAAGGCTTATATGCAAGTTATTGTCATAAAAAAGTGTTTGGGGACCCGGGTCCTGCCCCAGGGGACATGTATTAATGCAAAAAAAAGTTTTTAAAACGGCCGTTTTTTCGGGAGCAGTGATTTTAATAATGCTTAAAGTGAAACAATATAAGTGTAATATTCCTTTAAATATCGTACCTGGGGGGTGTCTATAGTATGCCTGTAAAGTGGCATTACTAAAGGAAAAAAGTCATTTAAAAGTACTCGCGGCTATAATGAATTGTCGGTCCCCTTCAATACACATAAAAGTAATTGAAAAAAACAACATGGGATTCCACCACAGTCCATTACCAGGCCCTTTGGGTCTGGTATGAACAGTAAGGGGAACCCCGAACCAAAATTTAAAAAAAAATTATGTGAGGGTCCCCCCAAATTCCATACCAGGCCCTTCAGGTCTGGTATGGATATTAAGGGGAACCCCACGCCAAATTTTTTTAAAAAATGGCGTGGGGGTCCCCCTCAAAATCCATACCAGACCCTTATCCGAGCACGCAACCTGGCAGGCTGCAGGAAAAGAGGGGGGACGAAAGATCGCCCCCCTCCTGAACTGTACCAGGCCACATGCCCTCAACATGGGGAGGGTGCTTTGAGATAGCGGCCCCTCCAAAGCACCTTGTCCCTGTGTTGATGGGGACAAGGGCCTCATCCCCACAACCCTTGCCCGGTGGTTGTAGGGGTCTGCGGGCGGGGGACTTATCGGAATCTGGAAGCCCCTTTTAACAAGGGGACCCCCAGATCCTGGCCTCCCCTGTGTGAAATGGTAACGGGGACCTACCATTTCACAAAAAAAGTGTTAAAATGGTAAAAATGACAATACACGCCTTGAGACAAGTTCTTTATTAAAAAATTAAAAAATAAAAGTGTCCCACGAAGTCCATTCATCTTCTTCTTCTCTCGCTCCGACGGACTGAAAAAAAAAAAAAAAAAGCCGCACGCCGCCACCGATCTGTCTCTATGGGAGGCACCCCCCGTAATGACCGGCCTCTCAGATGACAGTTCTTTTATAACTGAGGGCAGGGCCGCGCAGGGACATCCCTATGGCTTCCCCGTAGCGTCAAAGGGGGCGGGGTCACTCAGTTACGACATATGTACCCCGTTACCATTTCACACGGGGGGAAGGCCAGGATCTGGGGGTCCTTTGTTAAAGGGGGCTTCCAGATTCCGATAAGCCCCCTTGCCCACAGGAACCCACAACCACCGGGCAAGGGTTGTGGAGATGAGGCCCTTGTCCTCATCAACATGGGGACAAGGTGCTTTGGGGGGGCCTCTCGCTCTCTCATCCCCCCTCTTTTCCTACGGCCTGCCAGGTTGCGTGCTCAGATAAGGGTCTTGTATGGATTTTTGAAGGGACCCCCACGCCATTTTTTGTTTAAATTTTGGCGTGGGGTTCCCTTTAATATCCATACCAGACCTGAAGGGCCTGGTATGGAATTTAGGGGGACCCCCGCGCAATTCTTTTTTTTAAATTTTGGTTTGGTGTTCCCCTTAATATTCATACCAGACCTGAAGGGCCTGGTAAAGGACTGTGGGGCAATCCCATGCTGTTTTTTCAATGACTTTTATGTGTATTGCAGAGACCTGACAATTCATTATAGCGAGTAGTTTTAAATGACTTTTTTTCCTTTAGAAATGTCATTTTGCTCTCGGACTGTTCTAAACATGAGAAACATGCTTCACTTTACAGGCATACTATAGACACCCGCCAGGTACGAAATTTAAAGGAATATATCACTTTTATTGTTTTACTTTAAGCATTATTAAAATCACTGCTCCTGAAAAAATGTCCGCCATGGCAAACTGATCCATGCAGTGATCTTGCTCATCCAATCTGGAAAAAATATTACCAACAAGATTGACTGCATCTTCTGAATTCATGACCTTTGCCCACTGTCAGAAACCATGAATCAGACTGAGACAGAAGTACAGATAAATCTCACTTGTTTAATAATAATAAAAAAGGTAAACAGAGTAAACATAGTCAAAACAGCCAGAGTTCAGGAACCGGAACGGTTAGTCAGACAAGCCAAAACATCAGGGAGCCAGGGATGAGCATAGTAGAACAGCAAGCAGGACATGGAGCCAGAAGGAATGTCAACCAAGCAAGTCTTTAACAGGAACACAGGAGAGAATCTCTAGAGATGTGACCAAGGTGAAGGCAGAGATCATCTGGCCTTGATGGCTCAATTAGGCAGGACTGACAAGCAGGATATCATCAACAGGTGAGTCACTGTGGAGAGATAGGAGCTGGCAATTAGCCGACAGCTGAGCAGCCATCTCAGAGAAGGAAGGGCTGAGCCCAGCCCTGACAAAGGGATATAAGTCACACAGTTCCAGAAGACAAGGTATATCTTCTGTGCCTCACAATCTACCTGGGTGGAGGAGTAAGATCCTTTACACAGAGGAGGAATAGCTCACCTAGTTCCAGATGACAAGGTCAGATCATATAATGGAACTCTTGCCTGTCTTTTGTCCCTCACAATCCAGCTAGGCAGAGGTGGGAGGTCCTTCTCAGAAGAACCCCCAAGAACCAGTTAAATTTGGAAAACAGATACACACAGATGTGGAATGGGTCACCCAGTTCCAGAGGACAAGATAAGGGTCATACAATGGAACTCTTACCTGTCTCTTGTCCATCACAATCCAGCTAGGTTGAGGTGGGAGGTCCTTCTCAGAAGAACTCCCAAGAACCAGTTAAGTTTGGAAAACATAGATGCACACAGATGTAGAATGGGCTACCCAGTTTCAGAGGACAAAGTCAGGTCATACAATGAAACTCTGAGAAAAACAAAATCTACCTCGGTGTGGGATTTTTAAGGCAATGTATTAATGAGAAAAATTATGTATTATATTAAAAGTAATTTTTATTGATACAAAAAAAGAATAGAATACAAGTGAACATACATGTTTGAGAGTGTCGTATGATTAAAAGAGAACATCAAATGACATGAAAAATAAGTGATGCATCCTACTGCTAAGTACAAACACCACCCTAGTTGATACGATGGCATCCAATAGCAGATTTCCAACGCGTTTCAACTTTTAATTGTCATAGCAAAGTCTTCCTCAGGGAAGGATTGCATCACATTCTAAAATTTGCAAAAACAATAATAACATAGTTACTAATTATATATAAATACACATGTATCGCCTATATTAAGAAAAAACGCATTTCAACTGAAGAAAAATAAATGCGACTTACATTTGGCATGTAGTTGCATAAAGATGCTTTTTCAGTGCTGACAGGGGCCCTAATCATCAAAATGCCTGTACCGCTCAATATCCTCTACAGGGCAGCCCGGTATACTTTAAAGAACCAGTATTTGGCAGCCATAGAGGCCAAAAAACTGAAAAACATAAACAATATTAAGATGAAAAAATAGTGATAATTCTTGGAGAGAGTACATCTCCAGAAGAAAAAAAAAAAAGGAATTAGTTGCAAGTGAAAACTACCTTGAGTTGGTCGTGTAGCATGTGTAGATCGGGTTCCAAACGATTAGTAGCAGAGAGTCTAGATCTTAAGGTACCTCTCTGTTTGAAGCCAGTAATGAAATGCTGCCTTTGGCTGTCCCTGGCGTCCTAATATAGGGGATATGGGCGTAACTGCAAAATGGGCGTTTGCATAAGTCTCCTACTCATTGGTAAGCGTTAGCATCAATCTAAACATAGTCACCTATTTATTGGTGAAGCCTTGAGGGGGAGGCACGGCCTCTATTGGCCGCCGTCAATTGCAGAAGATGACCTAATATGGGAAGCTGGAGCGCCTCCTGTTGTCTTGGTGATGGACGCCTCCCCTTTTCCCTCCCCTCCCGGCCGCAGTATGGAGCCCTCCTTCTGCGTGTCCTATGGGGTGTGTGGGCGCGGCGGCAGGGAGGGAGGGGAGTATCCAATCCCCCAGGCAACTACCTGTATGAAGGAACGTGTAGCGTCCTCCCTCCGCAGCATGAAGCCTTCCTCCAACGTGTTCCAGGGGTGTGGGCATGGCGGCAGGGAGGGAGAAGAGCATCAGATCACCTAGGCAACTGTATATGCGAGAGATGTGACGTCGGAGTCATGTGACTCCGACGTCCGCTCACACTAAAGGGAGAGTGCCGTGTAATCTACACAGCACTATTAGATGATATGTCAGAGCACCAGAGCACAATGATCTTGATGCCTGTAGGTATATAAGGAAAGGAGGGGTATTGTAAGCCCTGACCACATCATTGTGTACAATAATGTGTGAGGAATCAAAAAGTAAAAGCATATAAAATTAAGATTAAGAACAAACAAAGAGTCAGTGCAGACCCTAATGTATAAGGCACTTGTCACTGTAAAAATAATATTTCATAAATTGGATGAACTCTCTATATTTAAATTATATTTGTTGATATTATAAAGCAAGCCTCCATTAGCTCATTAGAGAATGAAGGGTCACTGGTTCCATTTAGAATAGAGAGGAGCATTGATGCATTCTATATTTAATGAAAAGTGCCCAAACCCCTTTTTCCCGATTGATCTGGCATTTTGACTAAATGACAGGCAATCGGTATAGGACTTATAACCACCGGCACAGTGGGAAACTCCCCCGGCACCAACAAAAGTTGGTGATTTCGGGGGATATGGGCCATGGCAAGAAGCCATGGCCCCCCCCTGTGCCGGGTAAGGATATAGAGAGCGGGGGGACCATGGTGACCCCGCCCCATGGTCGCAGGACTGAAAAACAAGATAATGAAAGCAAAAACATGTGAAATGCGTCCATAATAGCAGCGATTCAATTGATAATCATAAGTGTTACATACAATGTATATAAAATACAAATTTTTTATTGAAAATTAATCTAATATATCAAATAAATTGAATGAAAAATAATAAAGAAAACTCTCCTTTACAATTTGGCTGGGTGAAATGTAAAATCACAGTCTTAGCAATTCAAACACATGACCGTAAACTGGGGAGGTCCCATTGGAAGACAGTTAGCCTATATCTTATTTGTCAGAACCCTTGTATCTATATGATGGATATGTGGGTAATCCAAGGTTTTAGAGGAAATGATTCAGTTGTAGAGACAAAGGCAAGACAGAAAGCAGGAAAGGTATGTGATTGGTCCATTATCCCAAGGCATGATTAGTCCGTTTTCCCAGAGCTGAAACCCTCTAGGAAAGGTCTAAAGCTTTCAGTTTCGTTCAGACCTGGGGGGGTAGTGGCCCTAAGGTATCCAGCGCATTTCCCGCTGGAGAAGGACCTTGTTCCAGTCTCCCCCTCTTATTGGCAAATGAATCCTGTCAAGGACTGTGAAGTTCACAGAGGGTAACCGATAATTATGGTATCTGCCAACATGCCTTCCCAGAGGTAAGTATAAGTTGCCAATGCGCATGCTTTGCATGTGCTTGTCGACTCGTTTTCCGAGTTCCTGTCTGGTTTTCCCTACGTAGAAGGCACCACACTGGCACTGCATGAGGTAAACCACCCCCTGCGTTCTGCAGTTGGCAAAATGTCGCAGGGAGAAGTCCTCCCCATTTGGCAGCACCAGTGTGGTCCTCCTACCAATAACTTTGCATTGAGCACAGGATCCACATGGGTAGGTACCCCATGTTTTGCAGGGATCTTTTCTAGCCCTGCCTTTATATTCGCTTTGAGTAAGTGCATTCCCTATTGAACCAGATTTCCTGTAAGTAATTTGGGGTTTTGGGCCAATCAGTCCTTTCAGATTTGGATCATCCGTAAGAATAGACCAATACTTGGAGACTATTTTGTTGATTTTAGAATGCTCATTGGAGAATCTTACTATTCTCTTTTTTTGTATCAATAAAAATTACTTTTAATATAATACATCATTTTTCTCATCAATACATTGCCTTAAAAATCCCACACCGAGGTAGATTTTGTTTTTCTCAAAGTTTTGAGGGATGATGGCAATGACACACCCAACCCTCTGAGTCATATATTTTTGTATACAATGAAACTCTTGCCTGTCTCTTGTCCCTCAAAACCTAGCTGATTGGAGGTGTAAGGTCCATTTTAGAAACACAACCAAGTGGCCCATTCTTGGTGGAGTAAAATTTCTGTGTGATTAAAAAAGTTACAATGCAAAGGATGCTAGAGTGAAATGTGTTTCTGAAGGACATGGTTTCTAGTGAAACACTTTTTGACATTTTTAAGCATTTGTTTTATTTAAGGCCCTCTGGATTAAGTCACTTGATGTCACAGAGCTTCCGATTAAATCAGCACTGGGAGATTTCCATATGCCAGGGGCTGTGATTGCAGGTCTCAACAAAGAGCAGGGACCTTTTCAAAGCCTACCATGTGTTACTAGCTGCATCTTTCACACTGACCAATGTCTGCATGGTTAAGGTTCTCCACTCAGGACCACCAGTCAAACATATCTTTTCAGTACTGACCCAAACAGAGAAATGCTACCCCGTCCTTTAGCTCTCCCCCGATCTAATGTCACTTCCTCCTGTTACCCATCCTTCCTCTCTGATATACTAAAATCAAAAGTCGTACATAAATTATACATAAGTGTGATTACTTCTCTGAACATTTACAATCTGGTCCTAATAGGTGGAGATGTAATAATAATAATATTGGTGTATTGTGTCTTCTCAGGGGTCTGTAGGAAGACGCAGCTCTGGGCCTCCATAGTGGATTTCCCTCCTGGATTTGAGACTGCAAGGGAGAATGAGGTGGTGAAGGTGTCATGTAAGAAGCAGTATGACAACAGAACATTCCGTCTGACCTGTGTGAAGAACTCAGACGTTTTCCAGTTTTATCCTCATCCTGAGCCGTCACCGTGTACACGTAAGAATTGTTCACTTCTTACAAACCCAACGACATGAAATCACTACATACTGTATATGTCAGAGATTTTATCTTCTCCTTGATCATACGTTTTCTTTGCTGCTTCCTTTCTGTTGCATGAACAGTGAGGGCCTCAGGAGTGTCACCATTCCCCTACTAGGAGCTCTGGTGAACACATGGTAATCTCAGGTTCCACCACCTCATACGGAGCCTATACTGGTGACTCCACCTCTAGTGTCCCATCCTGTCATCTGTGTGTGCTTTGGTTTTATCTGCTATTGCTCATATACCTTGTCAGACCTTTTGGCGTCCCATTAGATCACCCTGGTGCCCCCCCCATGACAGGCTTTGTATCTTCTCCATTCTAGGGAAATGTCAGAGGTTGATAAATTTGGGGCAGAATATAAGCATGTATCCAGTAAAGGAATATTATGGTCAGGGTGAAGAAGTCACCTTGACGTGTCCCACTGAATATGCACCAAATTACAACAAAATCCGATGTATGAGAGCCAACGGCGCCAATATCTGGAATGTGACTGAGGTTTTCTGTATCAACTCACCAAGTAAGTCATACTTCTAATTGTTTTTGTTTTTTTTTTTTTAAATATTACTAGTTAGAAAAAAAAGAGAGAGAAAAATTGTGAGAAGGAAAATAACAGCTAAGGGGAGAAGGAGAAGAAGGAGTTAGTTAAGGCTGATATAAATATAGGTCACTAAGTTTTTATAAAAAAAATATATATGTATATTATATATATATATATATATATATATATATATATATATATATATATATATATATATATATATATATATATATATATATTTATATATATATATATTTATTATTTATTTATTTAATTTGAGTAATATCTCCTGTCTGATCAATGTTTATAAACAATGTTACTTTGTATCTCTCGATATATTATCTAATCAAAGTTTATAAATAATGTTAATTTGTATCTCTCTGTCTCCCATATGATCAATGTTGATAAACAATGTCACTTTGTATCTCTTTATTTCCCATCTGCTTACAAAATGTACCTGCCCGGGTGTTCAGACATTTGACTCTCTTTCTGCAGTTTGGCTAATAAAGTGTCACTTCTCTCAGAACTGATCCTTACTTTGAAAAAGAAGCTGATCCTCTTCTCCTTAGCTGTGTTTTTGGTTTGTGGTTTCCTATCTTCTGCTCCATTTCCTCCCATTATTAACCCTCAGAGCTCCTTGCTCACTTCCGCTCTGGCCTTCTCTCTCTTCACCTTGGGCCTCCTTGTCACCCTCTGTCTAAGTTGTCTCATCAGTGAGAGCCACAGGAGTGTCACCATTACCGTTTCTCAGAGCTCTAGTGAACACATTCGGATTTTCCGCAGACAAAGTGTCAGACTTTTGTCTGAAGGGTGTGTGCCTGGATTTTGTCTTGCATACAAGCAAACGGTACACAATTGTCAGCCAACAAACACAAATGTAGTGACATACTAAATGTACTACGAGCCGATAAAGAGGAAGTTCAATTGTCAGGCACCAGTGCACCACCCTTTGGGCTCCTTCTGCTAATTTTGTATTAGTAGAAGTTTGGTGAGTGTTGATTCGTGCTTTTCATTTCATGCTTTTCAGTTGGTTACTGAACGGCCGTTTGTCAACCAGCCATGTTGCGGAATTGGAGGAGATAACATGTTATTTATTATTGGCCTTGGAGTTATTGCTTTGACCCAAGTCCAGTCCAGGAACAGGAGGAGGAAGATTTTTTGGACCAAAAATTGTTTGCTTTATTAATGGGGACCAATTCTGTCATATGCCTTTGCTGCGGGAGCTCCTGGAGAATAATCCGGATGATTTTCGGAATTATCTCTAGATGACGGACCCCTGCTTTCACCAACTCTTGGCATTGCTGACCCCCTATATGAAGAAGCAGGACACATGCATGAGGCTTATATTTTATTTTTTGGTTGAATAGTAGGGATGAGCCGAACACCCCCCTGTTCGGTTCGCACCAGAACATGCGAACAGGAAAAAAGTTTGAACACGCGAACACCGTTAAAGTCTATGGGACACGAACATGAATAATCAAAAGTGCTAATTTTAAAGGCTTATATGCAAGTTATTGTCATAAAAAGTGTTTGGGGACCCGGGTCCTGCCCCAGGGGACATGGATCAATGCAAAAAAAAGTTTTAAAAACGGCCGTTTTTTCAGGAGCAGTGATTTTAATAATGCTTAAAGTCAAACAATAAAAGTGTAATATCCCTTTAAATTTCGTAGCTGGGGGGTGTCTATAGTATGCCTGTAAAGGTGCGCATGTTTCTTGTGTTTAGAACAGTCTGACAGCAAAATGACATTTCAAAGGAAAAAACCCATTTAAAACTACTCGCGGCTATTGCATTGCCGACAATACACATAGAAGTTCATTGATAAAAACGGCATGGGAATTCCCCACAGGAGAACCCCGAACCAAACTTAAAAAAAAAAATGATGTGGGAGTCCCCCTAAATTCCATACCAGGCCCTTCAGGTCTGGTATGGATATTAAGGGGAACCCTGGCCACAATTAAAAAAAAAAATGACGTGGGGTTCCCCCTAAATTCCATACCAGACCTGAAGGGTCTGGTATGGATTTTAAGGGGAACCCCGCGCCAAAAAAAAAAAAAAAACGGCGTGGGGTCCCCCCAAAGATCCATACCAGACCCTTATCCGAGCACGCAACCTGACAGGCCGCAGGAAACGAGGGGGGACGAGAGTGCGCCCCCCCTCCTGAACCATACCAGGCCACATGCCCTCAACATTGGGAGGGTGCTTTGGGGTAGCCCCCCAAAACAACTTGTCCCCATGTTGATGAGGACAAGGGCCTCATCCCCACAACCCTGGCCGGTGGTTGTGGGGGTCTGCGGGCGGGGAGCTTATCAGAATCTGGAAGCCCCCTTTAACAAGGGGACCCCCAGATCCCGCCCCCCCTGTGTGAAATGGTAAGGGGGTACTTACCCCTACCATTTCACTAAAAAACTGTCAAAAATGTTAAAAATGACAAGAGACAGTTTTTGACAATTCCTTTATTTAAATGCTTCTTCTTTCTTCCTTCATCTTCTTCTTCTTCTGGCTCTTCTGGTTCTTCCTCCGGCGTTCTCGTCCAGCATCTCCTCCGCGGCGTCTTCTATCTTCTTCTCCTCGGGCCACTCCGCACCCATGGCATGGGGGGAGGCTCCCGCTCTTCTCTTCATCTTCTTCCTTCTTCTCTTTTCTCTTCTTCTCTTCTTCATTTTCTTCTCCGGGCCGCTCCGCACCCATGCTGGCATGGAGGGAGGCTCCCGCTGTGTGACGGCGTCTCCTCGTCTGACGGTTCTTAAATAACGGGGGGCGGGGCCACCCGGTGACCCCGCCCCCCTCTGACGCACGGTGACTTGACGGAACTTCCCTGTGACGTCACGGGGAATGCCACAGGGAAGTCCCGTTATGTCCTGCTACTGCTCCTGAAAAAACGGACGTTTTTAAAACTTTTTTTTGCATTGATCCATGTCCCCTGGGGCAGGACCCAGGTCCCTAAACACTTTTTATGACAATACCATGCATATAAGCCTTTAAAATTAGCACTTTTGATTTCTCCCATAGACTTTTAAAGGGTGTTCCACTGCATTCGAATTTGCCGCAAACACCCCAAATTGTTCGCTGTTCGGCGAACTTGCGAACAGCCAATGTTCGAGTCGAACATGAGTTCGACTCGAACTCGAAGCTCATCCCTATTGAATAGTAATGATTTGATTTGATATATTTTCTATATTTTTGGATGCATAGAATGCACTTTTTAGTTAAGTTCTATTGGCAGATAGCATGTCTAATTGTATTTGTTTTCTTTTAAAAAATTGTGTAGAATAATACTTGCAGTTACATTTTATAAAATACAATGTAAAATTAACAAGGGACACCAACATAGTTGTATCTTTGTTCTTAAATACGACGGGATAATGGTGTTGTAACTTGCACCAACAAAAAATAACAAGCATAATAATATTATTCTTGATATCACTATAAAAAAAGCCTTTGAAAATACGTTTGGCAGAACTCCATCATTATCCCATTAAAGAAGAAGAGAATTGTGCGCTGATTTTCCATACTTCCTAATTTGCCGCATCACGAATGTTAATTCTGCATTATGAACGCTAGTTTACAAGACCAACTGCTTCTGGCTCATCCTTGCTTCCGAACATGCTTGTTTGTACTTTAGACTTTTGTCCGACGGACTTGTGTACACACGCTTGGAAAATCTGGCAATAGACCGTTCTCCGCCGAAAATTTACTAGCCTGCCATCCAACATTTGTTGGCAGAAAGTTGGCCAACAATTGTCTGATGGAGCGTGTACTAATGGTTGGATTTTAGGAAAACAATCTGTCATCACACAATTCCCAGACGACAATCTGATCATGTGTACGAGGCTTTAGAGGTCTCAGGTTCCACCCCATCAAGGTGAGAACATACTGGTGACCCCACCTCTTGTATCCCATCCTGTTATCTGTGTGCACCGTGGTTTGGTCTAGTATTGCTCACACAACTTGTCAGGCATTTGGCGTCCTATCAGATCACCCTGGTAGTCCCCAGCAATGGACATTGTGTCGTCTCTATTGCAGGGAAGTGTGGGAAGTTGATGGATTCGGGGCAGAATATCAGCATGGATCCAGAAAAGGAATATTATGATCGGGATGAGGAAGTGACGATAACGTGTCCCGTAGGATATTCACCCAATTACAGCAAAATCCGATGTATAAGAGCCGACAGCACCAATGTCTGGAATGTGACTGAGGTTTTCTGTATCTACTCACCAAGTAAGTCATACTTCTAACTGGTTCCCACCAAGTGGCCATATCACCTCCTATACCCAAAATGTCCAAATGCCATCTTATGTAACAATATGGAGGATGTTCTATCTACTTCTCCAAAACTCATCCAAATCCAGTATGGAGGAAGCAGTGCAATGGGAGCTCCTCCCCCCTCCCCCCATGGAGCAGAACAATCCTTACATGTCTGCTATGGGACTGAATTTTCAGCCAAACTGTCATTACATAATACGTGGTATACATACGGAGCACGCAGCACCCCATATTGACAGAAAAACACAGAATTGTTGACATTTTTGCAGATTTATTAAAAAAGAAAAACTGAAATATCACATGGTCCTAAGTATTCAGACCCTTTGCTGTGACACTCATATATTTAACTCAGGTGCTGTCCATTTCTTCTGATCATCCTTGAGATGGTTCTACACCTTCATTTGAGCCAAGCTGTGTTTGATTATACCGATTGGACTTGATTAGGAAAGCCACACACCTGTCTATATAAGAACTTACAGCTCACAGTGCATGTCAGAGCAAATGAGAATCTTGAGGTCAAAGGAACTGCCTGAAGAGCTCAGAGACAGAATTGTGGCAAGGCACAGATCTGGCCAAGGTTGCAAAAACATTTCTGCTGCACTTAAAGTTCCTAAGAGCACAGTGGCCTCCTTAATTCTTAAATGGAAGACCATTGGGATGACCAGAACCCTTCCTAGAGCTGGCCGTCCAGCCAAACTGAGCTATCGGGGGAGAAGAGCCTTGGTGAGAGAGGTAAAGAAGAACCCAAAGATCACTGTGGCTGAGCTCCAGAGATGCAGTCGGGAGATGGGAGAAAGTTGTAGAAAGTCAACCATCACTGCAGCCCTCCACCAGTCGGGGCTTCATGGCAGAGTGGCCTGACGGAAGCCTCTCCTCAGTGCAAGACACATGAAAGCCGCATGGAGTTTGCTAAAAAACACCTGAAGGACTCCAAGATGGTGAGAAATAAGATTCTCTGGTCTGATGAGACCAAGATAGAACTTTTTGGCCTTATCTCTAAGCGGTATGTGTGGAGAAAACCAGGCACTGCTCATCATCTGTCCAATACAGTCCTAACAGTGAAGCATGGTGGTGGTGGCATCATGCTGTGGGGGTTTTTTCAGCTGCAGGGACAGGACGACTGGTTACAATCAAGGGAAAGATGAATGTGGCCAAGTACAGGGATATCCTGGATGAAAACCTTCTCCAGAGTGCTCAGGACCTCAGACTGGGCCGAAGGTTTACCTTCCAACAAGACATCGACCCTAAGCACACAGCTAAAATAATGAAGGAGTGGCTTCACAACAACTCCGTGACTGTTCTTGAATGGCCCAGCCAGAGCCCTGACTTAAACCCAATTGAGCATCTCTGGAGATACCTAAAAATGGCCGTCCACCAACGTTTACCATCCATGACAGAACTGGAGAGGATCTGCAAGGAGGAATGGCAGAGGATCCCCAAATCCAGGTGTGAAAAACTTGTTCCATCTTTCCCAAAAAGACTCATCAAAAGGGGCTTCTACTAAATACTGAGCAAAGGGTCTGAATACTTAGGACCATGTGATATTTCAGTTTTTCTTTTTTAATAAATCTGCAAAAATGTCAACAATTCTTTTTTTTTTTTTTTTTCTGTCTTTTAGCCAGTTTTCCTTGTCAAAAGAAGTTTATTGAGTATACAATGTTATAAAGATACATAAAGTAAGTTTACAAGGATCTATAAAGTAAGCTCATTGTTTTACAGTAGGGTTTATATAGGTAAATATCATGAAATTTCAAATATTAAACATTGGGTTCACGTAAACCTAAATTAAAGATATATATCATTTCCTTAGTTACTTTTGTAGGTATTTAAATGATTTATACCTACTATACATATTGTTTACAAGTAGAGTGTATATAGGTCAAATAAATTCTGATAATGAGCTTTAATCGTAAGGTGGAGAAAAGGAAAGAGAAAGAAGAAAAAGGGTTGAAAGGTAGAGGTATGGTCCACAAGGTTGTCCCGCTCATCAGTTTATTATTCTTTTTAGTTCTCTTTGAAGCCTTAGAATGGGTGTCTCTGTAAGTCATTTAATCTGTTACCATGGCAACAGGACAGAGTCATTGAAGTTTGACAGGAACTGTTGTTTTATCCAAGGAGTTAACAATTCTTTGTTTTTCTGTCAATATGGGGTGCTGTGTGTACAATATGGGGTGCTGTGTGTACAATATGGGGGGCTGTGTGTACAATATGGGGTGATGTGTGTACAATATGGGGGGCTGTGTGTACAATATGGGGTGCTGTGTGTACAATATGGGGTGCTGTGTGTACAATATGAGGGGCTGTGTGTACAATATGGGGTGCTGTGTGTACAATATGGGGTGCTGTGTGTACAATATGGGGTGCTGTGTGTACAATATGAGGTGCTGTGTGTACAATATGGGGTGCTGTGTGTACAATATGGGGTGCTGTGTGTACAATATGGGGTGCTGTGTGTACAATATGGGGTGCTGTGTGTATAATATGGGGGGGTGTGTGTACAATATGAGGTGCTGTGTGTACAATATGGAGTGCTGTGTGTACAATATGGGGTGCTGTGTGTACAATATGGGGTGCTGTGTGTACAATATGAGGTGCTGTGTGTACAATATGGGGGGATGTGTGTACAATAATGGGTGCTGTGTGTACAATATGGGGGGCTGTGTGTACAATATGGGGTGCGGTGTGTACAATATGGGGTGCTGTGTGTACAATATGGGGTGCTGTGTGTACAATATGGGGTGTTGTGTGTACAATATGGGGGGCTGTGTGTACAATATGGGGGCTGTGTGTACAATATGAGGTGCTGTGTGTACAATATGAGGGGCTGTGTGTACAATATGGGGTGCTGTGTGTACAATATGGGGTGCTGTGTGTACAATATGGGGTGCTGTGTGTACAATATGGGGTGTTGTGTGTACAATATGGGGTGCTGTGTGTACAATATGAGGTGCTGTGTGTACAATATGGGGTGCTGTGTGTACAATATGGGGAGCTGTGTGTATAATATGGGGGGGTGTGTGTACAATATGAGGTGCTGTGTGTACAATATGGGGGGCTGTGTGTACAATATGGGGTGCTGTGTGTACAATATGGGGTGCTGTGTGTACAATATGGGGTGCTGTGTGTACAATATGGGGAGCTGTGTGTATAATATGGGGTGCTGTGTGTACAATATGGGGTGCTGTGTGTACAATATGGGGGGCTGTGTGTACAATATGGGGTGCTGTGTGTACATTAATGAGGAAAAAAATGAACTTAAATGATTTTAGCAAATGGCTGCAATATAACAAAGAGTGAAAAATTTAAGGGAGTCTGAATACTTTCCGTCCCCACAGTATATATATATATATATATATACTGTATATAATTTTTTTGATTCATATTAGTAAAATAAAGTAAGTGTTACTGCAGATTTAAAGTATACATTGTGTTCTGTAATTCGTTCTGTTTAAAATGACACTAAAATTATTATTCTGGTACAAAGTATTGCAAAGTTATTTACAAATGAATGAAAGGCCGCCTTTTTTTAATCTTGCACTTTTTGCAATGCAACAATAAAAAAAGAAAAAAAAATTCATAAAGATAAAAACATGTCCTTTTTATTCCAAGCAGTTTTTTTGGGGTGTGTGTGCAGTATACTCGGTGGCCACTGGGTGTGTGCAGTACACTCGGTGGCCACTATTGGTTGGTGGTGCAGTACACTCAGGGGCCACTATTGGTTGGTGGTGCAGTACACTCAGGGGCCACTATTGGTTGGTGGTGCAGTACACTGGGTATCCACTATTGGTTGGTGGTGCAGTACACTCAGGGGCCACTATTGGTTGGTGGTGTAGTACACTCGGTGACCACTATTGGTTGGTGGTGCAGTACACTCGGTGACCACTATTGGTTGGTGGTGCAGTCGGCTGTATAAAATTCATTATCTGGTTTCTGATTCTCTCATTGTGTTTTCTTTCATTCCAGCTGTTATTCCGATCATCTCAAATCACTCGGTGTCCTGGAAGTGAGTATGACTTATGATCACTATGTCACATGGTGTCAGGGGCCCTATGATCACTATGTCACGTGGTGTCAGGGGCCCTATGATCACCATGTCACGTGCTGGCAGACGTTGCATGTATACCTTTTTTGTGCATTATTGCTCCTCACATCAGGCAGCCGGTTCCTTTCAATGTACAGCAAATGCGACAAAGAATCTCATACACCTTTTCTGAGCTTCGAGATTTTTTAACTGTGTTTTTTCATGCACAAAAACCTGGCTCTGCTTGCCGAATTAGGGGTGCCATTATTATTATCGGATATACAGGGGCAGGGAGTTCCAGAGGATGGGAGAGGCTCTGTAGAAGTCCTGAAGATGAGCATGGGAGGAGGTAACAAGGGAGCTAGAGAGCAGGAGGTCCTGGGAGGAGCGGAGGGGACAATTTGGGCTATGTTGTGGACGGCCTTGTATGTTGTGTTTAGTATTTAGAATTTTATACGGTGGGGTAGGGGAAGCCAGTGAAGGGATTGGCAGAGAGGTCCAGCAGTCACGGATCGATTAGTGAGGTGTATTCGTCTAGCAGCAGCAATCATAATAGACTGAAGGGGGGAGGAGCCTGTGTAAGGGTCGGCCATTAAGGAGAGAGTTACAGTAGTCAAGGCGGGAAATAATCAAGGAGTGAAGAAGTTGTTTTGTGGTGTCGATAGTCAGGAAGGGTCGAATTCTGTTGATGTTGCGGAGGTTAAAGTGGCAGGATTTAGCCAGTGATTGGATATGGAGGCCATTAATTATGAATGTGTGTGAATGTAGCCTGATTGGAAGGAAAATCTCTCGGACATAAGTAAAACTTGCTAGTAGAAAGTTCTGATGGTGGAATAGAGAAGGATGGAAGGTAGACAGAGCGAAGGTATGAAGGATGGAATCTGTATTTCTTCATTATATCATACCGATCCCCCATCTTCTCTCCTCTCAGGAATATCGGGGTTTCCTGCTGTCTCGGGGTCATTCCTCCGATGGTGGTGAAGCTGATAACCATTCTGGTGATCCTCACTGTCAAGTTCTCCGGCTTTGTAAAGAGAAGATCCTCATCAGTGGAGGAGAGTCCATGCCAAAGACAGCCAGGTAATCCCGACACAGAAGACATTTCTCTGAATGCCCCTGAAATATCATTTTATTCCCTCTTGGTCCAACCAGTAGAGCTGGGGGTTTTTTCCACTTCCATTAACAGGGTGACAACATCATTTGTCCTGTAGTTAAATGACACAGCAGTGTTGTCACCATGCGAACAGGGGAGGCTTAGTGGACACATATGAGAAGAAAATAGCCAACCCAACCAACTTGTAACCAATGGGATATTTTAGGCACCAATAAAATTAGACGATGATATGAATAAGTTTAACCAGTTCCCACCCAGGCCAATTCAGACATTTCCCTCCTACATGGAAAAATCCTGTATTTTTTTTACTAGAAAATTACTCAGAACCCCCAAACATTATATGTGAGTTTTTTGTTTTTATTTTTTTAGCAGAGACCCTAGAGAATATAATGGTGGTCGTAGCAATTTTTTTTTATGTCACACAGTATTTGTGCAGCGATTTTGCAATAAATTTTTGGGAAAAAAATACACTTACTACCCCAATTTTTTTGTAAAATATAAACAATGATGTTACGCTGAGTAAATAGGTGCCTAACATGTCACGCTTTAAAATTGTGCGTGGAACGGCGCCAAACTATGGTTCTTAAAAATCTCCATAGGCGATGTTTTAAACATTTTTACAGGTTATTAGTTTAGGGTTACAAAGGAGGTCTAGTAGAAGAATTATTGCCCTCACTATAACGTTCATGGCGATACCTCACATTGGTGGTGCGAACACTGTTTACATATATAGGCGCGACCTACGTATGCGTTCGCTTCTGCATGCAAACAAGAGAGGATGCGGGCACTTTCATTTTTTTTTATTTTATTTTTATTTTTGTCCCTTTAAAACATTTTTTAACACTTTTATTTCTATCACAAGGCATTTCTATACCTTGTGATAGAAATAAGGCATGACAGGTCCTCTTTATGGAGACGTCTGAGGTCTAAAAGACCCCAAATATCTCCTCTATCCTGTAAAGCATAAGATAAAAAAACATTGATCTCTGCTTTCTAGGAAAAAAAATGCCAACGTTTACATCTGCAAGAGCCAGAAGTGACGTCATGATGTCGCTTTTGGCCTGCCAGGACCATAAAGATGGCCCGGGACCATGGCCAGCTTTCGGGTTTCTCCCGGCGCCACTGCTAGATTGGATCTCGGGCTCTCCAATCGCACGGGAGAGCACGGAAAGTCGCCAATGGACAGCAGGAACTAAAGAAGAAAGAAAAAATAAAGGTGATTTTCTTTCTCCTTCAGTAGGGCCCCTGGGGTTGTAAGGGACCTATGCAGGTCCATATACTCCACTGGATACACATAATTAGATCCTCCTGGCACCCCATTGTTCCTTCTGCAGCCATAGGGGTCTCCCTGGGTTTCAAGACAAGGATTGTTTTTGGGGATCTCTGCAGTTTGCTTCCTATAGGCCTGTAGCATACCCCAGTAGCCAATATCTTCAGGGAAGCCTCCCATAAGTGTTTATTCTACATATGGGGCATTCGCTGCAAATTCGAGCACTGCACTGCAAGATTGCCGGGAAGCCTCCCATGGAGGCGGAGTATTTTTGGGTTTTTTTGTTTAATTTTTTTTTCTTGAGGTCCCCTTGTTAAAGGGGGCTTCCAGATTCCAGACAGATTCTCGCAGACCCCCAAAACCACTGGGCCAGGGTTGTGGGGGATGAGGCCCTTGTCCCCATCAACATGGGGACAAGGTGCTTTGGGGGGACCCCAAAGCACCTTTCCCAAGTTGAGGGCATGTGGACAGGTATGGTTCAGGAGAGGGGGGCACTCACTTGTTCCCCCCTATCCTGGCCTGCAAGGCTGCTTGCTCGAATAAGGGTCTGGTGTGGTTTTGGGGGGGACGCCACGCCAATTTTTTATTTTATTTTTTGGCGTGGAGTTCCCCTTAAAATCCATACCAGACCCGAAGGGCCTGGTATGGACTGGGGGGACCCCACGCTATTTTTATTTCTTGATTTTTCTGTATATTGCCGGGACCCGACAATTCATTACAGCCGCAAGCAAGCTTACATGACATTTTTTCCCTTACAAATGTCATTTTGCTATGGCACTGTAATAAACATGGGAAAGATGCGCCACTTTACAGACAGACTAAGGACACCCCCAGGCACGGTATTTAAAGGAATATTTAATTTTGATTGTTTCACTTTAACCATTATTAAAATCACTGCTCCCGAAAAAACGGTCATTTTAAAAACTTTTTTTGCGTTGATACATGTCCCCTGGGGCAGGACCCGGGTCCCCAAACACTTTTTATGGCAGTAACTTGCATATAAGCCTTGACAATGTTCATGTTCGTGTCCCATAGACTTTAATAGGGTTCACATGTTCGCATAAATTTTTTGTCTGTTAGCATGTTCTGGTGCAAACCAAACCGGGGCGTGTTTGGCTCATCCCTAGTTTATTATCTCAACACAACATCTAAGCGTGAGACTGGTGTTCACAGCAACATCTCCATGACATTTTCATGGGGTGAAACCCTGGAGTGAAGGCCATGTGCCAGGAAGTGCCTCAGATATTTACTAAGTCTCCTAACGTGCACAGCAGCCCCCCACCCTCCAAGTCTGGTGATTGGCCAGGTATTAAACATCCTTCGTTTAGAATGTTAACTCTAGCACACCCTGCTGGAGCAAACTTAGCATAACATGTGACTGAGATAATACACATCAGCCAGTTAAACTGAATAAAGCTCAAAAATACAAAAAGATAAAAAATACTACATCCTCACACTCCAATGGAATATTTAAAGTTTTAGAAGAACCCCTCACCCCATCAGCGTTACCCCGGGGATCGGAGTAACCTTGCGTGCTGGGGGACTTCTGAGGGTCCGGTACCCAACACCAAATCTAACCCTTATCTTCCCCTAACCTGTGACCCGAACCAACACTAATCTCCCTGAATCCCAACCCAAACTTTAAAACTTCACCCCAACCTTAACCTAACCCCAAAGGTTAACCCTTAACATTAAGTTCAAATCTAAGAAGCAGATGAGGACCTGCTAAACAGACAATGTTGTCTCTGACCCATGAGAGATTTTGGGTTTAAACACCAAATCCCATGTGCAGCATTCCTGTCCTCTCAGCCATGCCTGTCCTAAAGTTTCTTCTCTATAAGTCTACAGGAAGCCTTGTCTGCCCATCTTTTGGTTTCCATCACCATAAATGTGCTGAAATTGTTTTCTCTCCTCAGATGTGAATATGGAGAAATCCTCCCACCAGGCAAGGAGCAACCTCTACTATAAGGTGAGACCTCCATTGCTACAGCTACAACTGACCTTTCTTTGATAACAGAACAATCTAAAATGGAATAAAACCTCTGATTGGCTATGTGGCCAAATTTAAAGGAGAAGTCCAGCCTGAGCTCGTTTGGCTGAGCTTCTCCTTAGGGTCACTGGAGTGAAATTTGTTTTGCACTCCTGTGACCCATTTTCTCTGATGACGTCACTGGAATCAATCCAGGTACCGTGTCATCACGATAATAAAGTCTGGATCCACCAGGTGCCTGGACTGATACCTGTCTCATCGAGCTGCTGAGAGCCTGAGAATGCCGCTCCCTGCCCCTCAACAGCTCATTGCTCCAGTGAGTGTGGAGGAGCAAAGAGGAGAGCTGCTGATTGACAGTCACTAGCACTCCTCTCTGGGATCTGTGAGAACCGAGCCATCAGTGGTGTTCGATCACTCGGTGCTTAGTGCAGAGGTGGTGGGGGACAGATGCAGCATCGGTCCCATGCTGCATCCACCTAGGTAAGTATAAAAGGGGTAAAAAAATAACCCATACTTCTCTTTTAATGAAAAAGCAGAACTGTCTATAACTTGTCCTCAGGACCAATGACTGATATTCGGAGCTCCGGTGAAGAATTTTCAGTGACCATTGCTGGTTTATGAATTCAGGAAGGATTCAGGCTCACTTGTCCAGTTTGCTTGCCGAGCCCTATTGGTTAATATCATAGACACCAATCACTCTGACCCATGCCATGGTTGTCAAATCACCGGTTCGGACCCGGTACTTACTAACACTCAGAAGCTTGTGACAGACCCAACCAGGGCAGAGGCATTTGGAGGGGACTACAGGGTGGCCTTCTTCCTACTGACTATGGGCCCAGGCTTTTGAGGGAGCACTACTCTTTGGAAGGTGTGTGCCTGGGGGGGGGCCTTGGAGTGGTCTTGCTTCAGATTCTGGTCCATTTCTCCCCAAAACACACAGATTTGGGGCCTTTGTGCCCAAACCAGCAATGTCTGCTTCAGACTTTGAGACTCAGAGCAGATGTTAATCAGCTCAAAACAATCTGATGCTGGGGTCTCCTGCTTTATTCTGTTTACTAAGGTGTCTATCTCCCATTGTATCATTTTCCCATTGTGTGCCTCCTAGGTGTGCATTCCCATTGGTTATTGAGTCACCTATTGTTTCTGTCTGTCTGCTCATCTCTTGGAGATGTGATTAATATTGTGTCCACTTTACCTTGTTACTGAACTATTTGTCAGAAACCATGAATCAGACTAAGACAGAAGTACAGTTAAATCACGCTTGTTTAACAATAATAAAAAAAGGCAAACAGAGTAAACTTAGTCAAAACATAGCCAGAGTTCAGGAATCGGAACAGATAGTCAGACAAGCCAAAACGTCAGGGAGCCAGAGATCAGCATCGTAGAACAGCAAGCAGGATCTGGAGCCAGAAGGAATGTCAGCCAACCAAGTCTTTAATAGGAACACAAGAGAGCGTCTCTAGAGATGTGACCAGGAGGAAGGCAGAGATTATCTGGACTGGACGACTTAAGTAGGCAGGACTGACGAGCAGGATATCATCAACAGGTGAGTCACTGTGGAGAGATAGGAGCTGGCAATTAGCTGACAGCTGAGCGGCCAGCTCAGAGAAGGAAGGGCTGGGCCCAGCCCTGACACTATTGTGGGATGTTATATGTCTATGTTGATTCACTTACTGTTATTTTTACAGTTTGCATTGTTTAGGATAATGTGATCAAACTCTTATCTGATCTTGCATGCTATATATTCTATGTGAATTTACAATAAAGAGTTCCAGTTTGCACCTAAGCTAGTGTCGTCTAGATCTTAGATACAATATTCCGCTATAATACCGGGTTCCTGGTTCCAGAGTGGAGGAATCTGTATCTTAGCGGAAGCCATCAGGCTGGGAGCCAGGCTTTCTGTCACAAAGCTTACCATAGATTCTCATAGTGGAAGGTCAATGAGGTCCACAGATTGGGAGGAAATTGTTCATGAAAGGAGAACTCACATTATATATAGAGATTGGGATGGAAAAGATGCTTGTAAGACAAAGTCAAACACACTGTGTCCTTCACCATGGGGCTCACAGGTATCACTCGCCACATATTATAATGTGTACTATACAAAATCATATAGAATCTTTATAACTGGTATGTTTTTTATTTTAATAAAGATTTCATATAAAAACATATAAAATGCAGATATCACTGTTGCAGATTCAGGGTGGCCATACATCAGGAGAACCTCTCAGTCTGCCCTATGGCTCATACAACCAATATATCTGCTCATTGGACACAATGATTTACGTATCTAATATCAGTTTAGGATGTCATAGGAAGATTCACAGATGATTAGACGATAACTTCTCAACGCATTTCATGAAACAAAGATCCTCTTCCTCAGGAGACTATGGGACGTATTGTTATGAAACTCCCAGAATCCCAGCCAGGACCTCTGTAAGGGGTTTTAGTAAAGTAGTTAATATGATACGAGTTCTATCTGGAGCGTCTTTCTTTTTATGATCCTGCTGGATATTGTGCTTCATCAGAGACACTTTTTTCAGAGAAGGACGGACTGTATACACTGTGGAGGATCTGTTAAGCACAGCACAGTACATTTACTGCGAGCGAGCGGCACAGCCGGGTACCGCGACTTACCCATACATCACTGTGAACTTCCAGATTTTTGCGTGCGGATGCACACCCCCTGTTGACCCGTGCTGTGATTGGACAAAGCACAAGTTTGTCTGCAGATTTCAACCAATGATTTTGGCTGATACCTGATGTAACGAAACATCCCACACTCCGCTTGAGTGCTTTCGTCATATACCACTTCCTCCCAGTCTGAATATAGATATCAGATATTCCAACCACTCACAAGCACAAAACAAGACAATACCTGTTTAGTTGTTGAACATGGACTCTTTTATTAGAACCAAAATACAAGTCTTATATACAGTAAAAGAGGAGGTTCCTCCCTCCTGCTCATATTACTCTAACAATACACCTGTAACCAGAAACCTAATTAACATGAGCTAGTTTACTAAATCATTTACCCAGACTAGGTAACTCAGAGATATGACCCCTCAGTGTAGACTTCACATCTCCGAGGTTAATGACTATACAATACACATTATTGTAAATATCAACACAGAACTCCTTCATACAATAGCAAGGTTAATTAGCACAAACAACAATGGGTGAAATACTCTTAGAAGCCACACTAGTAGACAACAGGAGACCCAGGGCTTTCCAGATCTCATTAATCAGCATTCCTTTCACATATATCTGCTATATGAGTCCCAAGCATGCAGAGACCATCATGGCCTCCTTAATAATGTCCTTTTGCATTACATAACAGAATATCTTCCTAAATGCTTGTAGCTCCCTCAAATGCCAGGGCCCATAGTTGGTAGGTAAGAGGCTAGCATTCGGTCCCCTCCAAAAGCCTCTCTCCTGGGTGAGTCTGTCACACCTGATGATTGGCTGTGGCCAATCACAGCACAGAGTTCTGTGTTTACAAACACACAGAACTCTGTACACAGACAGAAATCTCTCTGTTTCCAGTGGCGTACCAATGGAGGAGCCCGCCCAGGGTGCTACACATTGGGTGGGGGGTGTCAGGCCGGCATCGCTTATTCAGCATTTCTGCTTCCCATTTCAACCATAGGGAACTTTGACCGTTTGTAACAGTCTCCGCAAAGATGGTGCCAGCCCACAGAGGGGAAATGATGCATACGGCAGCAGGAAGTGCCCGCTGGAATGCATTTCTGACCCCATTTTCTGGTCCCTGTGGTTGGCATGCTTTCCACATTGCAGAACCACGCTTTTCTTCAAGCTTTACATCCCAGAGAACACCCCAGAAATGTTTACATCCTTATTCCACTATCAGTTGTCACTCTAGGAAGGAAGTGTGTTACTGCCAGCATCACCAGATGAAAATAAAAGAAACTCCAGAAAAAATGCATCCACCAGCTGTTTTTGAAATGATATTTTGTATCTGATTGATATATATTATTGGAATTAACATTATAAACTAAAACATTAGATGGAGACATACAGAGGGAGGGGTCAGTGCTCTACATGGGGGTGGAGCCACTGCTGATTATTTTATTGTGTGCAAATTTCCCCTTGAGCTATTGGACTCTGTATACAACAGACTTTTTTTAGCAGGAAGTGAGGAGAGACTGGAAAACATGTGAGAAGGAGTCAGAAGCTCCCCCTTCTGGCTGGATAGTACAATACATACTATTGATGAACAATATGTCCCACTTACCTGATTTGTTTATGATATAATTTAGTCCTGACTGTAACAAGTAAAGAAAAGATATGTAGGCCTAATATGCTTCCCCTTTCATGGACTAGCCTGATGTAAGGAATGAAAGAGAGGCTTTGGCTGCTACAGGCAACACAGGCAGTTCTTTATTCAGAATTAAGGCTGCAGTGTGCCCCAGGGCCATAGATTATTTTATTTCCTGTAGGGGGTTCAGCCTTGGGTACCATGGGTAACATACTTAGCGGCCCTTTACAGGCTGCACCACCCCCTGCTGCCTCGTCAGCCAGTAGGTAGTTGAAGCTTCCTCAAAAGTCCTGACATCACCCAGGATTCCCCGATGCCCAGCATGTTAGTTTTTTAAGCAAATGTAGTGGATAGGTTGTGGCTGTGAAAGGAGACAAGCTGTGCATCTCCTGGACCTAGTTGTCCCACAGCTCCACTAGCCTAGCTGCTGTGCCATTGAAATATGCTCCAGGGGGGTTTCGACCCCCCCCCCCGGATCCCCCTTATCTACGTCCCTAGTGCACCAGCATGGAGGATTAAAGGATGGAAATGTCTCCACATCGCCCTCTAGTCATAATTGCTACGAGAAGCCGCCTCCTGTTCTCAGCACTCAGAGTTTCCCCCATATTCTAGATATGTGTGCGGGGATACTATGTACACTGCCAGAGTTCTATCTCCTATGTATGAGTCTCAGGATTTTATCATCAATATTTATTTCCAGGTGACTGAAGATCAGAAGATAAATGATAATGCAGAAGATGCTCCGGATCTGCTCTTTAAGAATATGGAGGTGACCACGCCCTGTGATGTGTACAAGTCTGCCTGCTGTGCCCACTGACAGATGAAAGTAAAAAAAAGAATTGCCGGAAAAAATAAAAAAAAATGGTTTGGGGTCCCACCACCAAGTCCATACCAGGCCCTTTTGGCCCTTTGGGTCAACATGAATGGCTTTGTTCCCCCACCGGAAAGCACCTTGTCCCCATGTTGATGAGGACAAGGGCCTCTTCCCGAAAACCCTGGGTGGTGGATGTTGGGGTCTGCAGGCAGGGAACTTAATGGAATTTGGAAGCCCCCATTAACAAGGGGGCCCTCAGAACCCGTCCCCCATGTGAATGAGTATGGGGTACATTGTACCAAAAAAAGTGTCAAAAGTAAATAAAAACACACACAGGTTTTTGACAATCCCTTCATAAAAAAGGAAGTAATAAAAAAGTCCCCTGATGTAGATCCTACCTCAATCACAGCACTTCGCCCGTGAGGAAGACTCACCGCCGAATGCCTGCTTCTCCGTCTGACAGTTTTTAAATAGGTAAGGGGCGGGGTCACGTGGTGACATCACAGGGTGGCCCCGTCCCCTTGAGACATCACTGACCGGTGCATGCTGGGTCGATGACATCACAAGGGAGCCCCACCACTTACCTATTTAAGAACAGTCACTGGGAGGAGCAGGCATTAAGCGGTCAGACGTTGATGAGTCTTTTTTTCGGGTCCTGAGGTTCCGTCGTGATTGACAATGGATCTGTATCGGGGGACATTGTTTTTTAATTTTTATTTTAAAAAAATTATTAAAGGAATTGTCCAAAACTTGTGTACTGCTTTTATTTATTTTTGACACTTTTTAAGGTAAATGAGACCCAAAGGGCCTGGTATGCATAGGGGGACCCCACGCCGTTTGTCGGCAATAGATTGCAGCCCTGAAGTAAATTTAGATGCCATTTGTTTTCTTTAAAAATGCCAGTTTTGCTGCAGCAGGTTCTATACATTGTACAGATGCGCCACTTTACAGGCAGACTAAGGGGACCCCCAGGCACTATATTTACATAGTTACATAGTTAGTCAGGTTGAAAAAAATACACAAGTCCATCTACTTCAGCCAAATAATAAAAAATAAAAAAAACACAATCCCATATACACAATCCTATACCCACAGTTGATCCAGAGGAAGGGGAAAAACCCCAGCAAAGTATGATCCAATTTGCTACAGCAGGGGGAAAAAAATCCTTCCTGATCCCCCAAGAGGAATTTTTCATTTTTATTGTTTCACTTTAAGCATCAATGAAATCACTGCTCCTGAAAAAACGGTAGTTTAAAAAAAACATTTTTTTCATTGATGCATGTATCGCCATCCCTCTTCTATGGCCAATAACTTGCATATAAGCCTTTAAAATGGGCACTTTTGATTTTTCATGTTTGGGTCCCATAGACTTTATTAGATTTAGCGGCTCGGGGCCGAACTTTCCCCCGTTCAGCAGCAAATTCATTTTGAAAAAGGAGATTTTGAAAACTTGTCATCTCCTCTCTCCTGTGTCTCTGAAGCCTGTCCCCCTCCTCTCTCCTGTGTCTCTGCAATCTGTCACCCTCCTCTCTCCTGTGTCTCTGAATCCTGTCCCCCTCCTCTCTCCTGTGTCTCTGCAGTCTGTCACCCTCCTCTCTCCTGTGTCTCTGCAGTCTGTCACCCTCCTCTCTCCTGTGTCTCTGCAATCTGTCACCCTCCTCTCTCCTGTGTCTCTGCAGCCTGTCACCCTCCTCTCTCCTGTGTCTCTGCAGCCTGTCACCCTCTTCTCTCTTGTGTCTCTGCAGTCTGTCACCCTCCTCTCTCCTGTGTCTCTGCAGTCTGTCACCCTCCTCTCTCCTGTGTCTCTGCAGCCTGTCACCCTCTTCTCTCTTGTGTCTCTGCAGTCTGTCACCCTCCTCTCTCCTGTGTCTCTGCAGTCTGTCACCCTCCTCTCTCCTGTGTCTCTGCAGTCTGTCACCCTCCTCTCTCCTGTGTCTCTGCAGTCTGTCACCCTCCTCTCTCCTGTGTCTCTGCAGTCTGTCACCCTCCTCTCTCCTGTGTCTCTGCAGTCTGTCACCCTCCTCCCTCCTGTGTCTCTGCATCCTGTTACCCTCCTCTCTCCTGTGTCTCTGCAGCCTTTCACCTTCATCTCTCCTGTGTCTCTGCAGTCTGTCACCCTCCTCTCTCCTGTGTCTCTGAATCCTGTCCCCCTCCTCTCTCCTGTGTCTCTGCAATCTGTCACCCTCCTCTCTCCTGTGTCTCTGAATCCTGTCCCCCTCCTCTCTCCTGTGTCTCTGCAGTCTGTCACCCTCCTCTCTCCTGTGTCTCTGCAGTCTGTCACCCTCCTCTCTCCTGTGTCTCTGCAATCTGTCACCCTCCTCTCTCCTGTGTCTCTGCAGCCTGTCACCCTCCTCTCTCCTGTGTCTCTGCAGCCTGTCACCCTCTTCTCTCTTGTGTCTCTGCAGTCTGTCACCCTCCTCTCTCCTGTGTCTCTGCAGTCTGTCACCCTCCTCTCTCCTGAGTCTCTGCAGCCTGTCACCCTCTTCTCTCTTGTGTCTCTGCAGTCTGTCACCCTCCTCTCTCCTGTGTCTCTGCAGTCTGTCACCCTCCTCTCTCCTGTGTCTCTGCAGTCTGTCACCCTCCTCTCTCCTGTGTCTCTGCAGTCTGTCACCCTCCTCTCTCCTGTGTCTCTGCAGTCTGTCACCCTCCTCTCTCCTGTGTCTCTGCAGTCTGTCACCCTCCTCCCTCCTGTGTCTCTGCATCCTGTTACCCTCCTCTCTCCTGTGTCTCTGCAGCCTTTCACCTTCATCTCTCCTGTGTCTCTGCAACCTGTCACCCTCCTCTCTCCTGTATCTCTGCAGCCTTTCACCCTCCTCTCTCCTGTGTCTCTGCAGTCTGTCACCCTCCTCTCTCCTGTGTCTCTGCAACCTGTCACCCTCCTCTCTCCTGTATCTCTGCAGCCTTTCACCCTCCTCTCTCCTGTGTCTCTGCAGTCTGTCACCCTCCTCTATCCTGTATCTCTGCAGCCTTTCACCCTCCTCTCTCCTGTGTCTCTGCAGTCTGTCACCCTCCTCTCTCCTGTGTCTCTGCAACCTGTCACCCTCCTCTCTCCTGTGTCTTTTTTTTCATTGATGCATGTATCGCCATCCCCCTTCTATGGCCAATAACTTGCATATAAGCCTTTAAAATGGGCACTTTTGATTTTTCATGTTTGGGTCCCATAGACTTTATTAGATTTAGCGGCTCGGGGCCGAACTTTCCCCCGTTCAGCAGCAAATTCATTTTGAAAAAGGAGATTTTGAAAACTTGTCACCCTCCTCTCTCCTGTGTCTCTGAAGCCTGTCCCCCTCCTCTCTCCTGTGTCTCTGCAGTCTGTCACCCTCCTCTCTCCTGTGTCTCTGCAATCTGTCACCCTCCTCTCTCCTGTGTCTCTGAATCCTGTCCCCCTCCTCTCTCCTGTGTCTCTGCAGTCTGTCACCCTCCTCTCTCCTGTGTCTCTGCAATCTGTCACCCTCCTCTCTCCTGTGTCTCTGCAGCCTGTGTCTCTGCAGTCTGTCACCCTCCTCTCTCCTGTGTCTCTGCAGTCTGTCACCCTCCTCTCTCCTGTGTCTCTGCAGTCTGTCACCCTCCTCTCTCCTGTGTCTCTGCATCCTGTTACCTCCTCTCTCCTGTGTCTCTGCAGCCTTTCACCTTCATCTCTCCTGTGTCTCTGCAGTCTGTCACCCTCCTCTCTCCTGTGTCTCTGCACTCTGTCACCCTCCTCTCTCCTGTGTCTCTGCAGTCTGTCACCCTCCTCTCTCCTGTGTCTCTGCAGTCTGTCACCCTCCTCTCTCCTGTGTCTCTGCAGTCTGTCACCCTCCTCTCTCCTGTGTCTCTGCAGTCTGTCACCCTCCTCTCTCCTGTGTCTCTGCAGCCTGTCACCCTCCTCTCTCCTGTGTCTCTGCAGCCTTTCACCTTCATCTCTCCTGTGCCTCTGCAGTCTGTCACCCTCCTCTCTCCTGTGTCTCTGCACTCTGTCACCCTCCTCTCTCCTGTGTCTCTGCAGTCTGTCACCCTCCTCTCTCCTGTGTCTCTGCAGTCTGTCACCCTCCTCTCTCCTGTGTCTCTGCAGTCTGTCACCCTCCTCTCTCCTGTGTCTCTGCAGTCTGTCACCCTCCTCTCTCCTGTGTCTCTGCATCCTTTTACCCTCCTCTCTCCTGTGTCTCTGCAGCCTTTCACCTTCATCTCTCCTGTGTCTCTGCAGCCTGTCACCCTCCTCTCTCCTGTATCTCTGCAGCCTTTCACCCTCCTCTCTCCTGTGTCTCTGCAGTCTGTCACCCTCCTCTCTCCTGTGTCTCTGCAGTCTGTCACCCTCCTCTCTCCTGTGTCTCTGCAACCTGTCACCCTCCTCTCTCCTGTATCTCTGCAGCCTTTCACCCTCCTCTCTCCTGTGTCTCTGCAGTCTGTCACCCTCCTCTCTCCTGTATCTCTGCAGCCTTTCACCCTCCTCTCTCCTGTGTCTCTGCAGTCTGTCACCCTCCTCTCTCCTGTGTCTCTGCAGCCTGTCACCCTCTTCTCTCCTGTGTCTCTGCAGTCTGTCACCCTCCTCTCTCCTGTGTCTCTGCACTCTGTCACCCTCCTCTCTCCTGTGTCTCTGCAGTCTGTCACCCTCCTCTCTCCTGTGTCTCTGCAGTCTGTCACCCTCCTCTCTCCTGTGTCTCTGCAGTCTGTCACCCTCCTCTCTCCTGTGTCTCTGCATCCTGTTACCCTCCTCTCTCCTGTGTCTCTGCAGCCTTTCACCTTCATCTCTCCTGTGTCTCTGCAGCCTGTCACCCTCCTCTCTCCTGTATCTCTGCAGCCTTTCACCCTCCTCTCTCCTGTGTCTCTGCAGCCTGTCACCCTCTTCTCTCCTGTGTCTCTGCAGTCTGTCACCCTCCTCTCTCCTGTGTCTCTGCACTCTGTCACCCTCCTCTCTCCTGTGTCTCTGCAGTCTGTCACCCTCCTCTCTCCTGTGTCTCTGCAGTCTTTCACCCTCCTCTCTCCTGTATCTCTCCAGCCTGTCACCCTGCTCTCTCCTGTGTCTCTGCAGTCTGTCACCCTCCTCTCTCCTGTGTCTCTGCAGCCTGTCACCCTCCTCTCTCCTGTGTCTCTGCAGTCTGTCACCTGTGTCATCTTTCAGAATTTAGGCTGCAGTGCACCACATGCCCCAAATTTTTTTTTTTCCCTTGGGGGTTTAGCCCTGGGTATCCAGGGGTACATAATTAGCATGCCTTTACAGGCTGCACCACCCCCTACTGCCTCCTCAGCCAATAGGTAGCTGAAGCTTCCTCAAAACTCCATCTCTCCTGACATCACCCTGGATTCCCCGTATCCCAGCGGGGTGGCAGCATGTTTGTTTTTTATGCAAATGTAGTAGACAGGTTGCGACTGTGACAGGAGACAATCTGTGCATCTCCTGGAGCTGGTAGTCCCACAGCTCCACTAGCCTGCCTGCTGTGTCATTGACATATGCTCTGGGGGGTTCTACCCCTCTGATCCCCCCTTATCTACGTCCCTAGTGCACCAGCATGGAGGAATAAAGGATATGAATGTTCCCACATCACCCTCTAGTGATAATTGCTACGAGAAGCCACCTCCTCTTCTCAGCACTCAGAGTTTCTCCCGTATTTTATATGTGTGTGTGGGAATAACATGTACACTGCCAGAGTTCTATCTCCTCTCTATGATTCTCAGGATTTTATCATCATTATTTATTTCCAGGTGACTGAAGATCAGAAGATGCCTGAGGATGCAGAAGATGACCTGGATCTGATCTATGAGAATATGGAGGTGACCCCGCCCTGTGATGTGTATACGTCCACCTGCTAAGCGAAGAACATTTCATAATAAGACCAGAAATATTTCCTCTTGCAACTGAGTGTGTACAGGAGGCTCTGCGCACCACGAATGACATCATCGATCTGCATCATCCATCATATCACTCTATCATCCCTCCATAGTATCCCACCATCATATCACTCTATTATACCACCTTCTGGGATTTTACATGTTTGTAGATTCTTCTCACGTTCTCTTCTATCACTATAAAGCAATTTTTATTTTTAAATCCATAAAACCAGAATGTGACCATTATTTGTGTGTTCCAATCCTGGCAAATAATGACGCAAGAGTCACAGATTTTCTGATGGGCTTCTCCAGTTTTTTATCTCAATCATCCTAATGAGGAACGTTCACTCAGCAACATGAAAAATATAAAAGGTCCAAAAATTATACAATGAATAATTTGAACAAAAAAACCCACAAATCACAGCTATAAAAATCTCTATTGTACAGGACACCAGGGAAGGATCCTTCATGGGAGATATGTGCCCCCATTATTTTGGTTGTAGTCCCTTTAAGAGGGATGAAAAGAAGCTCTGTGAAATACTAATCCATGCAGGGTGAGGGACTTCAGGGTGATCCACTAAAGAGATAAAACTGATTTACAGTTTCCTGGGATTAATAATTGCTGATATGGGACCCGTAATGCAGAGGCTCTGAGAGATTTTAGGTGGGAAAGAGTCTCAAACCCTGACTATGGATTCTGTGGTAATAAAAAGGTTAATCCGCCTGCAAGAGATGGCTGAGAAGGGCAGGATGTTCTCTGTGTGCCCTCATACAATTTATTATACTTTTGAGCTTTAGATGGCAGAAGAGCACCCATCCCCTGCCTGTATGTTCTCTGCAGTCTAATCTGCAATACCTGATCTGAACTCTATATGGAAGCAGAGTTCCTATCCTCTTCCTGTGTGTGTTTTTTTTTTCAATAGATAAATGACACAGACTGCAATACCTGATCTGATCTCTAGATGGCAGCAGAGTTCCCATCCTCAGAATGCCCTATCTGCAGTCTCTGACACACACTACAATATATGGCAGATGGCAGCAGAGTACCCATCCTCTGCCTTTGTGCTCTATGTGGTCATTGACACACTTTGAAATGCCCTATGTAATCTCTAGATGGCAGCAGAGTACCCATCCTTTGCCTGCGTGTTTACTGTTGTCTCTAATACAATCTCCAATACCTGTTCTGAGCTCTAGATGGCAGCAGAGTATTCACCCTTCATCTGTAAGTTCTTTTCAGCTACAGACACATACTGAAATACCTGATCTGAGCACTAGATGACAGCAGAGTGCCTATACTTGTCCTTATCTTCTCTTCAATCTCTGGCACACACAAGTATATCCAAACTGAGCTCAGCATGACAGCAGAATTCCCAACCTCTACCTGTATGTTCTCTGCACCCCCTGACACACACTACAATACCAAATCTGAGCTCTAGATGGCAGCAGAGATCCCACCCTCTGCCTGTGTATGCTATGCAGCCCACTTGCACACACTGCAATACCCTATCTGAGCTCCAGATGGCAGCAGTAGTTCCATCCTCTGCCTGTGTGTTTTCTGCAGTCCTTGACACACACTACAATACTTGATCTGATCCCTAGATGGCAGCAGAGTTCCCAAACTTGTCCTATGCCTTTTCTGCAGTCCTTGACACACTCTGCAACAACCTATGTGAGCTCTAGATGGCAGCAGAGTTCCTGTACTTTCCTGCAATCCCTGACACACACAAACATACCCGATCTGAGCTATAAATGGCATCAAAGTTCCCATCCTCGGCATTTGTCTTATCTGCAGTCTCTGACACACATTACAATATATGATCTGAGCTCCAAATGGCAGCAGAGTGCTCATCCTCTGCCCATATGTTTTCTGCACCCCCGGGACACACACTATAATATCAAATCTGAGCTCCAGATGGCAGCAGAATTCCCACCCTCTCCCTGTGTGCTCTATATTCTGCAATATTTGATCTGAGCTGTAGACATCAACAAAGTACTCATCCTTGGTTTGCGTCTTCACTGCAGTCCCAGACACATTGCAATACCTAATCTGCACACTAGATGGCAGCAGGTTACAGATTGTTGTGTTAAAGCCCTACTCCAGCTAAAATTTTTATATATATTTTTTAAAATACTTAATTGTTCCGCCTTTCTCTGCAATCCGTGACACACACTGCAATACTGGACCTGAACTCCAGATGGCAGCAGAGATCCCATCCTCTGCCTGTGCGTTCTTTGAAATGCCTAATACAATCTGCAGTACTTGATTTGAGCTTTAGATGGCAGAAGAGTACCTGTCCTCTGTCTGTAAGTTCTTTTTAGTAACTGATACTCAATGCAATACCTGATCTGAGCTCCAGGTGGAAGCAGAGTTCCTAAAATTGTCCCATATCTTCTCTGTAAAACCTGACACATTCTGCAAAATTTGATCTGAGCTGTAGATGGCAGCAAAGTACTCATCCTTGGCCTGTGTCTTCTCTGCAGTCCCAGACACATTGATTTGAGCTGTAGATGGCAGCAGGTTACAGATTGTTGTTTTAAAGCCCAACTCCCGCTAATTATATATATATATATATATATATATATATATATATATATATATATATATATATATATATATATATATATATTTAATGATTTAATTGTTCTGCCTTTCTTCTTTCTCTCATTGTTCTTCTCTCATCTCATCTGACCGCCCTCCCCCCTAGTCACTGTGGTGGTACTATGGGCAAAACATCCTGTAGTCTCACTGACTCTCCTATGACATAACAGAGTACCTGTATTTGGCCACCACAACTGATAATGTGGCCAATAGACAGGAAGTCAGCATTGGGTTATTTTCATCTCATATAATTGTGTTCCTGACACTGAGACCTGATGTTCTCCTTTCTGTTCTCATTTCACATAAGCACACGGACCGTTCATCAGTGTCAGAGGGGCACCGCTGTCTCCTGGGGTCACTCTGTGTGCCATTGTCCAGGATGAGGGTCTCCGCTGTGATCTGGGGGTCCCTCTGCCTTATTGGTAAGTTTGGGAAGATTCATAAATACATAAATATTACGGGTGAGAGGGATATAGGATGAGGGGATCCCCCATAAATTGGGGTCCCTCTGAATGTCACTGTCTGGGATGAGGGTCTCCACTATGATGTTGGGTCCCCCTCTTCATCAGTGTCTGGATTGAGGGGCTCTGCTGTGATCTGGGGTCCCTCTCTTCATCAGAGCCTGGGATGAGGGGCTCTGCTGTGATCTGGGGTCCCCCTCTTTATCAATGTCTGGATTGAGGGGCTCTGCTGTGATCTGGGGTCCCTCTCTTCATCAGTGTCTGAATTGAGGGGATCTCCTGTGATCTGGGGTCCCTCTCTTCATCAATGTCTGTGGTGAGGGGCTTCTATGTGATCTGGGGTTCCTCTCTTCATCAGAGTCTGGGATGAGGGGCTCCTCTGTGATCTGGGTTCTTTCTCTTAATCACTGTCTGGGATGAGGGGCTCTGCTGTGATCTGGGGTCCCTCTCTTCATCGGAGTCTGGGATGAGGGGCTCCTCTGTGATCTGGGTTCTTTCTCTTCATCGGTGTCTGGGATGAGGGGCTCTGCTGTGATCTGGTGTCTCTCTCTTCATCAGTGTCTGGGATTAGGGTTCTGCCTTGATCTGGGGTCTTTCTCTTTATCAGTGTATGTGAAGAGAGGCTCAACTGTGATCTGGGGTCCCTCAATTCATCAGTGTCTGGGATGAGGGGGTCCATTGTGATCTGGGGTCCCTCTCTTCATGCACTGTGATCTGGGGTCCCTCTCTTCATCGGTGTCTGGGATGAGGGGGTCCATTATGACATGGGGACCCTCTCTTCCTGCACTGTGATCTGGGGTCCCTCTCTTCATCAGTGTCTGGGATGAGGGGCTCTGCTGTGATCTGGGGTCCTTCTCTTCATCAGAGTCTGGGATGAGGGGCTCTGCTGTGATCTGGGATCCCTCTATTCATCAGAGTCTGGGTTGAGGGGCTCTGCTGTGATCTGGGGTCCCTCTCTTCATCAGAGTCTGGGATGAGGGGCTCTGCTGTGATCTGGGGTCCCTCTCTTCATCAGAGTCTGGGATGAGGGGCTCTGCTGTGATCTGGGGTATTTCTCTTAATCAGTGTCTGGAATGAGGGGCTCTGCTGTGATCTGGGGTCCTTCTCTTCATCAGAGTCTGGGATGAGGGGCTCCGCTGTGATCTGGAAACCCTCTCTTCATCAGAGTCAGGGATGAGGGGCTCTGCTGTGATCTGGGATCATTCTCTTCATCAGAGTCTGGGATGAGGGGCTCTGCTGTGATCTGGGGTCCCTCTCTTCATCAGAGTCTGGGATGAGGGGCTCTGCTGTGATCTGGGGTCCCTCTCTTTATCAGAGTCTGGGATTAGGGGCTCTGCTGTGATCTGGGGTCTTTCTCTTAATTAGTGTCTGGGATGAGGGGCATAGCTGTATTCTGGGGTTCCTTTCATCAGTATCTGTGATGAGGGGCTCTGCTGTGATCTGGGGTCCCTCTCCTCATCAATATCTGGGATTAAGGTTCTGCCTTGATCTGGGGTCCCTCTTCTTATCAGAGTCTGGGGTTAAGAGCTCCACTGTGATCTGGGGTCCCTCTCTTCATCAGAGTCTGGAATGAGGGGCTCCACTAAATTATGGGGTTCCTTTCATCAGTGTCTGGAATGAGGAGCTCTGTTGTGATCTGGGGTCCCTCTCTTCATCAATTTCTGGTATTAGGGTTCTGCCTTGATCTGGGGTCTTTCTCTTTATCAGTGTCTGGGATGAGGGGGTTCATTGTGATCTGGGGTCTCTCTCATCATGCACTGGGATCTGGGGTCTCTCTCTTCATCAGTGTGTGAGAAGAGGGGCTCTGCTGTGACCTGGGCTCCCTCTCTTCATCATTGTCTGGGATGAGGGGGTCCATTGTGATCTGGGGTCCTTCTGTTCCTGCACTGTGATCTGGGGTCCCTCTTTTTATCAGTGTCTGGGATGAGGGGGTCCATTGTGATATAGGGACCCTCTCTTCCTGCACTGTGATCTGTGGTCCCTCTCTTCATCAGTGTCTGGGATGAGGGGGTCCATTGTGATCTGGGGCCCCTCTCTTCCTGCACTGTGATCTGGGGTCCCTCTCTTCATCAGTGTCTGGAATGAGGGGCTCGGAAGTTATTTCAGGCCCCTTCTCTTTAGCAATATCTAGGATGAGGAGCTCCAGCATTATTAGGACCAGTAGTGTACTCGGCACTTCCATGGAGTGAGTCTTGGGTCCCAATGGGGCAGTGTAATCTGGATGGTTATATTGTCTTGTTGAGTCCCAATCCTCCCTCCATAGGAATCATGGTTTCCATACACTGCACTGATGGTGGTCAAGAAGCTTGAATCCCCCATGTGCAGGTTGGCATGAATGGCTTCATGATATTTGGCTATACACCGGCGGTGTGATACTAACCTGAGTAGATGAAATGGTTCAGTTCGACTTTTCTGTGTTGGGGACATTTTGTATCATTCATCGTCTGGTCTGCTGGAAGAGTATCATACAATGTGACATCACAGAGATGTTAAGGGTGATGTTCTCTTCTTTCACAATAGGAGCTGGGGCCCTCAGGGGCCCTAGTGAAGTCACTGTCCCTTACGGAGAGAAGTTATCTGTGATATGTCATTACAATGGCGGCTTTCAATCTTATGTGAAGTATTGGTGTAGAGGAGCCTACTGGAAAACCTGTGAGATCATTGTCAAATCAAATGATAAAAAGTCCAAACACCGATATTCCATAGAGGACAATCCGTCATCACTAAACTTCATCGTTACCGGCAGAGGAATGAAACCGGAAGATTCCGACACGTACCACTGCGGGATCGAACGAAATGGGATTGATAATATGCACGTCATGAAGGTGACCGTCCTCCCAGGTAACGTCCTCTTCAGTGTTTGTTGGGTTTTATTGTTACAATGATGTCACACAATGCCACCCCACCACCGTCACAAAGCAGACTGATGTTTGATTAACCGCTTCCCGCCTGGCCTATAATAGAATGATGGCCAAGCAGGAGTGCTGCCATCATATGATGTCATCATATGATGTCATTCCAGTATTGCGCTGAACTGTGACCCGGGGGGTGCCACATGCTGTATGCCGCTGTGTCCAGTGGATGACAATTCCTTGTATCGCAAGGACAGGGAAGGTAGAAGAGGGGGAGGGGTGTGTTTATATGTTAAAAATGATGCAAGGGTGAAAGCGACATTGTGAATGGGACGAGGTGGGAAGTTGAATCAATATGGGTAGAACTCCAAAGAGAAGAAGTAAGTGGGAAATTAATAGTGGGGGTATCTTATAGACATGTGCACTGATAAAAAAATTGTTTGTTTTTGTTATCGTTTCATTCGTGTTTTTGCTTTTTTTGAATTTCCGAAAATCTGAAAAAAAGAAAGGAAATCAATAAAATTCTAAAGAATAACTAACTAATAATAACTAACTATTAAATTACAGGTATTGGAATTTCCTTTCAAATTTGGCTGTTTGTGATGAATACATTCGTTACGAATACAAATTTATCTGAAGTTACGAATTATCCAAAATAACGAATGCCACATCTAAACAAATGGAATGGAACAAATTAATAATAAATAAAAATAATACAATTTTTTTATTATTATTATTTATTATTATTATTAGATCGTTATGTTCCATTCATTTAGATATGGCATTTGTGATTTCAGATAATTCGTAACTTCAGAAAAATTCATACTCGTTACGTTCACTAACAGACAAATTTGAAAGGAAATTCCAATACCTATAATTTAATAGTTATTATTAGTTATTATTTCCAAAACTTCAAATTTCCTAATTTCAAATTTTGGAATTTCCAAAATTTAGGATTTCCAAACTTCCGATTTTCCGGAATTTCGAATTTCCGAATTTTCGAATTTCTAAATTTTTGAATTTCCGAAATTTTCCAATTTCAGAAATTTTTAATTTCCAATTTCTGAATTTCGAATTTCTGAATTCCGGAAATTTCGAATTTCTGACATTTTGAATTTTTTAATTTCCGAATTTTCGAATTTCCGAAATCTGAATTTCCAAAATTTTCGAATTTCTGAATTTCCAAAATTTTCGAATTTCTGAATTTCCAAAATTTTCGAATTTTTGAAATTTCCAATTTCTAAAATTTAGAATTTTCCAATTTCTGAAATTTCAATTTCCGAATTCCAAATTTACGAAATTCCGAATTTTACGAAATTTCAAATTTTCGGAAATTTGAAAATTTGGAATTTGAAAATTCGGAAAATCGAAATTCGGAAAATCAGAAATTTGGAAAATCAGAAGTTCAGAAATTTGAAATGTCAGAAATTGAAAAATGTGGAAATTGTGAAATTTCGGAATTAACGAATTTGTCAAAATTTGTTAAAAAACAAATTCAGAACTAAACAAATTGCACATGTCTAGGCCACCCAACATGAAGGAGCTAGAACTACTATCTCAGTTAGAAATAGCAGGGAAACAGGGAAATGTCATCATAATGGGGGACTTCAATTATCCTGATATCAACTGGGCTGAGGGAACAGCTCACTCATTAAAGGCCCATCATTTCATGAACGTCTTACAGGACAACTTCATGTACCAATTAGTGGATTCCCCAACGAGAAAGAATGCACAATGATAGGATTGGTACCAGCTGATTGGAGAAAAGCCAATGTGGTACCAATATTCAAAAAAGGGCAGAGACATATTCCTGGGAATTATGGGCCGGTCAGTCTAACATCAATAGTGGGTAAATTATTGGAGGGGATGATAAGGGACTATATCCAAAGATTTACAGAGGAAAAGAATATCATTAGTGGTAATAAGTAGGGATGAGCTGAACATCCCCCGGTTCAGTTTGCACCATGCATGTGAACAGGCAAAAAATGTGTTCGAACACACGAACACTGTTAAAGTCTATGGGACACGAATGTGAAAAATCAAAAGTGCTCATTTTAAAGGCTTATATGCAAGTTATTGGCATAAAAAGTGTTTAGGGACCTGGGTCCTGCCCCAGGGGACATGGATCAATGCTAAAAAAGTTTAAAAAAACGTCAGTTTTTTCGGGAGCAGTGATTTTTTTAATGCTTAAAGTGAAAAAAATAAAAGTGAAATATTCCTTTAAATTTCGTACCTTCTGTCCCGTGTTTCGAACAGTCCTCCGTCCCGTGTTTCGAACAGTCCGAGAGCAAAATGACATTTCTACGAGCCCTTTCACACTGGGGCAGGCGTCGGCGGTAAAGTGCCACTATTGTAAGTGGCACTTTACCGTCGGTATGCGGCCGCTAGTGGAGAAATGGTTAAAAACCACCGCAAAGTGCCTCTGCAGAGGCACTTTGCCGGCGGTATAGCTACGCCGTCCCATTGATTTCAATGGGCAGGAGCGGTAAAGGAGTGGTATACACTCCGCTCCTTCACCGCTCCGAAGATGCTGCTAGCAGGACTTTTTTTACCGTCCTGCCAGCGCATCGCTCCAGTGTGAAAGCCCTCCGGGCTTTCACACTGGAATTAAGGCAGCGGCACTTTCGGGTCGGTTTGCAGGCGCTATTATTAGCGCAATAGCGTCTGCAAACCGCGCCAGTGTGAAAGGGCTCTAAAGGAAAAAAAAGTCATTTTAAACTGATCGCGGCTATTAATGAATTGTTGGGTCTCGGCAATATAGATAAAAGTCATTGAAAAAAAGAGCATGCCCTCCCAGTCCATTACCAGGCCCTTTGGGTCTGGTATGAATATTAAGGGGAACCCCGAACCAAAATGAAAAAAAAAATGCGTGGGGTCCCCCAAAAATCCATACCAGAACCTTATCCGAGCACGCAACCTGGCAGACCGCAGGAAAGGAGGGGGAATGAGAGAGCGCCCCCCCTCCTGAACCATACCAGGCCACATGCCCTCAACATAGGGAGGATGCTTTGGGGTCTGACCCCAAAGCACCTTGTCCCCATGTTGATGGGGACAAGGGCCTCATCCCCACAACCCTTGTCCGGTGGTTGTGGGGGTCTGCGGGTGGGGGGCTTATCGGAATCTGGAAGCCCCTTTAACAAGGGGACCCCCAAATCCCGCCCCTCCCTGTGTGAATTGGTAACCACTACCATTTCACTAAAAAAGTGTCAAAAATAGTAAAAAAAAAGACAAGAGACGGCTTGGGACAAGTCCTTTATTAAAAAATAAAGAAATAAAAATGTCCCACAATGTAAGTTCACACCGCCCAACGGTCCGAAAAAAAAAAGCCGCAACCATTCCACCTCCATGGGAGGCTCCCGCCGATTTATATAGCTGAAGGTGGGGCCACCCTGTGATGTAAACGGGTGACCCTGCCCCCTCTGACTCCATGGGGGCTTCCCCGTCGGAGGGCATGTGGGCATAATCAGGACTTGTGGCCTAGTACAGTTCAGGAGGGGGCGCTTTATCTTCCCCCTCTTTTCCTGTGGCCTGCCAGATTGCATGCTCAGATAAGGGTCTGGTATGGATTTGGGGGGGGACCCCTAATCCAGACTTAATGTGAACTCAATTGATCCCTAACAATGGGCCAAGGTAACTACACCTGGCAGGTACATTTAGGAGCAACCCTGCCTAAACATCAGAGTGCTACACTGGTTAGGCCACATCTGGAGTATTCTGTCCAGTTCTGGTCACCAGTCCTCAGACGGGATGTGCTGGAGCTGGAAAGAGTCCAAAGAAGGGCAACAAACTTAATAAGAGGATTGGAGGACCTCAATTACGAGGACCGGCTGCAAACAATAAATTTATTCTCGCTGGAGATGCGACACTTGGGGGGGGGGCATGATAGCGATCTACAAATACCTCAATGGTGATCCCAGCGTAGGAAAAAAAACTATTCTCAGGGGGTGTGAGAGGACACGGGGCCACACAATGAGATTGGAGGAGAAGTGGTTTAACCTTAAACTGCGCAGGGGGTTCTTCACTGTCAGGGCAATAAGGATCTGGAATGTGTTTAATTATAGTGGATGACTGTGCCAACCCTCCCAGTGCTCTTCTTCAAAGATGGGTGATCAAACCCTCCTGAACAAATCATAATGCCGTGTTCAACTTCCACCAATCCATGATACACCACCACCTTCCAAAATGAACACTCACCAGAAACCAGTATTAAAAAAACCTTGTTTGAGCCTGGATCAGCCACTCCTCATCAGAATATAGCTGGGGTTTGCCAACCGGTATCTCAGTATTCATTCCATAATATTTCCACTTATTGGGGATCATAAAAACTCATAGGAAACAAATGGCCATCATTGCGCCAACATTCTTTTACTTTATTCCAATAAAAATATATAAAAGTGTTTCACTCACAAAGTATGGTGCCTATGAAGGCACTGAGTCTTTCCAACAATTTTGTTTAGAACCTGTACTCGCTGTTCCATCTACAGGGACTGGCGTGCGTTGCAAGCCTCGATCTCATGTGGGTTCAGGACAGGAAGTGAGATCGGCGTTACCCAGGAGCTTCTACGCGTTTCGCATCCAATCATGCGTCTTCAGGAAACTTAAGGCGCCATCTTACTTTTGGCATTTATGCCCTTACTACAGATTACTTAACCAATCGGCATGCCGCGGAACAGGCTTAATGGTACTTTATGCCTATCTTTTGTTCGATTGTTTTTCTGATCACCCCATACTCAAATTTCTTCCAAAAACTGAACTGAAGGACACATTTTATATATTGTCTCCTCCTATTTTGCCACTATACGCTGCAAAGTGTACTTGCTCCAATGAGATGCCTGGAAGGACTTTACAATCTTAGTACATAATTCATATTTTATGGGTCATTAGAAACATTAATAAAAACATTAATTATATTAATCTCATTACATATGCTACCATTACTAAGAAATATATTTGAACTAAACTTAATTTGAATAATTCATGCAAATGATGATACTATTATACAAATTCAAATTTAATAAGAAGCTGGTTAGAATACAAATAAAAATAATTAGGAGCTAGATAAAAATAAAGTATATAGATAAAAATAAAAATTAAAGTTAAAAATAAATTAAATTCAAATAAAAGTATTAATATTAGTATTAGTATTAATAAAAACTAAACTAGAAATGGAAATAAAAATAAAAATTAAATAATAAATAAATCAATAAATAAATAAATAAGAATAAACATAAAAATAAAATTAAAAATAAAATAAAAATAAACATAAACGTAAAAAAAACAAATAAAAATAAAGAAAAATAAAGAAAAATAAAGAGAAAAAAAGAAAAATAAAATAAAAAGATGACAGCATATGAAAAAAAATATATATAAAATTAAATCTAATAATCTTCAATAAAACAATTGATGTCCAGTTCCACATTTAACCCAATAGGTGTCATCGTGTTCGTGTTAAATATACAATAAGTTTCATTACGCGATACCTACCTTCGCAAGTTTGAATTTCTCCAATTTTGATCTATTTTATCTATAGCATAAAACTTGAGGTGTTGTGGGTCTCTATTGTGTTCTCTACTGTGGTGTTTGAATCTCTTTTTTATATTTTTAATGTGTTCACCTATCCTGATAGAGAGTTTTCTCGTAGTTCACTCTACGTAGTGTAGCCCACAACTGCTTTCCAATATAAAGGTCACATGCATTAGTATTAGTTGAAATTGTGACCTTATGGAGGATTACTTTACACAAACAAGCACTTTAGTTGAAAGATTTGTAGCTAAAGGATATGAAAAGAGGGAATTGGAGCACACTAGAGACAAAGTAGGAAGTTTAAACAGAGAAATGATACTATATGAACAACCAAAGAAAACAATAGAGAGAAATAAAGTTCCCTTTGTGACAGGATCTAATTCAGAGTACAAAAATTTAGAGGAAATTGTAAAGAAATATTGGCTAATTATTTGCAATGACCCCCATTTAAGTAAAATGTTACCATCCAAACCAAAGTTTATATATAGAAGGGCGAGGAGAATTAGAGATGGTATTGTAATAAAATGGACCTGACCCACCTAAAAAAATGGTAACCTTCTTTAACCAAAAAAGTTTCTATAAATGTGGTAAATGTAAACCCTGCAGAACAACCAAGGAAGGAACAAGAAAAACAACAGGCTTTCAATCAAATAAAACAATAATAATACAAAAATATAAGATAGAAGATAGAATAAATAATACAAAAATATAAGATAGAAGAACTGATGACGTGCTGTAGCACGCATGTGACCTTTATATTGGAATGCAGTTGTGGGCTACAGTACGTAGGGAGAACTACGAGAAAACTCTCTATCAGGATAAATGAACACATTAAAAATATAAAAAAGGGATTCAAACACCACAGTGTTTCAAATCATTTCATTCATGTAAACATCCCTTGTAATAGAAAAAAGAAACGCGACAGGACCTCTTAAATATGAGATTTGGGGGGGTCAAAAAGACCTCACATCTCATATTTACACTAAAATGCAATAAAAAAAAATTGTCATTTAAAAAAATGATTAAAAAAAATGGCCCTTTAAGAGCTATGGGCGGAAGTGACGTTTTGACGTCGCTTCTGCCCTGCAGTGTCATGGAGATGGGTGGGGGCCATCATTCCCCTCACTCGTCTCCATGCACAGCCACCGAGAGGACCGGATCGCTTCCACCGCTGCCGACGGCTCTGGTAAGCGGCGGAGGGCCCCAGAGCACGGCGGGAGGGGGGCCCCTCTCCCGCCGCCTATAATAGTGATCTTGCGGCAAATCCTCCACAGAGACCACTTTTATCTTGTAGCCGCCTGCCAGCCGAACACGGGGATACTGGGGTTATTGCAGCTAACTGACGTATATCGGCGTTCGGCGGTCGGCAAGTGGTCAAGTTGCCAGAAAGAAGTTTTTACTGCACAAGTTCCACAAAACAGCCCGCTTACAATGTGCCCAACAACACCTTGACACGCCTCATTGGGCTTTTTTGTGGCATTGGCCCAGTAAGGACTTCCTTCTGGCAGCTCAACCATGCAGCTCTTTTTTGTTCAAGTATCGTTGAATTGTGCTCCTTAAAAACAACCACACCGTCTTTTTCCAGAGCAGCCTGTATTTCTCCTGAGGTTACCTGTTCTTTGTATTCTGAGCAATTCTTCCTCCAGTTGTGGATGCAATCTTTCTTGGTCTAGCTGACCTTGGCTTGGTATCAAAAGAGCCCCTAAATTTCCACTTCTTAATAAGGGATTAAACAGAACTGATTGGCATATTCAAGGCTTTGGATATCTTTTTATATCCTTTTCCATCTTTTGTAAAGTTTCATTAACTTGTTACGCAGGCCTTTTGACTATTCTTTTCTACCTCCTCATGGCTCAGTGTCTAGCCTGCTTAGGGCATCCATGTGAGAGCCAACAAACTCATTCACTATTTATACACAGACACTAATGGGGCGTACACACGGTCGGACTTTTCAGCTACAAAAGTCCGACAGCCTGTCCGACAGACTTTCGACGGACTTTCGACGGACTTGCGGCGGACTTTCTAACGAACAGACTTGCCTACACACGATCACACAAAAGTCAGTCGAATTCTTACGTGATGACGTACACCGGACTAAAATAAGGAAGTTAATAGCCAGTAGCCAATAGCTGCCCTAGCGTGGGTTTTTGTCCGTCAGACTAGCATACAGACGAGCGGATTTTTCGACCGGACTCGAGTCCGTCGGAAAGATTTGAAGCATGTTTCAAATCTAAAGTCCGTTGGATTTGAGGCTGAAAAAGTCAGTTGAAAGTCCGGAGAAGCCCACACATGATCGGATTACCAGCCAGCTTTAGTCCGTCAGCGTCCGTTGGACTTTTGTAGACGAAAAGTCCGACCGTGTGTACGCGGCATAATTGTGATTTAAAAAGCTACAAAAGTGAGAAATGAACCTTTAATTGCCATTTTAACCTGTGTGCCACCTTCTATGTCTGTACCAAGGCCAGACATTCCGGGGTATGTAAACTTTTTATCAGGGCCATTTGGGCCATGGGACTGGTGCGGTGGTAATCAGGGACACTGGGACTGGTTTGATGGTGATTAGGGACACTGGGACTGGTGTGGTGGTGGTTAGGGACACTGGGACTGGTGCGGTGGTGATTAGGGACACTGGGACTGGTGCGGTGGTAATCAGGGACACTGGGACTGGTGCAGTGATGATTAGAGACACTGGGACTGGTGCGGTGGTGGTTAGGGACACTGGGACGGTTGTGGTGGTGGTTAGGGACACTGGGACCTCGTGCGGTGGTGATTAGGGACACTGGGACTGGTGTGGTGGTGGTTAGGGACACTGGGACTGGTGTGGTGGTGGTTAGGGACACTGGGACTGGTGTGGTGGTGGTTAGGGACACTGGGACTGGTGTGGTGGTGGTTAGGGACACTGAGACTGGTGCAGTGGTTATTAGGGACACTGGGACTGGTGTGGTGGTGATTAGAGACACTGGGACTGGTGTGTTGGTGATTAGAGACACTGGGACTGGTGCGGTGGTAATTAGAGACACTGGGACTGGTGTGTTGGTGGTTAGGGACATTGGGACTGGGACTGGTGCGGTGGTAATCAAGGACACTGGGACTGGTGCGGTGGTGATTAGGGACACTGGGACTGGTGTGGTGGTGGTTAGGGACACTGGTACTGGTGTGGTGGTGATTAGGGACACTGGGAATGGTGTGATGGTGATTAGGGACACTGGAACTGGTGCAGTGGTGATTAAGGACACTGGGACTGGTGTGGTGGTGGTTAGGGACACTGGGACTGGTGTGGTGGTGGTTAGGGACACTGGGACTGGTCCGGTGGTGATTAGGGACACTGGGACTGGTGTGTTGGTGGTTAGGGACACTGGAACTGGTGCAGTGGTGATTAAGGACACTGGGACTGGTGTGGTGGTGATTAGGGACACTGGGACTGGTGTGGTGGTGATTAGGGACACTGGGAATGGTGTGGTGGTGATTAGGGACACTGGAACTGGTGCAGTGGTGATTAAGGACACTGGGACTGGGTCGGTGGTGATTAGAGACACTGGGACTGGTGTGTTGGTGGTTAGGGACACTGGGACTGGTGCGGTGGTAATCAAGGACACTGGGACTGGTGCGGTGGTGATTAGGGACACTGGGACTGGTGTGTTGGTGGTTAGGGACACTGGGACTGGTGTGGTGGCGATTAGGGACACTGGGAATGGTGTGGTGGTGATTAAGGACACTGGGACTGGTGCGGTGGTGATTAGAGACACTGGGACTGGTGTGTTGGTGGTTAGAGACACTGGGACTGGTGTGTTGGTGGTTAGAGACACTGGGACTGGTGTGTTGGTGACTAGGGACACTGGAACTGGTGCAGTGGTGATTAAGGACACTGGGACTGGTGCGGTGGTGATTAAGGACACTGGGACTGGTGTGGTGGTGATTAGGGACACTGGAACTGGTGCAGTGGTGATTAAGGACACTGGGACTGGTGTGGTGGTGATTAGAGACACTGGGACTGGTGTGTTGGTGGTTAGGGACACTGGAACTGGTGCGGTGGTGATTAAGGACACTGGGACTGGTGTGGTGGTGGTTAGGGACACTGGGACTGGTGTGGTGGTGATTAGGGACACTGGGAATGGTGTGGTGGTGATTAGGGACACTGGAACTGGTGCAGTGGTGATTAAGGACACTGGGACTGGTGCGGTGGTGATTAGAGACACTGGGACTGGTGTGTTGGTGGTTAGGGACACTGGGACTGGTGCGGTGGTGATTAGGGACACTGGGACTGGTGTGGTGGTGGTTAGGGACACTGGGACTGGTGCGGTGGTGATTAGAGACACTGGGACTGGTGTGTTGGTGGTTAGGGACACTGGGACTGGTGCGGTGGTAATCAAGGACACTGGGACTGGTGCGGTGGTGATTAGGGACACTGAGACTAGTGTGGTGGTGGTTAGGGACACTGGGACTGGTGTGATGGTGATTAGGGACACTGGAACTGGTGCGGTGGTGATTAGAGACACTGGGACTGGTGTGTTGGTGGTTAGGGACACTGGGACTGGTGTGGTGGTGATTAGGGACACTGGGAATGGTGTGGTGGTGATTAGGGACACTGGAACTGGTGCAGTGGTGATTAAGGACACTGGGACTGGTGCGGTGGTGATTAGAGACACTGGGACTGGTGTTTTGGTGGTTAGGGACACTGGGACTGGTGCAGTGGTGATTAAGGACACTGGGACTGGTGTGGTGGTGGTTAGGGACACTGGGACTGGTGTGGTGGTGATTAGGGACACTGGGAATGGTGTGGTGGTGATTAGGGACACTGGAACTGGTGTGTTGGTGGTTAGGGACACTGGGACTGGTGTGGTGGTGATTAGGGACACTGGAACTGGTGTGTTGGTGGTTAGGGACACTGGGACTGGTGCGGTGGTAATCAAAGACACTGGGACTGGTGCGGTGGTGATTAGGGACACTGGGACTGGTGTGTTGGTGGTTAGGGACACTGGGACTGGTGTGGTGGTGATTAGGGACACTGGAACTGGTGCAGTGGTGATTAAGGACACAGGGACTGGGTCGGTGGTGATTAGAGACACTGGGACTGGTGTGTTGGTGGTTAGGGACACTGGGACTGGTGCGGTGGTAATCAAAGACACTGGGACTGGTGCGGTGGTGATTAGGGACACTGGGACTGGTGTGTTGGTGGTTAGGGACACTGGGACTGGTGTGGTGGTGATTAGGGACACTGGGAATGGTGTGGTGGTGATTAGGGACACTGGAACTGGTGCAGTGGTGATTAGAGACACTGGGACTGGTGTGCTGGTGGTTAGGGACACTGGGACTGGTGCGGTGGTGATTAGGGACACTGGGACTGGTGTGGTGGTGGTTAGGGACACTGGGACTGGTGCGGTGGTGATTAGAGAAACTGGGACTGGTGTGTTGGTGGTTAGGGACACTGGGACTGGTGCGGTGGTAATCAAGGACACTGGGACTGGTGCGGTGGTGATTAGGGAAACTGAGACTGGTGTGGTGGTGGTTAGGGACACTGGGACTGGTGTGATGGTGATTAGGGACACTGGGACTGGTGCGGTGGTAATTAGAGACACTGGGACTGGTGTGTTGGTGGTTAGGGACACTGGGACTGGTGCGGTGGTGATTAGGGACACTGGGACTGGTGTGGTGGTGGTTAGGGACACTGGGACTGGTGCGGTGGTGATTAGAGACACTGGGACTGGTGTGTTGGTGGTTAGGGACACTGGGACTGGTGCGGTGGTAATCAAGGACACTGGGACTGGTGCGGTGGTGATTAGGGACACTGAGACTGGTGTGGTGGTGGTTAGGGACACTGGGACTGGTGTGATGGTGATTAGGGACACTGGGACTGGTGCGGTGGTAATTAGAGACACTGGGACTGGTGTGTTGGTGGTTAGGGACACTGGGACTGGTGCGGTGGTGATTAGGGACACTGGGACTGGTGTGTTGGTGGTTAGGGACACTGGGACTGGTGCGGTGGTAATCAAGGACACTGGGACAGGTGCGGTGGTGATTAGGGACACTGAGACTGGTGTGGTGGTGGTTAGGGACACTGGGACTGGTGTGATGGTGATTAGGGACACTGGGACTGGTGCGGTGGTAATTAGAGACACTGGGACTGGTGTGTTGGTGGTTAGGGACACTGGGACTGGTGCGGTGGTGATTAGGGACACTGGGACTGGTGTGTTGGTGGTTAGGGACACTGGGACTGGTGCGGTGGTAATCAAGGACACTGGGACTGGTGCGGTGGTGATTAGGGACACTGAGACTGGTGTGGTGGTGGTTAGGGACACTGGGACTGGTGTGATGGTGATTAGGGACACTGGGACTGGTGCGGTGGTAATTAGAGACACTGGGACTGGTGTGTTGGTGGTTAGGGACACTGGGACTGGTGTGGTGGTGATTAGGGACACTGGGAATGGTGTGGTGGTGATTAGGGACACTGGAACTGGTGCAGTGGTGATTAAGGACACTGAGACTGGTGCGGTTGTAATTAGGGACATTGAGACTGGTGTGGTGGTGGTTAGGGACACTGGGACTGGTGTGATGGTGATTAGGGGCACTGGGACTGGTGCGGTGGTGATTAGAGACACTGGGACTGGTGTGTTGGTGGTTAGGGACACTGGGACTGTTGCGGTGGTAATTAAGGACACTGGGACTGGTGCGGTGGTGATTAGGGACACTGGGACTGGTGCGGTGGTGATTAGAGACACTGGGACTGGTGTAGTGGTGGTTAGGGACACTGGGAATGGTGTGATGGGTATTTGGGACACTGACAGACTGTACTAGTCTGGTAACATTGTACTGCTGGTGATCAGAGACAATGGCTGGCAGTACTGACATACAGTGATATCAGAGCATCCAGCCATGGTACATGATCACCACCAATACAGCAACACTGTAGTGCTCAGGAAGGGGGGGGGGTAATATTTTTTTTCTACACTGTGATTGCTTTTATAGTCATGATCTTTGTGTAAGCAAACACTTCTAACTTCATTCGGCTGTCTTTTTTCAGTCTTTGCTTACAGCTGCCGTTGCTGTGATTGGTTACAGCAATCATATGGTACAGGGCTAATTTCATTGGCCCTGTACCATGTGATCACTGTGACAAATTACAGTGATCACAGTAGTAAACAAAGGCTGCAAAAATGAAAGCCTTTTGTTTACCATTACTTACTGTGATCGCTGTGATTGGTCACAGAGATCACATGGTACAGGGGCAATTTTATTGCCCCTGTACCGCAATCTGTGATCTGCGGTTCAGTCCTAATAGTGCCCAACAGTGCTGCCAATTAGTGTCCATCAGTGCCTCCTCATCAGTGACTCCTCATCAGTGACTCCTCATCAGTTTCTGCCTATCAGTGCCCATTAGTTTTTGTTCTTTTTTTGTTTATTTAGCAATAAAAAAACTCCAGTGTTGATTAAATACCACAAAAAGAAAGTTATATTTGTGTGAAAAAATTATAAAAATGTCATTTGGGTACAGTGTAGCATGACCGCGCAATTGTCATTTAAAGTGTGACAGCGCTGAAAGCTGAAAATTGGCCTGGGCAGGAAGAGGGAGGGGAGTGCCCAGTAGGCAAGTGGTTAAACGTAGCTTAGGTCAGTACAGGCAGCAGACAGTAGAGGTACAGTATAAATTAAATGTAGCTAAGGTCAGTGCAGGCAGCAGACAGGAGCTGTATCTGGTAAGTATTACAAAGGGTCAGGGCAGGCAGCATGACATAGAGATATCCATTAAACATAAGATATCAAAACAAGCATCAGACAGTAGATGTATTTGTTAAACAAAGCTAAGGTCAGGGCAGGCAGCAAACAGTAGATGTGTTTGTTAAACATAGTTAAGGTCAGGGCAGGCAGCAGACAGTAGATGTATGTGTGAAACGTAGCTAAGGTCAGGGCAGGCAGCAGACAGTAGATGTATTTGTTAAACATAGCTAAGGTCAGGGTAGGCAGCAGACAGTATATTTATTTGTTAAACATAGCTAAGGTCAGGGCAGGCAGCAGACAGTAGATGTATTTGTTAAACATAGCTATGGTCAGGGCAGGCAGCAGACAGTAGATGTATTTGTTAAACAAAGCTAAGGTCAGGGCAGGCAGCAGACAGTAGATGTATTTGTTAAACATAGCTAAGGTCAGGGCAGGCAGCAGATAGTAGATGTATTTGTTAAACATAGCTATGGTCAGGGCAGGCAGCAGACAGTAGATAGACAGTAGATGTATTTGTTAAACATAGCTAAGGTCAGGGCAGGCAGCAGACAGTAGATGTATTTGTTAAACATAGCAAAGGTCAGGGCAGGCAGCAGATAGTAGCAGTACTAATAAATGTAGCTAAGGTCAGCACAAGCAACATACATGAGAAGTATCTGATAAATGTAGCAGAATTCAGAGTAGGCAGCAGAGGTATCCATTAAATTTAGCTAAGGTCAAGTCAAGCATCAGACAGGAGATGTTTCTGTTAAAATTAGAAAAGGTCAGCACAGGCAGCAGACAGTAGAAGTATCCATTAATTTAGCTAAGGTCAGCATAGGTAACAGACAGGGGACGTATCTGTCAAATTCATCAAAGGCCAGGGTAAGCAGCAAAGGTATCTACTAAATGTAGCTAAGGTCAGGACAGGCAGAAAACAGTAGAAGTATCCGTAGAAGTATCTGTAGAAGTATCTGTTAAACATAGCTAAGGTCAGGACAGGCAGCAGACAGTAGAAGTATCTGTTAAACATAGCTAAAGTCGGCACAGCAGTAGACAATAAAGATATCTATAAAACATTAGGGATGAGCTTTGTGTTCGAGTCGAACCCATGTTCGACTCGAACATTGTGTGTTCGGCCGTTCGCCGAACTAAGAAACGATATGGGCTGTTTGCGCAAAATTTGAGTGGCGCATCACGGCCTATAATTCACTGCGGCATCGCAGTGCATTACTGGCTGATGATTGGCCAAGCATGCTTGGCCAATCAAAGCGTCGTCTGTACAGAGAGCCGTAATTGGCCAAAGCCAGGGTGGCTTTGGCCAATTATGGCTCAGGGGGTTTAGTACACGCCCCACACTATATAAGGACACCTGCATGTGTTGTGTGCCGGCGTTGAGAGAGAGATAGTTAGACAGAGAGACAATGTCATTTGATTTAAGTTAGATAGAGTAGGCAGGCGAGTCAGTGAGTTAGCTGCACTTACAGTGTATTGTGTATATATATATATATATATACACCCCAGGTGTTGTTTCTGATCCTATTAATACCACAGGCAGGCAGCTACAGTATTTACAGTTAGTGTAGTGCGTCCTCTGCACAGTGTTCACCTAAAGCTACCTGAAAACAATTGCTGGTGTTCTCATAATAATACTACAGGCAGGCAGTTAATTCTGCTAGCTGCAGTATCAGTATATATATATATATATATATATATATATATATATATATATATATATATATATCCCAGCTTTGTGCAGCTACATCTCATTGCAGGCCAATAGTATGTCTGGAAGGCCAACAAGGAGAGGCAGACAGTCACAAGCCAATAAAAAAGGGCAAGCAGGCTCTGTGTCTAGAGGCAACAGTGCTGGTCATGGAGACGGTGCATCCTCATCAGCACGTGGCCGTGGGACATGCTTGTCCGTTTTTTTGGCAGCTGGCCGTGTTGAGCCACAACATGCGGAAGACTTGGTAGAGTGGATGACCAAGCCGTCCTCATCCTCCTCATCCTCTCTCACCCAGGCTCAGGGTACTTTGTCTCGCAAAGCAGCTGCCAATGCAGCCTCTTCCCTCAGCTCAATGGCATCAGTCACTCCTTCCCTAGCCCCACCATGTCCTCCTGAGGAGTCCCCCAAACTGTTTGACCACAGTGTTGGGTACATGCTCCAGGAGGATGCCCAGCGTTTTGAAGGCTCCAATGATAGTACCCAGCTAGAGGAAGGCAGTAACATGAGCCCAGAGAGAGGGGGTGCCCAAGAAGGACAGCAATCTGGCAGTCATGTTCCCCCAGCTGCAGCATACTGCTAGGTTTGCTCCAGTGATGAGGAGGGAGGGGATGATGAGGTCACTGACTCCACGTGGGTGCCTGATAGGAGAGAGGAGGAGTAGGAGAAGGAGGCACATCACCAATGAGGCAGGATGCCCTCCAGGGGCCAGCTTAAGGGCAGCACACCAACTGCATCACACCTCAGAGCTCCGCATGTGCATGGAGCTGCTGTCTCTGCGTGTTATTCCAAAAGTTCTTTGGTGTGGGCCTTTTTTGAGACAAGTGCATCAGATCGCCCTGCTGCTATTTGCAACATATGTCTCAAGCGTATCTCTCGTGGCCAAAACATCTCCCGCTTGGGCACCACATGCTTGACCAGACATATGTTGACCTGCCATGCAGTTCGTTGGCAATTGTACCTAAAAGACCCACACTAAAGAACAAAGAGGACCTCTCCTTGCTCCTCATCAGCTGGGATCTCCAACCCCACTATACCTTCAGTCCTCTCTGAGACCTGCACGGAGAGGAATGAAGGTGTAGAATTAGGAGTGTCACAGCCAAGTAAAGGGGGACAATCTGCTATCGGTACACCGACGTCAGATTGTACCAGGAAAATTTCCCTGCCCCAGTTGCTCCACCGGCGAAAGAAGTTCGCTCCCAGCCATCCACATGCCCAGCGGTTTAATGCTAGCTTGGCTAAATTGCTAGCACTTCAACTGCTGCCTTTTCATTTGGTAGACTCTGCCCCCTTCCGTGAGTTTGTGGAATGTGCGGTTCCTCAGTGGGAGGTTCCCAAACGCCACTTTTTCTCACGGAAGGCAATTCCGGTTCTCTACCGGCATGTGGAAGGCAATAACTTGGCCTCGCTGGACAGGGCGGTCAGCAGTAAGGTGCATATTACCGCTGACTCATGGTCCAGCAGGCATGGACAGGGACGTTACCTTTCCTTCACCGCGCACTGGGTGACTCTTCTGGCAGCTGGGAAGAATGCAGGACAGGGTGCAGTAGTGTTGGAGGTTGTTCTGCCACCACGCCTCCAAAATACTACTAGTGGTGATTCTGCCACACCTCTCTCCTCCACCCCCTCCTCTTCTTCTTCCTCCATGGCCTCTTCCTGTGCTGATTTGACTTTGGAACCAGCGGTGCTCCGTAGGCGTTCAAGGGGCTACGCAAGCATGCAGGCCAAAAGATGCCATGCGGTGCTTGAGCTGGTGTGCTTGGGGGACAGGAGCCACACTGGGACAGAGATTCTGTCAGCTCTGCAGGGGCAGGTTCAGAGGTGGTTGACGCCACGCCAGCTTAAGGCAGGTATGGTGGTTTGCGACAATGGCACCAACCTCCTCTCCGCCCTCCGACAGGGATAACTGACCCATGTGCCCTGTTTGGCTCATGTCCTTAAATTGGTGGTGCAGCGGATCTTGGGCAGGTACCCGGGCTTACAGGATGTCCTGAGGCAGGCCAGGAAAGTCTGTGTGCATTTCCACAGGTCATATAATGCCAGTGCTTGGCTGGCTGACCTCCAAATTTAACCTGCACAAGAACCGCCTAATATGTGACATGCCCACTAGGTGGAACTCAACGTTGGCCATGCTGCTGAGGCTGCACATGCAGCAGAGGGCCATCAATGAGTACCTGTGCGACTATGGCACCAGGACAGGGCAGGAGAGCTTTGTTTTTTTCCCCACGCCAGTGGGCCATGATCAGGGATGCATGCACTGTCCTGTCACCATTTGAGGAAGCCACGAGGATGGTGAGCAGTGACAGTGCATGCAACAGTGACACTTTTCACCTTGTCTACCTGTTGGAGCACACGCTGCGTGGAATAATGGACAGGCACTTGTGGCAGAACAAAGGCAGGAAGAGGAGGACTTCCTTAGCTCTCAAGGCCCCCTTTATCCAGACAGTGTTCCTGCGTGCCCGCTGATCACACAGGAAGAGGACGAGGAGAAGGAGGAAGAGGAGGATTGTGTCAGCATGGAGGTGGAGCCTGGCACTCAGCATCAGCAGTGCTCTTTAAGGGATCATTTACAGTCCCAAGAAACCCATGGACTTGTACGTGGCTGGGAGGAGGTGGCTGCGGATCATGTTGTCCTTAGTGACCCAGAGGACTCCGGACCGAATGCCCGAGCAAACCTATGCTGCATGGCCTCCCTGATCCTGCAAAGCCTGTGGAAGGATCCTCGTATTCGTGGTATCAAGGAGAGGGATCAATGCTGGCTGGCAACCCTCCTTGATCCACATTACAAGGGTAAGGTTGCGGACCTTTTCTTGCTGTCACAGAGGGAGCAGAGGATGAAACATCTTCGGGAGGCTTGCAGAAAGGTCTGTGCAATGCGTTCCCAGAGACTGGGAGGTTACAAACTCCTGTTTCTAGACAACATGTTGCTGAGGCTTCAGTCAGTCAAAGAAGGAGCGGTGGAGAAAGTGGCCGTCTGACCGATGCGTTCAGACAATTTTTTGGTCCGCAGCCCCAAGGTATGATCGGTTCCGGCAACCATCGCCAGCGTCTGTTTTACATGGTGCAGGAATACCTAGGGGCAAGATCTGACTTGGACACCTTTCTCACCGAAAATCCTCTGGGTTACTGGGTCTTAAGGATGGATCACTGGCCAGAGCTTGCACAGTATGCAATTGAGCTACTGGCCAGTCCTGCATCCAGCGTTCTTTCGGAACGCACATTCATTGCTGCTGGAGGTTTTGTAACCGATCACAGGGTGCGTCTGTCCACCGACTCGGGCGATCGACTGACCTTCATAAAAATGAATCAGTCTTGGATCACCACCAGCTACCAAGCACCTGATGCTGATGTAACCGAATAATTTTTTTTGAAATGTCAGATCCCTTCAAGACTGCCTATGCTGATGCTGAGTGAATCTCCTGTTATGTTGAGTGACTATCCTCTTCCTCCTCAATGATCATTCTGATAGCTTGTAAGAATATTTTTGGTTCTGGGCAGCGCCACCAGTAGCTAAGGCCCAATTTTTCAGCCCCTGTTTAACAGGGGCGTGTAATTACAATTTTTGATGCAATACTTTGCAGCAGGGCTCGTTCCTGCGCTCCAACTAGAGTATCTGTGAGGGGTTGCAGTGTTGTGGCACCAGCACCAGTGCCTAAGGCCCAAATTTTCAGCCCATGTTCAACAGGGGCATGTAATTACAGTTCTTGATCTAATATTTCACAGCAGGGACCTGTGAGAGCTTACAATGTTGTGGCCACACCAAATTTCTGCAGAGTGTATAGGGCAGGCCCCTACTTTCAAACATCCAACTTACAAACGACTCCTACTTGCAAACGGAAGGAGAAAACAGGAAGTGAGATGAAATCTACCCCTAGGAAGGGAAATTCTCTCCTGTAAGAGTTAATATGGGAAAAAGTTTTCTCCTTTCCACTGATACTTTATCACCAATCCTTGTTTCACAAAAAAACCCAAATTTTCAAAAAACATTTGTCATTGGGACAAAAAGTGAGGTGAAATCTTTTGAAGAGCACAGACAGCAAAACAAATGTCACAGGGGTGATAACCCTTCCCTATGTTTTCCAAAAAGCTTAAAAATAGATTTTTTGGCTGGAGCTAAACACGTTAAAAATGTACCCATTCAAAATGACAAACAGATTCTACTTAACAACAAACCTACAGTCCCTGTCTTGTTTGCACCGCCTGTATACTGCTGTTCAGAGTATATAGGGCCTGGTGGCCCCACACCTTTCCTTATTTTAATTTGGGTGCGGGGTTCCCCTTAATATCCATACAAGACCCAAAGGGCCTGGTAATGGACTGGGGGGTACCCATGCCATTTGTCTCACTGATTTTCATCCATATTGCCAGGACCCGACATTACATTAAACCCGCAAGCAGTTTTAAATGGCTTTTTTCCATTAAAAATGACATTTGGTGCAGGGACTGTTCTAAACACGGGAAACATGCGCCACTTTACAGGCATACTATAGACACCCCCCAGGTACGATATTTAAAGGAATATTTCACTTTTATTGTTTCACTTTAAGCATCATTAAAATCACTGCTCCCGGAAAAAAAGCCGTTTTTAAAAGTTTTTTTTGCATTGATACATGTCCCCTGGGGTAGGACCCGGGTCCCCAAACACTTTTTAGGACAATACCATAAAAATTAGCCTTTAAAATTAGCACTTTTGATTTCGAACGTTCGAGTCCCATAGACGTCAATGGGGTTCTAACGTTCGTGCAAATTTTCGGTCCGTTCGCGGGTTCTGGTGCGAACCGAACCGGGGGGGGGGGGTGTTTGGCTCATCTCTATTAAACATATATTTAATTTCTTATATGTAGCTAAGTGTATTTCCACATTTGCAGCCAGATTGGGATAACACCTACCTTATATTTCTACCACGTCCCCATTCAGTAGTATAACTTTAAAAAATATTCAGAAATCGCAGCTTACCTTTTTTTAGATGCTCTATTCTGGACCCTCCAGCAAGGAAACATCCTACATAGTTCTCTTTGTTTGTAAGGGGGCTGAGCAGCCAGCAGCGTTTTCCATAATTAACCCTGTCAGTACTGTGCTGACAGATCTCATTATCATTTGTAAAAAAATCTGAACATTGTGGGGGGATATTTACTAAAATGGGTGTATGGTAGCCAATCAGCTGCTACCTTCAGATTAAAAACCTGGAAGCTGATTGGTTTCCATGCAAAGCTGCACCAGATTTTGCACTCTCCACTTTTAGTGAATCTCCCCTGTTTGTCCTAACAAATGGTTAGAGGTTTAAAGGTTTAGAGGCAAGGCTTCTTCCATTGTATGTTAAAGTGATTGTAAAGGATCGTTTTTTTTTTTGTTTTTTTTTTTTAATAACAAACATGTCATACTTACCTCCACTGTGCAGCTCGTTTTGCACAGAGTGGCCCCGAACCTCCTCTTCTGGTGTCCCCCGGCGGCTCTCGCGGCTCCTCCTCACATCAGATAATCCCTAGGGGAAGCGCTCTCCCGAGGGGCTTACCTTGCGGGTGCTCTCCCGAGTCCAGCATTTGCGTCCACAGACACGAATGCCGGACTCGGCCCCGCCCCCAGCGCCAGCGTCATTGGATTTTATTGACAGCAGCGGGAGCCAATGGCTGCGCTGCTGACAATCTATCGAATCAAGAGCCGGGACCCCATGAAGAGAGGGACAGCGCGTCCCCGCCAAAGTGATGAAGGGGTTCAGGTAAGTAAAATAGGGGGCGGTGACTGCCAGATGTTTTTTCACCTTAATGCATAGAATGCACGAGGGTTTAAAACCCCTTTAATGAGGACATACTTGGGACAGACTCACTCTAACTTTACTTGTTAAAAAAAAAACTTGCAGTCGGCCATGACACCTCCTCCCTGAGAAACATCGAAAAGGTAAGAATTATTTTAAAACATTCTTTTGCTGTGTGAATTGGAACTCATACCAGACATATAGAGGGGTTTTCACAAATTTGACTGCAAAAGTAGAAATACGCTTTAATCTCACTCTCAACCGTATAGCTAATTTCCTTCCCTTTTCTCTCATCCTGCGTTTCCCTTTTTTTATTCTACTCACTTCCCTTCTTTATAGTGCAGCACATTTCCTTGAAGTAGTGCCGCCGGTGAGGAATAGCTTCATACTTCCTTATAGTGTTAGAGCACATCTAATCCTGAGAAGAAGGACATAACACATAATGCAGCTTGTCAGTCCTCACAAGTAGTGGCTGTATTTGTTTTCTTTTCTCAGGCTTTCTGTAACTTCCCGTGCCATAAACTGAAACTCCAAACTATGAACTTCCCCAGCTATCTTCTGTGACCTACAAATCACCCCTCCCCTCCTTTGTAATGCAAATAAATAGAGGGGTGTACTGTAGTCCTAACACACTTCCTGTCCTAGGGTGACAACTCCATAGATACAGTGCAGTAAGTGAGCGTTGTCACCCCTAAAACAGGAAGTGTGTTACTGGCAGGATCACCAGGTGAAAAGGAAGAAAAAAATGCCAGACAACTCAAACTAATGCAGCCACTACGTCTTGCAAGCTGCAATATATAACATTTTTCCTCTTGTGTTTAGATACCCTTTAATGCCAATACCAGACATTCTCAATATTGGATAAATGTTACACTTTTATCCAGATTCAAAATTAACCTGGATAAAATAGAGGTGTATCCCCTAAATATCTCCCCTGCACAACAAAAATTGCTTCTCGGTTTTAGTGGAAGCCGGTGGATATAAAATACCTGGGTGGAACCCTAACGGGCACCCCTTGGGATCCCTACAGATTGAACTATGAAACATCTAAGTAGAACCCAAGTGGGCACCATAAACTCCATGAACAGCTTGAAAGATAGAACATGTGAAGCATTTAAAATGTGGTCCTGCTCATTCTGTATCTGTATAACACTTCATTCATTTGGATCCCCTGTAGGATCTCATCCCTTTTCATTTTGCTAGGCTTTTTTGGCAGAAGTTTGGTAAACTTACACATAGTGAAGGTACGAGTCTCTAGATTCTATGCCAGAAAATGAAGTTGGGTCATGGAATGGGTCAACTCCTGTCTGTCTCTTGCCCTTCACAATCCAGTTAGATGAAAGGGTAAGGTGATGTTGGTCTTCTATATCTATATAAACCTTTGCCTATTTGTGTCCCATCTAGGATCTCTACATTCTCATGTCTGTAGGCACATCTGTCAGAAGAACCCTCAAGAATCAGTCATGTTTGATGAAGTTAGAGTAGGAGGTACAGGTCATCCAGTTTCTATGCCAGAAGACCAGGTCAGGTCATACAATGGAACCATTTTCTGTCTTTTGCCCCTCAAAATCCAGCTGGGTGGAGGTGGAACGTGTTCCTGGACCAGTCAGTAAAATTGAACATCCTATAACTCATTCTGTATCTGGATAAAACTTGAGCACTAATCTGTTCCCCCCATAAGCATTACTCCCCCCTTTCTCCCAGTACAAATCCACCCCACTACTGATAAAATCCCCCCTCCTGGCACAAATCTTTGCCCCCCCCCATCCAGCTCAAATCCTCTCTCTCCCCATATGCCCTCAGCACAATTTCTTGCCCCCTTCTGAAATACACAAACAAACTTCACCCTCTACCCCTCAAATAGCCCCCTCCCAATCCCCTCCTTCTAGCAAAAACACATTCCAATCATCCCTACTAGCATAAAACCCCCTCAACAAATACATTTCTGATCTTGGCACAAATTTCCCTCCTATATTACCTTTTCTAGCACAAATGCCCCAAATAAACACACCTAGCATACATCCTCTTCACCCATCCCCCTCCCAACACAAATCCCCCCCAAAGCACCACTCTCAGCACCCCCCCCCAAATCCCCCTCCTAGAACAGTTCTTACCCCCTACCACCCCCCTCCAAAGTTCCCCTCCCAACACAAGTTTCCTTCCCCCAATCTCTTAGTAGTGCCCCACTACCTCACATGATACCACAGTGCCCAGGGCAGCTGCTCCTCCTGCCCACCCCTTGTCCTGGCCCTGATACGATGCTATGGTGAATGGTGCTCCCAATAGGACATGGTTTATTGAGACACTTTTGGACACTTCTCAACATTAGCTTCCTTTGCAGCTCTCTGCAATCAGCCTCGTAGCTGCTAAGAAAGTCAGTGCTGGAAGATTTCCATCAGTTACAATTTGTGATCACAGGTCTGAAAAAGGAGGAGGGAGCTATACAATGCCTACCATGTGTCACTGGCTGCGGGTCCCACACTGATCAATATCTGGATGGTGAAGTATTTACACTCTAACGTACTAAAATCAAAAGACGTACAAACTCTACGCACACCAAAAATGATTATTTCTCTGATCATTTACAAATCTGGCCCCATAGATATAGATGTAATAATAATATTGGTGTGTTGTGTCTTCTTAGGGGTCTGCAAGAAGACTCCACTCTGGGCCTCCATAGTGGATTTCCCTCCTGGATTTGAGACCATAGAGGAGAACAAAGTGGTGGAGGTGTCATGTAAGGACCAGTATGAAAAAAGGGTGTTCCATCTGAAATGTGTGAAGGAGTCAGACGTTTTCCAGTTTTATCCTCATTCTGAGCCGGTACCGTGTACACGTAAGATTCATTCACTTATTACAGACCCGAAGACTTGGCTGAGCTACATATATGTCAGAGATCTTGTCTTCTCCTTGGTCAGAAGTTTTCTTTGCTGCTTTCAAAATGTACCTGAGTGTTCAAACAACTGACTCTCATTCTGTAGTTTGGCTAATAAAGTGTCTCTCAACCCAGAACTAATTCCAACTTTGTACAAAGAGCTGATCCATTAACCCCTTCCTCTCCTCAGCCATCTGATTACTTTGTGGTTTCCTATCTTCTGCATCTCTGCTCCACACCATTCCTTTATAAACCCTCCAGAGTTCCTTGCTCATTTCCAGTCTGGCCTTGTATTACACTGGGCCCCGTCACCCTTTGTCTCAACTGTGTCCTCAGTGAGGGCCACAGGAGTGTCATCATTTCCCTACTAGTAGCTCCAGTGAACACATGGTGGTCTGTAGTCCTGACACCCCTTGGTGAGACCCTACTGGTGATTCCACCTCTACTTTTTCATCCAGCCATTCTACCATCTGTGCGTACCATGGTTTGCTCTTATATTACTCTTAAACCTTATTAGGCCTTTGGCATCCCATTAATCACCCTGGTGACCCCCAGTAATGGCCATTGTATTTTCTCTATTCCAGGGAAATGTGGGAGGTTGACTTATTCAGGGCAGAATATAAGCATGTATCCAGAGAAGGAATATTATGATCGGGATGAGGAAGTGACGATAACGTGTCCCGCAGGATATTGGCCCAATTACAGCAAAATCCGATGTATAAGAGCCGACAGCAACAATGTTTGGAATGTGACCGAGGTTTTCTGTATCTACTCACCAAGTAAGTCATACTTCTAATTGGCTGGAGCTCAATGGCCAGATCACACCTTATACTCATAATGTTCCCTCACCGACCCGTGTGACAATATGGAGGATATTTTATTCACTTCTCCAAAACTCAACTAAATCCAGTATGGATGAAGCAGTGCAATCAGAGCTTAACCCCTCCCCCACCCCGTACACCCCCCCCCCCCCATGGAGCAGAGCAATCCTTACATGTTTGTTATGGGAATGAATATTCAGCAATAACTGCCATTACTTCAGATTCAGATTCACACTGAAAGCGCCAGCTGTTAGCGTTAAAGCGCCGCTCGTTTTAGCAGCGCTTTAGCGCTGTTTATGCAGCGCTTTTGTGCTTTTTGGGTTGCGTTTTTAACCCCAATAAAAGGTTTAAAAATTGCAGTTTTGCGGCGCTTTAAAAACACTTTTCAGTCGCTTTGAAAGCGCTGCCTATTCATTTAAATGGGCAGGGCATTTTGGGAGCGCTAAATACAGCGCTCCCAACCCGCCCCAAAGATGATGCTTGCAGGACTTTTCCCAACGCCCCGAAGCAAGAGCCCTGCCCTGTGCGAAAAGTCACACTGGAATGAATGGGAGGCGCTTAACAGAGGCTATTTCCAGCGCTAAAGCGACTGAAAACCGCCCCAGTGGGAAAGGGGTCTAAAACGTAAGATATTGTCTTGCAAAAATAATTTTATTTTTTAAACAATCCATCGACAAAAAAGTAACAATACCCTAAAGCACACCTTTTTTTTCTCTTTTGATAAGCATTCATTAACCACTTCCCGCCCACCATATAGCAATATGACGTGCGCAAAGTGGTTTAGTTATCCTGACCGGATGTCACATGAAGTGATCAGGATAACGAGCCAGCGCGTGCCCATGGCGATCGGTGGTGAGGCGTATCAGTCCGACAAACCGCAACTTCGATCTAGGTAGAATCTCTGATGGAGACTCTTTACCACGTGATCAGCCGTATCCAATCACGGTGTAAACAAGAAAAGCCGTGTATCGGCTTTTCCTCACTCGCGTCCCTCAGATGCAAGTAGAGGAGAGCCGATCGGCTGCTCCTCTGACAGGGGGGGTCTGTGCTGCTTGATTATCAGCGGCAGCCCCCCCAGAATGCCCACCGAGGACCACCAGGATCACCAGGGATGCCCACCACTTGTGACCACCAGGTTTGCCACCCATGGCCACCAGGGATGCCAATCAGTGCCCACAATTGATACCAATCTCTCAGTGTACATAAGTGCCCCTCCGTGTCGCCTATCAGTACCCATTAGTGCCGTCTATCAGTGCCGCATATTAGTGTCCATCACAGTGCCCACCATCTGTGCCCATCATCAGTGCCCATCAGTGCCACCTCATTGGTGCCACCCTATCAGTGCCCATTGGTGCTGCCTTAGGGTCCTTTCACACTGGGGCGGGGGCGTTGTCGGCGGTAAAGCGCCGTTATTGTAAGCGGCGCTTTACCGTCGGTATTCGGCCGCTAGCGGGGCGGTTTTACCCCCTTGCTAGAGGCTGAGAAAGGGTTAAAACCCCCGCAAAGCATCTCTGCAGAGGCGCTTTGCCGGCGGTATAGCCGCGCCGTCCCATTGATTTCAATGGGCAGGAGCGGTAAAGGAGCGGTATACACTCCACTCCTTCACCGCTCCGAAGATGCTGCTGGCAGGACTTTTTTTTCCCGTCCTGCCAGCGCATCGCCCTCGGGGCTTTCACACTGGAATTAAAGCAGCGGCACTTTCGGGTCAGTTTGCAGGTGCTATTATTAGCGCAAAAGTGCCTGCAAACCGCCCCAGTGTGAAAGGACCCTTAAAAGTGAATTTTTGTTTCAAAATTTTCAGACTTTTTTTATTTGTTTAGCAGAAAATAAAAATCCCAGAGGTGATCAAATACCACCAAAAGAAAGCTCTTTTTGTGAGAACAAAATGATAAAAATATTGTCTGGGTACAGTGTAGCATGACTGCGTAATTGTCATTCAAAGTGCGACAGCGCTGAAAGCTGAAAATTGGTCTGGGCAGGAAGGGGGTGAAAGAGCCCGGTATTGAAGGGGTTAAAAAAATGTTGATGTGGTTAGCAAGTAAAACTTTTGTTCTCTAATGTGTCCTGTATAAAATCACACTTATTATGATGCTAGTAATGTTACTTTTTTATCTCTATATCTCTGTCTGATCAATGTTTATAAATAATGTTACTTTGTATCTCTCCATCTCCTGTCTGATCAATGTTTATAAACAATGTTACTTTGTATCTCTCTATCTCCTGTCTGATCAATGTCTATAAATAATGTTACTTTGTATCTCTCTATCTTCTGTCTGATCAACATATATAACTACTTGCCTACAGGGCACTTAAACCCCCTTCCTGCTCAGGCCATTTTTCAGCTTTCAACGCTGTCGCACTTTGAATGACAATTGCGCGGTCATGCTACACTGTACCTGAATGAAATTTTTATAATTTTCTTCACACAAATAGAGCTTTCTTATTTAATCACTGCTGTTTTTTTTTATTTTTTACAAAAAAAAGACCAACATTTTTTTTTTTCTTAGTTATAAAATATACTCACAGAAATGAAGTCCTTTTTCTCCTCCACTGATGTGCGCTGATGATGCGGCACTGATGGGCAATGTTAGGCTGAACTGGTGGGCATTTATGAGGTGGCACTGATGGTGGCACTGATGAGGAGGTACTAATATGCCGCACTTATGGGGACTGATAGGTGGCACTGATATGTGGCACTGGTGGGCACGGATAGGAGGCACTGATAGGCAGTGATGGGTGGCACTAATGGGCGACACTGATGGGTACTGATTGACAGCAGTAATGGGTATTGATGGACAGCACTGAAAGGCGACACTGATAGCCAGCACTGCCTGTAATTGCTAATAGAGATGAGCCGAACACCCCCCTGTTCGGTTCGCACCAAAACATGCGAACAGGCAAAAAAGTTCGTTCGAACACGCGAACACCATTAAAGTCTATGGGACACGAACGTGAGAAATCAAAAGTGCTAATTTTAAAGGCTTATATGCAAGTTATTGTCATAAAAAGTGTTTGGGGACCTGGGTCCTGCCCCAGGGGACATGGATCAATGCAAAAAAAAGTTTTAAAAATGGCCATTTTTTCAGGAGCAGTGATTTTAATAATGCTTAAAGTCAAACAATAAAAGTGTAATATCCCTTTAAATTTCGTACCTGGGGGGTGTCTATAGTATGCCTGTAAAGGGGCGCATGTTTCCCGTGTTTAGAACAGTCTGACAGCAAAATGACATTTCAAAGGAAAAAACACATTTAAAACTACCCGCGGCTATTGCATTGCCGACAATACACATAGAAGTTCATTGATAAAAACGGCATGGGAATTCCCCACAGGGCAACCCCGAACCAAAATTTTTTTTAAAAATGACGTGGGAGTACCCCTAAATTCCATACCAGGCCCTTCAGGTCTGGTACGGATTTTAAGGGGAACCCCGCGCCAAAAAAAAAAAACGGTGTGGGGTCCCCCCAAAAATCTATACCAGACCCTTATCCGAGCACGCAACCTGGCATGCCGCAGGAAAAGGGGGGGAGGAGAGTGCGCCCCCCCTCCTGAACCGTACCAGGCCATATGCCCTCAACATTGGGAGGGTGCTTTGGGGTAGCCCCCCAAAACACCTTGTCCCCATGTTGATGAGGACAAGGGCCTCATCCCCACAACCCTGTCCGGTGGTTGTGGGGGTCTGCGGGCGGGGGGCTTATCGGAATCTGGAAGCCCCCTTTAACAAGGGGACCCCCAGATCCCGCCCCCCCCCTGTGTGAAATGGTAAGGGGGTACTTACCCCTACCATTTCACTAAAAAACTGTCAAAAATGTTAAAAATAACAAGAGACAGTTTTTGACAATTCCTTTATTTAAATGCTTCTTCTTTCTTCTATCTTCCTTCACTGATTGGTGATACTGTTGGCGTTATATTGTAATCAGAGCATTGATGTTCAGTGCCCTGATTACATGCCTAGATGTCCCCTGTGAGGAGATGCTGCTGATCGGCTCTCCTCTCCCCACACTCTGTCAGTGTGAGGCGAGGAGCACTGATTACCGGCATCTCCATGTTCACATGTGACCGGCTGTGATTGGACACAGCCAATCACATGGTTATTGATCGGGGTTGCGCCGTGTCCCAGAGACATGGGGTGCTTGCTGCTCTTCGCACCCCCGCGGGCGCACGCAACTACGGCCATTCTGGGACGCCGTCATATGACGTTGTACCAGAATGAGAGCCATACCGCCCCACCGTCATTTGACGGTGGGCGGGCGGCAACTGGATAAACAATGTTACTTTGTATCTCTCTATCTCCTTTCTGATCAATGTATATAAACAATGCTACTTTGTATCTCTCTATCTCCTGTCTGATCAATGTTTATAAACAATGTTACTTTGTATCTCTCTATCTCCTGTCTGATCAATGTTTATAAACAATGTTACTTTGTATCTCTCTATCTCCCGTCTGATCAATGTTTATAAATAATGTTACTTTGTATCTCTCTATCTCCCATCTGATCAGTGTTTATAAACAATGTTACTTTGTATCTCTCTATCTTCCGTCTGATCAATGTTTATAGACAATGTTACTTTGTATCTCTCTATCTCCTTTCAGATCAATGTTTATAAACAATGTTACTTTTACCTCTCTATTTCTGATCAACGTTTATAAACAATGTTACTTTGAATCTCTCTATCTCCTGTCTGATCAATGTTTATAAACAATGTTACTTTGTATCTCTCTATCTCCTTTCAGATCAATGTTTCTAAACAATGTTACTTTGTATCTCTCTATCTCCTTTCTGATTAATGTTTATAAACAATGTTACTTTGTACCTCTCTATTTCTGATCAATGTTTATAAAAATGTTACTTTGTACCTCTCTATTTCTGATCAATGTTTATAAACAATGTTACTTTGTAACTCTCTATTTCTGATCAATGTTTATAAACATTGTACCAGTCTATTTTGACAGCTGCTCTGTTTACACAGCAAGTATCACTGTGACAGTTTGGAGATGCTGGGAAGTGAGATTGGGAGCATAATAATATGATGTACTACAAATGCCATGCAGTATTTTGAGGTGTGTGTAGTACATCCTATCTTCACAATTAGATAAGAACTGCACATTTAGCTGCAGGAGATTCCTTATCTGGTTTCTGATTCTCTCATTGTGTTTTCTTTCATTCCAGCTGTTATTCCGATCATCTCAAATCACTCGGTGTCCTGGAAGTGAGTATGACTTACATCTGACATCTAGTCCAGTCATTGGGTGTCTCCTGTCTATAACCCCCTCCACCAGCCTGCAATCTAAATGTAGGCAAGGACTTCACAGTGTGCAGACAGCATCCTCCCTGACAATACAGGAAATCTGTAGACAGAAGAGGGCTCTGAAACAAGATGATGATTTGATATGGATATATTTGGGAAATTACAATAAAGCGTAGAGAGGGAACCTGTACTGAGGGGATATGGGGGGTCTGTCATTGTTAATCTCCTTTTGGAAATGCCAACTGCCTGGCTGCTCTGGGAATAAAATGGCCTCAGTGCTTTCTGATTCACCAGCAATATTTATCTATTATGATTCACCTGCAGATCTTCTGCCCTCCTCACATCTGAAGTCATTGTCAGTAAATACAATGTAACACATCTCATAGTTACATAGTAGGCAAGGTTAAAAAAGACAAAGGTCCATCAAGTCCAACCTATGTGTGTGTGATTATGTGTCAGTATTACATTACATATCCCTGTATGTTGTGGTTATTCAGGTGCTTATCTAATATATTCTTGAAGCTATCGATGCTCCCCGCTGAGACCACCGCCTGTGGAAGGGAATTCCACATCCTTGCAGCTCTTACAGTAAAGAACCCTCTACGTAGTTTACGGGTTAAACCATTTTTCTTCTAATTTTAATGAGTGGCCACGTGTCTTGTTAAATTCCCTTTTTTGGAAAAGTTTTCTCCCTATTGTGGGGTCACCAGTCCGGTATTTATATATTGTGGGGTCACCAGTCTGGTATTTGTATATTGTGGGGTCACCAGTCCGGTATTTATATATTGTGGGGTCACCAGTCCGGTATTTATATATTGTGGGGTCACTAGTCTGGTATTTGTATATTGTGGGGTCACCAGTCTGGTATTTATATATTGTGGGGTCACCAGTCTGGTATTTATATATTGTGGGGTCACCAGTCCCCATGTATATTGAAATCGCATCCCCTCTCAAGCGTCTCTTCTCCAGAGAGAATAAGTTCAGCGCTCGCAACCTTTCCTCATAACTAAGATCCTCCAGACCCTTTATTAGCTTTGTTGCCCTTCTTTGTACTCGCTCCATTTCCAGTACATCCTTCCTGAGGACTGGTGCCCAGAACTGGACAGCATACTCCAGGTGCGGCCGGACCAGAGTCTTGTAGAGCGGGAGAATTATCGTTTTATCTCTGGAGTTGATCCCCCTTTTAATACATGCCAATATTCTGTTTGCCTTATTAGCAGCAGCTTGGCATTGCATGTCATTGCTGAGCCTATCATCTACTAGTACCCCCAGGTCCTTTTCCATCCTAGATTCCCCCAGAGGTTCTCCCCCCAGTCTATAGATTGCATTCAGATTTTCGCCACCCAAATGCATTATTTTACATTTTTCTACATTGAACCTCATTTGCCATGTAGTCGCCCACCCCATGAATTTGTTCAGGTCTTTTTGCAAGATTTCCACATCCTGCGGAGAAGTTATTGCCCTGCTTAGCTTAGTATCGTCCACAAATACAGAGATTGAACTGTTTATCCCATCCTCCAGGTCGTTTATGAACAAATTAAATAGGATTGGTCCCAGCACAGAACCCTGGGGAACCCCACTACCCACCCCTGACCATTCTGAGTACTCCCCATTTATCACCACCCTCTGAACACGCCCTTGTAGCCAGTTTTCAATCCATGTACTCACCCTATGGTCCATGCCAACGCACCTTATTTTGTACAGTAAACGTTTATGGGGAACTGTGTCAAATGCTTTTGCAAAATCCAGATACACCACATCTACGGGCCTTCCTTTATCTAGATGGCAACTCACCTCCTCATAGAAGGTTAATAGATTGGTTTGGCAAGAACGATTCTTCATGAATCCATGCTGATTACTGCTAATGATACCGTTCTTACTACTAAAATCTTGTATATAGTCCCTTATCATCCCCTCCAAGAGTTTACATACTATTGATGTTAGGCTAACTGGTCTGTAATTCCCAGGGATGTATTTTGGGCCCTTTTTAAATATTGGTGCTACATTGGCTTTTCTCCAATCACCTGGTACCATTCCAGTCAGTAGACTGTCTGTAAAAATTAGAAACAATGGTCTTGCAATTACTTGACTGAGTTCCCTAAGTACACTCGGGTGCAAGCCATCTGGTCCCGGTGATTTATTAATGTTAAGTTTCTCAAGTCTAATTCTAATTCTGTTCTCTGTTAACCATGTAGGTGCTTCCTGTGTTGTGTCCTGAGGATAAATACTGCAGTTTTGGTTACTGAAGCCCCCCGATTCACACGTGAAGACTGAGGAGAAGAATAAATTCAATACCTTTGCCATCTCCCCATCCTTTGTAACCAGATGTCCTTCCTCATTCTTTATGGGCCCAATATGATCTGACCTCCCTTTCTTACTGTTTACATACTTAAAGAATTTCTTGGGATTTTTTTTACTTTCCTCTGCTATGTGCCTTTCATGTTCTATCTTAGCCGCCCTGATTGCACCCTTACATTTCTTGTTGCATTCTTTATAAAGTCTGAATGCTGATGATGATGCCTCAACCTTGTATTTTTTGAAGGCCTTCTCCTTTGCTTTTATATGCATTTTTACATTGGAGTTAAGCCATCCAGGACTTTTGTTCGCTCTTTAAATTTATTTCCCATTGGGATGCATTGGCTAATGCCCTTATATAATATGCTCCTAAAGCAAACCCATCTCTCCTCCGTATTCTTTGTTCCTAAGATTTTATCACAATTATTATCCTCTAGCAAGGTTTGTAGTTTAGGGAAGTTGGCTCTTTTGAAATTCAGTGTCTTTGTATTCCCCTTATGTTTCCTATTTGTGGGATTTATACTGAAGCCAATTGATCCGTGATCGCTGCTACCTAAATTGCCCCGTATTTCCACATCTGTGATCAGGTCTGTATTGTTGGTAATCAGTAGATCCAGTAATGTTTTATTTCTAGTTGGTGCGTCTACCATCTGACCCATAAAATTGTCCTGCAAGACGTTAAGGAACTGGCGAGCCTTAAATGAATGCGCGGTTCCCTCCGCCCAGTCTATGTCTGGATAATTAAAATCCCCCATTATGATAACACTTCCCATCCTTGCTGCTAATCCAATTTGTGATAGGAGATCCGTCTCCACTTCCTCCCTCAGGTTAGGGGGCCTATAGCATACTCCCAGTATAACTTTCCCCTTAGCTTCATCCCTTTGGAGCTCTACCCATAAGGATTCCACCTCCTCTCTAGCTCCCTTAGTGATGTCATCTCTCACATTCACCTGTACATCATTTTTGATATACAGGCATACCCCTCCCCCTTTTTTACCCTCCTTATCCCTTCAATATAGGGAATAGACTTAAATGGTTGCCAGCCAATCATGAAAGCTGTCAAACCAAGTCTCTGTAATTCCTACAAAATATAAATCCTCCTTATACAACAGTAGCTCCATTTCTCCTATCTTGTCCACCAGACTCCTAGCATTGGTGAACATGCCACGTAGTTTAGACCGGTCACATACTATCTCCTTATTGGTTGCTCTGGGGTTGCAAATAGGACTTGTTACTATACTTACCTCGGGTCTAGATGCTTTAGTCAACCTACCACTAATGTCCCCAGTACTACCCTCTGGAATATGTTCCGCACTGGCTATCTCTACCTCTGGGCCCTCCCCCCGTCGCCTAGTTTAAAAGCCCCTCTAACTTTTCGGCCATCTTCACTCCCAGCAGATCTGCACCCTCCTCATTTAGGTGCAGTCCGTCACTTCTATAGAGCTGGTAGCTGTCTGAGAAGTCGGCCCAGTTCTCCTGGAACCCAAACCCCTCCTTACTACCTACCTTACTACTTCCTAAGAATACAACCTTGGAGGTCATTTTCCTCAATGTAGCTCCTAAGTAGGGATGGGCGAACGGTTCGGCCCGAGCATAAGTTCAGGCCGAACATTTGTTGTTCGGATGTTCAGATAACAGCCGAACAAACGGGGCGTTCGACCGTTTGTTCGGCCCCCCGAACCGACCACAATGCATTGTGGCGTTGAACAGTGCATTGCGAGCCCTGATTGGCTGAAGCAGTGAAAGTTTCAGCCAATTAGGGCATAGAGCACTGTCAGAGTCATGATTGGACACTGTCATCATGACTTTATCCAATCAGGTTCATTCCCGCCCCACAGTATAAAAGTATTCTTTCAATAGCAGCCATTTTCAGTGTGATTTTGGTGTGGAGAGAGATAGAACAGGGCTCTGTTCAGTGCTATTAGTTAGTGTGCTATACTGTGCTATTTTACTTCTATTCTATTCCATACTTCTATTTGATTGCGTTACTGGCAGTTTAACGCCATATAGTTTTGCGTGCGTTACTGCCAGTTTAACGGCATAGGGTTTTGCGTGTGTTACTGCCAGTTTAACGCCATATCATATTGCGTGCTTTACTGCCAGTTTAACCCATATAGTTTTGCATGCGTTACTGCCAGTTTAAAGCCATATCGTATTGCGTGTGTTACTCCCAGTTTAACGCCATATCGTATTGCGTGCGTTACTGCCAGTTTAACTCCAAATAGTTTTGCGTGCGTTACTGCCTGTTTAACATCATATAGTTTTGCGTGCGTTACTGCCAGTTTAACGCCATATTGTTTTGTGTGAGTTACTGCCAGTTTAATGCCATATAGTTCTGTGTAAGTTACTACAAGTTTAACGGCATATAGTTTTGTGCGTTTCTGCCAGTTTAACACCATTTACTTCTGTGTGCGTTACTGCAAGTTTAACGCCATATAGTTCTGTGCGTCACTGTACGTTTGGCGCATTATATTGCAGTATATTATATTGTATCCGTGGAGTGTGTCTGTGTAGCTTGAGTACTCAAATTAAAGGGCACCAAACATCTCTTTACATTGATTAAAGTGCATCTACGTACAGATTTCAACTTCTCCTTTACATTTGCTTATAAGCACCGCCCCCTCCCTCCCAATAATTTCTGAGAGGACAACAAGGAGAGGCAGACGTTCACTTTGGCACTGTAAGGGGGCCAGCAACAAATGTGTCCACAGGCAAAGGTGGACGTGGTGGTCAGTCCTCAGGCAGGGCATCATTTCCTCCTCCTCATTCCCTCCTCATATTTGAAGTCACTGTCAGTAAATACAATGTAACAGATCTCCTTCCCTCCTCATATCTGAAGTCATTGTCAGTAAATACAATGTAACAGATCTCCTTCCCTCCTCATATCTGAAGTCACTGTCAGTAAATACAATGTAACAGATCTCCTTCCCTCCTCATATCTGAAGTCACTGTCAGTAAATACAATGTAACAGATCTTCTTCCCTCCTCATATCTAAAGTCACTGTCAGTAAATACAATGTAACAGATCTCCTTCCCTCCTCATATCTGAAGTCACTGTCAGTAAATACAATGTAACAGATCTCCTTCCCTCCTCATATCTGAAGTCACTGTCAGTAAATACAATGTAACAGATCTCCTTCCCTCCTCATATCTGAAGTCACTGTCAGTAAATACAATGTAACAGATATCCTTCCCTCCTCATATCTGAAGTCACTGTCAGTAAATACAATGTAACAGACCTTCTTCCCTCCTCATATCTGAAGTCATTGTCAGTAAATACAATGTAACAGACTGTACAAACTTTTTTAACTGCGTGTTTAGCTGTGTTTGTCGTGTTTTTGCATGCAGAAATCTGCCTCCGGGGTGCCATTAATAATGAATGCAGTTTGATTGGCTGGAAAGTTCTTCAGAATAAAAAGATATTGATAGTTCTGTTGGTGGAGTAGAGAAGGATGGAATCTGTATTTCTTCATTATATCATACCGATCCCCCGTCTTCTCTCCTCTCAGGAATATCGGGGTTTCCTGCTGTCTCGGGGTCATTCCTCCGATGGTGGTGAAGCTGATAACCATTCTGGTGATCCTCATTGTCAAGTTCTCCGGCTTTGTAAAGAGAAGATCTTCATTAGCAGAGAGTCCACGCCAAAGACAGCCAGGTAATCCGGACACAGAAGACGTTTCTCTGAGTTCCCCTATAACAGGGTTTTATTACCTCTTGGTCTGACCAGTAGAGTTGTTCTATTTCCACTTCCTTTAACAGGGAGACAATGCTACAGAACAGAAGCAGGTGAGGATCCTCTACAATCTTCACAATGTTGGCTCTGACCTGCAAGACATTTTTTCCCTCCATTTGCCCTTTTCCTGTCCTCTCCGCCTTCCTCATCCTGAGTCCCTTGCCTATAAGTGTACAGGAAGTCCTGTCCGCCCATTTATTGGTTCCCCTCTCCATTAATGTGCTGAAATTGTTTTTTCTCCTCAGATAAAAAGATTATGAAATCGTCACACCGGACAAGGACCAACCTCTACCTAAAGGTGAGACCTCCATCGCTGCAACCAATCAGCAGCTGACTTTTCTTTGATAACAGGACAGTATAAAATGTAAGAAACCCTCTGATTGGCTATGTGGCCAAATGTAACTAAACTTGGTAGAGCAGAACTGTCTATGGCTTGTCTCCAGGACCGATATTCCGAGCCCCGGTGAAGAAGTAGCAGTGAACATTGCTGGTTTATGAGTTCAGGAAGGATTTGATTGCTCTGTTTTCTTGCAGTTCCTCATCAACTAAAAACCCATAGAAACCAATCACTCTGACCCGTGCCATGGCTGTCAGATCACCAGTCCGGGCCCGGTATTTACTGACACTTACATACCAATAAGAAGATTACAGAAGATTCTCATAGTGGTAGGTCAATGAGGTCCACAGATTGGGTGGAAAGTGTTCATGAAGGAGAACTCACACATATATATATATATATAAATATATATATAGATATATAGATAGATATATATATATATCTATATATATATTTATATATATATATATACAGTATATAGATATATATATAGATATATATATAGATCTATATATATATCTATATATAGATCTATATATATATATGAAAAAAACACTAACTAAAGACAACTTGGATACAATTGATGGTTTATTATAAATTCATGGTATACAAAAATACATTACCACTAGCGACCAGCTGCCATCATTATACTGTGGCAGGTCGGCACTTTCCCATGAGCCGTCGTAGCTATACGTCAGCTCCTTTTGAGTGGGATGGCAGGCACGCGCCCTCTGCACTGCAGGTATGCCGATGCTCGTGGCCAACAGTTGCGATGACCGCTGGCCACGAGCGATTTCAGGCACGTGAGGCAGAACAGGGACGTGTGTGTGTAAACACACAAATCCCTGTTCTGTGAGGAGAGACAGATCGTGAGTTCCTATCAGCTAGGAACCACGATCTGTCATCTCCTATAGTCAGTCCCCCCCCCCTACAGTTAGAACACACACTAGGGAACACAGTTAACCCCTTTATCGCCCCCTAGTGTTTAACCCTTTCCCTGCCAGTGACATTTATACAGTAATCAGTGCATTTTTATAGCACTGATCGCTGTATAATTATCAGCCATCCCAAAAATGTGTCAAAAGTGTCCGATGTGTCTGCCATAATGTCAAAGTCACGATAAAAATTGCAGATCGCCGCCATTACTAGTAAAAAAATAATAATAAAAATGCCATAAATCTATCACCTATTTTGTAGGCGCTATATATACTTTTGCGCAAACCAATCAATATACACTTATTGCAATTTTTATTACCAAAAATATGTAGAAGAACATGTATCGGCCTAAACTGAGGAAAAAATTATTTTTAAAAATTGGGGATATTTATTATAGCAAAAAATAGAGAGATGATCAAATACCACCAAAAGAAAGCTCTATTTGTGGGAAAAAGAGGACGTCAATTTTGTTTGGGTGCAACGCCGTGCGACCGCACGATTGTCCGTTAAAACAACACAGTGCCGTATCGCAAAAAATGCTCTGGTCATTGAGCAGCCAAATCTTCCGGGGCTGAAGTAGTTAAAAAGATATGCAGAAAATCGTACAGACATTTACAGTAAAGTGGTCATCCAAAAAATCCATATGATAAAAAAACACACGTACAGTTGTGCTCAAAAGTTTGCACACCCTGGCAGAAATTGTGAAATTTTGGCATTGATATTGAAAATAAGAGCCCCTAATTTTCCACTTCTTAATAAGGGATTAAACAGTACTGACTGGCATATTCAAGGCTTTGGATATCTTTTTATATCCTTTTCCATCTTTGTAAAGTTTCATTACTTTGTTACGCAGGTCTTTTGACTGTTCTTTTCGGCCTCCTCTTGGCTCAGCGTCTAGCCTGCTTAGTGCATCCATGTCCAAAAAGTTAGAGGGGTTTTTAAACTAGGTGATGGGGGGGAGGGTCCAGAGGTAGAGATAGTCAGCGCGGAAGATATTCCAGAGGGTAGTATTGGGGGCATTAGTGGTAGGTTAACCAAAGCACAAAAACACAAGGTGAGTATAGTAGCAAGTCCTAGTTGCAATCTCGAAACACCCAATACGAGGACAATATGCGACCGGTCTAAACTATGTGGCATGTTCACCAATGCCAGGAGCATGGCGGACAAGATGGGTGAACTAGAGATACTGTTGTACGAGGAGGATTTGGATTTTGTGGGAATTTCAGAGACCTGGTTCAACAGCTCTCATGATTGGCTGGCAAACATTCAAGGGTATACCCTATACCGCAAGGATAGAGAGGGTAAAAAAGGGGGAGGGGTATGCCTATATATCAAGAATAATGTACAAGTGAATGTGAGAGATGACATCACTGAGGGGGCTAGGGAGGAGGTGGAATCTTTATGGGTAGAGCTCCAAAGGGATGAAGCTAAGGGGAAAATAATACTGGGAGTATGCTATAGGCCCCCTAACCTGAGGGAGGAAGTGGAGACGGATCTCCTATCACAAATTGGATTAGCAGCAAGGATGGGAAGTGTTATCATAATGGGGGATTTTAATTATCCAGACATAGACTGGGTGGAGGGAACCGCGCATTCATTTAAGGCTCGCCAGTTCCCTAATGTCTTGCAGGATATTTTATTGGGAAGGGAATAAAAGGGAAAAGGGAAAGTTTAAAGGGAATACAAAGACACTGAATTTCATAAGAGCCAATTTCCCTCAACTACAAACCTTGCTAAAAGGCATAAACTGTGATAAAATATTAGGAACAAAGAATACGGAGGAGAGATGGGTTTGCTTTAAGAGCATATTAAATAAGGGCATTAGCCAATGTATCCCATTGGGTAATAAACTTAAAAGAGCGAACAAACATCCTGGATGGCTTAACTCCAATGTAAAAATGCATATAAAAGCAAAGGAGAAAGCCTACAAAAAATACAAGGTTGAGGGATCATCATCAGCATTCAGACTTTATAAAGAATGCAACAAGAAATGTAAGGGAATTAGGATGGCTAAGATAGAACATGAAAGACACATAGCGGAGGAGAGCAAAAAAAATCCCAAGAAATTCTTTAAGTATGTAAACAGTAAAAAAGGGAGGACAGACCATATTGGCCCCATAAAGAATGAGGAAGGACATCTGGTTACAAAGGATGGGGAGATGGCAAAGGTATTGAATTTATTCTTCTCCTCAGTCTTCACGAGGGAATCGGGGGGCTTCAGTAACCAAAACTGCAGTGTTTATCCTCAGGACACAACACAGGAAGCACCTCCATGGTTAACAGAGGACAGAATTAAAATTAGACTTGGGAAACTTAACATTAATAAATCAGCGGGACCAGATGGCTTGCATCCGAGGTACTTGGGGAACTCAGTCAAGGTAGTTGGGGAACTCAGACCATTGTTCCAAATTTTTACAGACAGTCTACTGACTGGAATGGTACCAGCTGATTGGAGAAAAGCCAATGTAGCACCAATATTTAAAAAGGGCCCAAAATACATCCCTGGGAATTACAGACCAGTTAGCCTAACATTAATAGTATGTAAACTCTTGGAGGGGATGATAAGAGACTATTTACAAGATTTTAGTAATAAGAACGATATCATTAGCAGTAATCAGCATGGATTCATGAAGAATCGTTCTTGCCAAACCAATCTATTAACCTTCTATGAGGAGGTGAGTTGCCATCTAGATAAAGGAAGGCCCGTAGACGTGGTGTATCTGGATTTTGAAAAAGTATTTGACACAGTTCCCCATAAACGTTTACTGTACAAAATAAGGTCCGTTGGCATGGACCATAGGGTGAGTACATGGATTGAAAACTGGCTACAAGGGCGTGTTCAGAGGGTGGTGATAAATGGGGAGTACTCAGAATGGTCAGGGGTGGGTAGTGGGGTTCCCCAGGGTTCTGTGCTGGGACCAATCCTATTTCATTTGTTCATAAACGACCTGGAGGATGGGATAAACAGTTCAATCTCTGTATTTGCAGACGATACTAAGCTAAGCAGGACAATAACTTCTCCGCAGGATGTGGAAATCTTGCAAAAAGATCTGAACAAATTAATGGGGTGGGCGACTACATGGCAAATGAGATTCAGTGTAGAAAAATGTAAAATAATGCATTTGGGTGGCAAAAATATGAATGCAATCTATACACTGGGGGGAGAACCTCTGGGGGAATCTAGGATGGAAAAGGACCTGGGGGTCCTAGTAGATGATAGGCTCAGCAATGGCATGCAATGCCAAGCTTCTGCTAACAAAGCAAACAGAATATTGGCATTAAAAAGGGGATCAACTCCAGAGATAAAAAGATAATTCTCCTGCTCTACAAGACTCTGGTCCGGCCGCACCTGGAGTATGCTGTCCAGTTCTGGGCACAAGTACTCAGGAAGGATGTACTGGAAATGGAGCAAGTACAAAGAAGGGCAACAAAGCTAATAAAGGGTCTGGAGGATATTAGTTATGAGGAAAAGTTGCGAGCACTGAACTTATTCTCTCTGGAGAAGAGACGCTTTAGAGGGGATATGATTTCAATATACAAATACCATACTGGTGACCCCACAATAGGGATAAAACTTTTTCGCAGAAGAGAGTTTAATAAGACTCGTGGCCACTCATTAAAATTAGAAGAAAAGAGGTTTAACCTTAAACTACGTAGAGGGTTCTTTACTGTAAGAGCGGCAAGGATGTGGAATTCCCTTCCACAGGTGGTGGTCTCAGCGGGGAGCATCGATAGTTTCAAGAAACTATTAGATAAGCTCCTGAATGACCGCAACATACAGGGATATACTATGTTAATGACTGGAATGGTACCACTGGATTGGTGTAGGGCCAATGTGGTGCCCATATTTAAAAAGGGAACAAAGTCTTTACCAAGTAACTATAGACCTGTTAGTGTAACTTCTCTAGTTGGGAAGATACTGGAGAGATTAATAAAAGACCACATAAACAAGTTCTTGCTGGAAAAAAATATTTTAAGCAACAGACATCATGGATTCATGAAAGACAGAAGTTGTCAAATAAACCTGATTCCTTTTTATGAGGAGGTAAGTAAAACCTTGGACAGAGGGGTCGTGGTGGATGTGGCATTCTTGGACAGAGGGGTGGCTGTGGATGTGGTATATTTGGACAGGGGGGTGGCTGTGGACATGGTATACTTGGACAGAGGGGTGGCTGTGGATGTGGTATATTTGGACAGAGGGGTGGCTGTGGACATGGTATACTTGGACAGAAGGGTGGCTGTGGACGTGGTATACTTGGACAGAGGGGCGGCTATGGACGTGGTATACTTGGACAGAGGGGCGGCTGTGGACGTGGTATACTTGGACAGAGGGGCGGCTGTGGACGTGGTATACTTGGACAGAGGGGTGGCTGTGGACGTGGTATACTTGGACAGAGGGGTGGCTGTGGATGAGGTATACTTGGACAGAGGGGCGGCTGTGGATGTGGTATACTTGGACAGAGTGGTGGCTGTGGACATGGTATACTTGGACAGAAGGGTGGCTGTGGACATGGTATACTTGGACAGAAGGGTGGCTGTGGACGTGGTATACTTGGACAGAGGGGCGGCTATGGACGTGGTATACTTGGACAGAGGGGCGGCTGTGGACGTGGTATACTTGGACAGAGGGGCGGCTGTGGACGTGGTATACTTGGACAGAAGGGTGGCTGTGGACATGGTATACTTGGACAGAAGGGTGGCTGTGGACGTGGTATACTTGGACAGAGGGGCGGCTATGGACGTGGTATACTTGGACAGAGGGGCGGCTGTGGACGTGGTATACTTGGACAGAGGGGCGGCTGTGGACGTGGTATACTTGGACAGAGGGGTGGCTGTGGACGTGGTATACTTGGACAGAGGGGTGGCTGTGGATGAGGTATACTTGGACAGAGGGGCGGCTGTGGACGTGGTATACTTGGACAGAGTGGTGGCTGTGGATATGGTATACTTGGACAGAGGGGTGGCTGTGGATGTGGTATACTTGGACAGAGTGGTGGCTGTGGATATGGTATACTTGGACAGAGGGGGGGCTGTGGACGTGGTATACTTGGACACAGTTCCCCACACGCGGCTCATGTGTAAGGTAAAGTCTACAGGCTTGGAAATATCTGTTTGTAAATGGATAGAAAACTGGCTAAAAGACAGAATTCAGAGAGTAGTGGTTAATGATTCTTACTCTGAATGGTCTAAGGTTATCAGTGGTGTACCCCAAGGTTCAATGCTGGGACCCTTACTTTTTAATACCTTTATAAATGATATCGGGTCTGGGATTAAAAGTACCATTTCTGTCTTTGCAGATGACACCAAGCTATGCAGTGGAATAACGTCCTTACAGGATGTCTCCAATTTACAAGCCGACCTCAATGCTCTGTCTAATTGGGCGTCTATGTGGCAAATGAGGTTTAATGTTAATAAATGTAAAGTTCTGCACTTGGGGGCTAAGAATATACATCATACATACTAGGGGGAGTACAACTGGGGGAATCAATGGTGGAGAAGGATCTGGGGGATTCATAGTGGAGAAGAATCTGGGGGTTTTGGTAGATCATAAGCTCAATAATAACATGCAATGCCAAGCTGCGGTTTCCAAAGCGAGCAAAGTCCTTTCTTGTATAAGAGAGATATGGACTCCAGAGAGAGAGACATCATCTGTACAAATCATTAGTAAGACCTCATATGGAATATGAAGTTCAATTTTGGGTTCCAGTTCTCAAAAAGGATATCGGGAACTGGAGAAAGTGCAGAGAAGGGCAACCAAACTGATAAGAGGGATGGAGGAGCTCAGCTATGAGGAAAGATTAGAGGAACTGAATGTGTTCACTCTTGAGAAGAGGGGAATAAGGGGGGATATGATCTCCATGTATAAATATATAAGGGGTCCGTATAGTGAACTTGGTGTTGAGTTATTCATTTTACGGTCTTCACAGAGGACAGGGGGGCATTCTTTATGCCTAGAGGAAAAGAGATTTCATCTCCAAATATGGAAAGGTTTCTTCACAGTAAGAGCTGTGAAAATGTGGAATAGACTCCCTCCAGAGGTGGTTCTGGCCAGCTCAGTAGATTGCTTTAAGAAAGGTCTGGATTCTTTCCTAAATGTACATAATATAACTGGGTACTGACATTTATAGGTAAAGTTGATCCAGGGAAAATCCGATTGCCTCTCGGGGGGTCAGGAAGGAATTTTTTCCCCTGCTGTAGCAAATTGGATCATGCTTCGCTGGGGTTTTTCACCTTCCTCTGGATCAACTCTGGGTATAGGATTGGGTAATGGGATTGTACTATATTATTTTTTATTTATTTATTTATGTTTATGGTTGAACTAGATGGACTTGTGTCTTTTTTCAACCTGACTAACTATGTAACTATGTATGTAACTATGAGGAGCCGAGACAAAAGTCTAGCCCGGGGTTGAGGCAGGAATCTTCTGCTGAAATTTGGCCTAAGGGGATGACAGCTGAGGGGAAAATACAAGACCCCAGGTGCAATTGATGAAGTATATAAACACATATGGACCAGATATTCTAGAAGAAAAAAGAGCATTTGAGTGTATTACACGACAGAGTAATGAATGGATGAGTCTCATATTGTGTTCAGTGAATACAGGTAAATTGGTGAAAGTGGAAAGTGAGCATCCATGTAGGCCAATAAGTAATAGGGTAAAATGTGAAAAGAAAAAAACAAAATAAAAAAGACTCAAACCATATAGCTGGGTGCCAAAACAACAAAGTGAAAAAAAGTGTTGGGTAAAACATAAGTGAAAAAGAAATCCAGAAAACAAAGTGGGGGACATGTGAAAAGAACTGTCAGGGTCATACCTGTAATTAATAGCAAGTGTTGAATGTAGATCCCAATAACCACCTTAAAAAAGGGACAATATGCAAAATGAGGTCCCGGATAGCCCCGGCTAAATACCCCCACAGCCGTGGGCGGACCCTTCCAACGCCACGCGGAGGCTAAGAAATGGGGGCCATGGAGTGATCCTGCATCCGATGCGACCCCCCGGAAAACGGGTCAGAATGGCCCACCTTGTGTCATCAGATGGAAACCATCGCCCTGACGACGCGATGATGAAACAGCCATTTGTCGAGCGTCGGAAGCATGACGCAGATGCGCAGCGTGGCCCCACCCACCCACAACCCGGATATAAACAGAGACGGGAGGGGAGGGAGGTAACAAACCGTGCGAGTCCCGGCAGACCCTCCCACCCCCCCCACCCATGGCAAGGAGTAACAGAAGGCATGCAGAAGAAAAAATAAAAACAAGTAACAAAAATGTAATAAATTATTAGATAGAGCTCATTATCACATTATTATTACATTATATGTAGTAGACAAGTGCGCCGTCAATAAATTTGTTTTGTTTCATTCCATTCCGTTTCATATTAGAATTAATTCGTATTTTGTAATTCGTGTCCGAAATTTCGTACGAAATACAAATTTTCGTTACCTTTTGGTAACAATTACGAACGTTCGTTATGATGAATTTATCATTATGAGGGGCTCCCACCATCCCTGTGCTGTGCTGACTTCCTGGGTTTTTAACTTTTAGGTTCGTTAACTTTTCGTAACAATTACGAATGTCCGTTAGGAATTTGGATGCGAAATTCGTAAACGAAATTTCGTATTACGTACAAAAATTTGTAGCACAGCAATTCGTATTTCGGATCCTCCCGAATGTACGAATTTACGGAAATTCGTACGAACTTTCGATTCGTATGAAACTAATCGCACATGTCTAATATATAGAGCTCAGCTCAGGATGGAAAAGATTCTCATGATATATAGACAACCATAACATGACCTTCACCATGGACTCACCCAGATACTACTACAACATTGTAAACAAAACCAAATTGAATTTGTAAGTCACAAAGAGAATCTTTTCAACTGTTTTTCTTATTTTAATAAAGATTTCATATAAAACATATAAAACAGATGATTCAGAGTGTCCATCTATCAGGAGATCCTCCCCCTCTGCCCTATCATTCAGACAAACAATATATCTGCTTATTGTACACGGTGGTGTATTTTGGTTTTGTGGTGCCCTAAGCAAGACTAAGATAGGGCGCCCCCCTCTTCCCAATCTGTGGCACCCCAGCCACGGTATACCATTCTTGTTTCAGAATCTCATGAGGAAGATGCAGCCATTCACAAATGAACAGCTGCGGCTTCCTCATCAGTCCCTAAAACATGATTCATCCAAGTGCCACATATCTGGTCAATCGGGTAGAGGATGGGGTCAGAGAGACATAGGACGGGGTCATCAGGGTAGAGGATGGAGTCAGAAGGACATAGGATGGGGTCATCAGGGTAGAGGATGGGGTCAGAAGGACATAGGATGGGGTCATCAGGGTAGAAGATGGGGTCAGTGGGGCAGAGAATGGGGTCAGTAGTGCAGAGGATCATGTGGTCAATCGGGTAGAGGATGGGGTCAGAAGGACATAGGACGGGGTCATCAGAGTAGAGGATGCGGTCAGAAGGACATAGGACGGGGTCATCAGGGTAGAGGATGGGGTCAGAAGGACATAGGACAGAGTAATCAGGGTAGAGGATGGGTTCAGTGGGGCAGAGAATGGGGTCAGTAGTGCAGAGGATCATGTGGTCAATTGGGTAGAGGATGGGGTCAGAAGGACATAGGATGGGGTCGTCAGGGCAGATGACGGGGTCAGCAGAGTATAGGACAGGGGTCAGTAGGGCAAAGTATGGGGTCAGCAGGGCATAGGACAAAGGCCAGTGGGGCAAAGGATGGGGTCCCTGCTGACAGGGCTCTCAGCAAAGCTGCTCCTTCCCACACTGCACACAGCTGAGGTTGGATTCTTTTACAGACACAGCCTCCATCTGTGTAGCTGGCTGTTGCAGCTCTGCTGCCTTTCCAATATGAGGATTTCACAGATTAGAACTGCAACAGCCAGCACCACATAGTGCAGATGGAGGTTTTATCTGTACAAGAATCCAATCTCGGCTGTGTGCAGTGCAGGTAGGAGCAGCTCTGCTTTATGTCCTGTGTGAGTACAGTAGGATAATAGGGGGGGACTTACCAATCCCAGCATGGGGGGGGCGCACCACCCTCTAGATCCAGCTGTCCTCAACGCCACTTCAGTGTGGTGCCCCCCGAGACTGCCCATAGGGGAAGTCCTGGTGGGAGATAGCAGCAGAGAAGCCGATCAGCAGGCAGTGCCAGTGCAAGATGCAGAGCACCTGGCACACCATGACTGAGGATCGGCACTGCACTGAGCCGTGACCTCTGGACCCCCTGTGGCAGAGAGAGCAGTCAGGGGGACAGGGGCTGACAATCAAAGGCAGGCACATGGACACTGGCAGAGGACTGAGCTGTCCTGACTGTTTAGGAGCAGAGGTGGCACTTTAATCAGGCAAATTAGGCAGAAGTGAGGCCTAATTAAAGAGCTGCTCCTGCCCATCTGCCTGGAGGGTGGCTTCGCCCCCCCCCCCTGGACAATACACCTTCTGTTGCCTCACGGTAGATACGCCCCTGATTGTGCACAATGTATATCAATGCAAAATGTCACAGAAAGATTCACAGATGGCTAGAAGATAACTTTGTTTCATGAATCAAAAGTCCACTTCCATGGGAGTATATAGGAAGTACTGGTGGGACAATTTTGGAATCCCTGCCATGGCATTCACAGAATTTCTGCCAGTACGTCCAATGATACTCACATAATCCCTGCCAGGACTTTCAGAATCTCTGCCAGGATTTCTACTGGCACTTGCAGACACTCTGCCTGTAGGGACTTCAGAAACCCTGCCAGTAGATCCAATAGTGCTTGCAGAATCCCTGATAGGACTTTCAGAGTGTGCTGGAATAGTGCTTGGTGTGTTCTCTGACCCAAAGTGTTTTTAAGGTCCAGCCTTTAGAGTGGCTGATACTGTGTCTGCTCACCAGATACACTTTGTTGCAAGTGTTATAATACTTACTGTACATATGATATTGACTTGACCATTGCAGACTTTGGCTAAGATTACTACTCTGCCTGCTGCCTGCCAAAACCCATGTCTAGACTTGATTACTCTTCTGTCTGTCAAGACCCCTGCATGGACTTGTCTTCTCTTATGTCTGCTGCCTACCGATACCCCTGCATGGACTAATTTGTCTTTTGCCTGCTTCATGCAAAGGCCCCTGCCTAAAGTTGCCTACTCTTCTGCCTGCATCTTGTCAAAACCTCTCCCTGAACCTGAATAATATTCTGCCTGCTGCCTGTCAAGACCTCTACCTAGACTTGACTACCCCTCTGTCTGCTTTCTGCCAAGACTCCTGCCTGCACCTCATTACTCTTCTGCCTGTTTTCCTGCCAAGACCCCTGCTTAGACCTGACTATTTTTTTGCCTGCTGCTTGCCAATACTCCTGCCTAGACCTGACTATTGTTTTGCCTGCCACCTGCCAAGACTCCTGCCTGGACCTGTCAAGACCCCTGCCTGGACCTGACTGCTTTTCTGCCTGCTGACTCCCGCAACTCCTGCCTGTACCTGACAGATCTTCTGCCCGCTGCGTGCCAAGACCCATGTCTAGACTTGACTACTCTTTTGCCTGTCAAGACCCCTGCATGGACCTGACTACTCTTCTGTCTGCTGCCAACCACGACCCCTACCTGGATCTAATTCATCTTTTGCCTGCTTCTTGCAAAGGCCCCTGCCTAAAGCGGATAACTCTTCTGCCTGTTTTTTGTCAAGACCCTTCCCTGAACCTAATCTGCCTGCTGCCTGCCAAGACTTCTGCCTCAACTTGACTACCCTTCTGTCTGCTTTTTGCCAAGACCCCTGCCTGCACCTCACTACTCTTCTGCCTGTTTCCTGCCAAGACCCCTGCTTGGACCTGACTATTCTTCTGCCTGCTGACTGCCAAGACTCATTCCTGTACCTGACTATTCTTCTGCCTGCCAAGACTCCTGCCTGGACCTGACTATTCTTCTGCCTGTCAAGACTCCTGCCTGGACCTGACTGCTCTTCTTCCTACTGCCTCCCAAGACTCCTGCCTGGACCTGACTGCTCTTCTGCCTACTGCCTCCCAAGACTCCTGCCTGGACCTGACTATTCCTCTGCCTGCTGCCTGCCAAGACTCCTGCCTGGACCTGACTATTCTTTTGCCTGCTGCCTGCCGCTTGCAAGACTCCTGCTTGGACCTGACTATTCTTCTGCCTGCCATCTGCCAAAACCCTTTCCTGGAGATTATTATCTCTATATCTACATATGTGTGCTGGAATAACATGTACACTGCCAGAGTTCTATCTTCTCTCTACGAGTCTCAGGATTTTATTATCATTATTTTCAGGTGAGAGAAGATCAGAAGATCACCACGGGCACAGAAGATGACCCGGAGCTGTTCTATCATAATATGGAGGTGACCCCATCCTGAGATGTTTACGTGTCTCCTTACGTAGAGCCAATTGTCTGTCACCAATGGATGTCACTTATCTGTTATCACCGGGGAGGGAAAATGGCTAATTGGGCCCAATTTGTACATTTTCACTTAGGGGTGTACTGACTTTTGTTGCCAGCGGTTTAGACATTAATGGCTGTGTGTTGAGTTATTTTGAGGGGACAGCAAATTTACACTGTTATACAAGCTGTACACTCACTACTTTACATTGTAGACAAGTGTCATTTCTTCAGTGTTGTCACATGAAAAGATAGAAGAAAAGATTTACACAAATGTGACTGAGGGGTGTACTCACTTTTGTGAGATACTGTACTAACCCTTTCATTGTCCAGCCTGCCACAAAGAAATGGAAGGGAGACTTTGGCTGCTACAGGCAACACAGACAGTTCTCTTTGCTGTGATAAGCTTCTTCCTGACAGAGTATCTCTCTTATTCTACATATGTGTGCTAGAATAACATGTACACTGCCAGAGTTCTATCTCCTCTCTACGAGTCTCAGGATTTTATCATCATTATTTCCAGGTGAGAGAAGATCAGAAGATCACCACGGGCTCAGAAGATGATCCGGAGCTGATCTATGATGATATGGAGGTGACCCCATCCTGAGATGTTTATGTGTCTCCTTACGTAGAGCCAATCGTCTGTCACCGATGGATGTCACTCATCTGTTATCAACGGATGTCACTTATTTGTCACCAATGGTTGTTACTCGTCTGTCACCGATGGATGTCACTCGTCTGTCACCGATGGATGTCACTCGTTTGTCACCGATGGATGTCACTTGTCTGTCACCCATGGTTGTCACTCGTCTGTCACCGATGGATGTCACTTGTCTGTCACCCATGGTTGTCACTCGCCTGTCACCGATGGATGTCACTTGTCTGTCACCCATGGTTGTCACTCGTCTGTCACCGATGGATGTCACTTGTCTGTCACCCATGGTTGTCACTCGCCTGTCACCGATGGATGTCACTTGTCTGTCACCCATGGTTGTCACTCGTCTGTCACCGATGGATGTCACTTGTCTGTCACCCATGGTTGTCACTCGTTTGTCACCGATGGATGTCACTTGTCTGTCACCCATGGTTGTCACTCGTCTGTCACTGATGGATGTCACTTGTCTGTCACCCATGGTTGTCACTCGTCTGTCACCGATGGATGTCACTTGTCTGTCACCCATGGTTGTCACTCGTCTGTCACCGATGGATGTCACTCGTCTGTCACCGATGGATGTCACTCGTCTATCACTGATGGATGTCACTCATCTGTTATCAACAGATGTCACTTATTTGTCACCGATGGATACCACTTATTTGTCACCGATTGATGTCATCACTGTGTTGCTTCATTCAAAGTCCCAACTCCTTGCCCCCCATTTCATTTAGATAGGGATGGAGGCAACCGACCTTACCAGGTCACTGCCTCATTTAAAGTCCCTTTTTTCATTCATACAGCGATGGAAGCACATAGTCTCTTTCTAGTTAGGTCTGATTATTTAAAATTTTTATTTTATAATACTTAATTAACTTGCCTATTGCCTTCTCCCTCCTGGGTTAATCCCCCCCAGGATGGGGCTGCCATCTCCCATCCCATTATTAGATATAGCTATCTCTGTCACAAGTAGAGTTGCCACCTCATCCCTTTAAACCCGAACACCTTTGAATTCCACAGGTTCTGAGGCTAATTAAATGCAGATAAGGCACCAAGTGAGTTTAATTACCACCTTAATCAGCCACAGAACCTGTATAATTAATATGTGTTCGGGTTTAAAGGGATGAGGTGGCAACCATAGTCACAAGTGCGGTGCATTGCCCAGGTAGGAGCTTCGGCTCCATCATTTCCTGGAGCTGCGATGAGCCCCGCAGGCCTTCCTCCTCCCCCTCCTTACAGGGTGGGTGGACGTTCCTGCACCGTGCATCAATGTCACGCTACCAGCGACAGAGTTGTGGCCCCCCCATGGCTGTTTCTATCAAGTGGCTACATGGAGGGATGACATTGGCGCCGGTTTTGGGCGGCTTGTCCACCCAGTTGCAGGCGCCTCCCCTCCACAATTACCCGCCAGCGTGACGCTGGTGGGCGTGGTGGCTGTGCCCTTATAGGCTTCACCCGGGGTGGCTGTTTCACAATGGTGGTGTTATCTGTTCACACTGGTTTACTCCTATGTATTGATCTGGACTTTAGGGTTCAATGCACTAGTCTCAGGTAAATTGTCACTCATTTTTATCACCAGTTTTTATTGGCACATTTAGGTTGATTCTTATCTCTTTTGCCTGCTTCATGCAAAGGCCCCTGCCTAAAGTTGGCTACTCTTCTGCCTGCATTTTGTCAAAACCCCTCCCTGAACCTGAAGAAAATTCTGCCTGTTGTCTCCCCCTAGCTAGACTTGACCCCTACCTAGACTTGACTACTCTTCTGTCTGCTACCTGCCAAGACTCCTGCCTGCACCTCACTACTCTTGTGCCTGTTTTCCTACCAAGACCCCTGCTTAGACCTGACTATTTTTTTGCCTGCTGCCTGCCAATTCTCCTGCCTGGACCTGACTATTCTTCTGCCTGCCATCTGCCAAGACCTTTGCCTGGACCTGACTGCTCTTCTGCCTGCTGCCTCCCGCAAACTCCTGTCTGGACCTGACTATTCTTCTGCCTGTTGCCTCCCGCAACTCCTGCCTTGACTTGACTGCTCTTCTGCCCGATGCGTGCCAAGACCCATGTCTAGACTTGACTACTCTTTTGCCTGTCAAGACCCCTGCATAGACCTGCCTATTCTTCTGTCTGCTCCCTGTCAAGACCCCTGCATGGACCTGACTACTCTTCTGTCTGCTGCCTGCCAGGACCCCTGCCTGGATCTAATTCATTTTTTGCCTGCTTCATGTAAAGGCCCCTGCCTAAAGTGGACTACTCTTCTGCCTGCTTTTTGTCAAGACTCTTCCCTGAACCTAATCTGCCTGCTGCCTGCCAAGACCCCTGCCTCAACTTGACTACTCTTCTGTCTGCTTTTTTGCCAAGGCCCCTGCCTGCACCTCGCTACTCTTCTGCTTGCTTCCTGCCAAGACCCCTGCCTGGACCTGTCTATTCTTCTGCCTGCTGCCTGCCAACACTCATTCCTGTACCTGACTATTCTTCTGCCTGCCAAGACTCATGCCTGGACCTGACTGCTCTTCTGCCTACTGCCTCCCAAGACTCCTGCCTGGACCTGACTATTCTTTTGCCTGCCAAGACTCCTGCCTGGACCTGACTGCTCTTCTGCCTACTGCGTTCCAAGACTCCTGCCTGGACCTGACTATTCTTTTGCCTGCTGCCTGCCGCCTGCAAGACTCCTGCTTGGACCTGACTATTCTTCTGCCTGCCACCTGCCAAAACCCTTTCCTGGAGCTGACTGCTCTTCTGCCTGGTGCCTGCCAAGACACCTGCCTGGAGAGACTGGAGAACATATGAGAGAGTCAGCAGCTCCCCTGCTGGCTGGATATTACTATGTATATTATTGGTGAACAATATATATAAGATAAGATATATATGTGCACTATACAGTATCTCACAAAAGAGAGTACACCCCTCAGTCACTTTTTTGTAAATCTTTTCTTCTATCTTTTCATGTGACAACACTGAAGAAATGACACTTGTCTACAATGTAAAGTAGTGAGTGTACAGCTTGTATAACAGTGTAAATTTGCTGTCCCTTCAAAATAACTCAACACACAGCCATTAATGTCTAAACTGCTGGCAACAAAAGTGAGTACACCCCTAAGTGAAAATCTCCAAACTGGGCCCAAAGTTTCAATATTTTGTGTGGCCACCATTATTTTCCAGCACTGTCTTAACCCTCTTGGGCATGGAGTTCCCCAGAGCTTTACAGATTGCTACTGCAGTTCTCTTCCACTCCTCTATTATGACATCACAGAGCTGGTGGATGTTAGAGACCTTGTGCTCCTCCACCTTCCGTTTGAGGATGCCCCATAGATGCTCAATAGGGTTTAGGTCTGGAGACATGCTTGGCCAGTCCATCACCTTTACCCTCAGCTTCTTTAGCAAGGCAGTGGTGATCTTGGAGGTGTGTTTGGGGTTGTTATCATGTTGGAATACTGCCCTGCGACCCAGTCTCCGAAGGGAGGGGATCATGCTCTGCTTCAGTATGTCACAGTACATGTTGGCATTCATGGTTCCCTCAATGAACTGTAGCTCCCCAGTGCCGGCAGCACTCATGCAGCCCCAGACCATGACACTCCCACCACCATGCTTGACTGTAGGTAAGACACACTTGTCTTTGTCCTCCTCACCTGGTTGCCGCCACACACGCTTGTCACCATCTGAACCAAATAAGTTTATCTTGGTCTCATCAGACCACAGGACATGGTTCCAGTAATCCATGTCCTTAGTCTGCCTTTCTTCAGCAAACTGTTTGCGGGCTTTCTTGTGTATCATCTTTAGAAGAGGCTTACTTCTGGGACAACAGCCATGCAGACCAATATGATGCAGTGTGCGGCATATGGTCTGAGCACTGACAGGCTGACCCCCCCACCCCTACAACCTCTGCAGCAATGCTGGCAGCACTCATACCTCTATTTCCCAAAGACAACCTCTGGATATGATGCTGAGCACGTGACCTCAACTTCTTTGGTGGACCATGGCGAGGTCTGTACTGAGTGGAACCTGTCCTGTTATACCGCTGTATGGTCTTGGCGACCTTCTTCTTATAGCCTAGGCCATCTTTATGAAGAGCAACAATTTTTTTTTTTCAGATACTCAGAGAGTTCTTTGCCATGAGGTGCCATGTTGAACTTCCAGTGACCAGTATGAGAGAGTGAGAGCGATAACACCAAATTTAACACACCTGCTCCCAATTCACACCTGAGACCTTGTAACACTAACGAGTCACATGACACCGGGGAGGGAAATGGATAAATGGGCCCAATTTGGACATTTTCACTTAGGGGTGTACTGACTTTTGTTGCCAGCGGTTTAGACATTAATGGCTGTGTGTTGAGTTATTTTGAGGGGACAGCAAATTTACACTGTTATACAAGCTGTACACTCACTACTTTACATTGTAGCAAAGTGTCATTTCTTCAGTGTTGTCACATGAAAAGATAGAAGAAAAGATTTACACAAATGTGACTGAGGGGTGTACTCACTTTTGTGAGATACTGTACTAACCCTTTCATTGTCCAGCCTGCCACAAAGAAATGGAAGGGAGACTTTGGCTGCTACAGGCAACACAGACCGTTCTCTGTGCTGTGATAAGCTTCTTCTTTACAGAGTTTCTCTCTTATTCTACATATGTGTGCTAGAATAACATGTACACTACCAGAGTTCTATCTCCTCTCTACGAGTCTCAGGATTTTATCATCATTATTTCCAGGTGAGAGAAGATCAGAAGATCACCACGGGCTCAGAAGATGATCCAGGGCTGATCTATGGGAATATGGAGGTGACCCTATCCTGAGATGTTTACGTGTCTCCTTGCGTAGAGCCAATTGTCTGTCACCAATGGATGTCACTCATCTGTCACCGATGGATGTCACTTATCTGTCACCGATGGATGTCAATCCTCTGTCATCGATGGATGTCACTCATCTGTCACCAATGGATGTTGCTCCTCTGTCACCAATGGATGTCACTTATCTGTCACCAATGGATGTCACCCATCTGTCACCGATTGATGTCATCACTGTGTTGCTTCATTCAAAGTCCCAGCTCCTTGCCCCCCATTTGATTTAGATAGGGATGGAGGCAACCAACCTTACCAGGTCACTGCCTCATTTAAAGTCCCTTTTTTTTCATTCATACAGCGATGGAAGCACAGAGTCTCTTATTTTATATTACTTCTTTAACTTGCCAATTGCCTTCTCTCTCTTTTGGGTTAACCCCCCCAGGATGGGGCTGCCATCTCCCATCCTTTTATTAGATATAGCTATCTCTGTCATAAGTGCGATGCATTGCCCAGGTAGGAGCTTCGGCTCCATCATTTCCGGGAGCTGCAAAGAGTCCCACAGGCCTTCCTCCTCCCCTTCTTTCCAGGGTAGGTGGACGTCCCTCCGCCGCGCATCGACGTCACGCTACCAGCGGCAGAGTTGTGGTGCCCCCCCCCCCCTGCGGCTGTTTCAATCAAGTGGCTAAATGGAAGGATAACATTGGCACCGGTTTTGGGCGGCTTGTGAAGATTTTTAAAATGAAATTCTGGGACATATTTTTTTTTTATTGGCAAATGGTAAACAATTTTATAAGCATATTTTCCCTTAAATGATATTTGCCGTGTATGTGTTTATGGAATGATTGTATGCAAACATCTCCAGGCCTCCTGTGTTCAGTGTGAGCTGGGTGACAGTAAGCGGACTATTTCTTCATTTTCGGGTTTAGGCGTATTCATATTGAAGAGGCGGGGCTTCAACTGTGTAGCGTGCTGTGGCGGATGAATCCTCCTAAACCCGAAAACAAACCCGAAAGCAAACAAATAGTCCCCCTACTGTCCCTCTGCCCCCACTGAGCACAGGGGGCCCGTAGACGTTTGTTTTGTAAAAAAGCTACAGCGCGGAGGGTTAGCTTATAGGTGGACAGGATTTGGGAGTCCCTGCCCGCTCTCTACCTCTGGGCCCCCCTGCTGAAATGACAGACCCGGGGACAGACGGGCTTCGGGGACAGGGTCCTCAATCCAGGGGACTGTCCGCGGAAACTGGGAATGTCTGGTCACCATACCTTAGGGGATCTCTGGCTCTTAGTGCCACACTTCTATCATTGTTGTGGAATTTTTTATTAATGTATGTTGTCAGATGTCCCCCAATGTCAGTTTTTCTGTAATACGCTCATGTGAGGGTATTCGCACATACAGACGCTGGAGGAAGACCATTGGATGCGAAAACCTTCCTGTGGTCACAGCAGATCTGTTTTTTTAAGGATGTTTGTTTATGCCTCACCAAGGGACTGGCACTTCATGGCGATCGCATTTATAACTCCTAAGTAAGCAGATCTGCGTACATGGGAACCATAGCATAACCATACAAAATTATGGCCCACTGAGCCATGATAGAGTACGGCTCGCGTCATTGGTAGCAGTGGGAGTGTGCCATGTAAGTAATGTTTAAATTGTGAGACACTTTGTGTCTCGCAAAGACGCTTGCCGCATGGCCCTGCACACGACCATCACACGTCGCTACTGCATTTCTATTTGATTTTATACATGTGTGTGATTGGTTCTTTTGAAAGAATACAAGTGTCTGATTGGCTGATTCTGAAGCCATCTCCTTCCTTTGTTATTCATGTTTATATCATAAATAAAAGGAGCTTTCTATTCTCTGGAGGATTCTGCTGAGCTCAACATGATACCAGCATCTGTGTCTGTCTTACTTGGAGACATACAAGCGCGCTTTCCCGGCATTATACGAGAGAGCTGTTTTTGTGCTTTTAAGCGTAAAGAAATTATTTGCTTATAGGGAGAAGCTTAAAATTTCCCTGACAATCATGCAGGTATATTTTGTAAATATTAGAGAGAGTGGAGTCTATGCAATTTTATTTATAGTCTATTTATTTTATACCTTTTTCTCCTTGGCAGGGTCAGACCATTAGAATTTATCTCCATCATATTACATTCATCTAATTCACGTGCATGCTCCTGAAGAGTGGATAAATCCACAAAATGCATAGAGCTATTATATGCCGTGTTCTCATGTATTACATGTTTTACTGGATATATATTTTTTTAGTATATGTATTACCAATTGTTTGCAATCATGTGGCTAACTGCCCTTAATGTATGTACATTGATCTTTAGGAATTGTATTGGACATTATATGGTGTGTCTTTTATGATTACTATTATCTATTACTATACTGATTTCCAATAAAATTGTACTTGTTACCTACGTGCTTCACTCAAAGTCCCAGCTACTTGCCCCCGCTGTTTTAATTTAGATAGGGATGGGGGCAACCGACCTCACCAGGTCACCGCCTCATTTAAAGTCTCAAGTGTTCTCCCCTTTTCTTCAGTCATCACTCTGTTATATTTGTTTGGGATTTTGTTATGTTTTGTAGGTTCTTGTTTCACTATAAAGTATTTTTATTAATTCATAATAACAGAATGGGACAATTCTATGTACTGTGTATGTGACAGGAGTCACTTTGGGTGGGGGATTTGTGGAGTGTATATAATAACCTTTTGCCAATAGTGATTGAGTTGCAGAGATTCTCTGATAGGCTCCTCTACTTTATTATCTCATCAATCCTACTAAGGAACGCTCATGGAGTATGAAGAAAACTACAAACAAATAAAACATAAAAGGCCAAAACAATAAAAACAAAAAGAATCATTTGAACAGAAAGAAACAGCAAATTTTCAGTAAACATGAATCAAAAATAGGAAATCTCTGTATACCTTCTGAAATATTCAGTGCCGTAGTGCAGTTTTTCTCAACTCCAGTCCTCAAGGCGCCCCCAACGGGTCACGTTTTCAGGCTATCCCTTATTTTGCACAGGTGATTTGATCAGTTTCCCTGCCTTAGTAATTACCACAGCTGTTTCATCTGAGGGAAATCTTGAAAACATGACCTGTTTGGGCGCCTTGAGGACTGGAGTTGAGAAACACTGCCTTAGTGCATGTGCAATAGAACCCATTATAAGGAACATTAACGTGTTGTATTAGGGAAGTCCATTCTGAACATGCTGCTCAGAAGGTGACAAATACTGTATATAATTAGCTATAGGGACAGACAGCACATGGGGGGAGGGTGATTAGTGTAAACATGTGCACTGACAAAAAATGTGTTCATTTTCGTTTCATTTGTTTTTTTTTACTTTTTTCAAAAATTTGGAAATTCAGAAATTCGAAAATTTGGATTTTCAAAATTTCAAATTTCTGGGTTTCGAATTTTCGTTTTTTTTAATTTTCAAATTTTCGAAATTTCGAAAATTCGGAAATTCGAAAATCTGAACATTTGAAAATCTGAAAAAAAGAGAGAAAATCAGTAAAATTTGAAATAATAACTAACTAATAATAACTAACTATTAAATTACAGGTATTGAAATTTCCTTTCAAATTTGGCTGTTTGTGAACGTAACGAATACAAATTTATCCGAAGTTATGAATTATCCGAAATAACGAATGCCGCATCTGAACAAATGGAATGGAACAAATTAATAATAAATAATATTAATAGAAAGGTTTTATTATTATTTTTGTTATTTATTATTATTAGATCATTAGGTTCCATTCTTTTAGATACGGCATTCGATATTTCAGATAATTCGTAACTTCGGATAAATTCGTACTCGTTACGTTCACTAACAGCCAAATTTGAAAGGAAATTCCAATAACTATAATTTTATATTTATTTTTAGTTAGTTATTATTTCAGATTTTCGGGGTTTTTGAATTTTCAGATTTTCATATTTTCGAATTTCCTAATTTCGAATTTTCGAATCTCCGAAATTCAGAAATTGGACATTGGAAATGTCGGAATTTCGAATTTCCGAATTCCTGAAATCTCCAATTTCCGAAATTTAGAATTTCCAAAATGTCTTATTTCCTAAATTTCCAAATTCCGAATTTCCGCATTCCGAATTTTCGGAAATTCGGGTATTAAGGAATTTGTCAAAATTTGTTAAAAAAGGTATTTGGAACTAAACAAATTGCACATGTCTAGAGCAGTGACACAGCACTGGAGAGAAAAGAGAAACCAGAGATGCAGTCACAGGTGAACCCCCAATTGGAGATGATGGAGAAGATCTTGCACCAGATGATTGCACAGGTGATCTGCTATGAAATGTCAGCATTTCTTTGTTTCTATGCAAGCTTTCCACATAGTATAAACAGGTGTTGGGCACCTCTTCTTGTAAGGGAGGCTTCATCCAGTGTTATTAGGACTCATAGGACTTTGCTCCCTGGAGGCACCTCCTCCATAGGTACACCTCTCCTGGGACCCTCCAGGGAAGCAACCTCATGCAGGGAACTCTTGGACTGGCTTACAAGGCTTTTTGCAATCCGCCCTAGCCCCTACCTCCATATGGGACAGAAAGTCTACAGCTTGCTCTACCTGAGTGCAGGTCTATTCCTCCAGGCCTCCCGTCCTTTCCAGGGCCTACATGTGTTGGTTTAATTCACATAGATGTGGGGTGTGCCCCACATCTATGTGTGCTCCCTACCTGACTTCTATATGGGTGCTAACTCACCCCTGATATCACTGCAGGAGGGATCTACCTAAAAGGTGACTAGCACCTGATGACACTAGCTGTTGTGACTGACATTATGTTGATACAGAGCCAACTAGTTGGAAAGTTGCTAACTGCACCTGCCTACATACTTGTTGAGCCGTATAAGGAGCTATGCTGTCACTATACACAGACAAGCCTAGAGATTCATAACCTCTAAAAATTGAGGCAATTTTGGACTTTCATGGTACGATATAGACTTACAATACTGAAACTGTTTTATATAAAAATACTAATTTATTGAACAAAAAAAGATTTAAAAAAACATATAACCTCAACGACGGACATGTAATATACAAAGGGTGCCAATTGTCCCATAACAGAGGGCACCTATGACAATCAAATTTTCTCTGATATAAACTGGAAAATAATAAGTGTGTTAATCCGTAATAGAAAATACGGTATTCGTCTTTATCCAGTTGTAGACTCTACATGTTTCGGGGTGACCCGCTTCTTCAGGAGTATGATTCAGAGAAATACTGTTCACCAGGGCCAGCACCAACAAAACTAAGCGTCTCAAGGCCAAAATTTGCAGTCTCCCGGGCAAGTGTGGGAACCAGGTGAAGGTAAGATGGTATAAAGAAAACCACAGTATCTTCAAAAAATTACGGTGAGCAGCGGTCTGCATGGTGGCGGGGTTTCTTTACGGAGCAGGCTTCTTGGTAATGATGGCTGCTATCTGCATGGCTTAAGGTGATCCTTAGCCTTCCATACTTACCATTTGCTAATAGACCCCTGGTTGGACACTTGGTTTCTAGATATGATATACTTTCCTGGTCCAAGTTGAATGACCGATTTTCTTACTCATGAAACCTTGGATTTAGAACCTTCAATTTCTACTGGCCTTTTAGTCTACCACTAGCTCCAAGCATTCCAACTAAGGACTGCTTTCTCCTCAGCCCTGCCCTGCTACATATAATTTTATGAAGATACTGTGGTTTTCTTTATACCATCTTACCTTCACCTGGTTCCCACACTTGCCCGGTAGACTGCAAATTTTGGCTTTGAGACGCTTAGTTTTGTTGGTACTGGCTTTGTTGAACAATATTTCTCTGTATCATACTCCTGAAGAAGCGGGTCACCACGAAACATGTAGAGTCTACAACTGGATAAAGACGAATACCGTATTTTCTTACGGATTAACACACTCATTCTTTTCCAGTTTATGTCAGAGAAAATTTGATTGTTATAGGTGCCCTCTGTTATGGGATAACTGGCACCCTTTGTATATTACATGTCCGTTGTTGAGATCATATTTTTTTAAAATCTTTTTTTTATATAAATTTGTATTTTTATATATAATTGTTTCAGTATTGTAAGTCTATATCGTACCATGAAAGTCCAAATTTGCCTAATTTTTTAGTGGATTCTATTACATTTATAGGACGAAGGTACTCTATATATTCTTTTCTACTTCAGTAGCCTAATAATATTTTAAGCCTAGAGATTCAATAACGACTGTACTTAGACTTGTACCAGCTAGGATATCCCTGATTCAGAGCCTCTCCTGAGATATGCTGGTAATGAGTAAATTGGAAACTACCAGCGCAGAACACACAATAAGGTCGCATATAGTACACAGTGGAGAGGGAGTGGGGGGTTAGAGAGCTTTGCTGTAGTTCATCAATAAGAATGACCATAAATTGGGTTTCAGTCTGGGGTGGAGCTGACCCCCAACACAAACAGACAGAATGGGACTAAATGATATACAAACTTTGTCCCCTGGACGCACAGAAAAATATTATAGTGAGACTTTTTCTTTAAATCACACCTTCCCTTATACAAAACACCTCAATTCTCCCCTCTCCACAATCTGAAAAGCCATTTTTTGTTTCTTACTTTTGTTTTTAGAATCCATCTCGCCCCCTGCCTCCACTCTAGCCTCCTCCACTCCTGAAGCCTCCTGGGATATGCACACCACATATCCCAGGAAAGTATCGTCTCAGGAGAGGGCGTGTCATCAGGGGACTGACTGCCTGAACCGGAAAGAGACAGCCACCCCCTGATGACATCACAAAACAAGATGGTGGCATGGGACCCAGCATGTAGCAAGGCATCACAGCAGGACAAGGCAAGATTCATTGGGTGTGTATGTTTTCTGAGCACAACCCAGCTGACAAGGTAGGAGGGGGGAAAAAATGTACAGGGAAGTGAATTTCCTCCTTAAAGTCAACCCTGTCATACATTGGCCTGGGAACTCACATAATGTCCTAGATTTCAGCCCTCTGTTCCAACTCCCAAGGCAGGAGTCAGAATTTACGAGACTTGTTCAGACTATTTTGTCCTCTCTAATGGTGCTCACCAGGGATGTTTACTTTCCCATTTAATTTTTACATTACCCTGGAACCACTTTATGCACCTCTTGAGTAAATCAGACTAGTCAAGGTCTGTCACTGCCTCATGCACATCATACAATAGCAGTATATGCTGACAACCTTCTCTTTTTCATATCCAACACAAAGATTGACCTCTCCTAACCTATTGATGCTTTGTAAGCAATGTGGAGACCTTTCCAATTTCACAATAAGTTTCCCCAGATTGGAGGTCCTTAACATTTATTTTACCTTAGACAGACTATAGGTATTGAAGAAAGACATCCCTTTCTGTTTGGAACATTCTACTGTAGTCCTATATACTAGTGAAGTAAATTGTGTGAAGATAACTTTTTGACACAAGGTCCTTTGACACTGGCAATCACTGACGTATACATGGATCAGGAGAAGTAGCACTTTCAAGGTGACTTTACCCCAGATCTTATACCTGATCACAATGGTACCTTACCATAGTCTGCCGTTTTAGTTCTCCCACTTTATTCTCTGCTACTGACATTTATATAAGACCACAACCCCACTGTATGCATTCTTCTCTACTTCTACTCACAAGCCCTAAGCACAACAGAGGTATAGGCTTTCCTGACCTGTCCCAGTACTACAAGGCACTTCATCTTTTCTGAATAGTAAACAGGTGTTGATACTCTGCCACCAGACAAGGGGTCCAATTGGAGCAGGACAGTATCCATATATCCCTCTGATGCCTTCCATGTAACACCAGATCCTTAAAATCTCATCCACCAATAGGGGTCACACTCCAGGTCATCATGACTTTCCCTCTGTCCATGATCTCCTCTCCTTGGCACTGACAATAAACATCTCAAATGCTTCACGAACACAGGTAAAGTTTGACTCTTCCACTTCCCAATCCTGACTGGATGGCTAAGCCAGGAACAGATCCAAAATCTGACATCTCCACCCTTGGATGTCTGGGTGGCACACCAAATCAGAAACTTTTTGAGAGTTATACCAGGACAAGACCTACTTATGAGACCAACCATCTCTGTAGGGTCACCTCTCCATTGTCCCATTTTTACAAGCTTTAATCCATTTCTCCAGGAGGGTTTGCGCCTCAATACATTCACATTGGGAAGCTAAAATACAAATCTCATTTACAACTACGTGTAGCACCCTCCTAGTTGGGATGCTAGGTTAATTTAGTTTTTGGCCCCTTTGTTACAAAGGGAGCAGTAAATGTTTGGTCTGGTCTGTTTGATTGCTTCCCCCTGCCTCTAGAAGAAGTTTCTGGAGCTTGGGGGGAGGGAGAATTCAAATGAACAGCCTGAATATTGAGCAGGGCCTAACCAATCTCTGTGAGGGTGTGCCCAGTTGGTGGCTGAGATGCTGTTAAATAGTCTGGAGCCCTAAGGAGATGTTTTTTTTCCTCCTGAGGGAATAGATCAGTTTGCTAAGGGGGGTTGGGGGGTCTACTTGCCTCTGGTGCTCCTGGGACTGAATGCTGGATTACTTTACATGAGGCTGCATCTATGTATTGATCTCACTACAGGATTTTGTTCCCAACCACGAACCTGTCTAGAGCGGAAGTTACTTCATTTTCCTCAGCCACGAACCTATAGACTGTCCCAGTCTGGCTATACCTGCTTTGCAAAGCTATCTCATGGTTCTCAGCTGTGAGTGAAAGGCTGTGTTGCTGCTCTTTAAATATAGAGAGAGAGAGAGGGCAAGAGAGAGAGATAATTGTCCTCTGCAGAATTGTGCTCAAGCATTTTTAAAGTATCTCACAATATCCCTAATCCCCTTTTAAGTTCTACATGCAATAAAATACAAAAAAAAAAAGAAAACCCCTAGACTGTTTGATGAGCCAGAGTAAATAGACTGTTGCTATGTGCCTGGCTGCCCCTGCACTGATCTGGAAAGAACCAGTTAAATCGAAGTGGCTCCTTCAGGGTTAGTCCATCCCTATGAATAAGCTCCTAAGGGTGGAGTGAAACGCATTTGGGGCGTGGCCTGGTGGGAGCCCAGGCTGAGACCACCATTCATTCTTTTTTTTTTTTTTTCTTTCTTTCCACTTCAGTGTTTACCTTTGAGAGACTTATTTCAACTTGACGTTCAAAACCTGTCCCTTCTCAAGTTCACATCATTGTGGTAACATTAAACAAAGAGGGAAGAGAGAGCACAGATCAAAAGGAAAAAATAAAAACAAAAGGAAAATCCCTCTATTTTATTTATGCAAACTGCTTTAAAAGAATATCAGTCTACGCCACCCCCCCAACAACCCTCCCTCTCTAATTTCCCCCTCCACCCCCTCCACCCCTGCCTCACCGCTATATTTTCTTTCCTTTCTTTCCCCGGTGTTTTTTCCTCTTATGACTTTATACCTTCTGCCATCTTCTGCCTATAGCTGTCCGATGTTTTGTATTTTACCCAATTATTCCAGACAAAAGTATATTTATCTAGTTGCCCTTGCTCTTTGTACCAAAATAGTTCCATTTTGTGATAGTGCTCCACTTGGTTATACCATTCTCTTATGTCTGGACTTTCACTCTTTAACCATTTTTTTGGGACCAATCCCTTTGCAGCATTTAATAGTTTTGACGCTACTTTTTTCATGTATTGCTTTTTGGGAGAGTCGGTATCATGAAACAGACAAGCCAGTCTATTTTTTTCTATCTTCTCTCCTGTTATCTCCTTTACACATGTAATTACTTCTTGCCAGAATATACTGATTTTTGGACAGTCCCACCATATGTGTATCATTGTGGCTTTTTTTCCACAATTTCTCCAACATAATGGTGATCTTTCCTGGTTAATTCTATGAAGCCTCTCCGGAGTCATGTACCACCTAACTAGAAATTTGTAATTCATCTCGATGGTGTTGACATCCCAAGCTTGATTATACCCTCCTGCAATCATTTTCTCAATTTGTTGCTCTTCCAAATGTGTTTCTAATTCTTTTTCCCATTTTTCTATGAAGGAAGGCCTTTTTTGACCTTCAAGGTCCGACAGGAACTCATAGACTTTTGAAATGCCTCTCTTTAATGGCGTTGGTGTCACACAGAGTTTTTCCAAACAATTGAATTCTTCTCCATCTCTAAGCTTATACGGTGATGTAGTGACGAAGTGCTTTCATTGAATATATTCCCATTCACGTAGTTTCCCACCAAATTTAAGCTCTAATTCTTGTGCAGATTCCATCTTCTCTTTCCTAATGATATCTTTGATTTGTGGATTCTTTATTTTCTTCGAGATATATCTTCACCCGGTGTAAAAAACTTTGTACCAGTGAGGGCTATTAGCGGTGAATTATGTACCCACTTTTGTTTCCGGTGTAATGCATCCCAAATTCTGAAAACGTTTTTTTGTCAATTCATGTGTATTCGGATCTAATGTTCTATACTTATTTGATATCCAAATATTATTGTGCAACGTGGTTTTACTTAAAGTGTTTTCTATCTCTATCCATTTTTTTTTTCTGTTTTCCTTTGTCCGCTCGAGCATGCGTGATAAATTTACTGCTTTGCAGTACCTAAAAATATCCGGTGCTGCTAACCCCCCGTGCTGTCTTTTTCTGGAAATTAGTGCAAATTTTAATCTTGGTGTTTTATTTCGCCAAATAAATTTTGTCAGTATTTTTTGTATAATTAAAAAAAAACTCTGTGGGACCCCTATTGGCAACATTTGGAATTTGTACAATATTTTTGGTAGAATTACCATTTTGAGCGTATTGACTCTTCCAATCCAGGTTATTGATTGTATATTTGTCTTCTTGACTTCTGCCTTGATCTCATTTAATAGTGGGATGTAGTTTGCAGGATACATTTTTTCGAGGGATGATGTTAATTTAATCCCAAGGTAGGGTAGCTCACCTTTTACCCACGTAAATGGGAATTCTTCTTGAAGGGCCAAGATGTCTTTTTTTCCTACTCCCAGGTTCAGTATTTCTGTTTTTATAGGGTTTATTTTGAAATTTGACAGTTCACCGTACTTTTCTACTTCTGTCAGGATATTTAACAGGGTCTCTCTAGGCTTGGTCACATACACGAGGATATCATCGGCATAAGCCGCAACTTTATGTTCTTTTCCCTCTACTCGAACCCCTTCTATCCCACGGTTGTTTCGCAAGGTCTCCAGGAAAGGCTCCAGTGACAGTACACATAGAAGAGGCGAGGGTGGGCATCCTTGCCACGTTCCGTTGTACATTTCAAACGCTGGCGACATCTTACCGTTTACTCTTACTCTTGCCGTAGGTCCTGTTATATAAGTTGTTTATCCACTTCATTATTTTAGGCCCCAATCCGAGGTGTTGTAATGTAGTCATCATAAATCTCCAGTCTACCCTGTCAAATGCTTTTTCTGCATCAATTGACAGGAGTAGATCTGGGGAAATGTTGGTGTTCTTTCTTTTCAGCATCAAGAGTGTTTTTATGCTGTTGTCCCTTCCTTCTCTACCCGGGACAAATTCGGTCTGGTCCGGGTTTATCCATAGTGGCATCAAACTTTTTATCCTAGTGGCTAAGATTTTGGCATAGAGTTTCATATCTGTGTTCAATAGAACAATGGGCCTATAGCTTGAGCAGTTAACTTTATTCTTTCCTTCTTTGGGTATTATGGTGATATGTGCTAGGAGTGACTCTTTTCTGATATCTTCTTCTTCTCCTATTTTATTTAGATATTCGCATAGCTTTGGAATCAGTTGGTCTTGAAATTTTTTATAATATCTGATCGTGAATCCATCTGGCCCGGGACTTTTACCAGTGGAGGTTTCTTTTAGTGTCACCTTGATCTCCTCTTGTGTTATCTCCTTTTCTAGGTCCAATAGTAGCTCGGGTTTAATTTTTGGTAGATTGGCTTTTTCCAGATAAATTTGGGTCATCTTCTTCTTTCTGCTTGTTGTCTTGTTTCTTGCTTTTTTATTGCGTATAAAGAACTATAATATTTTCCAAAGGCTTGTGCTGTATCTGTGGTTTTATTTTTTACTTCTCCTTTTTCATTTTTTATCTTCTCTATATAATTTAAGGTCTTCTTCTTTCATAGAACGTTTGCGAGGTACTTTCCTACTTTATTACCCATCATAAATCTCTGACTTATTACCCTATTGATTTCCTTTCTGTCTTCTTCCTCCATCAATTCTTTTAATTGTTCTCTTTTTAAGATCAGGGACCGATATATTTCCTTTTTGCCTTCCTTTTTATGCCTTTGTTCCAGATTATACATTTCATTTTGGAGTTTCCGCATATTCTTTCCCCTTTCCTTCTTCTTTGCCGTTCCTATAGATATTATTTTTCCCCTGATTACAACTTTATGCGCCTCCCATAGGGTTGCTCTTGAGAGGTCAGGGGTGTCGTTTTCCCGAAAATATTTTTCAATCTCGTCTTTTATAGTTTTTTCAATACCTTCGTCTTCCAATAGTTCTTCATTGATTTGCCATGATCCTCTACCCATAGATTCTCCCCGAAGGTTTATCTGCATAGAGACTGGAGAGTGGTCTGAGAAAACTGACGTTTCAATTTCTGTCTCCAATACTTCTTCTGATAATCTGTGTTCCAGCATAATATAGTCCAGTCTTGTGTAAGTTTTATGTATTGTTGAGAAATATGTATTATTTTTTATTCCTGGGTGCTGAGTTCGCCAAGCATCCACCAATTGCAATTCATGTCATTTCTTTTTAATCCTCCTTAGTTGTTTTCTTTCTCTATCTAGGGCAGTGGACGTAGAATCTAGATTGTGATCCATGACGAAGTTTAAATCACCCGCTACTATTAATTTGCCCTTTTTAAATTTAAATAGGTCAGTCATTTTCTCCACTAGAAATTTTTTAGGATTTTTATTAGGGCAGTAGAAATTTGCAAATGTATACTTTGTGTCTTGTATTGTCCCTGTGAGAAAGAGGAAACGTCCCTCTGGGTCTGCCTTTATCTTTTCAGTACCAAAGCCACTGTTTTTTCCAAACCCGATTGCGACACCTTTTGCTCTTCTTGTAGGTGAGTCTCCATAGTACCAGAGTGGGATTTTTTTTTAGTATATTTTAACATTTGAGTCCTGCATTATATGCGTCTCCTGCAGGAAAACTATATCAGCCTTGAGTCGTTCCATTTCCCGCAGAATTGAATGCCGTTTTTGAGGCGAGTTCAGCCCTCGGACATTGTATGTCAGAATTTTTACTTTATTTATTTCTTCCATTTACAGCTCTAGTTTCCCACCTTGTCCCCCCTGTAGGAGCCCCCCCCCGCGCCCCGAAGAGGGACATGGGGGGAAGGACCTCCCCCCAGGGGCCAGCACCCGGGTCGGCTAGGCAGCATGAAATTTTCCTTTCTTTTTTTCTCCTCTTTTTTTTCCTTTTTTTGGTGAGACAGTCCTAAACCCTCCCCTATCTTCCCTCCCACTCAACTCCCTCACTCCCTTCACCCCATCTAACCCTCCCATTTCCCTCCCTCCCCCCCATACCAAAACCCCAAACCCTTGTGCGCTTGACCAGAAGGTCATGAGTAGGTACCATGTGATTTTAAAGGTTACTTATCCCTACTCCCTCACCTGAGGTGGAAATCTGTTTGGTCCCTTGGACCACCTTCCTTCCAAAGGCTAGGGTGGTGTCAGCAGAAAGCGCCCCTTCTTCCGGGTCCCCTCCCCTCCTCCACCCGATGCCTCCTTTCTTTGTTCTCCTAGTTTAACCCTTTTCTTATTTACCTAGCCCCTCACCCCCTTTTCCTTTATCTCCGCGTCTATTTCCTATGACCTAGCTGCCAGTGTGCTTCATCCCCTGTCTGCCTATCTAATTTTTTAGCTGGTTCTTCCAAGTTTTTTGGTAAGGGAATTCCCGGCGTCTTACAGAAATCTGGGATTTCTTCTGGGAATCTCAATTTTGTGGTTCTTCCGTTTTTCTTAACCAATAGGCATGCTGGGAAGCCCTAGTTATATTGGAGTCCATTTTCTTGCAGTATTTTTAATAGCGGTTTTAACGTCCTCCTTCTTCTTAGCGTATCTTGAGATAAGTCTTGGAAGATCTGGATTTCCTTTCCCTCGATTACTATTGGTGATTTCCCTTTTAAGTTTTTCCAGACTTGGTTCTTTCCTTCTAAGGTACCAAAATTGACCACGATGTCTCTTGGTGTCTCATTAGAGAGACCTAGTGGCCTTTTTGTTCTATAGGCTTCTTCAACTTTTAATTCATTTGTTGCTTCGTTAGTACTTATTGGATTGAGAACTTGCCCGATTACCTCTATTAAGTTTTCTGTTTGAGGCAATTCTGGAAGTCCACGGACTCTCAGGTTCTTCCTCTTTTCCTTGTTCTCCTGGTCCTCAAATCTATACGCCTGTCATGTACCTGGTAGGTAGAGCCCGGAATGCAGGGAACGGCTTCTCGTATATCTCCGACTCGGGAACCCCTGGTAGTGATGACAGGAGCTCGGGAGTGCGAAGGGGCACAAGTGCCTGACTGGAAGGCTGTAGCAGAGGGCTGGATCTGGTAGTCAGCAGGAAGGTGTCCTGTAGTCCGACAGCAGGATGCAGACAGCAGGGAGGTGACTTGTAGTCCAGCAGCAGGATGTAGACAGCAGGGAGATGACTTGTAGTCCAGCAGCAGGATGCAGACAGCAGGGAGGTGTCTTGTAGTCCAGCAGCAGGATGTAGACAGCAAGGAGGTGTCTTGTAGTCCAGCAGCAGGATATAGACAGCAGGGAGATGACTTGTAGTCCAGCAGCAGGATGTAGACAGCAGGGAGGTGTCTTGTAGTCCAGCAGCAGGATGTAGACAGCAGGGTACAGGCAGGCCGGGTCAAACACAGGTGGGTAGATCAGGTACAGAAGGTAAATCCAGGAGAATAGTCAAAGTCCAAAGCCAATATCAGGGCAGGCAGCAAACAGGGTAGTCAGGAACAGTCCAACAGGTATCAGGTATCAGCAAATACAGGGTAACAAGGCAGTAGGGGTCTTCAGGAACGCTGTAGACCGGACAGCAAGGGAGAAATGGAACAGTCCCCTTTAAATAGCACATCTTGGCGCCAAGTGTTGTCACAGGGAGCGCGCGCCCGTGCGCCGCTATTGGCGCTATTGCGCATGCGCCGGATGGCGATTCTGTGCACAGGCACTTTTTTACACTTCAAATTGCTGGAACGCTTGCGAGAAGGCTTTTCCTATTCTTGTTTTAAAATTTTTATTTCCCCTTTTAACGCTTTAATTCTTCTTGAATGTATGTCCAATTTTTTTCCACCTCCTCCACTCTAGCAAGCATATGTCCCATATCCTTATGGAGTTTTGTCATTTCTGATTTTAGTGAGATTTCCAACGCTGCAAACATCCTTTCCATGTCTGTCATTGTTGGTAGTTGGACCGTTTTCTGATCACCTGTTGTTTTAAGGGGGTTCTCAGGTTCAGTTTCTTGCTCTGTTCTACTATCCGGGGTTATGCTGCTGTCCATGCTTGTTTTTATCTGACTCTTTTTATTTTTTTTTTCCTTATTCTCTGCTAGTCTTTATTTGGAGCTTTGTTGTTTTTCCACTGCCAGAGCTGCCCCTTCCTCCTCTCCTCCCTGGGTTACGTATCTATGCATTGGACCACAAGTGGGGCTCATACTAGGGCATGGGGATTTTGTCACCACCCCTCCACCCCTCCCGCTTTTGCCCCTCATAAGGAAAAAAAAAAAAAAAGGGGGGGGGGGGAACCACGCAACTGGGAACTAAGCTTCAGGCAGCTTTCTTGCCGGTTTCACTTCCTAAATTAGTCCATTTTTATTATCTTGTTGTAGAATGTGGTAAGAAATAGGAAATGACCGTCCAGCTTTCAATAAAATACAATTACCTAAGTAACAGCTCTTGTTTTACCTCCTTATGTCATTATTGGCAGACTTCATGCACCTTGTCACCTTTCAAAACAGTGTTCGGATATTGAATGTCAGTGATGTTTCTATTTCTTTTCTTACCGGAAGATAATTATACAGTCAGATGTTAATCCCAATTTATCACTTAACTGGGGATGGATTATAGTAAGATTAAGTACACCAGGGGCTGCATTCAATGGGGGGAGGACACCAGAAACTTCTTTCATAACAACTAGTTCTCATAGATTCTCATACATAACATCTAAAAGAATACAACCTTTGTCATATAAAGTGCAGCAGTTTACTTATCTTGAGGGGGTGGGAATGGATGTTCCTCCTTTTTCCAGAGCAGATTTCTTTCCTTTCTTTTATTCTGCTTGAGTGATCTCCCTGTTGAGTCCCTGGATCTGTTCACTCTCTGTTTATTATGTCTTTTCTCTCTCCTCTCCCCTCTTCCTTCTTCTTCCCTAAGGTTGAAAAAAGGGGGGAAAAAATAATTGCGCTTCAAAGTGTCTAAAATATGGTAACAAAGCAGCGATATCTAAAATGTGACACAAACACATAGCATAAACAAGAAAAAATGGGATGATTTGCGCTATATAAATAGTGAATGTGTGGCCAAATGGTCACACCGACAGTGAATGCATAAACCAAAAGTGCAATAATATATCACAATCAGTGCAAACAAATATATAAAAAAAGTCCAAGCAAAATAAATGTGTTAGAAGATCATTGTGAATGATAAAAAAGTGTCCATAAAAAAGCACCCAAAAAGAAAAAGAGTAAAATAGCATTCACGGGTCTTTCAACCACATGGAGCCTCAGATGTGTGGGACCGCCACCAACAATAAGAGCCTGGCCGCTTACCAGAACCCCATGACCCCCCGTTACAGAGGGTCCAAAAGGGCTTATGAGATCCTAGTAGTCCGGATTTCCCTAAGGTTGCCTGCTCTTCATCAATTCCTTCCCGTTGTTTTTCACAGGCACAGGCACCTAGCTCGATGGTATGGTCTGGGGATAGATGCAGGGGAGGGAGAGAGCGAGGGATCCCGCAGCGCTCACACTGCCCTGGTCCGACACTTATCCCCTCACACCGCCTCCCGTCCTGACCGCCCAGTCAAGCCTTCTACTTCATTCCCGAGAACTCTGGAGGAGAGTGGGGAAAGGTAAAGCCGAACCAGCTGTCCTTCTCCTCTCACAGCGCCGCCGTAATCCCCGCTGTGTCTCCGAGACACAGCGTCACTCACCACACTTCTCTCCCGACCTTCTGACTGCACAGCAACCCGCGCCTTACCTTACTCATAGATCCGGCGTCAGGGAAGGGGGGATCAATACCAGTCTGCTGGGGGGTCAGGCTGCTCACAAATCTGCATCTACAACATCGGCATCAGCGAGGGCTCACAGGTTTGGAGACCAGGAAGCCTATGGCGCTTCCTAGCTCGGCGCCATTAACAGGCTCCTCCCTGCTGCAGCCAGCCAGATCTGTTTAATAACCAGTTCCCGAACGTGCTAAAGCCAAAAGACGGCCACAGCGCAGTTGACTGCCATTCATTCTAATACCACTGGGTCTGCATTGATGTGTGGCTTCATGGGATCCATCCTTTTGCTCCTTCAGGGATATCGCTACATATGCAAACTGACAGAGCTTTCTACTTGGTGTACAAACCTCTATAGCCAGCCAATTTCATGGACCAGGTTTTAACGTATTGTTTTGTTTTTACAAAGTCCTGAGAACCTTCACAAGATTTCCCACCCAAGTCCACTTCCCATGATGATGGTGTGCATCTGAACCAGGCACATTGCTTCAAACTTTCTGGAGCTGCCCCTTAGACCACCCACTCTGAAAGGAAGTCTAACAACCAGTTCTTCAGCTAACTTTAGTCAACCTGGGGCAGGATCATTTTTAGCTATGCATTTGACATTAATATGTTCCCAAAGAAAAGCTACAAAGCTTTCCTAATAATACACTTATTAAATGCAGCTCAAAACGTACATCACTGACCTATGGAAGAATCCCACAACCTGAACCCTGCCTCTCTGGTTTGGCAAAATCAATGCAATTATGAGGTTGAAGAATCAAATGCCTCCACTTATAAAAAGGAGGAGAAGTTTAGACACACCTGGTTTCCATGGGACACTGCCACGAGGGCCACATACCCGATTTGAGACCGAAGTAGTGGGGAGGCTACCCTTGCACCTCGGGTCCTTAAAGCCTCTGGAGATGGAGACAAAGACTTGATGGGGACACTGAGTGGCAGAGGTGCCAAGGGTGCAGAGCACCATGCAAGCCTTAGTCCGGGATCCGAGCCGAGGTCAAGTCCAGTTGGGCAACGAAGCATAAAAGGGTTAATCAGAAGAAGAATGGACGAGATCCAAGCCGGGGTCGGTTCCAATCTGGCAGCTGAGTACAAAAGGGGCAAAGAAGTAGAATGGTCAAGGTACAAATCGGAGGTCAAAGGCAAGCAGCAATCAAGAGTAGTCAAACAGGTTTCCAGGTCACAACAGGTTCAGATAGATCACACACTAGCACAGGAACAAGGGGGAACTGAAGATAATCCAGCAATTTGGCAGTGTCTGGGCTTATATAGGGAAGTTTGAGGTCACTTCCTGTGCGCCTCCTGGGCATTTTCCCGCCTTTTCCCATCAGGTTGATGTCACTTTCCGTGCACCTCCTGGGTTTTTTTCCCACCTTTTTTCATCAGGTTGAAGTCACTTCCTGTGCGCCTCCTGGGCATTTTCCCACCTTTTCCCATCAGGTTGATGTCACTTTCCGTGCGCCTCCTGGGTTTTTTCCCGCCTTTTTTCCACCCGGTTGAGGTCATTTCCTGTGCGCGTCCTGGGCATTTTCCTGCCTTTTTCCATCAAGTCTTCTGTGTAGGTGCGGGTTGGCGCCCTGAGGTGTTATTGGCGCATGCTCAGTTGGCACGGATTTCCTCTTGCGGCAACGCGCCATTGGTGCATGCGTAGTAAGCCGTGGACTCTTACAAACAATATACCTCTGCATAAAGAAACATGCTAGCCACCACGGGCTTGAATCCTGTGGACCGTGGACCATAAAATCCTCACACCCAAACCAGCTATGGCTAAGCCCCATGCCTGGGGAACCCACTCTTTCTTTTGAGTAGGGATGAGTTTGATGTTTGAGTCGAACGCAAGTTCGACTCGTACATCGGGTGTTCGCCTGTTCACCAAATAGCGAACAATTTGGGGTGTTCGCGGCAAATTCAAAATCCACGGAACACCCTTTAAAAGTTTATGGGAGAAATCAAAAGTGCTAATTCTAAAAGCTTATATGCATGGTATTGTCATAAAAAGTGTTTGGGGACCTGAGTCCTGCCCCAGGGGACATGGATCAATGCAAAAAAAAGTTTTAAAAAAGGCAGTTTTTTCGAGAGCAGTGATTTTAATAATGCTTAAAGTGAAAGAATAAGAGTGTAATATTCCTTTATATTTCGTACCTGAGGGGTGTCTATAGTATGCCTGTAAAAGGGCGCATGTTTCCCGTGTTTAGAACAGCCCCTGCACAAAAGGAAAAAAAGTCATTTAAAAGTACTCACGGCTATAATGAATTGTCGGGTCCGGCAATACACATAAAAGTCATTGAAAAAAACGGCATGGGAATTCCCCACAGTCCATTACCAGGCCCTTTGGGTCTGGTATGAATATTAAGGGCAAACCCGAACCAAAATTAAAAAAAAAAAAAAAAAAAATTGCGTGAGGGTCCCCCCAAATTCCATACCAGACCCTTATCTGAGCAAGCAACCTGGCAGGCCGCAGGAAAAGAGGGGGGGACAAGAGAGCGCCTCCCCTCCTGAACCATACAAGGCCACATGCCCTCAACATGGGGAGGGTGCTTTGGAGTAGCCCCCCAAAGCACCTTGTCCCCATTTTGATGGGGACAAGAGCCTCATCCCAACAACCCTTGCCCGTTGGTTGTGGGGGTCTGCAGGCGGGGGACTTATAGGAATCTGGAAGCCCCCTTTAACAAGGGGACTCCCAGATCCCGGCCTCCCCCCTGTGTGAAATGGTAACGGGGTACCCCTACCATTTCACAAAAAAAGTGTCAAAATGGTAAAAATGACAAGACATGGCTTGGGACAAGTCCTTTATTAAAAAAAAAAAAAAAAAAGTCCCACAAAGTCCATTCATCTTCATCCTCTCTCACTCCGACTGACCGAAAAAGAAAAAAAAAAGCCGGGACCAACCCACCTCCATGGGAGGCCCCCACCATATGACGTGTCTGCGCAGGTGACAGTTGTTTTATAACTGAGGGCAGGGCCACACAGTGACGTCCCTTGGTGACCCCGCCCCCCTCTTATGCATGGGAACATCCCTATAGCTTCTCCGTAGCGTCAGAAGGGGAGGGGTCACCCGGTTATGTCACAATGTGGCCCCGCCCTCAGTTATAAAAGAACTGACACCTGCGAAGACGCATCATACGGTGGGGGCCTCCCATGGAGGCGGGTCGGTCCCGGCTTTTTTAATTTTTTTATTTTTCGGTCCGTCGGAGCGAGAGAAGAAGAAGATGAATGGACTTCGTAGAACATTTTTATTTTTTATTTTTTTAAATAAAGGACTTGCCCCAAGCCAGGTCTTGTCATTTTTACCATTTTGACACTTTTTTTGTGAAATGGTAGGGGTACATTTGTACCCTGTTACCATTTCACACAGGGGGGGAGGCTGGTATCTGGGGGTCCCCTTGTTAAAGGGGGCTTCCAGATTTCGATAAGCCCCCCCGCTCGCAGACCCCCACAACCACCGGGCAAGGGTTGTGGGGATGAGGAAGGGTAACGGGAGAAAGAAGTTAGAAGGGGTTAGAAGGAAGCACCCTCCCCATGTTGAGGGCATGTGGCCTGGTACAGTTCAGGAGGGGGGCGCGCTCTCGTCCCCCCCCTCTTTTCCTGCAGCCTGCCAGGTTGCGTTCTTGGATAAGGGTCTGGTATGAATTTTTGGGGGACCCCCACGCCATTTTTTAAAAAATTTCGGCGTGGGGTTCCCCTTAATATCCATACCAGACCTGAGGGGCCTGGTATGGAATTTGGAGGGACCCCCACGCAATTTTTTTTTTTTAATTTTGGTTCGGGGTTCCCCTTAATATTAATACCAGACCCAAAGGGCCTGGTAATGGACTGTGGGGAATTCCCATGCCATTTTTTTTCAATGACTTTTATGTGTATTGTCGGACTGATAATTCATTAATAGTCGCGAGTAGTTTTAAATGACTTTTTTTCCTTCGAAATGTCATTTTGCTGTCAGACTGTTCTAAACACGGGAAACATGCGCCACTTTACAGGCATACTATAGACACCCCCCAGCTACGAAATTTAAAGGGATATTACACTTTTATTGTTTCACTTTAAGCATTATTAAAATCACTGCTCCCGAAAAAACGGCCGTTTTTAAAACTTTTTTTTGCATTGATCCATGTCCCCTGGGGGAGGACCCAGGTCCCCAAACACTTTTTATGACAATAACTTGCATATAAGCCTTTAAAATTAGCACTTTTGATTATTCATGTTCGTGTCCCATAGACTTTAACGGTGTTCGCATGTTCCAATGAATTTTTTGTGTTCGAACAAATTGCCTGTTGGCATGTTCTGCTGTGAATCGAACCGGGGGGGGGGGGGCTGTTCGGCTCATCCCTATTTGCCAATCTGCACCCCACCTCCAACAGGATGCTCCCCCCCCTTCACATATTTCCTCCATACTCCTTCTAACTTCTTCCTCACTCCCCCTCACCTCTTGATATGTTACCTTTTTCTTTTTGTTGCCAACAACTCGACCAATCACTCCACGCATGTAAAACACAACGAGGAAATGGCAGCAGTACAGATGTACATGTTTGTTTTAGATATTTGAGATACCAGGATGTTGATGTTTAATACACAATGCAGCCCATTGTTCATTGCTTTCTCTGGAGCAATGATGTATCCAAATGTCTGTCATTTATTGAGTTGTGTCCTAAATAAGGACATTTAGTAAATATGAATGTAAATGAAACATCTTCCTATTTGATCAATTCTATTTGATGACTTCCTCCATTTTGCCTTCAGCTATTGTTTTTCTGACAATTGTTTTGCAAATTTTCAAAATTTTAACACCTTAATATATAAAGTGGTTGTTAACCCTCCATATCCCCAGTGAGGTGACCGGCCTCAGGTGATGCACAGAGATAAAACGAATTCCCCTACATAAGTTGTACCTGTTTATCTGCAGTCTTCTCTTCTTTACATCCATTCAACATTCTGAATATTTAAGGCTTGTCTGGGATTGCAGGTAAATGGGGGGCAGAGAGCTAAAGTCACGCTCTACCGAGCTCGGGGGGGAGAGCTCTGACAGCTGATTGGAGGGAAGAGACACGCCTCCTCCACACAGCTCACAGGAACAGAGCTGAGGCTGTCAATCAGCTGGGGCTCCCTCCCCTGTCACCTTTTATCCCTTGGTGTCAGGGGAAACTTGTCAGAAGTGGCTAATGCAGATAGCAGAGGAAGGAGGCAGCAGACAGAAATGACACTTAGGGGTTGATTTACTAAAATTGGAGCACACAGAATCTGGTGCACCTCTGCATAGAAACCAATCGGATTCCAGATTTTAAAGCTTAATTGAACAAGCTGAAGTTAGAAGCTGATTGGCTACCATGCACAGCTGCACCAGATTCTGAGTGCATCAATTTTAGTAAATCCCCCCTCCCTTAGTGCTCTGGACTGAGACAAGTACACACTATAGAGGGATATGCTTTGTTCAGATTTCATGTCTGAGGTTTACAATCCACTATAAACGCTTTTTTTTTTTTGTTTTCATTTTTTTTTGTATATTTTTTTTTTTGTATGTTTCCCCGTTAATATACATGCAAAAATGTAAAAAAAAGTCTTTAATAGAGCCTTAAAGAGGAAGTCCAGCCTGGGTGAGAAAAAGTAAAAGTCAGCAGCTACAAATACTGTCTACTGACTTTTAATATCAGGGCACTTACCTGTCCAGGGAGCCCATTATGTCAGCACCCCAGCCGATCTTCGGATCGACTCCTGGGTGCTGCCGATGCCATTCCTGGTAAGGGAACCAGGCAGTGAAGACTTTCGGCTTCACTCCTGGTTCCCTACTGCGCATGCGCAAAGCGTGCTGTGCATTCTAATTGGCCCAGCGGCGGGGAACAAAGAGGGGGGTGAGTTCCTGGGAGATCGGGCCTCGGCCCGTCTCCAGAAGTGGGGAAGGGGACAAAAACAAAAACAAGTCCCCCATTCCCTCCTCCCCCCTGAAAGGTGCCAAATGTGGCACCAGAGGGGGGGGGGGAGGAAGCATATAAGGGAGAGTTCCACTTTTGGGTGGAACTCCGCTTTAAGTTGTGACACCAACCTGGACAACCCGCAATAACCCCACCCGCCCCCCTTCATCCTTATTTATTTTTTACCCCGGATCTTTCCTGGTGACTATCTGCCCCCGACGTGCCCCAAGCTATGGCTGGGGAGGGGCACCTAACAACAACTTAGATTGCTACGCTTCACTTGTTACTAAAAGTGGGAGAAACCACACAAAAAAAAAATAGACACCGGGCAGCTTAAGTCAAAATGTGCTAGTATGCATTGTACATTACGACAGACTTACCTGAGGCGGTAGACCTCCAGCAATGCGCTGTCACTGCTGTAGGGGCTTTCATCTTCACTAGAGACGGGCCGAACATCCCCCTGTTTGGTTCGCAGAACAGGGGAAATGTTCCAACCCAAACAGCGAACCCCATTGAAGTCTATGGGAGGCACTGTGCTGTATGCCCGCTCTGCGCTTTGACAGTTCTTATATAGGCAAGTGGCAGGGCCACCCATTTACATCACCCGGTGGCACCGCCCCCCTTCTGATTCCACGTTCTGTTTTTCGGGTTCTGCGGGCAGTGCGATTGACAGTGGATTTACATCATGGGACACTGTTTTTTACTTTTTAATACAGGATTTGTCAAAAACTGTCTTTTGTGGTTAGTCTTTTTTTACACTTTTTTGGTGAATGGGTAGGGGTACGATGTACCTGATACCCATTCACATGGGGGGGCGGTGGGATCTGATAAGCCCCTCCGCCCACAGACCCTGACAACCACCGGCCACAGTTGTTGGAAAGAGGCCCTTTCCCCATCAACATGGGGACAAAGGGCTTTGAGGTGGGGGGGCAGAGCCCTCCTGCCCCAAAGCACCCACCCCTCCATGTTGAAGGCATGTGGCCTTTTATGATTCTGGACGGGGGGGCGCTTGATCGTCCCCTCCCCTTTCCTGACCTGCTGGCTACATGCTTGGATAAGCGTCTGGAATGGATTTTATGGGGGATCCCACGCTTGTTTTTTTTTTTTTTTTAAATCGGCATGGGGTTCCCCTTAGAATCCATACCAGACCTGAAGGGCCTGGTATGGACTGGGGGGGGCATGCTGTTTTTTTTATTTTTATTCAGCTGTCAGCGAGGAAACTCAATGACACCTGAAGACTCATTGGTTGTCAAGGATGCCGCAGCCGGCTTCCCGGCCCGGCTCCGTAACAACCAGCTTACACTGCGCCCTCATTGGGCAAAGCTTTGCCCAATCAAGGCGCAGAATGCACTGTGCAGGGCTCAGTGCATTGCAGGGTGTTCATCCCGGTGAACACCCTGCAAATTCGGGTGTTCGGCAAACAGCCCAACAGGCAAATGTTCGGCCCGCACTCATGCTCAGGCTAAATCATTCACCCATCCCTGAATCCCTGATCTTCACCTAGTCTTCCTTCCGGATTTGCAAGCTTCGGCGATATGAATGGCCGCGCCGACGATGACGTCATTCCGAGTCACTGTTGATGTCACCGGCTGCATATAAAGTAGAGATCTCATGAACGGTGCAAGTTTAGGATATGTTTTCTGTACTTGTAGGTAAGCCTTACTATGGGCTTACCTACAAGTAAAAATCATAAAAGGAATTTTACTTCCACTTTAATTGTTTGACGTGTTGGGAAAATTTCTTTTCTTTTCTTTTACCATATATTTTTATTAAAAGAAATGGGTTTTACAAACAATACAAAGGCACATTGTTGGGATTTTATCAGTATATTGGGTAGGGACAAGGGAGTGTGACTTAACATCGTCAATGCCAGTAATATGGGAAATGTTCTTATGTTGGATATGGGGGTCACAATGCTGATTCTGTCATTCTCTATTTACTTCATGGATGTGGCCATGTCTGCCTCTCCCTGCGTGGAGATTAGTTAGGCCTTGCTTTGATCATGTATGCCTTCAGTGTGAACTTGGTCATGCTTTTCAATAAAAAAAAATAAAAAAATGAAACAAGAAAAAGTCTTGATTTGGTTTGTAGATAGGGTTGCAATGCTTTGTACTGAAATCCAGCGTCTGAAAGCTGATCTCGGTAATATGGGAGTCCTGGTTAAATATTAAACACGTCATTTCCTCGAGGGCTGATTCTCATCTGATAAGTCACATCAGACATCAGACAGACGTCCTGTATATACAGATATATTGTGAGATGCCGATCTGGCTAAATCTGCCCAAAAGTGTCTGAAGTTTCTTGTGGCTACAAAACTTTAAAGCTTAAATATAACTCACCGGCCACTTTATTAGGTCCACCTTGCTAGTAGCGGGTTGGACCTCCTTTTGCCTTCATTCTTGGTGGCATAGATACAGAGATTTTGGTCCATAGTGACATGATAGCATCCCAAAAGGTGCTCTATTGGATGAGATGTGGTGAGTGTGGAGACCATTGGAGTACAGGGACCTCATTGCCCAGTGGTGAGATGATTGGAGCTTTGTGACATGGTGCATTATCCTGCTGGAAGGAGCCATCAGAAGATGGGGACACTGTAGTCATAAAGGGATGGACATGGTCAGCAACAATACTCAGGTAGGCCGCGGTGATTAAACCATGATCAATTGGTACTAAGGGGCCCAAAGCGTGCCAAGAAAATATCCCCCCCACCATTCCGAATGACTCCGAATGGCACTGAACCGCTCCGAACCGTGTCGGCGCCCCCCGTACCACTGGCCAAATGTGGTACTGCACGCCCCATTAGCTTGAATTCTGCTCGTTTTGCGTGACAACACTCGCAAACAGAGTCAGGATTTAAAAAAAAAAAAGTTGCTCGTTTTTCAAAAAATGCTCGTTAACCACATTACTCGTTAACCAAGGTTCCACTGTATATATAAAATTTTGCACGCCTTTTATTATGATGAGCCTAGAAGGTATTTAGCGGATTTAAACTAGAAGTTAGTTTGGCCTTTAATTCATCACAATTTCTTCAGACAAGAATGAAGTTGGAATTGGAAAGATTTGAAATACACAACATTGGATGGAGATCCTTTTGGTAGAAGGTTGAGTACAGCTTGCCTGAGAGTTGTTTCCTGAAGAAGCAAATCTTTGATATTCCATAAATGTTAATGTAGAGCTCACACATGAAGTGACCACTGATAATAGACAGGTTCTCCCAAGTAGTGCAGAGGCCGCCAGCCACAACCATGGTCCTTAAGAACTTTACCAGAGTAACAATGTGGATAGGGCTGCCACCTCATCCCTTTAAACCTGAACACATATGAATTACACGGGTTCTGAGGCTAATTTAATGCAGATAAGGCACCAAGTGAGTTTAATTACCACATTAATCAGCCACAGAACCCGTGTAATTATTATGTGTTCAGGTTTAAAGGGATGAGGTGACAACCCTAAATGTGGACTACGATTGCAAAGTACAGCAATTCACTGTCATTCCACAAATCATATTGTCCCTCTAGTGCCCAGCGCCACTAACCGACATCATATTCGTGAGCCAAACCAAAGGGATAATGGGATTAGTAGTTCCTCAGAATAGCTATCCCCCCCCCGTATGAATATACAGCCGGACTACATATCCAAAGGATCTTTGCTACTATCAGAGGGATTACTGGGAAGAGCTACTGTATAAAAGAGGCCAGAGACCCGCCTGCGCTCTCTTCCTCCTGGGCCCGGTGTGTGAAAGACCTCTCTGTACGGGGAGAGTGAGGTCGTGGCCTACCATGCAGTGCACAACATTCCAACTCGGTAGAGAAGGGCCTAGCACTGCTTGCTGTTCGTCAAGCATCAACTCGGCAGTCTGACAACCCACACTCCGAGCTTCGCATCAGGTGATCGCCACAGCAGATCCGCTGCAAAGATGTCTCTCTGGGAGTCGCTATTCAAAAGGCACTGAATCAGTCTGGTCGTTGGTGAGAGGGCAATTGCCCACCTTTGCAAAATCTGGGTGGACATGTGTTGTTTTCCCCCGGGCTGCTAGGCCGGAGATTGGGCCTATCCTGGGGGAATCAGGCTGCCAGGCTGTGTGAGGTCCTATCCTGAAGTAAGAGCGCAGGGTTTGAACTGCGGCTTGCAGTCCAACCAGAAGTGACGGTTCTGCCGGCCGGAAACCTGTCAGTGGTCGGAGGTAGAAGGGAAGTTGTCGCCTTGAAGGAACCAATCGCCTTTATCAGGGACCACAGTGAGTAACCAAAGTAAGTACCCGAGCAGTATTCTCACCAGTTGGGCACGGTGGAGAATCGGGAAACTTCAGGCGTTGATCAAGTCAGGGACCCAACGAGCGGAGGTGACGCTTGCAGAACAGCCTTGTGTACCAAGCTCGGGACCTAGCTGGTCAGCAGGGGTGAAGCTTGAAGGTATCCGAAGTGCCAAGCCAGCGACCCAGCAGAGAAGCGTGGGTGATGCTTGAGACAGATACCAACGCAAAAGCCTTGAGAAACTCAGAGAGATTCAGAGTTAGTGAATCAGAGTGTCCAGTGAAAGACCAGGAGCTCAAGGGGGCTGAAGAATTACAAGTAGAAGTTGTAGTGAAGCTGAGAGAACTGTTACTTTGAGTTAGGAACTGTTTAAGTACTGTTACCATAGGAGACAGCAATCCTGCACGTGCAGAAGTGGCGCCTTGCTGGGGCCTTTCCCTGTACGGCTGTCCTCCTGTTGAAGTCTCGGAGTCTGCCAATTGAAATTGCAACTACTTAAGGGTGTCCTGGCCCTAACCCTCTTTCCCTTGCAAAGGATAAAAAGGACTGTTAAAGGAATAAAACCTCTTTTACATCCAAGAAGTGTCTGGCGCCCAATGACTTTTACAACCTTAGCACCCACTATGCCTCATAGCCCACCACATATTGAAGAATGTTAGTTATCTTTGGCCTTGAAGGTTCTCATTAGACTGGAAGAGGTAAGAGATTCTGCTGCACCAGGATTGTGGTTCAGGGTCACAAGATACTCCAAAGACGATCAGTAACAATGATAGGAGGACCAACTTCGCTCTTATTTACCAATAGCAGCTTTCTTAGGGTATCAGGAAATGGGCAGTATATTTAGGTCCTTGCATTATCGGTTTATAACATCAATTCCGGCACTTATACACCTATTAGTCCCCAGCAAGGTCTTTACTCCCATAAGCTGTCTACTACCCAGAATCCACAGGTAGATCCCTAGTGAGGGAGATAAATCCTTCTCCAGACCCAGGGCTTCAGTGCAGTGCCCTCAAAAACATGTAACCCTCCAGGAATCTTCCCCAGTCTCTCAGCCCAACAACTGCTGAGGCAGAGACTGTAGATTCTTGTCTTAGTGGAGCTGCCTCCAGGGGCAACAGCCCCAAGAGAACCCAGAGCCCTCCTTGGAGGGAAAAGAACACTCTACCCATACACATTTATCATCTCCCCAGCCACTTTCTGGATGCCTCCTTTCAGGGATTGACAAGGACAAGGCTTTTTTTCAGCAGGAACATGGGGGTACGTAGTTCTGGCACCTCCAGCACTGACTGTATTTAATGGTAAGGGATGCTGGGGTGTGCTGCAGGGCCTATTGTTGCTGCCTGCTGGGGGATCTATTTGAGCTGGAGGCAATCTATTTTTGCAGGGGGGTCTTTTGTTGCTGGCTAGTGGAGAGTCTATTGATGCTGGCTGTGGGAGATCTGTTGTGGCTGCTGGGGATCTATTGATGCTGCTGGGGGCAGGTTGTTTCAGGTGGTCCATTGATGTTGGGGGATCTATTGTTGCTGGAGGGGGCTCTATTGTTACTGGCTATAGGAAATCCATTTTACAGTTTTTTTTGTTATCAGTAACACATTCCATACAAATTACTTGTCACCATAAAACAATACTTGGTTCTGTATTCCCTAAAAGAGTACTAATGGGAGGTGGGTAGGGGGTGGAACCAAGGAACAGTGTTAGGAGGTGGGTAGGGGCAGAGAAAAGGGATGACTCAGAGAGGGGGGGTTCCTGCATCTATGTGGTGCCTTGTGGTAGTAACCCAAAGTTTATCTGGGGTATAATAGAAAGACTCAAGGGGGTCACCCGAAGTATGATAGAAATTAAAAGACTCAAGGTGGTAACTTGCAGCTAACCTGGGCTGTGATAGAAATGGAAAGACTCAAGGTGGTAATCCCAAAGTATGATAAAAAATGGAAAGACTCCAGGTGTTAACCTGAAGTATGATAGAAATAGAAAGACTCAAGGTGGTAACCTGAAGTATGATATAATTGGAAAGGCTCAAGGTGGTAACCCGAAGCATGATAGAAATGGAAAGACTCCAGGTGGTAAACTGAAGTATGATAAAAGTGGAAAGGCTCTAGGTGGTAACCCAAAGTATGGTAGAAACGAAAAGACTAAAGGTGGTCACCCAAAGTTAACCTGGGCTGTGATAGAAATGGAAAGACTCAAGGTGGTAACCCGATGTATGATAGAAATAGAGAGACTCAAGGTGGTAACCTGAAGTATGATAGAAATAGAAAGACTCAAGGTGGTAACCGGAAATATGATAGAAATGGAAAGACTCCAGGTGGTAAACTGAAATATGATAGAAGTGGAAAGGCTCAAGGTGGTAACCCGAAATATGATAGAAATCGATTGACTCCAGGAGATAACCTGAAGTATGATAAAAGTGGAAAGGCTCTAGGTGGTAACCCCAAGTATGCTAGAAATGGAAAGACTCAAGGTGGTACCCAAAACTATGATAGAAACGGAAAGACTCAAGGTGGTAACCTGAAGCTAACCTGGAGTATGATGAAAATGTAAAGTCCCAGGGTGGTAACCAGAAGATAACCTGGGGTATCAGAAATATGGAAAGTGACAGTGGTAATTAGAAGATAAGCTGGGGTTTGACAAATAATGAAAGTCCCAGGTTGGCAATCCAAAGGTAACCTGTAGTATACTGAATATGACAAGGCCCAGGATGGTAACCTGAAGATAACAGAACACCCATGCATCCCCAAATGGGTAAACACAGCCTTTCCTGGGCATACAATATAGTACACCCCATGTGAATGAGGTCTAAATCTTCTTTTAAACCATGAGATCTGCAAAGGAATTAAAAATCCTTCCCATTATATGATATTGTGGTATTAGGATACTTAATCTACTGTAGATCTTCTGTGTGCTGTGTATAGAGATGCCGTATCATCTACATCGCCCTGATTGTGCAACCAAGACCGAGGGCTTATTGCTATTTCCAAACTGACCCTCTCTCCTGATTGCCCAATATACCTCCACCCAGTTCATACTGACTGGAATTGTGTTTGTAATGTCTAGTAGTATATAGAGTGCTCTGTATTGTTTATATCCTTTTGTAAATATAATAAATACCTGAGAATGATGTTATCTCATGTGTAAATATAAGAAGAGAAAGCCGCAGTGAGTAATGTCCTTCTAACACAAACAGAGAATTTTAGAGCGATAAGACTTACCGACCATGTGACCAGAGAACCAATTCCGGAGATTGGCTGTAAACACCATGAGATGTGTCCTGCTGCTATCGGCACACATTGTATTGTGTAATATCCCAGCTGAGCCAGGAAAACACTACAGAGGGAACATGGCGATCATTCGACATACTGCAAAAACCAACAAATACAAGTCATTTTTTATTTATTAGTAAAAAAATGTATTAATATACAGAACATCTCTCTATATAGAAATGAAACCTTCAATAATTGCGTGTATTTCTGCTTCACATTTGTGCTGTACAGTTTCAGATAATTACTGTTAATGTCTAAACTTTTCATCCCATAAGTCGTAGCAGATATCTTGTGTTGGATTTTTAGCATTTGCAGCTGGGGAGTCACTAACGGTAAAGCTAGCCATACATGGATCGAAATTTGACCATTTTTGGAGGGATGGGCCATATTTCCATCCATGTACAGTATGGGCAGGCTGGTTTTACAGAAGTCGGTCCAGTCATTCGATATTCCTCCTCTTGATCATCATTGCCTGTGGGTGGGGTGCAGCGGTGCACCAGCAATAATACGCACAGTTCAGGTGCAATGCAAAGAACTTGTACTGAAGTAAGGCAAAGACAGTTCACAATAAACCCAGAGGGAAGGCAACCCAACCGGGAACAATTTCCAACAGCGTGTAGAGAGCAGGTTTCAGATGAACTGACATCGCCTCTTAGGAGGGGCTCTCTCATACCAAAGCAGGAAGATGTCCAGAAGAGTTGCCACCCTACATCCCCTACTTCCCTCCTCATCTGGAAACTTTCCCTGCTGCTAGTGGTGTCCCTACCAGGACACTACCCAATGGGTGCCAAGCCTGGGAGCCAGGGCCCTAAATAGGCTGTGCCTGACCCAAGATAGCTGCTAGAGTCACATGGGGCAGCAGCATCCAATTGGATAGTGTCCCCAGTAACCCAGGAAACTATAGAGGATCCATGTTCTTCTTGACTTCCTCTCCAACTGCAATGATACTGCAGACGGGCACCACCTACAGTGGATAAAGTAGACTGCACCTGCCTTCATGCCAGGTAGAGCCAACAGCGCTCATCAGGCAGGGGGGCTTCCTTTTTCATTCAACCCTTCTGACTCATCTATAGGCTGCTTAACTCATTGTGTTTTCTGCAAGCCAAGAATAGAGATGGGATGTACACAGCAAAAATCCCCAGGAGATGGGAAAACGCTTTTGTTTTGCATGTCTCCTCTGCCAAAAACTACCTCCTGGAGATTTTGAGTTCAAAAGAATCCCTATGGCTTTTGGCATATGTGTCACAGTGCCCCAGCTGCCCCATCTATTCCCCGCACACCTCTTCACACCATTCATCTGGTACCTGGTCCCTCTCACTCAGTTCCCACCAATTCACAACTCCCATGTGTGAGACACCAGGCAGTCAGATTCCCTGATGCAGCGAGTGTATTGATTTCTTCACACTGGCCACAAACTTCCTTCCCTCCCCCCAGGCACCAGGTCTACCAGACACAGCATGCTCTTCTTCCTGTGCTGTAACCTTCTGGAGAACAAAGACACGCGGCCACTCATTAAAATTAGAAGAAAAAAGGTTTAACCTTAAACTACATAGAGGGTTCTTTACTGTAAGAGCGGCAAGGATGTGGACTTCCCTTCCACAGGCGGTGGTCTCAGCAGGGAGCATCGATAGTTTAAAAAAAATGATTAGATAATCACCTGAATGACCGCAACATACAGGGATATACAATGTAATACTGACACATAATCACACACATAGGTTGGACTTGATGAATTTTTGCCTTTTTTCAACCTCACCTACTATGTAACTATGTAAAGAGCTCACCCCCAGCCACACACCTGATGCGACCATCTTGGGGACTCTATGAGATTGCGCCCAGCTCAGTTATATTTAGGTATATTTACCTGAGCTGGAGAAAACAGCCCCAGTCTCATGTGCTACTTGTGCCTGTGAGGAGCCCAGACTGAAGTCAGGCCTCCATTAGTGATCCCCGACCTCCAATCGCTCAGCCCCCTCTCCACCTGCACCTCCTGCTTTTTTCTCTCCCTGGATCTGACACAGGCCCACAAGACCCTGCCCCCAAGGACCCTCTAGGACAAGCCACCCAGCACCCAGACCAACCCACCAGCAGCCGTAGGCCCTCAGGCATCCTCAGTGTCCCTGAACCCTACTGCTCCCCTTTGCTGTACCGTATTACAGTCCTGAAGATCATTCCCCCTTGCAGTGCCCCTCTTGTCACCCTGTGTCCTGATTCCCTCGTTGCTGTGCCATATTGCCATTCCATGGACTTTTTCCTTGTGTTGTGTCCTGTTGCCACCTTTCCCGTACACTCAAGTTCCCCAATAAATGCCGGCACATTGGGTTCTGTGTGACTTGCTTCCATGTGCTCTCTCTCTCTCTCTCTCTGTGCTCCTTGTTTGTCACAGTGTGTGCAAAGTACATGGGGGTCCCCACTGAACAGGAAATTATTCCCCTGTGTTCAAACCTTGACATTAGCTGTCAGTTCAACATTTTTAATTTCTTTAGATTATATACTTACATATTAAATTTGAACTGCTTTTGGTTTTCTCTTATGACCTTGTACAATGTGCTTTATACAACATTAGGTTGGGGTACCTCTACTGTCATCCCATACATGCGTCATAAGCATCCTCCATATTAGCAAATATTCTAAGGAGGTTGGATAGGATAGGAATTATAATAAGGACGTTGTCTCTAATATCCGGGAAGTAATGAGGAAAAACACCATCAAGAACAAGATCTCATATTTCACAATAGCTCATAGAACGGCTGTGTGACGCAGGCTATTTGTTCAGCATTACAGCCTCTCAGTGTAATTAATGTTCTCCTATTAAATAATGTTACTAAATTCCTGTAATCACACTTTAGCCTCATCCACTAACAACTGCATTATTCTATTCCATGTGAGCTGCAATCCTGTTTCCATCTACACGTCATGGACAGAGGTCCATATCTACAGAGAGAAGGACAGTGCAGGAGATACTGGAGTGTACCTGAGGCTACATGTAGATATGGATGTCATGGAGGCTTTAATAGAGTCACAGGTTGACTCAGAATACTCTGGACACACAATTGCACAGGTGTGACTGGAGACTGGGGACTGAAGTCACAGAGAAATCAGCCACTGGAGAAACAGAAGGGCAATGAGGTCCCTGGAGACACAGGAGCACACAGGGGTCATTGGAGAAACAGGAGGGCAATATGGTCATTGTAGAAACAGAAGCACACAGGGGTCACTGGAGACACAGGAGGACAATGTGGTCACTGGAGACACAGAAGCACACAGGGTCACTGGAGACACAGGAGGGCAATGGCATTTCTGGAGACACCGAAGCACACAGGGGTCACTGGAGACACAGGAGGGCAATAGGATTACTGGAGACACAGGAGCACACAGGGGTCACTGGAGACACAGAAGCACACAGGGGTCACTAGAGACACAGAAGCACACAGGGGTCACTGGAGACACAGAAGCACACAGGGGTCACTGGAGACACAGAAGCACACAGGGGTCACTAGAGACACAGAAGCACACAGGGATCACTGGGGTCACAGGAGACAAAGATGGCACTGAAGATGCAGAAGTCAAAGGGGGTCACTGGAGACAGCAGAGCCACAATGGTTGCTGGAGACATAGGGGTCACTGGAGCTGTAGGTAAAATGCAGCAGGGGGCACAACTATGGCATAGTGACACCTTGCTTGAGACACATGAGTAACTGGGATCACAGGAGACAAAGACAGCTCTGAAGAATCAGGAGTCAAATGGGGTCACTGGACACAGCACAGCCACAAGGGTTGCTGGAGACACAGGAATCACAAGGGTTGCTGGAGACCCCAGGGTCACTGGAGACACAACCTAACCAGAAGTGCCTGTGGCTGTGTGCCAGAGAGAAGACCTGGGGCTAGATCAAGAAGTAGAAGGTGAGTGTAACCTAACCCCACATCCCCACTTCTATGGAGTCTATCCACCCTGGTTTCAATGGAAAATAGACATGGAAGTGGGAAGCTGACACCAGGATCTTTCTTCAGTACTGAAGCCCCTCCAGTCAATTAGGTACTGACATTTTCTTTGAGAAATCTTGGGATTTGATGAGCTTTGTAACCTTGTGATGGATTAGCAGAAGGTGTAGCAAGAGACATAGGATGGAAAACCTATTCAGGACCAAAGGTTTAAGTAAGGAGACATTGAAAAAATTCAGTAATAATCATGGTAGGCAGACACCAGAGCACAAACTGTAAAGAGATGTCCAGAGACTTACAGAGGCTTTTCCAAAAGACGGAGGTAAACAGGACCCCACAATCCATGAGGTAGGCATGCCATGAGGTCTGAGGAGTCATAATGCACCTGAAGGCAGTAAAAGAGGTACACTTTGTACCCAAATTACCGTAAAGTCATAGGACAGTGGGAAATCAATTAAGAAGTCCATTGAAAAATGGTGCCATGGTTCATGGTGGGAATGGGAAGCAGTGGAACACAGGCTGCCGGTAATTCGGGTTTTGGCCTGGTACAGGCACTAATCATACAAGCTTTCATGTAGTCCTATACATCCTTATGGATATTAGTCACCAGTACAAGAACCATGGGAGTTCTTTGGACACTTGGCTGCCTGAAAAGCTTTGAGTCATGGGCCCAATGCAGGGGTTTTGTTCTCAGCTCCGGATGCACTACTCTTGCCAGGGGGAATTGCAGATTCCTGAGTAGAAGTCAAGGCCAGGATACGAGTGGTCGGAATAATTATAGCCTGGCTCCAGAGGCTCTTCTCAATCTTGGGAATCAATGGAGTGAAAGAGGGAGCCTGCTCTAGAGTTAGAGGTCTATTTAGGTCTTGTATGGATTAAAGGGAGAAACCCAATGCAAAAATCAAGGAAAAAAATGGATTGGATTCCCCCCAAAATCCATACCAACATGAAAAAAGTTACCTTACAAGGGGGCCTTCCTGGCAATGTTCACCCCCATGTTGAGAGCATGTAGCCTGGTACAGTTCAAGAGAGGGAATGGCCGCTCTTCTCTTCCTTTCTTGGGCTGCGCATTCAGATAAGGGTCTGGTATGGATTTTTGGGGGTTCTCATGCTTTCTTTCTTGATTTTTTTGTGTTATTGTAGGTTGTATACATTGTACAGATGAGCCACTTCACAGACAGGGGCAGGGCACCCCCAGACATGTTATTTAATGGAATTTTTCATTTTTAATGTTTGACTTCAAGCATTACTAAAAACACTGCTCCCGGCCAAACAAAATGTTTTAAAACATTGTTTTGCTTTGGTGGATGTCCCCAGGGCGGTGCTCAGCTCCCCCATATTATTTTTTTGACAATCACTTGCCTATTACCCTAGAAAATGGCCAGAAAAGCTGAATTTAACTCCCAAATTTAAATCCCAAAAGGGGATTTTTCAAAACTCCCTTCCACCCCAAGCAGAATTACTGGACATTTCTTTATTTACTGTATTTCTATATTTTCTTTTTTTTTTTTTTTTGGCTGCATCCCCACCATGATTTGCACCCTCTTGTTTATGTGAAATCTTGGCATGTCAGCTCTGTGGGCTCACAGAAGGGAGATGACATCTTGGGGAACACCCATCCCATCGACTTCCATGCAGAGAGTTGGCTGGACTCCAGCAGGGGAAGGATTAATTTGGAAGACAATGCCCAATTCCCAATAACAGGCTGTGATTGGAGGAAGGTCGGTTCCCATAAGATATTTATGTGTCTTCTTACATTCAAGGTCACTTAGAATTTCTCTCATATCCATCAGGTAAGTGTAATGGGAGGGGGTGGAAGGTGCAGTCCTGAATCTTTATATCACGGGGATAATGATGAGTTACTGGGTTACAGCCCAAGGTGGATTTACTAAAGGAGTGGAGCATGGTCACTGTTCCAATAAGACTTAATACTATCTATACCTCGGACATCAACAAAGACCTGAGACAAGACATATTCCTCCTATATCTTCTTAGATGTATTCTGCTGGTATAAAACTCCATTTATAAAGCTGCTCCAGGCTCAACCCTTTTGCTCCACCTTAAAGTTGGTGATATCAATTATTTTCAGTGGAGGAAGCCAAAGAAGGAAAGTTTCACCATAACTGACGCTTCAGTTTCCTGGTGAAACTTCTCCACGTTGGGGATGGAATAGTTGAAATGTAGCAGTAAAAAAAGTAAAATGAATGTCTTGTTCTTATAACCCATAATCCTGGTATAGATGGATGTAGGTTACCTTGTGATGTGAACTGTTATTAATGCTATATATTTGTTGGCTGTATTTGTATAGAGAATTGTTATTTGTGGAGATATATCATCCTGTTCTCCACACATTCTCCATCCCTCTCAGGTGTTCCTGGACTCTGGAAGATGAAGCTTCTGTTTTGTTTATTTTTCCTGTCTGCAGTCACGGCAGACACCAAAACCTGCGCTGGACAAAGTTGTCTGAGAGATGTCATCTCCCTCACAAACCTCATGAAATCTATGGGTAGGTCACCTGCATTTAACTTCTTCATGATAACGCATTTGTTTAATCTCCTATGCATCCACTTACTGCACTTTGTTGGGACAGACCTGGCTTTCGTCTGTTGGATTATTTTATCAAATACTGTCTAGGAGGAAGGTAGAGCCCACAAGGTAGAGGTATCCTTTTACTGAACCTCTTTCATCACTTAGGCGTTTATTGATCAACTTTCTTTTACAATACGTTTTTATTGATTTTAAAAGTACTGAAATACAATACAAGAGCACCTACATTCTTCAATAAAATAGAAATTCCAACCAGAATGTTGGTCGGTTACAAGGCTGAGTGAAAGAAAGGATTTTGAGTTTGCTTGTAGAACCAGTGGTGGTGAACTTGTATTTGTTGGACAGCTGAATGAAGTGCTCATAAATTGAGTTGAGTGTTAGACATCAGTGCCTAGAGGAAGACTGGCCGAACAATTGTAGATATAGTGTCCCTCTGGAAGGGGCCATTGAAAATAGGTTCTCCCACAATGGTACAGAGGCTGCTAGCTCCAGGCACAGATCCAAGTACATTGACAAACACAGGCACAGTCTATGGGATGTGTTTTTGTGGATTTATTGCAGATCTTTATTAAGGGAAAGGCATATAGGGTGCAGGATACTCCAAAATGTTAGCAGCAAATATCAGGAGGACAAACTCCAGGCTGAATCCTCTGGTAGTGAACTTTGTTGGGGGTAAAAGGGAATGGGCCAGGTAATCTAGGACCCGATGTTAGCAGTCCCAGTCCTTACAGAAATCTCTGGCACTTATTTCCCTGAGCACATGCACACCTGGGAACCAAATCAAGATATTACTCACAATGTCCTAGCAAAGCTGTGGCCCATTCCAGCTTCCACTCTTCAGTGAGGGAGAAAATGATCTTTCCCCAGACCAGCCTCCACAGGTAATACCCTACAGCAAATGTCCCTTTATTTAATCACATCTCCTTCAGGCCCCCAGCTAAGCACATGTTGAGGCCCAGGAGCAACTCTTCTGAGAACATGCACAGCTGCCTCACAGGGGCAGCAGCCCAAGGAGAAGAATACCCCCCGAGCATGTGTCTAAAACATTTATCATCTCTCCAGCCACCTTCTAGGTTCCCCTTCCCAGGGTTTGGCTGAGATCTGCTAAATATTCAAAGTGGTTGATCCTTCTACTCTATCTTCTGGAAGCATCTTCTAGAAGCTCACAGGAGAGGTCGACCATCAAGCTTAGGGAAACCCGACCCAACCAAAAAAACAGATTACTACTCGACTGAGTACAGCAGAGCCAAAAACTAGATTTAACTTAACTAGGGAATGGTGCTACAAAGAGAACAGAAGTGTGAAGGTAAAATATGAAGGAAAGCAAGAATAGTAGTAGATACTGTAGAAGAGGGGGTAGGGGGAGAAGGAAAATGTGGGACTAAAGAAGGTAAGGCAGAGAGAGGAAGGGCCCAGGGGAACCAAAATCTGCAAGGTCCAGCCAAGATGATCAAACACCTTTTAGGCATTGATAGATAACATATAAAAAGAACAGTGCAGCGCTGGACATATGTCACAAATGTGAAATGTGTTATGTCAATGAATAAGATAACCAACAGCAGTGAATATCAAGCAATAAAATAATATCGGCTGATATATAAATCAATTACATGCTCATAAATAGTTACAAAGACATAATAAAATATGTAGTATAGTGAAAAAACAGTTCAAATGATAAAGTGAAGGTGAAAATAAAGTCCAAAAGTTATGGTATTCAATGCGGAATCCTGGATCAATGTTCCACCGCTAGTGCTGCCCACCACCTGGTGATAAAGTAATGGAGGCTTACCGGAAAGCGACTGCCCTTATTCAGGGGGGGGGGGTCAAAACAGGCTTAGTAGAGATGTATGGACCACAGGGAATGTCCCACAGGAGGCTCTGCTGTAATCCCACCAAACTCCTTCCCGGACAGCTAATCAGCGACAACAAGGAGCACTTCGGAAGATGTACTCCCAGGAGTACTTCCTATATAGCAATCATTGTTTGCAGTGATGCTGTATTTAGGGGATGCAATTTTTAGTCTAACATGTGCTTTGATGGCTGGTTCCTTATTTCAGTCTCTAAGATGTCGGAGTTCCCAGGATACGCCTGTTTCTCCTGTTTCTAAGAGAGAAACAGGTGTATCCTGGGAACTCAGACATCTTAGTATTGGGAGGCAGCCATATTGTCTGACCATTTACATTTGCAGGTTCTTCATATCTCTGTCTTTTCTTTCAGCTTCCGAGGTCCTGGCAAACAGTAAAATTATCTGCATTGATGCCCACCAAACAGGAGCATTCGCTACTTGTCCTACAGGTAAATGACCATAAGAATAGAATAGAGCTCAGTATCAGTGTGAGAGAGACATATACTTCACTACAGACCACCCATGAGGTCCTAGAGATCTCAGACCAAATATGAGAAGAAGGACCACTGTCACCCCCAGAAGAACAGAGTGGGAACAGTCTAATGAATGAGAGGAGGGGAGTGCTGGACATTTACCCAAAGCCTCTATATGAGGTCATTTTGGGGTACACCTCGGGGGCTCCAAACTTCTGCATATTGCTGTGTATATTATATGATTGTAGAAAGTTATAATCAGATATTTTCTCAATTTATGCAGATTACGCCTGCACGGGGTGTGCCTGTGGGATGGGATGTGGCTCGTATGACATCCAGTCTCAGAACACTTGTCACTGTCAGTGTAAACCCATGGACTGGACAACGGCCCGCTGCTGCAAGGTCGGATCTAAGTAGAGTCTGACCACCAGAGGGCGGACACTCAGAGATGGGAGTGACACCGCTAAATAATCTCTTCTATCATAAGCAACTTCACTGAAGATATATAAATAACAATAGAGAAGACCAGTCTCCGCTCTCCATGGCCGGGAGCTGCACATCACACCTATTATATGACAGCTTACAGCGTCCAGTTATAAAAGTTTATAATTTGTGATTTATTTTGCTGCAAATAAAGTTTTCCTGAAACCGTCCTTCCTTTACTCCGCCCTGAACCTGGATTCTTTCCTATTCTTCCAAACAGTGGGAGGGCGGAGTTGGGGTGACATCACAGGTTCTCCTCAGTTTTAGCTGGGTCTCATTAATCAGATTTTATAGATTAGATAGAGTTTGTGTAAATGTTTATAAAGTGCAGAAAACCCAGTGAGAAGCGCAGCGGTAGAAGCGGAGGATTATTTTGCAGATCTCTATAGACAGGTCCCTCTGTATAGGATCTCCATAATGAGAACATAGATGATGGGAAGCCAAACCAAAACCTATGAGATGTTTGCAGATTTCAGCGCTCCGAGATGGGAGAACACACTAATATGGAGTGATGAGATTGGTTACATTGGTAACAGGTCAGAATAAGCCTAATCAGAAACCCCTTGACCACAAGCACTGCCCCCCCATGAACTGCCAGTTACTTTGTAGATGGGGCGGTTTTAGTTGTTTTGTTGTGTGAAGCAAAAACAAAACATAACTCTGACATCATTGAGCAATATGATTCGTCGGTGCAATAGGAATTTCCAACCCTCTTCTCTCCTGAATCGGATGTTGTAATTGAAAGATAAGACCTTATGTGGACACACCCAGAAGCTGCACATTTCATTGTATCTGACTGGATAAAATGTGTGTACCAATCAGCTATTAGATCACTGCACCGCCCTGAGTCTGAATTAATATTTATCATCTGCTAGGTAAAATATGGAGCCATTGCACCTCCTATTTGTGTCTGGTGTGCCATCCATCCCTTTACAGATGCTTTGATTTAAATATCCTACAAGTGTCATCTCTGTGAAATGGTCATGTGCAACATTTTGCAGGCACTGTAGTAGTGGGGTAGAAATGTTCCTTCTGAAGTTTGATTGACCTCCTCACTACCACCTCATGGTGGCAGATCAGGAATGAAGGTCACTGGGGTCTGATATGGGAAAAAGTAAAGTGATATCATGGAGTGCCCCATCCCCCCTCACACATACCTCCGGGTCCTGTACTGTTCACTGATGGGCACACTGAGATCTGTACTGGTACCAACTTCCCTAAACTGTGCTCTTTGCTAGAAAATATTAAATAGAATAAAATCCTAGGAACAAAAAACAGGGAGGAAAAAATGGTAGCGCTTTAAGAGCATATTAAATAAAGGTATTGGTCAGTGCATTCCAAGGGGAAACAAATTTAAAAGAGCCAAAAAAAAATCCTGGGTGGCTCAACTCCAATGTAAAAATGCATATAAAAGCAAAAGAAAAGGCCTTCAAAAAAAACAAAGCTGAGGGGTCATTGTCATCATTCCAACTTTACAAAGAATGCAATAAAAAATGTAAGGGTGCAATCCAGGTGGCTAAGATAGAACACAAAAGACACATAGAGGAGGAGAGTAAAAAAAATCCCAAGAGATTCTTTAAGTATATAAATAGTAAGAAAGTGAGGCCAGATCATATTGGCCCCATAAAGTATGATGAAGGGAATCTGGTTACAAAAGACGGAGAGATGGTGAAGGTTTTGAATATATTTTTCTCATCAGTCTTCACAAGGGAAACGGGGGGGGGGGGGGATTCAGTAACCAAGGCTGTAATGTTAATTTTCATAGCATGTCTCAGGAAGCACCCTAATGGCTAACAGAGGACAGAATTAGAAATAGACTTGAAAAACGTAACATTAATAAGTCACCGGGACCAGATGTCTTGCACCTGAGGGTACTTAAAGCCGAGTTCCACCCAAAAATGGAACTTCCATTTTAAGTGCTGGTGACCCCCTGACATGCTACATTTGGCATGTCATTTTTTCGGGGGAGAAGCGTGTACCCTGTTTTTACAGGCACCCAGCTCCCACTTCCTCCCCTGGCGCCGTGGCGCCGGAACGAAGACCTCCTCTTCCCCCTCCCTCCCTGCAATCTTCTGGGACACATCACAGGTCCTAGAAGATTACCCGGCCATTCACAGCATGGCTTTTGCATGCTCAGTGGGTGCCCGCAGTTAGAATGCCGGCGCCTCGCAGAGGAGGGGGAGAGGAGCGAGGCTTCCTGCACCCACATTACTGGACCGTGGGACAGGTGAGTGTCTGATTATTTACACTTTTTGTAGCTGCTGACTTTTAAATGGGTGGAATTCCGCTTTAAGGAACTCAGTCAGGTGATAGCCAGACCATTGTTCCTAATTTTTGTGGAAAGCTTACTAACTGGAATGGTACCAGCTGATTGGAGAAAAGCCAACGTGGCACCAATATTTAAAAAAGGGCCCAAAATACATCCCTGGGAATTGCAGACCAGTTAGCCTAACATCAATAGTATGTAAACTCTTGGAGGAGATGATAAGGGACTATATACAAGATTTTAGTAATGAGAACGGTATCATTAGCAGTAATCAGCATGGATTCATGAAGAACTGTTCTTGCCAAAACAATCTATTAACCTTCTATGAGGAGGTGAGCTGCCATCTAGATAAAGGAAGGCCTGTAGACGTGGTGTATCTGGATTTTGCAAAAGCATTTGACACAGTTCCCCATAAACGTTTACTGTACAAAATAAGGTCAGTTGGCATGGACCATAGGGTGAGTACATGGATTGAAAACTGGCTACAAGGGCGAGTTCAGAGGGTGGTGATAAATGGGGAGTACTCGGAATGGTCAGGGTGGGTAGTGGGGTCCCCCAGGGTTCTGTGCTGGGACCAATCCTATTTAATTTGTTCATAAACGACCTGGAGGATGGGATAAACAGTTCAATCTCTGTATTTGCAGACGATACTAAGCTAAGCAGGGCAATAACTTCTCCGCAGGATGTGGAAACCTTGCAAAAAGATCTGAACAAATGAATGGGGGAGGGGCAACTACATGGCAAATGAGGTTCAATGTAGAAAAATGTAAAATAATGCATTTGGGTGGCAAAAATCTGAATGTAATCTATAGACTGGGGGGAGAACCTCTGGGGGAATCTAGGATGGAAAAGGATCTGGGGGTCCTAGTAGATGATAGGCTCAGCAATGGCATGCAATGCCAAGCTGCTGCTAACAAAGCAAACAGAATATTGGCATTAAAAAGGGATCAACTCCAGAGATAAAACAATAATTCTCCTGCTCTACAAGACTCTGGTCCGGCCGCACCTGGAGTATGCTGTCCAGTTCTGGCCACCAGTCCTCAGGAAGGATGTATTGGAAATGGAGCGAGTACAAAGAAGGGCAACAAAGCTAATAAAGGGTCTGGAGGATCTTAGTTATGAGGAAAGGTTGCTTGAGAGGGGAAATACCGTACTGGTGACCCCACAATAGGGATAAAACTTTTTCATGGAAGGGAATTTAACAAAACTCACGGCCACTCATTAAAATTAGAAGAAAAGAGGTGTAACCTTAAACTACGTAAAGGGTTCTTTACTGTAAGAGCGGCAAGGATGTGGAATTCCCTTCCACAGGCAGTGGTTTTAGCGGGAGCCATTGATAGTTTCAAGAAACTATTAGATAAGCACCTAAACGACCACAACATACAGGGATATACAATGTAATACTGACATATAATCACACACATAGGTTGGACTTGATGGGCTAGGTGTCTTTTTTCAGCCTCACCTACTATGTAACTATGTAACCGCATGGTTAGGCCTGACACTAACTCCGCCAGGCCTTAATGGATTGCCTTTTGCAGGCAGAGGCCTTGGGCCCCTGTGGTGTAGAAATAGTTCAGGTGCTCTCTTCAGGCCCTGTCAGCCAGCCTGGCTGCAATTACCTCTCTCCAATCCTCTTCCCACAGTCCACTCTTCTGGTTCTGCACCCATCTCAAACTGCAAACTCCCAGTTCTATCAGGTGTGCCTCCCCAGTCCTCCTGACTGTGTTTACTCACCAGCCCCCCTGGCTGTGACCAGTTGTCCTCCCTAGAGTCTCTTAGCAGTGTTCTCTCCCACTGTCCTCTCCTCGTTCTCTCATGTGTTCCTTCTCCAGGATTTCTTCTTTCCTCTTGGATGCACACAAGCCCCAGCCCAAGGTCACTCCCAGACTGGGGAGTTCCTTGTGGGCCCGACAGCCTCCACACTCTCTCACTCCACCCCTTCACCCAACAACTCCCCCCCAGCTGGGCTGACCCCGGGTATTTAAAGAAACCTGCCCCCTGCCAATCCCAGTTGGGGATTGGTCAAGGCTCCTCAAACTTCCCCAGGCAGCTCCACATTTCCTCCTCCTATTCTACCACCTTCTAGATAGAAGAGTGAGGTAGCAGTTATGCTACCTGTGAGTCACCCAGCCCTTCCCTGAGCCACTCCCAGCCCAGAATGAAAACAAACAGGTCTAACCCGCCTACATTTTGCTACTCTGCTAAAAAAAATCCTCACTCTAGTACCTACCTAACTAGAGGGTGCTACACTTCCACGAAGACCACTTCAGGCCAGACTTCTCCGTACAGTAGATGGGGGTACCTGGGTACCACTGGTTTCCTCCAGTCTTCTCCAGACAGTGGATGGTGGTACCTGGATACCACCACCATAAAAGTGTAATATCCCTTTAAATTAAATTTAAATCGTAGCTGGGGGGTGTCTATAGTATGCCTGTAAAGGGGCGCATGTTTCCCATGTTTAGAACAGTCTGACAGCAAAATGACATTTCAAACTACTCGCGGCTATTAATGCATTGCCGGTCCGACAATACACATAAAAGTTCATTGATAAAAATGGCATGGGAATTCCCCACAGGGGAACCCCAAACCAAAATTAAAAAAAAAAATGATGTGGGGGTCCCCCTAAATTCAATACCAGGCCCTTCAGGTCTGGTATGGATTTTAAGGGGAACCCCGCGGCAAAATTAAAAAAAAAAACGTCGTGGGGTCCCCCAAAAATCCATTACAGACCCTTATCCAAGCACGCAACCTGGCAGGCCGCAGGAAAAGAGGGGGGGCGAGAGAGCGCCCCCCCTCCTGAACCGTACCAGGCCACATGCCCTCAACATTGGGAGGGTGCTTTGGGATGGCCCCCCAAAACACCTTGTCCACATGTTGATGAGGACAAGGGCCTCATCCCCACAACCCTGGCCGGTGGTTGTGGGGGTCTGCGGGCGGGGGGCTTATCGGAATCTGGAAGCCCCCTTTAACAAGGGGACCCCCAGATCCCACCCCCCCTGTGTGAAATGGTAAGGGGGTTCCCTACCATTTCACTAAAAAACTGTCAAAAATGATGATCTTCTTCTTCTTCTTCTTCTTCTTCTTCTTCTTCTTCTTCTCTCGTCCAGCATCTCCTCCGCGGCGTCTTCTATCTTCTTCTCCTTGGGCCGCTCCGCACCCATGGCACGGGGGGAGGCTCCCGCTGTTTGACGCATCTCCTCTTCTGACGGTCCTTAAATAATGGGGGGGCACCCGTTGACCCCGCCCCCCTCTGACACACGGGACATGATGGGACTTCCCTGTAGCATTCCCCGTGACATCACAGGGAAGTCCCATCAAGTCACCATGCGTCAGAAGGGGGCGGGGTCACCGGGTGGCCCAGCCCCCGTTATTTAAGAACCGTCAGAAGAGGAGAAGCATCACACAGCGGGAGCCTCCCACCATGCCAGCATGGGTGCAGAGCGGCCCGGAGAAGAAGATGAAGAAGAGAAGAAGATGAAGAGAAGAGCGGGAGCCTCCCCCCATGCCATAGGTGCGGAGCTGCCCGAGGAGAAGATAGAAGACGCCGTGGAGGAGATGCTGGACAAGAACACCGGAGGAAGAACCAGAAGAGCCAGAAGAAGATGAAGAAAGATAGAAGATAGAAGAAAGAAGAAGCATTTAAATAAAGGAATTGTCAAAAACTGTCTCTTTCATTTTTAACATTTTTGACAGTTTTTTAGTGAAATGCTAGAGGGTTGTGGGGATGAGGCCCTTGTCCTCATCAACATGGGGACAAGGTAATTAATGGGTGTGTGGACGGGGGATTATGGCGGTGCTAAAGTCAAAAAGATTTGTCAAAGAGGAATAAACGAGAAAAAGTGTAAAAAGCAAAAAAGTTACAAAATTTATTGATAATCTAACATAGACAAAAACATACATTACAGACAATTCATGTTGTACTTAAAAGAAGATTATGGATACATGTACTGTAAGTGACCCTAAGGATGGTGGAGTGGGCCAGATGGTAAGTGGCCGTTGAAGGAGGAGGGCTCGATTTCCTACATGTTTCGCCAAGACATTGGCTTCTTCAGGGAACAGGAGCTCATAAGATAGACATATAAAATAATTCTGTGTGGTAAATATGAAAAACATGGTAAGAGCAATAATTTGACCAAACACTGCATGGTATAAACAGTAGAGAGTTAAAACTGCGGCTGGACATTCATGCGACCATAGGCTCCACACGAAGTACCGGTAATGCAGACATACCTGGGGCGTCAGTGCCCGAGACAGGAGGGAGGAGAGGGGAAGGGGGAACACAGCCACCCGAGGAGATCCCCACAAGGGAGCGGGCAGGCCGCGCCGTAGATTATGCCTGCAGGGGGCATACAGTAGACCTGGCAAAGGAATGTAGAGATAGCCATAAGTCATAATGCACTATGTAATGATAATCTAGGGATAAAGAATTGCACATCTGTGCATTGTATTAGAAAGAATACGTAAAATGTATATATAAAAATATGAATAAATGTGTCTATATCTCTAGAAGGGAGAGTGCAAACTTACATGTATATTTAAAAACCGTAGAGGAACAAGGTCACGAGGTGCCTGTGATGGATGTGTGCACACAGCAAGGGAAAAAACCTTGCTGTGTGCACACATCCATCACAGGCACCTCGTGACCTTGTTCCTACATAATCTACGGCGCGGCCTGCCCGCTCCCTTGTGGGGATCTCATCGGGTGGCTGTGTTCCCCCTTCCCCTCTCCTCCCTCCTGTCTCGGGCACTGACGCCCCAGGTATGTCTGCATTACCGGTACTTCGTGTGGAGCCTATGGTCGCATGAATGTCCAGCCGCAGTTTTAACTCTCTACTGTTTATACCATGCAGTGTTTGGTCAAATTATTGCTCTTACCATGTTTTTCATATTTACCACACAGAATTATTTTATATGTCTATCTTATGAGCTCCTGTTCCCTGAAGAAGCCAATGTCTTGGCGAAACATGTAGGAAATCGAGCCCTCCTCCTTCAACGGCCACTTACCATCTGGCCCACTCCACCATCCTTAGGGTCACTTACAGTACATGTATCCATAATCTTCTTTTAAGTACAACATGAATTGTCTGTAATGTATATTTTTGTCTATGTTAGATTATCAATAAATTTTGTAACTTTTTTGCTTTTTACACTTTTTCTCGTTTATTCCTCTTTGACAAATCTTTTTGACTTTAGCACCGCCATAATCCCCCATCCACACACCCATTAATTATTTGATTATTTTGGGGATGAGGTGCTGTATCCCTTGGTACCATCTAGTAACCCTTACACTTCATGGGGACAAGGTGTTTTGGGGGGCTACCCCAAAGCACCCTCCCAATGTTGAGGGCATGTGGCCTGGTACGGTTCAGAAGGGGGGCGCTCTCTCATTCCCCCCTCTTTTCCTGCGGCCTGCCAGGTTGCGTGGTTGGATAAGAGTCTGGTATGGATTTTTGGGGGGACCCCACGCCATTTTTTTTTTAATTTTGGCGAGGGGTTCCCCTTAAAATCCAGACCTGAAAGGCCTGGTATGGAATTTAGGGGGACCCCCACTTCATTTTTTTTTTTTTAATTTTGGTGGGGAATTCCCATGCCGTTTTTATCAATGAACTTTTATGTGTATTGTCGGACCGGCAATTCATTAATATCCGGGAGTAGTTTTAAATGACTTTTTTTCTTTGAAATGTCATTTTGCTGCCAGACTGTTCTAAACACGGGAAACATGCGCCCCTTTACAGGCATACTATAGACACCCCCCAGGTATGAAATTTAAAGGGATATTACACTTTTATTGATTGACTTTAAGCATTGTTAAAATCACTGCTCCTGAAAAAACGTCCGTTTTTAAAACTTTTTTTGCATTGATCCATGTCCCCTGGGGCAGGACCCAGGTCCCCAACCCCTTTTTATGACAATAACTTGCATATAAGCCTTTACAATTAGCACTTTTGATTATTCATGTTCGTGTCCCATAGACTTTAACGGTGTTTGCGTGTTCGAACAAACTTTTTTCCTGTTCGCATGTTCTGGTGCAAACCGAACAGGGGGGTGTTCGGCTCATCCCTACTCCTAAATGTTACCCGACCACTGCATCTACGTTTCTCAATGTTAGCAGACCACTGCATCTATGTTCCTCAACGTTACCCGACCAAAGAGTCTACGCTTCCTAATGTTATCCAACCACTGCATCTATGCTCTTCAACGTTGCCCGATAAATGGTTTCCTCAATGCTGATAAATACAGGCAGATACTTCTCCATCATGCCATACCATCAGGGAGACTTGTGATTGGCCCCAAATGTATACTGCAGCAGGACAACCACCCCAAACATGCCACCAATGTCATTAGGAACTATCTTCAATGTAAAGAAGGACAAGGAGTCCTGGAAGTGTTGGTTTGGCCCCCACAAAGCTCTCATCTCACCATCATGGAGTCTGTTTGGGATGAGAGATGGCTGAGGGGTGGGCCTCAGCAAGTTTGATCAGTTTCTAGCAGGGCTGGAGCAGAGGTTGTGATTAATGCTTGAGTGTCAAAAGAAAAGATATCATTGTTCGAGGATTATTGTCTGGTTTTACAGAATTAGTGGAGGGGATTAAGGAGAAGTAAATTGTAGAACAGGTTCAGAGGTATGAGGGTGTGGTGAGAGCGCTGAGTGAGAAGCTATCAGATCTCAGGGGACATTCTATCATTACTGGGGAGACAAAGCTAAATTATGTGACATTTTAAGTCAGGGGAATGAGGAAATGTCAGGAAAAATTCGAGTTGTTTAGAAACAGTCGGGGGAAGGTAACATGCTGCTAACATTGTTTTCAATAAGTTGGTGGAAACATTAAATCACACATCAAAATTCTTTTACATGATCAATTCTGATACCAAAGAACTGAAGCCAATATATCCCTGAGATGATTTATCCCCTCCGGAAGGTTCCACCCCTTCATGACCGGGGCACTTTTTGCTATTCAGCACTGCGTTACTTTAACTGGTAATTGCACGGTCATGTAACATTGTACCCAAATGACATTTTTGTCTTTTATTTCACACAAATAGAGCTTTCTTTAGGCGGTATTTGATCACTACTGTTTTTTTTTTTTTATTCTTTGCAATATAAATGAAAAAAGTGCCGAATCGCAAAAATCGCTCTGGTCTTTGGGCAGCCAAATGGTCCGGGGCTGAAGTGGTTAACCACTTCAGCCCCGGAAGAATTTACCCCTTCCTGACCAGAGCACTTTTTGCGATTCGGCACTGTGTCGCTTTAACTGACAATTGCGCAGTTGTGCGACGTGGCTCCCAAACAAAATTGACGTCCTTTTTTCCCCGCAAATAGATCTTTCTTTTGGTGGTATTTGATCACCTCTGCGATTTTTATTTTTTGCGCTATAAACAAAAGAAAAGCGACAATTTTGAAAAAAACACATTTTTTTTTACTTTTTGCTATAATAAATATCCCCCAAAAATATATAAAAAAACCTATTTTTTTCCTCAGTAATAAGCGATTATTGATCGGTTTGTGCAAAAGTTATAACGTTTACAAAATAGGGGATATTTATATGGCATTTTTATTAATATTTTTTTTTTTTTAAATGGTGGCGATCAGCGATTTTTATTGTGACTGCGACGTTATGGCGGACACATCGGACATTTTTGACACATTTTTGGGACCATTGTCATTTATACAGCGATCAATGCTATAAAAATGCACTGATTCCTGTGTAAATGACACTGGCAGTGAAGGGGTTAACCACTAGGTGGCAGTGTAGGGGTTAAGTGTGTCCTAGGGACGTGTTTCTAACTGTGGGGGGGTGGTTACATGTTACACGTCACTGATCTCTGCTCCGATGACAGGGAGCAGAGATCAGTGACACCGTCACTTAGCAGAACCGGGAGATGCAGTTTACATCAGCATCTCCCCGTTCTTCCTCCCCGTGAGGTGATTGCGGGTATTCCCGTGGCGATCGAGTCCGCGGGACCAGCAGCCCGACTCACGGAGCTTGCCGCGGGCGTGCACGTGCCCGCTGGCTGCCTCTCAAACGGCAACGCACAGCTACGTGGTTTTGCCTGTACAAGCCCTTCTGCCGCAGTATATCTGCGTGAGGTGGTCGGCAAGCGGTTAAACGAGGTTCAATTGACCACAAAACAAATAAAGCCCCATGAGATTGTAAGTAAGAGATAGGACAGGTACCCCGCTATGACATGAGTAAGTTCATGAAATGGTTTTGTGATTTGCAGAGAGTCAGTGTCAGGACCTGGGCTCAAACCTGGGACTTCACGCTGAGCTATCTTGGATGCTGGACAGCTCTCTGCCTGATCTATTGGACAATCCTGCCTGATCTATTGGGACAACCCTGCTCTGTGTCTTGATTGCCGTTGAACCTTGAACTCATTGCTCCTCCCATGAACTTCCTATATAAGCCTTGCCTCTGCTCTTCCTGTCGCCAGATTATTGTGGTCTGATCCTGCTTACTGCTTGAGCTACGTCTATTGCTGTTGGAAACTACTTTGGCTTGTGACCCTGACTATGAAACTCTCCTTCTGCATCGACCTTGGCTTGTGACCCCAGCTACGAAACTCTTCTCCTGCACCGACCTTGGCTTGTGACCCCCACTACGAAACTCTCCTTCTGCATCGACCTTGGCTTGTGACCCCCACTACGAAACTCTTCTTCTGCAGTTACCTTGGCTTGTGACCCCCACTACGAAACTCTTCTTCTGCAGTTACCTTGGCTTGTGACCCCGACTACGAAAGTCTCCTTCTGCATCGACCTTGGCTTGTGACCCCAGCTACGAAACTCTTCTCCTGCACCGACCTTGGCTTGTGACCCCCACTATGAAACTCTCCTTCTGCATCGACCTTGGCTTGTGACCCCCACTACGAAACTCTTCTTCTTCAGTGACCTTGGCTTGTGACCCCCACTACGAAACTCTTCTTCTGCACTGACCTTGGCTTGTGACCTCCACTACGAAACTCTTCTCCTGCACCGACCTTGGCTTGTGACCCCGACTACGAAACTCTCCTTCTGCACCGACCTTGGCTTGTGACCTCCACTACGAAACTCTTCTCCTGCACCGACCTTGGCTTGTGACCCCAACTACGAAACTCTTCTTCTGCACCGACCTTGGCTTGTGACCCCAACTACGAAACTCTTCTTCTGCACTGACCTTGGCTTGTGACCCCACTACGAAACTCTCCTTCTGCATCGACCTTGGCTTGTGACCCCCACTACAAAACTCTTCTTCTGCACTGACCTTGGCTTGTGACCCCACTACGAAACTCTCCTTCTGCATCGACCTTGGCTTGTGACCCCCACTACAAAACTCTTCTTCTGCACTGACCTTGGCTTGTGACCCCCACTACGAAACTCTCCTTCAGCATCGACCTTGGCTTGTGACCCCCACTACGAGACTCTCCTTCTGCATCGACCTTGGCTTGTGACCCCTAGACTGATCATAGGTCTAGAACAGAGAGGTGATAAGGGCGCTCTGGTGGAGGTGGGTAGCTGGTCAGAGGGATGATAGTGATGAGATGGCACTTCTGGCAGCACTTTGGTTAGAGGAGAAGCAACTCTGAAGATATAAAAAAGGAAAAGAAAGGCGCCTCTAAGTGCAGTATGTAAAATTTTATAGAGTGCACAAAGGGTTAAAAGCACTTACAAGATTGTTGAGTGTTAAAAGACATGATAAAATCAGGAGTCCTCATCTGTGGCATGTGTCCATCCTCAGCACGGTGGTAGAGAGCAGTGTAGAGCCGTCCAGCAGCTGTAAAGCGTTCTCATGCGTGTTGGAAAGAGGAGGCAGCAGGGAAGCCTGTATTCACTGCGGGACACACAAGGCTGATGGTGTCAGTGTAGAGAAGGGGGTGGTAACGCGTTTTGGAGCATGTGTGGCTCTTTCGTCAGACCCTGACGAAGGAGCCGCACATGCTCCGAAACGGCTCTACACTGGATGGCTCTACACTGCTCTCTACCACCGTGCTGAGGATGGACACATGCCACAGATGAGGACTCCTGATTTTATCATGTCTTTTAACACTCAACAATCTTGTAAGTGCTTTTAACCCTTTGTGCACTCTATTAAATTTTACATACTGCACTTAGAGGCGCCCTTCTTTTCCTTGATCATAGGTCTTCGGACTTCTCTATCTCTTGTAGACCTCCGAGACACTTACAACTCGAATATAGAAGGCTTATAGTGGAACTTTACCTATAACAACTTGATAAAAAAATAATGTTCTTTAGCAAGGAACATACATTACACATTAATAACAATGCTACTAAAATTAGTGCGTGCTGCAAACTGCCTCCAGCATTGCTCCTGTTTGTTCGTGCTGGAGGCTGCCATTTTGCTGAAGCCCAAAGCCCTAGCAGTTTCAGAAAACAGTTTGATTTGGTTGTGTCCTCAACCAAACTGTCAAGCCATCAAATGGCTGGTGTCATAAATGATCACATGTGCAGCACCATGGCAGTTGAAGATCAAACAGAAGCAGCTTACTTGGCTGTAAAGGATAGAAGAGTTTAATTCAACTTGAAGGCTGTCAGAAGATTGGCCTCTACAAACTCAGCAGTGCCTAAAAATGCCTAAACAAGGAGAGCAACTGAGCATGTGCAGAGTAGGGATGAGCCGAACACCCCCCGGTTCGGTTCGCACTAGAACCTGCGAACGGACCGAAAGTTCGCACGAATGTTAGAACCCCATTGACGTCTATGGGACTAGAACGTTCGAAATCAAAAGTGCTCATTTTAAAGGCTAATTTGCATGGTATTGTCCTAAAAAGGGTTTGGGGACCCGGGTCCTACCCCAGGGGACATGTATCAATGCAAAAAAAACTTTTAAAAACGGACGTTTTTTCGGGAGCAGTGATTTTAATGATGCTTAAAGTAAAAAAAAAAAAAAAAGTGAAATATTCCTTTAAATATCATACCTGAGGGGTGTCTATAGTATGCCTGTAAAGTGACGCGTGTTTCCCGTGTTTAGAACAGTCCCTGCACCAAATGTCATTTTTAAAGGAAAAAATCTCATTTAAAACTGCTTGCGGGTTTAATGTAATGTCGGGTCCTGGCAATATGGATGAAAATCAGTGAGACAAACGGCATGGGTACCCCCCAGTCCATTACCAGGCCCTTTGGGTCTTGTATGGATATTAAGGGGAACCCCGCACCCAAATTAAAATAAGGAAAGGTGTGGGGCCACCAGGCCCTATATACTCTGAACAGCAGTATACAGGCTGTAGGTTTGTTGTTAAGTAGAATCTCTTTGTAATTTTGAACGGGTACATTTTTAACGTGTTTAGCTCCAGTCAAAAAATCTTTTTTAAGCTTTTTGGAAAACATAGGGAAGGGTTATCACCCCTGTGACATTTGTTTTGCTGTCTTTCCTCCTCTTCAGAAGATTTCACCTCACTTTTTGTCCCAATGGATTGGAAAGCATCAGTGGAAAGGAGAAATGTTTTTCCCATATTAACTCTTACAGGAGAGAATTTCCCTTCCTAGGGGTAGATTTATTCTCACTTCCTGTTGTCTCCTTCCATTTGCAAGTAGGAGTCGTTTGTAAGTTAGTTGTTTGAAAGTAGGGTCCTGCCCTATATACTCAGCAGAAATTTGGGCCTTAGGTGTTGCTGTGGCCACAACACTGTAAGCCCTCACAGGGCTCTGCTGTGAAATATTAGATCAAGAATTGTAATTACATGTCCCTGTTGAACAGGAGCTGAAAAATTAGGCCTTAGGCACTGGTGCTGGTGCCACAACACTGCAACCCCTCACAGACACTCTAGTTGGAATGCAGGAACGAGCCCTGCTGCAAAGTATTGCATCAAAAATTGTAATTACACGCCCCTGTTAAACAGGGGCTGAAAAATTGTGCCTTAGGCACTGGTGGTGGCACCCAGAACCAAAAATGTTCTTACAAGCTATCAGCGTGATGATTGAGGAGGAAGAGGATAATTACTCAGGGATAGTCACTCAGCATCAGCATAGGCAGTCTTTGAAGGGATCTGAGATTTCAAAAAAAATTATTCGGTTACATCAGCATCAGGTGCTTGGTAGCTGGTGGTGATCCAAGACTGATTCATTTTTATGAAGGTCAGTCGATCGACCGAGTCAGTGGACAGACGCACCCTGTGATCGGTTACCACGCCTCCAGCAGCACTGAATGTGCGTTCCGAAAGAACGCTGGATGCAGGACAGGCCAGTAGCTCAATTGCATACTGTGCAAGCTCTGGCCAGTGATCCATCCTCAAGACCCAGTAACCCAGAGGATTTTCGGTGGGAAAGGTGTCCAAGTCTGATCTTGCCCCTAGGTATTCCTGCACCATGTAAAACAGACGCTGGCGATGGTTGCTGGAACCGATCATACCTTGGGGCTGCGGACCAAAAAATTGTCTGAACGCATCGGTCAGATGGCCACCTTCTCCACCGCTCCTTCTTTGACTGACCGAAGCCTCAGCAACACGTTGTCCAGAAACAGGAGTTTGTAACCTCCCAGTCTCTGGGAACGCGTTGCACAGACCTTTCTGCAAGGCCTCCCGAAGATGTTTCATCCTCTGAACCCTCTGCGATGGCAAGATAAGGTCCGCAACCTTACCCTTGTAACGTGGATCAAGGAGGGTTGCCAGCCAGTATTGGTCCTTCTCCTTGATACCACGAATACGAGGATCCTTACGCAGGCTTTGCAGGATCAGGGAGGCCATGCAGCATAGGTTTGCTGAGGCATTCGGTCCGGAGTCCTCTGGGTCACTAAGGACGACATGGTCCGCAGCCACCTCCTCCCAGCCACGTACAAGTCCATGTGTTTCTTGGGACTGATCCCTTAAAGACTGCTGCTGATGCTGAGTGCCAGGCTCCACCTCCATACTGACACAATCTTCCTCCTCCTCCTCCTCCTCTTCCTCCTCGTCCTCTTCCTGTGTGATCGGCGGGCACACAGGAACACTGTCTGGATAAAGGGGGCCTTGAGAGCTAAGGAAGTCCTCCTCTTCCTGCCTCTGTTCTGCCTCAAGTGCCCTGTCCATTATTCCATGCAGCGTGTGCTCCAACAGGTGGACAAGGGGGACAGTGTCACTGATGCATGCACTGTCACTGCTCACCATCCTCGTGGCCTCCTCAAATGGTGACAGGACAGTGCATGCATCCCTGATCATGGCCCACTGGCGTGGGGAAAAAAAAACAAGCTCCCCTGACCCTGTCCTGGTGCCATAGTCGCACAGGTACTCATTGATGGCCCTCTGCTGCGTGTGCAGCCGCTGCAGCATGGCCAACGTTGAGTTCCACCTGGTGGGCATGTCACAGATTAGGCGGTTCTTGGGCAGGTTAAACTCCTTTTGGAGGTCCGTCAGCCGAGCACTGGCATTATATGACCGGCGGAAATGCACACAGACTTTCCTGGCCTGCCTCAGGACATCCTGTAAGCCCGGGTACCTGCCCAAGAACCGCTGCACCACCAAGTTAAGGACGTGAGCCAAACAGGGCACATGGGTCATTTGTCCCTGTCGGAGGGCAGAGAGGAGGTTGGTGCCATTGTCGCAAACCACCATTCCTGCCTTAAGTTGGCGTGGCTTCAACCACCTCTGAACCTGCCCCTGCAGAGCTGACAGAATCTCTGCCTCAGTGTGGCTCCTGTCCCCCAAGCACACCAGCTCAAGCACCGCATGGCATCTTTTGGCCTGCGTACTTGCGTAGCCCCTTGAACGACTACGGAGCACCGCTGGTTCCGAGGAAGAGGCCATGGAGGAAGAAGAAGAGGAGGGGGTGGAGGAGAGACGTGTGTCACAATCATTAGCATTTTGGAGGCGTGGTGGCGGAACAACCTCCAACACTACTGCACCTTGTCCTGCATCCTTCCCAGCTGCCAGCAGAGTCACCCAATGCGCCGTGAAACTTAGGTAACGTCCCTGTCCATGCCTGCTGGACCATGAGTCAGCGGTAATATGCACCTTACCGCTGACCGCCCTGTCCAGCGAGGCATGGACATTGCCTTCCACATGCTGGTAGAGAGCCGGAATCGCCTTCCGTGAGAAAAAGTGGCGTTTGGGTACCTGCCACTGAGGAACCGCACATTCCACAAACTCACGGAAGGGGGCAGAGTCTACCAACTGAAAAGGCAGCAGTTGAAGTGCTAGCAATTTTGCCAAGCTAGCATTCAACTGTTGGGCATGTGGATGGCTGGGAGCAAACTTCTTTCGGCGGTGCAGCAGCTGGGGCAGGGAAATTTGCCTGGTACAATCTGACGTCGGTGTACCAAAATCAGATTGCCCACAAGTACGTGGCTGTGACACACCTAATTCTACACCTTCATTCCTCTCAGTGCAGGTCTCAGAGAGGACTGAAGGTCTAGTGGGGTTGGAAATCTCAGCTGATGAGGAGCAAGCAGAGGTCCTCTTTGTTCTTTGGTGTGGGTCTTTTAGATACGCTTGCCAACGAACTGCATGGCAGGTCAACATATGTCTGGTCAAGCATGTGGTACCCAAGCGGGAGATGTTTTGGCCACGCGAGATACGCTTGAGACATATGTTGCAAATAGCAGCGGTGCGATCTGATGCACTCATCTCAAAAAAGGCCCACACCAAAGAACTTTTTGAATAACGCGCAGAGACTGCAGCGCCCTGCACATGTGGAGCTTTGGGGTGTGATGCAGTCAATGGGCTGCCCTTAGGCTGGCCCCTGGAGGGCATCCTGCCTCGTTGGTTATGTGCCGCCTCCTCCTCCTCCTCCTCCTCCTCTCTCCTATCAGGCACCCACGTTGAGTCAGTGACCTCATCATCCCCTCCCTCCTCATCACTGGAGCAAACCTGGCAGTATGCTGCAGCAGGGGGAGCATGACTGCCAGATTGCTGTCCTTCTTGGGCACCCCCTCTGTCCGTGCTCGTGTTACTGCCTTCATCGAGCTCAGTATCATCATCAGAGCCTTCCAAACGCTGGGCATCCTCCTGGAGCATGTACCCAACACTGTGGTCAAACAGTTCGAGGGACTCCTCAGGAGGACATGGTGGGGCTAGGGAAGGAGTCACTGATGACATTGAGCCGACGGAAGAGGCCGCTGCTTTGCCAGACAAAGTACCCTGGGCATGGGTGAGAGAGGATGAGGAGAATGAGGACGGCTTGGTCATCCACTCGACCAAGTCTTCCGCATGTTGCGGCTCAACATGACCAGCTGCCGAAAAAAAGGCCAAGCGTGTCCCATGGCCACGTGCTGATGAGGATGCACCGTCTCCACGACCAGCACTAGACACAGAGCCTGCTTGCCCTCTCTTATTGGCTTGTGACTGTCTGCCTCTCCTTCTTGGCCTTCCAGACATACTAATGGCCTGTAGCTGCACTAAGCTAGGATATATATATATATATATATATATATATATATATATATATATATATGTACTGATACTGCAGCTAGCAAAATCAACTGCCTGCCTGTAGTATGAGAACACCACCAACCTTCTACAGGTAGCTTTAGCTGAACACTGTGAGGTGGACGCACCCCACTAACTTGTAGGTTTAGCAGAACACTGTGAGCAGGACGCACCCCACTAACTTGTAGGTTTAGCTGAACACTGTGAGCAGGACGCACCCCACTAACTTGTAGGTTTAGCAGAACACTGTGAGTAGGACGCACTGCACTAACTGTAAATAGTCTAGCTGCCTGACCGTGGTACTAATAGGATCAAAAGAACACCAGTAATTTTCTTCAGGTAGCTGTATTTACTGTAACAAGACAAGCCTGCCTGTCAGTAAGAAGATAACAGGAACGGATCTAGCTGAACACTGTGAGCAGGACGCACTGCACTAAATGTAAATAGTCTAGCTGCCTGACTGTGGTACTAATAGGATCAAAAGAACACCAGTAATTTTCTTCAAAATGCTGTAACAAGACAAGCCTGCTTGTCAGTAGGAATATAACAGGAACGGATCTAGCTGAACACTGTGAGCAGGACGCACTGCACTAAATGTAAATAGTCTAGAAGATAACAGGAATGGATCTAGCTAAACTGAATACAGTGTATATATATATATATATATGCAACACCTGGGATGCATATATATACACAATACATTGTAAGTGCAGCTAACTGACTGACTGTCCTGTCTAATCTAGCTAACTCAAATGAAATGACACTGTCTCTCTCTCTCTCTCTCTCTCTAAGCACACTGGAACACACTGCACAGGGCCGCCGTGCAGGCGGCCTTATATAGTGTGGGGCGTGTACTAAATCCCCTGAGCCATAATTGGCCAAAGCCTCCTTGGCTTTGGCCAATTATGGCTCTCTGTTAAGGCGGCGCTGTGATTGGCCAAGCATGCGGGTCATAGTGCATGCTTGGCCAATCATCAGCAAGCAATGCACTGCAATGCCGCAGTGAATTATGGGCCGTGACGCGCCACACGAATTTGGCGCGAACGGCCCATATCGTTCGCAATTCGACGAACGATCGAACAGCCGATGTTCGAGTCGAACATGGGTTCGACTCGAACACGAAGCTCATCCCTAGTGCAGAGTAGAGTGAGACAGTGTATTACTGGATTTTGCACATTATAGACACTTATGTTTAATGTTTTATATAGGGCTTAATTTTCTAGCTAAAGTTCTACTTTATCTAGGGTTTTGTGGAAAGTTGTAGGCAATGGATTGTGGGTACGGATCTTGCTAAATTTTTGCCAGCATCCGAAAACTAAAGATGTTTTGAGGGAATGGCTGAAGACATTGTATGGTGTGAGAACACATTTGTCCTTGTCAGAGAAGATTAGGCAAAGGAAGAATAAATGCCTATATCAGCTCACAGATAGAAATGCCAATGTGTTTGAAATGTGTAATGACTAGAAATTTGGGCTTTGAACATGGTGTTTGGATGTCAGGGGAAGCATATTACCTTTTACTCCTGATCCAAGTGTAGAACTACCCCTACAGGAGCTGGTAATGTGAATCTTCTGCACCGGTCCAGCCCTCCTCCTCACTGACACCATCGGTATATCTTTCTGTAAACCTCAGCAGGCACAGACAGATCTCCCCTCAGGATAGAAGGGTCTGAGTAAGTCTTTGTGGTAAATCTTCTGCCGACTATGTTGGGGCCCTTTAAAGATGTTGGTTTGCAGGGAAATAAAAGTGTGTTTATAAATTGCGTGTTGCAGTAATGTATCTAGGAAGTTGATCTTAGGGGAGGAGGGGACTCCTTGGTTAGAGATGAATGCTTAACCACTTGCTTACTGGGCACTTAAACCCCCCTCCTGCCCAGGCCAGTTTTCAGCTTTCAGCGCTGACGCACTTTGAATGACAATTGCGTGGTCATACAACATGGTACCCAAATGAAATTTTTATCATTTTTTTCCCACAAATAGAGATTTCTTTTGGTGGTATTTGATCACCTCTGCTGTTTTTATTTTTTGTTAAAAAAATTTTAAAAAGACCAAATTTAAAAAAAAATATATATATTTTTTTATATTTTGTTATAAAATTTTGCAAACAGGTAATTTTTCTCCTTCATTGATGTACACTGATGAGGTGACACTGATGGGCACTGATGGGTGGCAGTGATGGACACTAATGGGTGGCAATAATGGGCACTGATCGGCACTGGTTGGTTACAATGATAGGCAGCACTGTTAGGTGGCACTAATTGGCACCACTGGTGGTCATTGATAGGTGGCACTTGTGGGCATTGATAGCAGGCACTCATGGACATTGATAGGTGGCACTGGTGGGCACTGTGGGCACTCGCAGGTGGCAATGGCAGGTGGTAATGGCAGGGGCTACTGGTGGGTACAGATGAGGCAGAATTGCCTCTTCCTCTTCGGGACCGATGTCCCTTGCACATAAGCTGGTGATCGGCTTTTTTTTCTCCTCACGCTGTCAGCGTGAGGAGAAAAAAAAAAGATTACAGAGCTTTTGTTTACATCATGTGATCAGCTGTCATTGGCTGACAGCTGATCATGTAGTAAGGGGCCGGGATCGGCCCCTTACTTGGATCTGTGATCACCCGAGTCTCAGTGACTCGGTGATCACAGCATGCGCTGCATGCGCCCTGCAGGTCGCGCGTGGGGTGCGTGCAAAGGGGAGGCCATCATATGATGGCCTCCCGGAAATTCAGGTCCGCGCTGAGGCCGTAATTCGGCTATAGTGTAGACGCCTAGTGGTTAAAAAGGGGCAGACCCAGTTGCAGCAGTCAGGTGCTAAGGTGTGCACGGTTGCAGTAGTTAGATGTAAGGGGGTGAACGGTTGCAGTGGTTAGATGTAAGGGGGTGAACGGTTGCAGTAGTTAGATGTAAGGGGATGGACGGTTGCAGTAGATAGATGTAAGGGGGTGAACGGTTGCAGTAGTTAGATGTAAGGGGGTGAACGGTTGCAGTAGTTAGATGTAAGGGGATGGACGGTTGCAGTAGATAGATGTAAGGGGGTGAACGGTTGCAGTAGTTAGATGTAAGGGGGTGAACGGTTGCAGTGGTTAGATGTAAGGGGGTGAACGGTTGCAGTAGTTAGATGTAAGGGGATGGACGGTTGCAGTAGATAGATGTAAGGGGGTGAACGGTTGCAGTAGTTAGATGTAAGGGGATGGACGGTTGCAGTAGATAGATGTAAGGGGTTGAACGGTTGCAGTGGTTAGATGTAAGGGGGTGAACGGTTGCAGTAGTTAGATGTAAGGGGATGAACGGTTGCAGTAGTTAGATGTAAGGGGGTGAACGGTTGCAGTAGTTAGATGTAAGGGGATGAACGGTTGCAGTGGTTAGATGTAAGGGGGTGAATGGTTGCAGTAGTTAGATGTAAGGGGATGAACGGTTGCAGTAGTTAGATGTAAGGGGGTGAACGGTTGCAGTAGTTAGATGTAAGGGGATGAACGGTTGCAGTGGTTAGATGTAAGGGGGTGAACGGTTGCAGTAGTTAGATGTAAGGGGGTGAACGGTTGCAGTAGTTAGATGTAAGGGGGTGAACGGTTGCAGTGGTTAGATGTAAGGGGGTGAACGGTTGCAGTGGTTAGATGTAAGGGGATGAACGGTTGCAGTAGTTAGATGTAAGGGGGTGAACGGTTGCAGTAGTTAGATGTAAGGGGGTGAACGGTTGCAGTGGTTAGATGTAAGGGGATGAACGGTTGCAGTAGTTAGATGTAAGGGGGTGAACGGTTGCAGTAGTTAGATGTAAGGGGATGGACGGTTGCAGTAGTTGGATATAAGGGGGTGAACGGTTGCAGTAGTTAGATGTAAGGGGATGAACGGTTGCAGTAGTTAGATGTAAGGGGGTGAATGGTTGCAGTCGTTGGATATAAGGGGTGAACGGTTGCAGTCGTTAGATGTAAGGGGGTGAACGGTTGCAGTCGTTGGATATAAGGGGTGAACGGTTGCAGTTGTTGGATATAAGGGGTGAACGGTTGCAGTCATTAGATGTAAGGGGATGGACGGTTGCAGTAGTTAGATGTAAGGGGGTGCATGATTGCAGCACCATGGAAGGTAGATCAAACAACCTGGCTGCCTTGGGCCCGGTCTAGAGAAATAAGAGCAGTACACACAACAGCAGGTACGTGGTCTACGTCTGCAAGTTATTTGCAAATGGTTACAACTTAACAGTGGGTGTGTGACCCGCTCAACACTTCCTTCTTCTGCAGTTCCCTGATGACAGTTGGTTGGATGAACAGATGGGGGGGCCCTCTTTCTTGTAGTTGACCAAGATGGTGAACACCTTGGTGACTCCTTGGCGGGGCTAAGTGGTGGCAGCCTAGATCACCAACAAGCATCTCAGGCCCATTAAGCAGCAACCTCTCCTCGGTCCAGCCTCCGGGTCCAGGATCCTGAAGCATCCACCACAACTCAGTATAGAAGCAACACGGCACACTACAGCACTTCCTTTCCCTTCCTCTCTCCAGTTGAAGGGCTTCCCCCAACTGCCCTTTGTCCTTCTAACTAGTCCTTCCCGGACTTTTTCTCTTCTATCCCCTCTCCTGCTCTCAGGCATCCCTGGGTATTGTAGTTGTTTCCCAGTGATAGTTGTGGCACAGATCCTCCTCCACACTACATCTCCCAGAGTGCCACTGCCCAAGGTCAGTGACTGACTATACAAGGTACACCTGTTACTGCCATCTAGTGGAAGAAAAAGAGTTCTGCAATCAGTAACATTACCCTCTGTTACACCAGTAATGATTATGTCGTTTTGTTAAGAGCAGATTATTTCTGGAGGAAATCAAATAAGGGGGCTGCAAGAGTTTATGTAACCACATTAGTAAAGACAGAAGCTGAAAATAAAAGATCAGCAGAGAAAAACAAATCCAAACAGTCCGGGCAGATATGACAGGTCAAAGACATGTACAAGACAAAGCTATCCAAAATAATATGCAAAAATTCAAGACCTGGATACTATTTCCTCAGTTAAAACAAGAACACGAGCATCTGAAATTTGAATATTAAGCAGAAAATACAAATCTTTGTGTACAGTGGAGGAGATTACAGGGTGTCATAGACACACAGACAGGGCCAGTGCTAGACTATTTTGCGCCCTAGGCAAGACCAGATACTTGCACCCCCCACCCCCCCAAAAAAAGGATTTCTCTTACCGTCAGTTTACAGCCCACACTGTATTACACATCAGATTGTACCTTCTTCTCAGCTCCAGCCTGCTGCCGGAGCCTCCACAGTGCAGAACGCGTGGGACAGCCAGCCAAGGGCTCCTCTGCTCCATTGTGGGTGGGACTTAAGTGGGTGGTGTATCACACCGTGCTTAGCACCTCATTGGCTGGAACGGCACCTGTCCTGGGCACACAGTGCCAGCCAGGAAGCAGCCTCATTTTAATTGTGATAGGCATTGGCGGGGGCCGGCAGGCGGGAGTGTCACCTTCAATCCAAGACACAGACAGCGCTGGCCAGAAGGACCATGAGGCTTGCAATCTGCAGGGTCAGCAGCAACACACAGAGTCAGGACACAGAGGTAGCACTATTCCGGGGAAGCTGCGGCGGCCGCCAGGCCCCACAAACTGACATGTCACACTCGCATGGTCCATTAGGACTGGCCTGCATCCTCCCGGCTAGGCTAGGCAGCAGTGAGCCCCTAGGCGGCCGCCTAGTTCGCCTAGTGGGAGCACCGGCCCTGCACACAGAGAGCAGAAGGTAAAGGACCTTCAGATCTGTGTGGGGTAGGGTAGGGGTCGTAGTCATGGTCGTCAAAAAGGCCCGAAAAAGGCATACTGTATCTGTCATGGACTGATCAAACTGGTAAATGCTACATTTGAGTTAAACAATCCCCAAGTTGTCACAACAGCCACAGCACAGCCAGCTCACATTGTGCCTGATCACTGCCAACAGTGTACTGTGCATGCTCTGCAACCAGCCACCTGTCTCCTGTCCCAGTGCTGCCAGGAACAGTGTCCCAGATTTGAGTGACCATTTGTACATCAACACCAGTGATAACTCCCATTTTGTGTCCTGATCACCGCCATAAGAGTGTGTCCTGATCACTGCTATACTAGCATTCTGATCACCACTGTAACAGCATCTCGTGATCACGGCCACACCACATCCTGATCAAATTCATACTAGTATCCTGATCACCGCCATAAGAGTGTGTCCCCATCACTGCCACACCACATCCTGATCACCACTATTCCAGTGTGTCCCGATGATAGGGAAACTGCATATTATGTATTTCCTCATTAATGTTGTGGCTCACTAGTGAATACCTTATACCAAAGGAATGTTATTGTTAACTCACCAGGATGTGGCCGAGGCCACTTTCTTTACAATTTGGCATTTTCTTACATTCAATTGCTAAATTACCACAGCCAAAACTATAAGACCTCAGTCTCACATCAGAACTGCCATGAGGCATGTGTCTGAACCTGGTTGGCCATGCCGCAAAAGAGCAGGCGGGGACTCCATGGCGAAAGAGCATCTTTAGTTACGTATTATTTTTATCATTTCTAATCATATCTGTAATTACATTTAATAAATGTTATACTTATAAGTATTTGTGTGATCTCTCTTTGATCATATCAAATACAACCCCAAAAAACGTAAACTATCATGTGACCGTGTGTCAGAGAACTCACACAGCAAGCACCCGTCTCCGTGCAGCAGCTGCCAACCCTTGTTCTGCTAATGCCAATGTGCATGCACGGAACCGTAGCCAGAGACAAATGAGATCCAGAGTGGGCATGCACAATGGCACCTCCATGTGAACGCGCATGCGCTAACGTGCACCCGCGAGTACCAACGCACATGCGCCAATGTGCTAAGGCGCTAATGCGCGCATGCACGTACGCTGCCGCAAATCCTGGCACACAGCACCCTATATACACAGAGAGTCTGCCTAGCATCAGTGCTGGATCGTCTTCAGATTGTCCCTGTGTTCCTGTTGTTACTCTGCCTGATTGACCTTGTTCCTGAAAACCCGGCTATCTTCTGACCATTCTCTTGGATCTCCCCTGCCTGCTGAACCTGCCTCTACCTGCAATACTGATCTTGGCTTGGACTTATGATTACGGCTCTGCCTTCTGATTCTGTACCCTGCTGCCTATCTGTTGCCAACCTCTGCCTGTTCCTGACTATGGTTTTGCCTTCTGATTCGGTACCGCGCTACCAGCCTGTTGCCGACTCCTGCCTGTTCCTGATTCTGCAGTTGATCCTGATCTGGCTCCCGCTGAACAAGTCCAGTGATCAGTTTCCACATCTCCTCAGCAGAGGTTCCTGTATCTCCAAGTTCCAGGTGCAACCTGCACCCTTTCGTTGCCCTCACACTCCCTGTACCCACCACCAGATGATGCTTGGATCGGAACCGTGCAAGAGGCCACCCTCATCATTTCGGGCTCCACTGTAAGGTACGCGACACCATATTATGTCCTAATCACTATCATTCCAGTGTGTCCTGATCATCGTTATACCACGTCCTGATCAGCGCCATTCCAAGTGTCCTGATCACCGCCACACCAATGCCATCAGTTTCACCAGAGCCTGAACACCATGTCCAAAAAAATCTACACCAGTGAGCAGGCATTTCATATTTTTTGCATGACGGATGAGAGTAGTGGGGTCTCTTATTGTCAGACTCAGATTCTGAATATGAACCTGTAGACAGCATTGGTTCAGTAACTGACTCTGAGGAAGAGATGGTCCCAAATAAAGGAATGACGTGTAATGAAGGCCTAATTGGGATCTGTTTGCAGTTCATACCTGAGGCTGGGGTAGACAGCCATCCGCACGCATGATCTCCTAATAAGAGATCAAAGGAGTCGGTAAGGGGCAGTGTATTTATAGGTGGAGGAAACTTTCTGTCATCACAATTTCCCGGATGATAAAGTTGCATGTCACTCACGTTTTGGATGACTGTCATTCTCTCCTTTGCAAAAGGATAATTTACCCATATGAACTTTTCACTTTATGCACTGTGCTATTGGACTATGCTTGTTCATTGGTTCTATATAATAGTTTTATTTGGATTATGAGGACTTTTTATTGTTTTCTCACTGTGAGCCTATCACATGTGGATGTTCATTTTTATTTTTCTAAGTGATCATATCAATATTTTTTTATTTCATTTCACTAATTGCAGCTCAGCAATTTTTTTGTTTTATTGTTTTACAAAGTGGTTGTGTCTCACATTTATGGTTGCAGCTGTTTTCCTCACGTAATTCATTGTACCTTTGGGATAGCGCAGTAATTTTTCTAGTTGTGTAATGAAGAGCAGTGGGCACCCACCAGCAGCTCAATACTTTCCTGTGACAGGGCTAGCACCAGGAGTGCAGTTCACTCAAGTAACAAGCCTCCAAAAAATGTGATAGGTAGTCAGGAAATTAGATGTGTAATTTATGCTGCTAGAACGACTGAAGGTGCTCTTTGGATTTGGGGCCACTCTGTATGTGGCCAGGCTGTGAAAAAGTCTCACACATGTGGTATCTCCATATACTCAGGGGGAGTAGAAGAATGTGTTTTGGGGTGTAATTCTAAGTAGGCATATGATGTGTGTTAGAAATATTTTATTAATTAACAACTTTGCATAAACAAATACAATTTTCATTTTCTTTCCTGCACTTTCCAAAAACTTGTGGCAAAAAAATAACATTTTCAAAAGACTCAATCTGCTTTTCAGAATATACCTTGCAGCTTTAGCTTTCCGAAATGTAGTCATTTGTGGGTGTTTCCACTGTCCTGGTGCTCCCGGGCCTCCAAAAATGTGTTAGGTAGTTAGGAAATTAGATGCACAATTTATTCTCCTTGGGAGCCCTGCCGGGCTGTTCGCTCGGATAAGGGTCTGGTATGGATTTTGGCAGGGACCCCACACAGTTTTTTGGGGGTGGGGGTTCCCCTTAAAATCCATACCAGACCGAAGGACCTGGTATGCTCTTGGAGGGGGAACCCATGCCATTTCTTTTTCTTTTATTTGGTGTGGAGTTCCCCTTCAAGATCATCAGAGCACAAGTCTCATGCCAAAGTCAGATCAGTTAAGACGGCGATCCGACTTTGATCCAACTTAAGTGATATTCAATGGGCCAAAATAAGATCAAAATCAGGCCAAAATAGTGCAGGGAGCATTTTCAAAGTCGGACCAGTTAAGACGGTTTCCACAGGGAAACATTGATTTTCACACGTCATGCGACATGAGCTCCCAATGTCGGAGCGTTTGTCATACAAGTGTGTACCCGGCCTTATGCTGGTTGAGTTAAAATAACAGACTGGAAGCTTTAAGAGGAGACTGGTGCTTGAAATCATTGTTCTTCCTCTGTTAACCATGGTTACCTGCAAGGAAACATGTGCAATCAGCATTGCTTTACAAAAAAAGGGATTCACAGGCAAGGATATTGCTGCTAATAAGATTGCACCTAAATCACCCATTTATTGGATCATCAAGAGCTTCAATGAGAGACGTTCAATTGTTGTGAAGAAGGCTTCAGGGTGCCCAAGAAAGCCCAGCAAGCGACAGGATCGTCTCCTACAGTTGATTCATCGGCGGAATTGGGGCACCACCAGTGCAGAACTTGGTCAGGAATGGCATCAGGCAGGTGTGAGGACATCGGCACACACAGTGAGGAGAAGACTTCTGGAGAATGGCCTGGTGTCAAGAAGGGCAGCAAAGAAGCCACTTCTCTCCAGGAAAAACATCAGCGACAGACTGATATTCTGCAAAAAGTACAGGGATTGGACTGCTGAGGACTGGGGAAAGTCATTTTCTTTGATAAATCTCCTTTTCATTTGTTTGGGGAATTGGAAAAAACCTTGAAGAAAAGGTGAGCGCTACCATCAGTCCTGTGTCATGCCAACAATAAAGCATCCTGACACCATTCATGTAGCGTCTCAGCCAAGGGAGTGGGGGGCTCACTCACAATTTTGAACACCGCCATGAATAAAGAATGGTACAAAAACATCACCCGAGAACAACTTCTACCAACCATCCAAGAACAGTTTGGTGGAAAATGCCTTTTCCAGCATGATTGAGCTCCTTACCATAAGGCAAAAGTCATAACTAAGTGGCTTGGGGAACAAAACATCGAAATTTTGGGACCATGGCCAGGAAACTCCCCCGACCTTAATCCAATTGAGTTAATCCTCAAGAGGCTGGTGAACAACCCCCCCACAAATTCTGACAGACTCCAAGCATTGATTATACAAGAATAGGGGGGTGACCATCAGTCAGGATGTGGCCCAGAAGTTGAGTGACAACATGCCAGGAAAAAATGCAGAGGTTTGAAAAAAGAAGGGTCAACACTGCAAATATTGACTTTTTGCATAAACTTCATGTCATTGTCGATTGGCTGTACACTGATTTGGGTTATTTTCACCAAAGATATGGAGCAGAATACATTTTGGCCTAAATTTATGAAAAAAGATTATTTATTTGCAACATTTTATAACAGAAACTAAGAACAATGTTTTTGTTACAACATTTCTTTTGTTGTTTATGTTGCAAAATATAAAAATCCTAGTGGTGATTAAATACCACCAAAAGAAAGTTCTAAAAAATGATACAAATGTTGTTTGGGTGCAGCATAGGATTTCACTTGTTCCATTCCACGGCACACAAGACATTTTCCATACAGGGGCGGCTTTGTTTGTATGTGAAAAGTGACAACTAGTCATCTGAAGCGTATAACTGTCAGCAGAAAGATGCAGAATTTTTTGTTATAAATTTCCCCATAAGAGCCTTGCCCTAAAGTCTCCCATCCAGAAAAATGATGGTTTTCTTCTCCCATTTTCCCATATGAATGAGGGGGAAATTTTCTTACTAGGAAACTTTAACCACTTTAAAACCGGACCTATTTTTCAAACTTATTGTTTACAAGTCAAAATCAGATATTATTTTGCTAGAAAATTACTTATAACCCCCAAACATTATATATACTTTTTCTAACACCCTAGAGAATAAAATGGCGGTCGTTGCAATACTTTCTGTCACACCGTATTTGCGCAGCGGTCTTACAAGCACACTTTTTTTGGAGAAAATACACTTTTTTCAATTAAAAAAATACGACAACAGTAAAGTTATCCCAATTTTGTTTTTTATATTGTGAAAGATAAGGTTACGCCGAGTAAATTGATACCCAACATGTCACGCTTCAAACGCCCGCTCGCCGAATGGCGACAAACTTTTACCCTTAAAAATCTACATGTGGGCGGTTTAAAAAATTCTACAGGTTTGCTTTTTTTTTTGAGTTACAGAGGAGGTCTAGGGATAGAATTATTGCTCTCACTCTAACGATCGTGGCGATACGTCACATGTGTGGTTTGAACACTGTTTTCATGTGCGGGCGCTACTCACGTATGCGTTCGCTTCTGCACACGAGCTCGGCGGGACGGGGAGCGTTTACAAAATTTTTCTTATTTATTTTACTTTTTATTTTTTATTTTTACACTATTCTTTTTTACAAAAAAAGTGGCACTTTTATTCCTATTACAAGGAATGTAAACATCCCTTGTAATAGAAAAAAGCATGACAGGACCTCCTAAATATGAGATCTGGGGGGTCAAAAAGACTTCAGATCTCGTATTTACACTAAAATGCAATAAAAAAAAAAGAAAAAGTCAATTTAATCGCTTCAGCCCAGAAGGATTTACCCCCTTCCTGACCAGAGCACTTTTTGCGATTCGGCACTGCGTCGCTTTAACTGACAATTGCGCGGTCTGGCGACGTGGCACCCAAACAAAATTGACGTCCTTTTTTCCCCACAAATTTATTTCTATTATTTTTTACTAGTAATGGCGGTGATCTGCGATTTTTATCGTGACTGCGACATTATGGCGGACTATTGACAATTATACAGCGATCAGTGCTATAAAAATGCACTGCTTACTGTATAAATGACACTGGTAGTGAAGGGGTTAACCACTAGGAGGTGATCAAGGGGTTAACTGTGTTCCCTGTGTGTGTTCTAACTGTAGGGGGAGGGGACTGTCTAGAGGAGATGACAGATCGCTGTTCCCAGCTATTAGGAACTCACGATCTGTCTCTCCTCACAGAACAAAACAGGGATTTGTGTGTTTACTCACGTCCCTGTTCTGCCTCTCATGCCCGCGATCGTTCATGGTCGGCGGCGTGCGTGCCTGCTATCCTGCCTAAAGGAGCCGACGTACAGCTACGGCGGCTCGTGGGATCGTGCCAACCTGCCACAATATAATGACGGAGGCCAGTTGGCAAGCGGTTAATTTGCTCATTATCCCAAAAATTTGGACAAAAAATTACAACTTTTAAAAAAAATAATTCACCACGCCTCTTACAAAATATCTCAGACTGTCTACTTTCCAAAAAAGGGGTGAGTTTGGGGGGTATTTGTACTGTCCTGACATTTTAAGGGCCTCAAGAAATGAGATCGGCCGACAGTACATCAGGACTGATCGATTTTCCAATACTGTTTATACTGCATCCCATAGACTTTATAGACTATAACTTTCACACAGAATGAATAATAGACACGGATTTGAGGTTATTTTCACCAGAGAAATGGAGCAGAATACATTTTGGGCTAAATTTATGAAGAACGATTATTTATTTGCAAAATTTTGTAATTGAAACGAACAAAAACTTTATTTTATTTTCAAGACATTTGTTCTGTTTTTTTTGTTTTAGTTTGTTTATATAGCAAAAAATAAAGCATACCAGGAAAAGAAAACTCAATCTGTCTAAGAAAATAATAAAACATGTCATTTGGGTGTAACGTTCCATGACTGCCTGTATGACATGAAGTTCACAAGGAAATAGAATGTCACTTGCACCATTCCACTGATCAGAGGAACATTCCCTCCAGGTACGGATCTGATTGTGTGTGAAAGGTGACAACTAATCACCTGAAGCGTAGAATTCTCAGCAGAAAGCTTGCGGAAATTTTTTGTCAAAATTTCCCCCATAACAGCCTTGCCCTACAGTGTCCCGTCCAGAGAAATGATTAGAAATGTGTATCTCCACAGAGTGGTACTGTGGATACGACACTAGGATAAAATTTGCCACGTCCCGATATTTAGATATTTAGGAAATTGAGGTTTTTGGGTGATGGACTTTTAAGGCATAACACAGTCTTATAAAAAAAAATTAATATTTATTACAAATTTAAAATCAGAACAATTACATACATTTCTCATATAAATCATTCACAAAAAAATTGCCTATGAGCATGAATAACGCCCCACCTATATACAGTATAGTCAAAAACCTCTGAGGACCAGACTGATCATCTAAATTTAGTCTATAGGGTAATTATAGGCCACTATCAAAAAATAGACAGTAGTCTTTGACACAGCAAATGAAGCACAGGACCGCCGGTAGCATACTGGCTTATGCCGCGTACACACGAGCGGACTTTCCAGCATACTTGGTCCGCCGCACAATCCGACCACGTGCAGGCTCCGGCTGACTTTTTTTCCCCAAAAGTCCACTGTACCTAGATTTGAAGCATGCTTTAAATCTTAGTCTGCCGGACTCAGTTTCTGACGGAAAGCCCGTTCATCTGCATGCGTCTATATGCTGGTCCGAGGAACCAGATACGACGCAAAGGCCAGGTACTGCATCTCGCGCTCGCTGCAACAGAAAAAAAATAATTTTCCTATTGCGGCGAGAGTGGGGCATCCCAGGCCCTTAGGTTTGGCATGGATTTTAAGGGGAACCCCCTACGCCACAAAAACGGCGTGGGGCCCCCCAAAATCCATACCAGACCCCGATCCGAGCACGCAGCCTGGCCGGTCAGGAAAGGGGGTGGGGACGAGAGAGCACCCCCCCTCCTGAACAGTACCAGGCCGCATGCCCTCAAAATGGGGGGGTGCTTTGGGGGAGGGGGCGCCCTGCGGGGCCCACCCCCACAAAGCACCTTGTCCCCATGTTGATGAGGACAAGGGCCTCTTCCCGACAACCCTGGCCGTTGGTTGTCGGGGTCTGCGGGCGGGGGGCTTATCGGAATCCGGCAGCCCCCTATAATAAGAGGGCCCCCAGATCCCGGCCCCCCACCCTAGGTGAATGAGTATGGGGTACATGGTACCCCTACCCATTTACCTAGGGAAAAAGTGTCAATAATAAAACACACTACACAAAGTAATTTATTAGACAGCTCCGGGGTGATCTTCTTCCGACTTCGGGGGTCCCTCCGGTTCCTCTTCTCCCGGCGTCCGGTTGGTTCTTCTCCGCTCCCTCTGGCCTCTTTTCCCGGTGTTCCAGTTCTTCTACCGGCTCCTCCGCTGTCTTCATGCCGCTCTTTTGAGGTCCGGATGCTGGGACTGTGACGTTTTAGGGGGCTTGGTCTCCGCCTATATAAGTCACATCGGAGCTCTCAGAGAGCATTCCAACCGGAGAGAGCGTCGTGTCAACATGGGAAGAAGAGAAGAAGCCCAGAAGCCACAGGCCAGAAGTCCGGACCTCCACTGGCAAAAGAGCGGCATGAAGGCAGCGGAGGAGCCGGCAGAAGAACTGGAACACCGGGAGAAGAGGCCAGAGGGAGCGGAAAAGAACCAACCGGACGCCGGGAGAAGAGGAACCGGAGGGACCCCTGAAGTCAGAAGAAGACCCCCGAAGCCGGAAGAAGACCCCCCCCGGAGCTGTCTAATAAATTACTTCAAAAACCTGTGTATGTTTATAACAGTCCCTGCACAAAATGACATTTCTAAAGGAAAAAAAGTCATTTAAAAGTACTAGCGGTAGTGCCAGCTATTAATGAATTGTCCCGACAATACACATAAAAGTCATTGAAAGTCATTGAAAAATTTTTAAAAAATGGCGTGGGGGTCCCCCTAAATTCCATACCAGGCCCTTCAGGTCTGGTATGGATATTAAGGGGAACTCCATGCCAAAATTAAAAAATAATGGCGTGGGGTTCCCCCAAAAATCCATATCAGACCCTTATCTGAGCACGCAACCTGGCAGGCCGCAGGAAAAGAGGGGGGATGAGAGAGCGCCCCCCCTCCTGAACCATACCAGTCCATATGCCACATTTTTCATGTTCGTGTCCCATAGACTTTAACGGTGTTCACGTGCTCAAACTAATTTTTTGCCTGTTCGCATGTTCTGGATGCGAACCGAACAGGGGGGTGTTCGGCCCATCCCTATCCGTGAGATGTTCAAAGCTTGGGAGATTTTTTAATAACCTAACCCTGCTTTATACTTCTCCACAACATTATCCCTGACCTGTCTGGTGTGTTCCTTGGCCTTCATGATGCTGTTTGTTCACTAAGGTTCTCTAACAAACCTCTGAGGACTTCACAGAACAGCTGTATTTATACTGAGATTAAATGACACACAGGTGGACTCTCTACTAATTAGGTGACTTCTGAAGACAATTGGTTCCACTAGATTATAATTAGGGGTATCAGAGTAAGTGCCGGTTCACACTGATGCGAGTTCATGGCGAATTTGATGCGTGAAAAACATTCTAAATTCGCATGTCATCCCTAAAGTCATTGTTTTCTATGACCGTCGTTCACATGCGTTGCGATTCCTCTATAAATGCGATGCGATAAAAAAAAGGGTCTTGTGTGAGTTTACAGCGTTGCGTTGCATTGCGAATTTAGCCTCCATAGACATCAATGTAAATCGTTCTGGAATCGCATTGTTGGTTCAGATATGTGCGAATTCCACCACACTACTCTCCACAAAAACCAGGAAATACACAGGAAGTTAACACCCTTTTTTTTTTTCCATTATGATTCCATTGGCTAGAACATCAATCACAGCTATGACCAACTCCTGAAATTCGCGGTAAAATTGCGTTAAAATCGCGGTAAATTCGCACCTCACACAGGACAAAAAAACGGAACAAATTTGCAGCGCGCAGTGTGAACCGACACTAAAGGGGGCGACATACTAATGCCCCCCCCACACTTTTCACATATTTATTTGTATCATTTATCATTTTCCTTCCACTTCACAATTATGTGACACTTTGTGTTGGTCTATCACATAAAATCCCAATAAAATACATTTATGTTTTTGGTTGTCACAAAATGTGGAAAAGTTCAAGGGGTATGAATAGTTTTTTAAAGCGCTGTAAATCTATAATAATAATAATAATGTGTGACTGTGGGGGAGGGGACATTAGAGTGTAAGCTCCTCTGTACAGAGACTGCTGTGAGCAGCTCAGTGTACTCTGTACAGCACTGCGGTATATGTCAGAGCTATATAAATGTATAATAATAGTGTGTGACTGTGGGGGGACATTAGAGTGTAAGTTTTCTCTGTACTGCACTATGGTATATGCTATCACTTTATAAAATAAGAACATGCCACTACAATCCTGCAGATATACACACATGTGTTTGTGTGAAATCTTGGAGTGTCAGCTCTGTGGACTCACATAAGATATGATTGTATCTGGGAGAATACACATTCTTTTCTGTTCCCTGCAGGGAGGGGGCTGGACTCCAGCAGGGGAGGGGTTATTGAGGAGGATGACTCCTGTCCTACTGTGATTGGTGGAAGGTCGGTCCCCATCAGGTATATAAGTGTCTCCTCACCTTCATGGGATATAGAACTTCTCTCATATCCATCAGGTAAGTGTTATGGAGGAGGGGAGGAGGGGGGTCTCAGTCCTGTATGGGGGTCCTGAATCTTTATACCCCTGGGATAATGATGGGTTACTGATGTACTGTCTCCCTTTATAATGTTGGTGCCATATAATTCCTGAATAATAATAATAATACAGCACCATATATAGAGCTCAGAGGAGAATTACTTAAGGAGTGGAGCATGGTCACTCTTCCAATTATCCCCAATACTATCTATAGTATAGTCCCCTCCATTTACCAAAAGTAAATGGAGGGGACAAATTTCTCTTCTGTAATTTATGTATAAAGTTGCTCCAGGCTTATCCAGTTTAGTTAATCCTAAAGATGGTGAAATGGATTATTATCAGTGGAAGAAGCCAGAGGAGGAACGTTTCACCATAACTGGTACTTCAGGTTCCTGGTGAAACTTCTCCATGATGGGGAGGGAGTCGGGAGAACGTGTCAGTAAGGAAAAGTGAAATGATTGTGTCTCCCGGTGTAGACGGATGTTGGGATTTCTTGTGTTTTTTTTTTTTTTCACAATCAAAGTTTATTGAAAGCATACGTAGCATACAAGTGACTAATAACAATCGTCAATTTATGTGTATAGAAATCTACATCGGTCAACAGTTTAACCACTTGACCACCGGGGCACTTAGACCCCTTTCCTAATCAGACCAATTTTCAGCTTTTGATGCTCTCACATTTTGAATGACAATTACTCAATCATGCAACACTGTACCCATATGAATTTTTTGTCTTTTTTCACACAAATAGAGCTTCCTTTTGGTGGTATTTGATCACCTCTGGGTTTTTTATTTTTTGCGCTATAAAAGAAAAAAAAATGAAAATTCTTTAAAAAAAAAATGCATTTTTCTCGGTTTTGGGAGTCCTATGCCGCCTTTGTTTTTGGGGGAGGTAAGTAGGCGGTAGTTTAATCTAGGCTTTTTATCTGCCCATAGAAATCTTCTTTGTAGTTCTTTAACCACTTGACATGCGCGCTATGGCCGAATGACGGCCACAGCGCGGACCTGAATTCCCGGAAGGCCGTCATATGACGGCCTCCCCTGTGCATGCGTCCTGCAGGGTGCACGCCGTGCGCTGTGATCACCAAGTCACTGAGACTCGGGTGATCACCGATCTAAGGAAGGGGCCGGTCCCGACCCCTTACCACCTGATCAGCTGTCAGACAGCTGATCACATGATGTAAACAAAAGATCGGTAATCATTTTTTTTTTCTACTCATGCTGACAGCGTGAGTAGAAAAAAAAGCCGATCACTGGCTCGGATGCGAGGGACATTAGTCCCGAAGTGGAAGAGGCACATCTGCCTCATCTGTGCCCACATAACAGTGCCCACAGTGCCAACTAACAATGCCCACAGTGCCCCCTATCAGTGCCCACAAGTGCCACCTATCAATGCCTACCAGTAGTGCCAATCAGTGCCACCTAGTGTAACTGATAGTGCCCATTATTGCCACCCATCAGTGCCCATCACTGCCGCCTATCGGTGCCCATCAGTGCCGCCTCATCAGCGTACATCAATGAAGGAGAAAATAGACCTGTTTTAAATTTTTTATAACAAAATATAAAAAAAAATTTTTTTTTTTTCTAAATTCAGTTTTTTTACATTTTTTTTAACAAAAAATAAAAACTGTAATCAAATACCACCAAAAGAAAGCTCTATTTGTGGGGAAAAAAATGATAAAAATTTCATTTGGGTACAGTGTTGTATGACCGCGTAGTTGTCATTCAAAGTGCGTCAGCGCTGAAAGCTGAAAATTGGTCTGGATAGGAGGGGGGTTTAAGTGCCCAGTAAGCAAGTGGTTAAGTTTAGTGAAGAATGCGTTGGGGATATGTATTGGTAAAGCCTTGAAGAAATACAGTAGTCTAGGGAGAATCGTCATTTTCAGTATTGAAGCTCTGCCGAACCAAGAGAATAATTTCGGGGTCCAGTTTTGAAGGTCTTTTGTTATAGAATTTAGTAAGGGTTTAAAATTGGTTTCATATATAGAGTCAGTGTTTGTTGTGAGGTTAACCCCTAGATATTTGAGATATTTTTTGTTCCCACTTGTAGGTGCAGTTCCTTTTTTGTCAGGTTCAGTTGGTCGGGGGGGATAGGGTAAGGTTGAGCGCTTCAGATTCGGTTTGGTTGACTTTAAAGTTAGAAATGTATCGAAATGTCTTAAATATTTTGTGGAGGTTAGGAATGGAGATGTGTGGTTGCATGAGAAAAAATAGAAGGTCATCTGCATAGGCTGCTATTTTGTATCCTCTTTTATTTATTTGGAATCCATGTACAGTACATCTGTAGTTACATTTATGCTTCTGATGAGTGGTTCTAATGTTGGTATGAAGAGGAGTGGTGACAAGGGGCAGCCTTGGCGGGTGCCGTTGTGAATGTTGATTGGGTCTGATAGGGTATTACTTACTTTGATTTTGGCTGGGGATTTTGGTATAAGGCTCCTATCTAATTTAGCATGTTGTTTCCTAGGCCAATGTGTGAACATGTGGCAAACATGTATTCCCAGGAAACTCTATCGAAGGCCTTTTCCGCATCCGTAGATGGCAGCAGGCCCTCGATTTTGGAGCTCCTGGCAAAATGGATTAAATGTAATGCTTTGGTTGTATTGTCTCTGGCTTCCCTACCTGGCATAAAGCCAACTTGTTCTGGGCCGATGATTTTTGAGAGGAGGGGTTTCATCCTGTTTGCTAGAATTTTAATTAGGATTGGTCTACGTTGAGGAGGGAAATGGGTATAAAGTTGGCACAGTCCGTGAGGTCCTTATCTGGTTTTGGTACTACTGCTATGTAGGCCATTAAGAGGGAGTCATAGGGAGTCATAGGCAGACATGAGGTGTTTTGAAAGTAAATGTGTGAATGTTTTGTAATTCGGAAATTCGAAATTCGGAAATTGAAAAATTCTGAATTTTGGAAATTGAAAAATTCAGAAATTCGGAAATTAATGAATTTGTCAAAATTCGTTAAAAAAAAACAAATTTGGAAATAAACGAATTGCACGTCTACTTTGTGGTGCATTAGGCAGTCTATGGGTCTGGCTTCATAGCAATGCTTAGTAAAGGTTGCCCTCTAGTGGCTAAACTAGTAAGAACTTCTTTGTAACAAATAAAAAAGAAAAATCAACAGGAGAAAAAAAGAAAATGGTGGTTCAAACGTGCTCAGTAAACCATGTGAGCTGATAACTAACTGATAAGTTTGCCTTGATCTGGGACTTTTGGTGGCAGGAGAGATATAGTTGGTTCTGTTTGTGTTTTCCATATTGAAAAGGTGATTTTTCGGGAGACAAGCCTGACATGGAGTGCAGGTTGTTGATTGCAGGAGGGAATTCTGGGTACCAGTCTGGCAGCTCAACTGGAGCTATCTGCAGATTTTCACCAAAATACAACAAGTCATCTGGGACTCTGAGCATGTACTGTTTACCATTATAGGTGGCTTGGAGGGCGAAGGGGAATTTCCACCTATAATGAATCCCTTTTTCTTTTAGGATTTCTAGTAGGGGATTCAGGACCCTTCTATTTTTTTTTTGTGATTTTTTTTTGTGATAGGTGAAAGGTCCTGGAAGAGCTGAACATCTACTCCATTAAATGTGATCAGTTCATTTGTTCTTGTTTTCTGCAGAATTTCTTCTTTGAGGCAGAAGTTGGGGAGATCTCTGGGAGGTCTATTATCTGGGGCTCTGAGTCTGAGGGCTCTGTCATATTCTATTGGTGAAGCCTCAGGTCTCTCAATGAGATTATTGAAGATGGAGGATAATGCGTGTTTAATTTGTTCAGGGGTAACAGATTCAGGGACTCCCCTCACTCTTATGTTATGTCTTCTCTCTCTGTTATCCAGGTCCTCACTCTGTCTATTCATATCCATCATGTGTTGAGAGTGAGAGGCTGTAATGTCATCTACTCTGATCAGAGCCCCGTCCCTCCATTTTCTTGCCCTTTCATTCACTGCCATTTGCTCTGTGAGTTGCAGTAAGTCGGTTTTTAGGTCAGTGATGGCAGCTGAGAGCGAGTTTTCGATGTCCGCCATTATTTCCTTCATGTCTGCAAATGTTAGGGGATGGTCAGCCGTCATTTTACCTCTGGTAGAGTCCTCGGATGGAGGAACGGAGATTTCATCATCCTCCATGTCCTCCTCTACTGCCGTTCTGTGAGTCAGTGCCATCTTGGATCCTCCACCTCTGCTGCTGTTGCAGTATTTACTGAGGTTTGCCGGTGAATGTTTGCCTTTAGGGGTTTCTAGTGAGTGCAGGGATCGATTGTGTGTCCCCCTCCTGAGCAGTGTGGACATTTTTGGCCGGAATTCAGGTCGTTTTCAGCTCCCAGCGCTCTCAGGATCTCGGAGCTCCTTCACTCTGCCTCCATCCACGCCCCTTCGTGATGTTATCTGTTATTCGTGTCATATTTACAGTTGCAGTTGTCCACCATATTTGTATAGATAATCATTATTTATGCTGAGATATCATCCCGTTCTCCACAGATTCTCCGTTTCTCTCGGGTGTTCCTGGACTCTGAAGATGAAGATGAAGCTTCTGCTTAGTTTCTGTCTCCTGTATGTGGTCACAGCAAACGACAGTTGTCCCGCCCTCACCAATGTCATAAAATCTACGGGTAGGTCACACTCCGCTCTTCATAATCAGAACACATTTTTAATCTTCTATGTATCTTCTTGCTGCGTGATAGGGGGGGGGGGGGGGGAGCCCACAAGGTACTTGGAACCCGACAAAAGAGCAAATACATTCTTCAAAGCATTAGAAATACATTACCAAGTAGAACGATGGTCGGTTAAAAGCAGTGCTGGGACAAGGTCGTCCAACACCCAGGGCAAAGATGGCAAACTGTGCCCCCTCCCTTCTGTTAGGGTTAGGGTCATGGCGCCCCCATCCCTGCAATAAACCATTGCACCCAGGGCAGCCGCCCCTACTGCCCACCCCTTGGCCCTGGTTACAAGGCTGAGTGTGAGAGAAGACTTGAGAAGTTTCTTGTTCTGTAGGTCCAGTCATGGTGAACCTCCATTGGTTGGACAGCTGAATGTAGTGCTGGTAAATTGAATTGGTGTAAGGGGGGATTGATGGTTAGGCAGGTGACACTTCCTTCATGTTTTCCTCTTAGTTGGTCTACACTAGGCACTTTGGTTAAGGTGACTGCCTTACAGATGGGGTACCCTTACTTGGACAGACGACTGAACTTTAATAAAGAGAAAAGATATACCTGTGATCAGATCTCAATAGTTTGTTCATTCATTTAAACTATCAGGTGCTAAAGGGGTGTGACCACATATTAACAAAGCCGTGTAGGACTGGCCATAAGAGGGATTACTTTGACGCTGCTGGTTGGCTTAAAGAGGAACTGCAGTCTGCTCACATAATTTGTAATAAAAACATCTTTGCCATTCTGAAGCTTCCCTGCAACCACTTTTCATATTATTTTATATATACTGTGATTCAGTACTTGCCAAATATGCTGCAGAAATTTCCCTGCACTGAGTCTGGCTGCAAATGTGTTTTTTTGGGGGGAAAAAACTGTTTCATACATTAAAAAAACAAAACAAACCTGTAAAGTTATCCCAATTTTTTGCATCATGTGAAAGATGTTGTTACACCAAGTAAATAGATACCTAACATGTCACGCTTCAAAGTTACACCCACTTGTGGAATGGCGCCAAACTTCAGTACTTAAAAATGCCCATAGACGACGCTTTCAATTTTTTTTACTGGTTACCTGTTTTGAGTTACAGAGGAGGCCTTGTGCTAGAATTATTGCTCTTGGTCTAACGTTCCTTGAGATACCTCACATGTGTTGTTTGAACACCGTTTACATAAGTGGGCGCGACTTGCGTATGCGAATGCTGCTGCGAGTGAGCACACGGGGACGGGGGCGCTTTACATTTTTTTTTTTATTATTATTAATTTTACTTTTATTTTTCTAGTTTGATGCTTTCTTTTTACATTTTTATGATCACTTTTATTCCTATTACAAGGAATATGTTTATCGCTTGTAATAGGAATACACATGACAGGTCCTCTTTATAGTGAGATCTGGGGGGTCTAGAAGTCCTCACATCTCTCCTCTAGGCTGGGAAGCCTGAAATAAAAAAATAAAAAAGGATTTCAGCTTCCCAGCTGAGGCTGCGGCATTTTTTCAAATAACATCGCGCCCGGCCTCCGAACGATCATAGGGACTCCCCGGACCGTCTGGCCCACCCTAAATCTCTATGGTCAACATCCAGCCCTGCTTGGTTACTTCTCTGGTTCACCGATCCCAGGGACGAGCTGGGAGAAGCACCGGAGGGTGATAGGAGGAGGGGGGAATGTCCCCTCCCGACACCTATAAGAACGATCAAGCAGCTGAACAGCCACAATGATCGTTCTTATAGTGAAGGGAATTGCTGGATCTAAAAGAAGATATCTGAATGATGTCTGTAACTGCACCCGGGGTGTAATAAACCGGAATGAGGTTTATTATAATTCAGGTTTATTATACACCGCTGTGGGTGCACATACAGTAATTACAATTGATCCCACCCCCTGCCACCTTCTTCCCCACCCACTGATGTTTAAACTCTGGCTGTTTGCACGAATGTGACAAAGGGGGCGGGGCTCCGCATATCGGCCCCGCCCATGGCCGACATCAGAGCTGAGATTTGACAGCTCCACTCACTGTCATTGTGGCAGTACGTCACTCTGTACAATGCATTCCTGAGCCCTGCACTCTGTACAACGCAATCCTGAACCCTGCACTCTGTACAACACATTCCTGAGCCCTGCACTCTGTACAAGGCATTCCTGAGCCCTGCACTCTGTACAACACAATCCTGAACCCTGCACTCTGTACAACGCATTCCTGAGCCCTGCACTCCGTACAAGGCATTCCTGAGCCCTGCACTCTGTACAAGGCATTCCTGAACCCTGCACTCTGTACGTGGCATTCTCCTGAGCCCTGCACTCTGTACAATGCATTCCTGAACTTTGCACTCTGTACAACGCATTCCTGAACCCTGCACTCTGTACAATGCATTCCTGAACTTTGCACTCTGTACAACGCATTCCTGAACCTTGCACTCTGTACAACACATTCCTGAGCCCTGCACTCTGTACAATGCATTCCTGAGCTCTGCACTCTGTACAACACAATCCTGAACCCTACACTCTGTACAACTCATTCCTGAGCCCTGCACTCTATACGTGGCATCCTCCTGAGCCCTGCACTCTTTACAATGCATTTCTGAACTCTGCACTCTGTATGTGGCATTCTCCTGAGCCCTGCACTCTGTACAATGCATTCCTGAGCCCTGCACTCCGTACAAGGCATTCCTGAGCCCCGCACTCTGTACAAGGCATTCCTGAACCCTGCACTCTGTACGTGGCATTCTTCTGAGCCCTGCACTTAGTACAACGCATTCCTGAACCCTGCACTCTGTACAACGCATTCCTGAACCCTGCACTCTGTACAACGCATTCCTGAACCTTGCACTCTGTACAACGCATTCCTTAACCGTGCACTCTGTACAACACATTCCTGAGCTCTGCACTCTATACAACGCATTCCTGAGTCCTGCACTCTGTACAACGCATTCCTGAGTCCTGCACTCTGTACAACACATTCCTGAGTCCTGCACTCTGTACAAGGCATTCCTGAGCCCTGCACTCTGTGCAACGCATTCCTGAACCCTGCACTCTGTACAATGCATTCCTGAGCCCTGCACTCTATACGTGGCATCCTCCTGAGCCCTGCACTCTTTACAACGCATTTCTGAACTCTGCACTCTGTATGTGGCATTCTCCTGAGCCCTGCACTCTGTACAATGCATTCCTGAGCCCTGCACTCTGTACAACGCATTCCTGAGCCCTACACTCTATACGTGGAATCCTCTTGAGCCCTGCACTCTATATGTGGCATCCTCCTGAGCCTTGCACTCTTTACAACGCATTTCTGATCCCTGCACTTTGTACATGGCATTCTCCTGCACCCTGCACTCTGTACAACGCAATCCTGAGCCCTGCACTCTGTACAAGGCATTCCTGAGCCCTGCACTCTGTACAAGGCATTCCTGAGCCCTGCACTCTGTACAAGGCATTCCTGAGCCCTGCACTCTGTACAACACATTCCTGAGTCCTGCACTCTGTACAATGCATTCCTGACTCCTGCACTCTGTACAATGCATTCCTGAGCCCTGCACTCTGTACAACACAATCCTGAACCCTGCACTCTGTACAACGCATTCCTGAGCCCTGCACTCTGTACAAGGCATTCCTGAGCCCTGCACTCTGTACAAGGCATTCCTGAGCCCTGCACTCTGTACAACACATTCCTGAGTCCTGCACTCTGTACAATGCATTCCTGACTCCTGCACTCTGTACAATGCATTCCTGAGCCCTGCACTCTGTACAACACAATCCTGAACCCTGCACTCTGTACAACGCATTCCTGAGCCCTGCACTCCGTACAAGGCATTCCTGAGCCCTGCACTCTGTACAAGGCATTCCTGAACCCTGCACTCTGTACGTGGCATTCTTCTGAGCCCTGCACTTAGTACAACGCATTCCTGAACCCTGCACTCTGTACAACGCATTCCTGAACCCTGCACTCTGTACAACGCATTCCTTAACCGTGCACTCTGTACAACGCATTCCTTAACCGTGCACTCTGTACAACACATTCCTGAGCTCTGCACTCTATACAACGCATTCCTGAGTCCTGCACGCTGTACAACGCATTCCTGAGTCCTGCACGCTGTACAACACATTCCTGAGTCCTGCACTCTGTACAAGGCATTCCTGAGCCCTGCACTCTGTGCAACGCATTCCTGAACCCTGCACTCTGTACAATGCATTCCTTAACCGTGCACTCTGTACAACACATTCCTGAGCTCTGCACTCTATACAATGCATTCCTGAGTCCTGCACTCTGTACAAGGCATTCCTGAGCCCTGCACTCTATACGTGGCATCCTCCTGAGCCCTGCACTCTGTACAACGCATTCCTGAACCCTGCACTCTGTACATGGCATAACATTCTACCGAGCCCTGCACTCTGTACAATGCATTCCTGAGCCCTGCACTCTGTAGAACGCATTCCTGAGCCCTGCACTTTGTACAACGCATTCCTCAGCCCTGCACTCTATACGTGGCATCCTCCTGAGCCCTGCAATCTATACTTGGCATCCTCCTGAGCCCTGCACCCTTTAAAATGCATTTCTGAACCCTGCACACTGTATGTGGCATTCTCCTGAGCCCTGCACTCTGTACAACGCATTCCTGAACCCTGCACTCTGTACGTGGCATTCTCCCGAGCCCTGCACTCTGTACAATGCATTCCTGAGCCCTGCACTCTGTACAACACATTCCTGAGCCCTACACTCTATACGTGGAATCCTCTTGAGCCCTGCACTCTATATGTGGCATCCTCCTGAGCCTTGCACTCTTTACAACGCATTTCTGAACCCTGCACTTTGTACGTGACATTCTCCTGAGCCCTGCACTCTGTACAACGCAATCCTGAGCCCTGCACTCTGTACAAGGCATTCCTGAGCCCTGCACTCTGTACAAGGCATTCCTGAGCCTGTGCACTCTGTACAACGCATTCCTGAGTCCTGCACTCTGTGCAACACATTTCCAAACCCTGCACTCTGTACAACGCATTCCTGAGCCTTGCACTCTATACGTGGAATCCTCCTGAGCCCTGCACTCTATACGTGGCATCCTCCTGAGCCCTGCACTCTTTACAATGCATTTCTGAACCCTGCACTCTGTACGTGGCATTCTTCTGAGCCCTGCATTCTGTACAACGCATTCCTGAGTCCTGCACTCTGTACAACGCATTCCTTAACCTTGCACTCTGTATAACACATTCCTGCACCCTGCACTCTGTACAACGCATTTCTGAGCTCTGCACTCTGTACGTGGCATCCTCCTGAGCTCTGCACTCTGTACGTGGCATCCTCCTGAGCCCTGCACTCTGTACAACGCATTCCTGAGCTCTGCACTCTGTACATGGCATCCTCCTGAGCACTGCACTCTGTACGTGGCATCCTCCTGAGCCCTGCACTCTGTACATTGCATCCTCCTGAGTAGGGATGAGCTTGATGTTCGGGTCGAACATACGTTCAACTCAAACATCGGGTGTTTGCCCGTTCGCAGAAGAACGAACATTATGGGACGTTTAGGGCAAATTCGAGCACCGCAGAAAGCCCCATAATGCACTGCTGTATGATGATTGGCCAAAGCATGTACCTGACCTGCATGCTTTGGCCAATCACAGCGCTCTCTGCTAAGAGAGCCATAAATGGCCAAAGGCAGGGTGCCTTTGGCCAATCATGGCTCAGGGGGACTAAGTCCACGCCCCACACTATATAAGGCTACTAACACGGAGGCCCTGTGTAGTGTTGTTGGTGTGGATGGAGAGCCTGATTCTGCAAAGGCTGCAAAAGGACCCTAGGATTTGTGGTATCAAGGAAAGGGATCATTACTGGCTGGCAACCCTTCTTGATCCACGTTAGAAGGGTAAGGTTGCAGAACTCATCCTGCCTTTGCGGAGGGAGCAGAGGATGAAACATCTTCAGGAGGCCTTGAAGAAAGATTTGTGCAATGCATTTCCAGGCCCTGGGAAGTTACAATTTCCTGGTGCTGGACAACGTGTTGCTGAGGCTTCATTCAGTCAGTGGAAGAGCGGTGGAGAAGGTGGCTGGCTGACCGATGCCTTTAAACAATTTTTCAGTCCTCAGCCCCAAGGTCTGATTGGTTCAAGCAACCATCGCCAGCGTCTGCATTACATGGTGCAGGAATATCTAGGGGCAAGAGCAAATTTGGAGAACTTTCCAACAGAGCATCCACTGGGTTACTGGGTCTTGAGGATGGACCACTAGCCCGAACTTTCTCAATATGCAATTGAGCTACTGGCCTGTCCCACATCCAGCGTTCCTTCTGAACGCACATTCAGTGCTGCTGGAGGGTTTGTAACGGATCATAGAGTGTGCCTGTCCACAGACTCCGTTGATAGGCTCCCATTCATAAAAATGAATCAGTCTTGGATCAGCAGCTATCAAGCACCTAAAGCTGATGTAACTGAGTGAATTTTCTTTGGATGTGGGATCTCTTGAAGACTGCTTATGCTGACTATCCTATTCCTCCTCAATCTTGATGCTAGCTTAGGGCACCACCACCACCTACCCAAGGCCCAATTTTTCTGCTCCTGTTTAACAGGGGCATGAAATTACAATTTTTTATATAATATTTCAACGCAGGGCCTGTTCTTGCACCCAACAAGCTTAACTGTGAGGGCTTACAGTGTTGTGGCACCATCACCACCACCAAAGGCCCAATTTTTCTGACCCTGTTTAACAGGAGCATGTAATTACAAATTTTGATATAGTATTTCACAACAGGGCCCGTTCCAGCGCCCACCAAGAGTAACTGTGAGGGCTTACACTGTTCTGGTACCACCAACACCTAAGGCCCTATTTTCTGCAGAGAATATATGGCAGGCCGTATAGTATATATACTGCTGTCCAGAGTATATAGTGCCTGGGGGCCTGGGGGACCCCCACGCCATTAAAAAAAAAAAATTGGGTGTGGGGTTCCCCTTAATATCCATACTACCAGACCCAGAGGGCCTGGTAATGGACTGGATTGTTGATGGTTTTTCTATTTGAGGTTGCCTCTATGGACGGAATCGTATTCCCATTTTCACCGTTCTTGTTTTTTCTACATTTGGTGTTGGATCATTGTGTTGGACATTTATTTTCCAATTCTTTCCACATCACTTATTACTAGAGGTTTATTATTGTTTGCAGATGGACGTTCTTCTGTATATGGACTTTTGAGTTTATTATTCATTTGACAAATTCATCACGATTTTTGTGTTTACCTATTAGTGCTACATTTTTCACCATTCTGTTCTTCATATGTTTGTCACATTTTATGTAGCTGCTTATGCATCTTTTCTTTTTTGAGGTCAGCGCAGTAATTTCTTTTCCTTCGCATTTCCTTACTGTCCTTACTGTCATATTGCATCTCCAACAGTGATCAAATGAGGTTAGGAAATGTTTGGTAAGTTATAACGACAACAGAAGTAGCATGCCACAATTTTTCCTTCTTGTGCCATGATAGTGATACCCCTTTTTATGGGTGGGAGTGAAAATCTTGCATAGTTTGGCTTCCTGAAATTCTTGGTTCAGGTCCTTTTCCCATATTGTTATAAGGTGTGTAGGTGTCATGTTCTTAGATAAAGGGATTCAAAAGTTGTCAAGTCCCTAGAGATTGGACCTTTACTTCCTAAATGTGAAACAAAGCATCAAAGTGTGGGTTGTAGTTGGATGAGAGAGTGGAAAAGGTTGATATTTACTGTGGTCAGCGGCTCTAGAGATCGGGGAGATATTTGTACGTGTTCATTTAAGGAAGGGAGAATCCTGGGGGGAACTCAGGATTGCCGAGGGAAGGAGTAAGTGGTCCAATATATGGGGACAAATATTAATGTTTATGAGTGGAGTCTCAGGCCTTCAGGAGAAGAGGAATCCAAATGGGACAGATGAAGAGTTGGGGGAGCTTTTTGGGGTCATATCCAGAGAAGAGAAGTCAGTAAACTTATTGTGAACCATAACTTATCCATCCAATGGTGTATCCGTCCACAGATATGGAGGGTTATGACTTTATAATACAGTTTGAGGTGAGGAAGTCCACACACCACCAGCTTTTGGGGAGGTGCAGAGCGGTGTCCCGGCAATAAACACTCAGAGTCCGGATGCAGTAACAGAACTGTTGTAGTTTAAGTTCAAACAAGTACAACTACCCGACGGGAAGTCAACCCAACTGGGTTCACTCACAGATTGATGCAGCAAACCGTGTAACAGCAGGATGCACCTACAGCGTCTGTCTCTAGGGATGAAATGGGGCCTGGCCAGTCTGTACCCAAACGGGGAGGTTTCCAAGAAAGATAGTGTGTCTCTGCTCTTTCCTTCTCATTTTGAACCTTTCCCTACTGCTAGTACTGTCCCTGACAGACAGGTGGGCTGTCCCTATACTATTCACATGAGAAATGCTCACCAGCCTGGGAGCCAGGACCTTAAATGAGACTAAATGAGACTCAGTCAGACTCTGCCTGACCCAAGATGGCCGCTGGAGTCACATGTGATGGCAGTATCCAATCGGATAGCTTCCTAGTGACCCAGGAGATTATAGAAGAGCCATGTTCCTCTTGACTTCCTCTCCCTCTGCAATGCCACTGTTGTTGAGTGCCACCTACAGTGGAAAAAGTAGAGTGCACCTGTATACAAGCTGACTTTTACCTGACAAAGATATCATATAACATCCGGGGGGGGAGGGGGAGCGAGCCCAGATATATTTCAGTAATGTGCTTTTCAAGATACAGAAGGAACATTTTGGGAACGATGCTTGAAATTATTATCCACTTGTCCTGGAAATTATGATTATCCACTTGTCCTGGAAGTTTTAACCCCCTCAAGAGTTTCCTTTTGGTGGTATTTGATCACCACTGCATTTTTTTTGTTTGTTTTGTGCGCTATAAACAAAAAAAGAGCAACAATTTTAACGCCCTAATATTTTCAACTTTCTGTTATAAAACACATCCAATAAAAACTGCAAAAAAAAATCTAAATTTCTTCTTCAATTTAGGGCAAAATGTATTCTGCTGCATGTTTTCGTTAAAAAAAAATCCCAATAAGCGTATGTTGATTGGTTTATGAAAAAGTTATAATGTCTACAAACAATGGGATATATACATTTTTTAAAATATATTTACAATTTTTATACTAGTAATGGTGGCGATCAGTGACTTATAGCAGGACTGCAACATTGCGGCGGATAATCTGACACTAACTGACACTTTGTGGGAACTAGTGACACTAATACAGTGATCAGTGCTACAAAATGTGCACTGTCACTGTACTAATGACACTTGTAGGGAAGGGGCTATCAAAGGGTTAAATGTGTGCCTAACCAGTGTTTATGTGTACTATGTGCTGCTTTCATTAAGGGAAGTGCTTTACAGGGAAACAAAATCCATCCCATCCCCCGCTGACAGGACAGAGCTCTGCATTGTTTACATTAACAGAGCTCTGTCCTGTATTCCTCCTCGCCGATTAGGGGGTAAGGGTGGTCATCCATTGGCCGACACCCGCTGATCAGCTTGTGCTGTGAGTAATCATTGCACAGACGGCGCGTGTGTGCGCCCCCTTCCCTGAAGAGCAGAGTCATGTATATACACGTGATTCTGTACAGCCGGCCCACACTTGAGCAGTAAAGTTACGGGGCGTGGCCGGGACGTGGTCAAGCAAATGTCTCAGTTAGTTGTTGAAGAAATAAGAGTAGTTCGGATTTCAGATGTGAGTTGATGACTCTGCTAGCATGTTGGGGCCCATGAATGATGGCGACTAGTCACAGATCTGCAGTATCCAGTAAATAGACAGCTGAGATAGTTATAGTGACGGTCCCTTTAAGGCAGCAAACATATGATGTCTGCATGCAGTGTCTCTAGATAGTGAAGTGACAGAATTAAAGTGTGTGGGAATCCTCCCGTTCACCAATCCCGGCCTCTGCAAGAACAGGACAGTCCTTCCAGACATTACGAGTGCGCTCGGATGGCAGCAGGGCGGGCGATCGGCTGGCCTCATTGACAGATCGGCGCAGCACTTGTGGAGCGGCCCTCTGGCTGAAGGAAGGTCTTGAACACCCGACTCTCACAGACAGCGCTCAGAAATGTGACTCCTCCTTCTGAAGTTGGACTGGCACCAGCCAGGCCGCACTGGCATGACGCCCCTGAAGTGCAGAACAGCAGCTCTGATGCTCTGTGTGAAGTCCCCGGGGCCAAGGGAACGAGCCCGCCAATTTCAGTCAAATATATAGTCTCTACCATAAGTCCATTGTGCGGTTCAGCCACTTGGGAGGTGTAATTCAAGGAGTGGTGTGGTAACTTGTAACATAACATCAGGACTACATGTCCCAAGGTTCTCTGCTTTATCCATGACAGGCATACGCCACTCCTTGGACACTCCTCGTAGACTCCGGTAACACAGGCACTAGAGGGAACTGTTAGATCAACTGTCTCTGAGTAATGTTTTACTCCATCATGGCATACAGTAGCTGCCACCTGGCTACACTAGTGTTGGGGGAGGGGATATCTGTATCTCTATTTATATTTGTATATTCCTTATATCTCTCTTCTCTTTCAGCTTCTAAAGTCCTGGAGAACAGTAAAATTGTCTGCACCACCGTCAGCCAGCGAGGAGCATACGCTGCCTGTCCTGAAGGTAAATGACCAGAAGACCTGAAATAGAGCTCAGTGTCAGTGTGAGAGAGATGTATACTTCAGTCCAGACCACCCGTGAGGCAGGGCCGTCTTAATAGCATCATGGGCCCCTGGGCAAAGTAATGCTCTGGTGCCCCTACAATGGAGACAAGCCGAGCTTCCCCTTTTGGGTGGATCTCCGCATTAACTACATAAACAATCTTTCTGTAGGGCAAAGAAACAAAATACTACATACATAAAGTAACAAAGCTGTCCTGTGCATATAATATATCTACTAGAGTGATGCCCCCCTGCACTATGACCCCTCTACACCCCAGATATCCCCCCAGCACTCTGACCTCTCTACACCCCAGATATGCCCCCAGCACTCTGACCCGTCTACATCCCAGATATCCCCCCAGTACTCTGACCCCTCTACACCCTATATATCCCCCCAGCACTGTTACCATATATATCATAAGATACCCCTTGTACTGTGACCCCACTACATCCCTGATACCCCCTACACTGTGGCCTCTCTACATCCCTGATACCTCTAGCACTATAGCTACCCAAGATACCCCAAGCATTACTACCCCCTATACACCCCAGATCCCCCCTCATAATTGTTTTCCCCCATACACCCTTGATATCCCCCAGCACCATTATTCCATGAATGTAGTACCCCCTTTTCCAGTGGAGATACAGAGCATGTGAACTTTTGACTATGTGCCCACCTCCAGCACTGGACTCACCTATACCAATCAAGCAGGCAGAATGAGGGGTGGAGGACAGAGCATCCCTCCAGTCATTTCAAGCCCTTCGGTGCAACCAGTGCTGGACAGCTGGGCTCACCATGACACCATCCACAATGCTACTTCCACCGGTGGGCTCTCAGTGCTGCCGACTCAGCAGCTCCCAATCCAACTCCTACCCCGTGGCCCCTGAGTCCCGAGCATTCAAGCTGCATGGGGCAGGGTCATTGCATCACTGGCGCTGTGTCCCTGCCCCTCCCTGCTCTCTCCCTGTGGAGATACAGTGAATGTGAACTTTTGACTATGTGCCCACCTCCAGCACTGGACTCACCTATACCAATCAAGCAGGCAGAAGGAAGGGTGGAGGAGGGAGCATCCCTCCAGTCATTTCAAGCCCTTCGGTGAAAACAGTGCTGGACAGCTGGGCTCACCATGACACCATCCACAATGCTACTTCCGCAGGTGGGCTCTCAGTGCTGCCGACTCAGCAGCTCCCAATCCAACTCCTACCCCGTGGCCCGCAAGTCCAGAGCATTCAAGCTGCATGGGGCGGGGTCAGAGCATCACTGGCGCTCTGGCCCCGCCCCTCCCTGCTGGCTGTGAAATAATAGGTATCGTTCTGTACAGCACGGTGCACCGCTGCCAGCCTGCCTCCCTTGTGTATCCATCACTCAGTGCCATCATGGGGCCCCCAATTTCCAGGCAGCATGGGCTCAAGGACCAGCTGCTTTGGGGAAAGTGCAGGGGTCCCCATGCATCTGGGGCCCCTGGGCAGTGCCCAGGTGTGTCCACTCATTAAGACAGCCCTGCCGTAAGGTCCTAGAGATCTCAGACCACCCATGAGGTCCTAGAGATCTCAGACCACCCATGAGGTCCTAGAGATCTCAGACCACCCATGAGGTCCTAGAGATCTCAGACCAAATATGAGAAGAAAGACCGCTATCACCCCCCTCCCCCCAGCAGAACAGAGTGTAAACAGTCTAAGAAATGAGAGGAGGGAATGCTGGGCATCCTCTATATGAGGGTATTTTTGGGGTACACCTCGGGGAATCCAATCTTCTGTATATTGCTGTGTATATATGTATGATTGTAGAATGTTATAAACAGATATGTCATCATTGCCTCTTCTCATTTTATACAGATTACACCCCCACGGGGTGTTCCTGTGGGATGGCCTGTGGCTCGTGGGACATCCAGTCTGAGAAAACCTGTCACTGTCAGTGTGGCGGCATAGACTGGACATCGGCCCGCTGCTGCAAGATCGGCTCTTAGTAGAGTCTGACCACCAGAGGGCGATGGAAGTAACACCGCTGAATGATCTCTTCTATCACAATAGCCGCACATCACGCCTGTTATATGGTTGTAGAACGGCTGAGGGGGTCCAATAATAAAAGTTTGAAGTTTATAGCTTGTGATTTATTTTGTGTCAAATAAAGTTTTTCTGCAAATGTCTTTCAGTTACTCCGCCCTAAATCCAGACTTTTTCCTATTATTCCTAACAGTGGGTGGGCGGAGTCAAGGTGACATCACAGTTTTAGCTTGGCCTCACCAATCAGGTTTTATAGGTCCTCCTCCTGAGTTTGCGACTCTGTGTAAAACACTTATAAAGTGGAGAAAACCCAGTGAGAAGGGCAGCGGTAGAAGCGGGGGATTATTTTGCAGATCTCTATAGACAGGTCCCTCTGTATAGGATCTCCATAATGAGAACATAAATGATGGGAAGCCAAACCAAAACCTATGAGATGTGTGCAGATTTCAGCCCTATGAGATGGGAGAACACACTAATATTGAGTGATGGGATTGGTTACTTGAAAAACAGGTCAGAATCAGCCAATCAAGGAGTCCCATGGCCATGAACTGCTGGTAAGGTATCATCTTCTATGGATCCATCAGTGAGGGCAATGAAGTTTTAGTTGTTTTCATTGTCTGAAGCAAAGAGTCATACATCTGACAACATTGAGCAATATGATTGGTTGGGGTAGTAGAAAAATATTGCATTATGACCACTAGATGGAGCTGAGGAACATAGGAAACACACATCTTAAGAATTCCACTGGGAATGCCCAAATAATTGTAAGTATTGGTTACAAATATTTGCCAAATCCCACTAGGAAGCTCCAGAAAGTGAACAGAGCATGATCCCTCCAGGACAACTGTCAGAGTATCTACAGAACATGGTGATCAAAGTTGAGAGCTAAGGGCACAGATAACTGTACTGGTCAATGCGGGGGGCACTGAGATCTGTACTGGTCACTGCTGGGGGCACTGAGATCTGTACTGGTCACTGCTGGGTAGGGATGGGCCGAACACCCCCCAACCCCCCCCCCCGGTTCGTATTGTAGCAGAACACGCGAACAGGCAAAAAATTTGTTTGAAAATGCGAACCCTGTTAAAGTCTATGGAACACGAACGTGAAAAATCAAAAGTGTTAATTCTAAAGGCTTATATGCAAATTAAAAGTGTTTGGGGACCCGGGTCCTGCACCAGGGGACATGTATCAATGCAAAAAAAGTTTTAAAAACTGCGTTTTTTGGGAGCAGTGATTTTAATAATGCTTAAAACACATTGCACTAACCTTTATTCAAGGCCTCCTGAAGATGTTTCATCCTCTGCTCCTTCTGCGAAGGCAGGATGAGTTCTGCAACCTTACTCTTGTAACGTGGATCAAGAAGGGTTGCCAGTCAGTAATGATCCCTCTCCTTGATACCCACGAATCCTAGAGTCCTTTTGTAGGCTTTACAGAATCAGGGAGGCCATGCAGAGTTTGGAGAGGCATTCGATTCTGAGTTCTCTGGGTCACTAAGGATCACATGCTCCATAACTACCTCCTCCCAGCCACGTCCAACTCCTTGGGTTTCTGGGGACTGAAAACCACTCCTTGAAGACTGCTTCTGAGTGTTATCCTCTAAATCCATGCTGACACAATCCTCCTCCTCTTCTTCCTGTGTGTTTGGCGGGCCCACAGGAATGCTGGATAAAGGGGGCCTTGAGAGCTAAGGAAGTCCTCCTCTTCCTCCCGCTGTTCTGCCTCAAGCGCCCTGTCCATTATTCAACAAAGCGTGTGCTCCAACAGGAAGACTAGAGGGACAGTGTCGCTGATGCATGCATTGTCGCTGCTCACCATCCTCGTGGCCTCCTCAAATGGTGACAGGACAGTGCATGCATCCTTGATCAGTAGACACTGGCATGGCAAAAAGAAGCCAATCTCCCCTGACCCTGTCCTAGTGCCATACTCACACAGGTACTCATTGATGGCCCTCTGCTGCATGTGCAGCCGCTGCAGCATTGCCAATGTTGAGTTCCACCTGGTGGGTATGTCACAAATGAGGCGGTTGGTGGACAGGTTGCACTCCCTTTGAATGTCAACCAGTCGAACACTGGCATTGTATGACCGGCAGAAATGACCACAGACTTTTCTGGCCTGCCTCAGGAGATCCTGCAAGCCTGGGTACCTGCTCAAGAACCACTGCCCCACCAAATTCAGGACGTGTGCCAGACATGGGACATGTGTCAAGTGTCCCAGTCGGAGGGCGGAGAGAAGGTTGGTGCCATTGTCACATACAACTATTCCTGGCTGAAGCTGGTGTGGCATCAACCACCTCTGAGCCTGCCCCTGCAGAGCTGACAGAATCTCTGCCCCAGTGTGGCTCCTGTCCCCTAAGCTGACCAACTTAAGCACCGCCTGGCATCTTTTCACCTGACTACATGCGTAGCCCCTTGAACACTTATGGAGCACTGCTGGTTCAGAAGAAGAGGCCATAGAGGAAGAAGAAGAGGAGGGGGTGGAGGAGAGAGTTGTGGCAGAATCACCACTAGCATTTTGGAGGCGTGGTGGCAGAACAATCTCCAACAATACTATACCCTGTCCTGCATCCTTCCCAGGTGCCAGCAGAACTACCCAGTGCGCCGTGAAGGAAAGGTAACGTCCCTGTCCATGCCTGCTGGACCATGAGTCAGCAGTATCATGCATCTTACTGCTGACCACCCCGTCCAATGAGGCCAAAACTTTGCCTTCCACATGCCGGTAGAGAGCCGGAATGGCCTTCCGTGAAAAGAAATAGCGTTTTGGAACCTGCCATTGAGGTATAGCACATTCCACAAATTCACGAAAGGGGGCAGAGTCTACCAGCTGAAAATGCAGCAGTTGCAGTGCTAGCAATTTGGCCAAGCTAGCATTCAGATGCTGAGCATGTGGATGGCTGGGACCAAATTTCTTTTTATGGTTCAGCAACTGGGGTAGGGAAATTTGCCTGCTAAAATCAGATGGTGGTGTACTGCTAGCAGATTGGCTGCAAGTACTTGGGACACCTATTGCTATACCTTCATTCCTCTCAGTGTTGTTGAGAGGACTGGAGATATAGTGGGGTTGGAGATCCCAGAAGAGGAGCAAGGAGAGGTCCACCTTGTTCTTTGGTGTGGGTCTTTTAAGTGCCAACAGACTGCATGGGAGGTCGTCATATGTCTGGTCAAGCGGCTGCTATTCTGGCCACGCTTGATCCGCATTAGACATAGGTTGCAAACAGCAGCGGTGCAATCTCCTGCACACCTGTCGAAAAAGACCCAAACCAAGGAACTTTTAAAAGTCAGCAGGGAGTCAGCAGCGCCCTGCACCTGCGGAGCTCTGCGGTGTGATGCAATAGGGTGGCTGCCCTTAAGCTGCCCCCTAGAGGACATCCTGCCTTGTTGGAGTTGTGTCTCCTCCTCCTCCTCTCTTCTCTCAGGCACCCATGTACAGTCAGTGACCTCATCATCCCCTCCCTCCTCGTCACTGGAACAAACTTGGCAGTATGCTGCAGCTGGGGGAACATGACTGCCAGTTTCTTGTCCTTCTTGGGCACCCCCTCTCTCTAGGCTCACGTTCTACCTTCCTCAACCTGGGAACCAACATCGGAGCCTTCAAATCACTGCGCATCCTCCAGCAGCATGTACCCGACATTGTGGTCAAATAATTCTGGGGACTCCTCCGTGCATGATGGTGGGACTACAGAAGGAGTGACTGTGGAAAAGGAACCGGTGGAATAGGCTGCTTTGGCAGCTGCGTTGGAAAGCAAACTACTCTGAGCCTGGGTGACAGAGGATGAGGAGGATGAGAATGGATTTGTTATCCACTCCACCAACTCTTCTGCATGTTGTGGCTCAATAACATGGCCAGCAGCAGAAAAAAAGAACAAGCGTGCCCCACGGCCACCTGCAGAGGATGCATGTCCACGACCAGCACTGTTAACTGTAGACACTGAGGCTGCTTGCCCTCTTTTAGTGGCCTGTGAGAATCTGCCTCTCCTTGGTGGCCTTCCAGACATGATGTATATTTTGTTTTGCAACACCACACTACACTGTATTATATACTGTGTACACCACCAGAAAAGTATTAGAAACTGTACACACTGTATTAGATACTGTGTACACTGCCTGAAGTGTATTAGTAACTGTACTACAGCTGCACTGTATTTTATACTGTGTACACCACCAGAAGTGTAGTAGAAACTGTACACCCGAACATCAAGCTCATCCCTACTGGGGATAATGAAATCTGTACTGGTCACTGCTGGGGACACTAGATCTGTACTGGTCACTGCTGGGGATAATGAAATCTGTACTGGTCACTTCTGGGGACACTGAGATCTGTACTGGTCACTGCTGGGGACACTGAGATCTGTACTGGTCATTGCTGGGGACACCAAGCTCCTAGAGGCAGTTTTAGTTGTTTTGTTGTCAGAAGCAAAAAGCCATAAATCCGATAACACTGAGCAATATGATTGGTTGGGATAGTAGTGTAGCACCCTTGGGTTTAGGCAGGGTTGCTCCTAAATTTACCTGCCAGGTATAGCTACATTGGTCTATTGTTAGGGATCAATTGATTTCACGATAAGTCTGTAATTGTTGCACTTTTCTCTTCTGCCACTAGGTGGCCGGGTACTTGGTGGCATTAGATATGAGAAGGGCAGAGCAAGGTCAGGTTATGGGTATATGGGGTATCTCAGCCAATGGGCAGGGGTTTTCTTAAATTCCTTGTCCTGCTGGTAGAACCTATAAAATTAAGAGTCAGGTAATCTGTGTTCTGTGCCACCTGGACGGCTGTCTGGGTGGCCGTGTGTAGCCGGGGTATTGTCCCGGGCTGCTAGGCCAGAGTTTGGGCCTATCCCGGGGACATCTGGCTTCTAGGCTGTCTGAGGGCCTATCCAGAAGAGAGCAGCACAGGGTTGGGATTGCGGCTTGCAGTCCAACCAGAAGTGACGGTTCTGCTGGACGGAAAAACTGTTGTGGTCAAAGGTAGAGGGGAAGCTGTTACCAGTAAGGGACTGTCCGCCTAATTACCAGGGACCACAGTGAGGAGCTGAAGCAAGTACCGGAGTCTCATTCTCAACAACCGGGGACAGTGAAGAATTGGGAAACTTCAGTGGGAATCATGCCAGAGACCCAACCAGCGGAGGTGATGCTTGCAGAGCAGCCTTGTGTGTCAAGCCAGGGACCGACCAAACCAGCGTGGGTGAAGCTTGAGAAGCATCTGGAGTGCCAAGCTAGGGACCCAGCAGAGAAGCAGGGGTGATACTTGATGAAGATACCACCATGAAGTTTGGAGGCGTTCAAGGGATTCAGCGGCAGTGAATTAGAGGGTCTAGTGAGAGATCGGGAGCTCAGTGGGCTGAAGAACTACAAGGAGAGATTGTAGTAAAAGAGAAAGGAACGTTTGTGTTAAGAACTGTTAAAGACTTTTACCATAGGAAACAGCAATCCTGCACATGCAGATGTGGCATCTTGCTGGATGCCTTTGCCTGCAGGCCTGTTCTCCTATTGAAGTCTCAGAGCCTGCCAATTAATCTTGCAGCTAACTAAGGGTGTCCAGGCCCAAACTCTCTTCCCCCCAAAAAGATTAAGAGAAATAAACTTTCTTTTTCATTCCAGAAGTGTCTGGTGCCCAATAACTGCAACTATTCTGCACCCACTATGCCTCACAACTACATACAGAAGGATGTCAGCTATCCCTGGCCCTAGAGGTTCTCATCAGTCCAAAGGAGGCCTGGGACCTTGCTACAGTAGTAACATAGTGCATTATATTGGTCATTCCTGGAGACACTGAGATCTGTACTGGTCAATACTGTGCGGTATTGATGTCTATACCTGTTACTTCTGGGGACACTAAGATCTCTACTGGTCAGTGCCCGGGACACCGAGCTCAAAGAGGTCAATGTTGCCACTAGGGATGGGTGAGCATAAGGTCGGGCCAAACATTTGCATGTTCAGCCATTCGCCAAACACCCGAATATGCAGGGTGCTCGCTGGGTGTTCGCCTCGCCGAACACCCTGCAATGCACTGTGGGCTGCACAGTGCATTCTGCCCCCTGATTGGGCAAAGCTTTGCCCAATCAGGGTGCAGTGTAAGCTGGTTGTTAAAGTGGAGTTTCAGGCTTTTTTTGTTTATTAAAAGTCAGCAGCTACAAAAAAGTTTACCGAGGGTTGTGGGGATGAGGCACTTCTCCCCATCAACATGGGGACAAGGTGCTTTGGGGGGGCCGCTACCCCAAAACACCCTCCCAATATTGAGGGCATGTGGCCTGGTACAGTTCAGGAGGGGGGGCACTCTCTCGTCCCCCCCTCTTTTCCTGCGGCCTGCCAGGTTGCGTGCTCGGATAAGGGTCTGGTATGGATTTTTGGGGGAACCCCACGCCATTTTTTTTAAATTTTGGTTCGAGGTTCCCCTGTGGGGAATTCCCATGCCGTTTTTATCAATTAACTTTTATGTGTATTGCTGGGACCGACAATTCATTAATAGACAGCGCTAGCACTTTTAAATTACTTTTTTTTCCTGTAATTTTGCTGTCAGACTGTTCTAAACACGGGAAACATGCGCCACTTTACAGGCATACTATAGACAACCCCCAGGTACGAAATTTAAAGGAATATTACACTTTTATTGTTTGACTTTAAGCATTATTAAAATCACTGCTCCCGAAAAAACTGCCATTTTTTAATTTTTTTTTTGCATTGATACATGTCCCCTGGGGCAGGACCCGGGTCCCCAAACACTTTTTATGACAATAACTTGCATATAAGCCTTTAAAATGAGCACTTTTGATTATTCATGTTCGTGTCCCATAGACTTTAACGGTGTTCGCTTGTTCGAACAAAGTTTTTGCCTGTTCGCATGTTCTGGATGCAAACCAAACGGGGGGTGTTCGGCTCATCCCTACTGATTGGACTTGATTAGGAAAGCCACACACATGTCTATATAAGACCTTACAGCTCACAGTGCATGTCAGAGCAAATGAGCATCATGAGGTCAAAGGAACTGCCTGAAGAGCTCAGAGACAGAATTGTGGCAAGGCACAGGTCTGGACAAGGTTACAAAAAAATTTCTGCTGCACTTAAGGTTACTAAGAGCACAGTGGCCTCCATAATCCTAAATAGAAGATGTTTGGGATGACCAGAACCCCTCCTTGAGCTGGCCATCCGGCCAAACTGAGCTATCGGGGGAGAAGAGCCTTGGTGAGAGAGGTAAAGAAGAACCCAAAGATCACTGTGGCTGAGCTCCAGAGATGCATTCAGGAGATGGGAGAAAGTTGTAGAAAGTCAACCATCACTTCAGCCCTCCACCCATCGGGGCTTTATGGCAGAGTGGCCCGACGGAAGCCTCTCCTCAGTGCAAGACACATGAAAGCCCGCATGGAGTTTGCTAAAAAACACCTTAAGGACTTCAAGATGGTGAGAAATAAGATTCTCTGGTCTGATGAGAACAAGATAGAACTTTTTGGCCTTAATTCAAAGCGGTATGTGTGGAGAAAACCAGGCACTGCTCATCACCTCTCTAATACAGTCCCAACAGTAAAGCATGGTGGTGGCAGCATCATGCTGTGAGGAGGGGGGGGTTTCAGCTGCAGGGACAGGACGACTGGTTGCAATCGAGGGAAAGATGAATGTGGCCAAGTACAGGGATATCCTGGATGAAAACCTTCTCCAGAGTGCTCAGACTGGGCCGAAGGTTTACCTTCCAACAAGACAATGACCCTAAGCACACAGCTAAAATAACGAAGGAGTGGCTTCACAACAACTCCGTGACTGTTCTTGAATGGCCCAGCCAGAGCCCTGACTTAAACCCAATTGAGCATCTCTGGAGAGACCTAAAAATGGCTGTCCACCAACGTTTACCATCCAACCTGACAGAACTGGAGAGGATCTGCAAGGAGGAATGGCAGAGGATCCCCAAATCCAGGTGTGAAAAACTTTTTGCATCTTTCCCAAAAAAGACTCATGGCTGTATTAGCTCAAAAGGGTGCTTCTACTAAATACTGAGCAAAGGGTCTGAATACTTAGGACCATGTGATATTTCAGGTTTTCTTTTTTTAATAAATCTGCAAAAATGTCAACAATTCTGTGTTTTTCTGTCAATTATTATTATTATTATACAGTATTTATATAGCGCCAACAGTTTACGTAGCGCTTTACAACTTGAGGGTAGACAGTACAAGTACAATACAATTTGATACAGTAGGAATCAGAGGGCCCTGCTCCTTAGAGCTTACAATCTAAGAGGGGAGGTCAAGAGATACAAGAGGTAATAACTGTGGGTGATGTGCTGATTGAGAAGATAAATGTACAGTTGTTAGGTGGGGGCCAGATAGGCTTCTCTGAAGAGATGAGTTTTCAGGGATCGTCTGAAAGTGGATAAAGTAGGAGAAAAACGGACGGATTGGGGTAGAGCATTCCAGAGGATGGGGGAGGCTCTGGAGAAGTCCTGAAGGCGAGCATGGGATGAGGTGACAAGGGAGTTTGAGAGCAGGAGGTCTTGGGAGGAGCGAAGAGAACGATTAGGTTGGTATTTTGTGACTAGGTTAGAGATGTAGCTAGGGGCCAAGTTGTGGATGGCTTTGTAAGTTATAGTTAGTATCTTGAATTTAATTCGGTGACTGAGTGGCAGCCAATGGAGGGATTGGCAGAGGGGTGTAGCAGACGCTGAGCGGTTTGTGTGGTGGATGAGCCTGGCCGCAGCGTTCATGATGGACTGAAGTGGGGATAGCCTATTTAGAGGTAAACCAATGAGGAGGGAGTTGCAGTAGTCAAGGCGGGAGATGACCAGGGAGTGGATTAGAAGCTTTGTGGTGTCAATGGTTAGGAAGGGGTGTATCTTGGAGATGTTGCAAAGACAGAGGCGGCAAGCTTTGGATAGTGATAGAATGTGGGGTCGAAAGGTTAGTTCAGAGTCCAGGATTACACCTAGGACCTTGGCGTGGGGAGATGGGTTGATAGTTGAGCCGTTGATCTTGACAGGGAGATCAGGGGAAGTGGCACCTGAGGGAGGAAATATCATGAGCTCGGTTTTGGATAGGTTGAGTTTGAGAAAGTGATGTGACATCCAGGCTGATATGTCTGCTAATAAGTTGGTAATGCGTGAGGAGACAGATGGAGAGAGCTGGGGGGTGGAGAGATAGATTTGGGTGTCATCAGCGTAGAGATGATATTTAAAGCCGTGGGAGGCAATCAACTGACCCAAGGAGGTGGTGTAGATTGAGAAAAGAAGAGGTCCGAGAACAGAACCTTGGGGGACCCCAACGGAAAAAGGAAGAGGAGAGGAGGAAGTAGAGTTGTAAGTGACACTGAAGGAGCGGTGGGATAGGTAGGATGAGAACCAGCGAAGAGTGCAGTCACGGAGACCAAAGGAGTGGAGTTTTTCGAGGAGGAGTGGGTGGTCCACTGTGTCAAAGGCAGCAGAGAGATCCAGGAGAAGTAGTACAGAATAGTGTCCATTGGCTTTAGCCATTAGTAGGTCATTTGAGAGTTTAAGGAGAGCAGTTTCCGTGGAGTGTTGAGGGCGAAAACCGGACTGAAGGGGATCAAGAAGTTTATTCATGGTCAGATGGTCACTTAATCGGTTGTAGACCAGTCTTTCAAGAAGTTTGGAGGAGAAGGAGAGTAAGGAGATGGGACGTAAGTTGTTGAGATTGGTGGGATCCAGTGAGGGCTTTTTTAGTATGGGGGTGACTAGTGCATGTTTTAGAGAGTTTGGGAAGATGCCACAAGAGAGGGAGAGGTTGAAAATGTGAGTTAGAGAGCGTAGAATCGAGTCAGAGGGTGAGCGTAGCATTTGCGAGGGAACAGGATCCAGGGGGCAAGTGGTTAGATGAGTGCTAGATAAAAGTTTAGCAACCTCAGTAGTAGTAGCAGGGTTGAATGAGGGAAGTAATGACTGTATCTGTGGACATGGGGTGTTGCATGGGGGAGGTTTTTGCGCATTGGCGATCTCCTCATGAATTGTATCAATCTTAGTTTTGAAGTGATTGGCAATCTCCTGGGCGGTGATTGAGTTGGTGGGTGGAGGCAGTGGAGGACAGAGTAGAGTGTTGAAGGTAGAGAAGAGTTGACGTGGACTGGATGAGAAGGTGTTGATGAGTGTGATAAAGTAGGTCTGTGAAGGCAGGAGTAGTATTTTAGGAGGGCAGATTTATATTGTGTGAAGTCTTCCTGGGTCTTAGTCTTATGCCACAGGCGCTCAAGAGCGCGGCTACGTTTTCTGAGACTTCTGGTGTCATCTGTTTGCCAGGGTTGTAGCAGTCGGGGCCTAATTCTGCGTGTAGTGAGGGGGGCCAGCTTGTCTAGGGAGGAGGACAGTGAGCTGTTGTAAATGAAAGTAGCTAGGTTGGGGCAGGACAGGGGGGAGATTTTGTCATAGAGGTGATCAGTAGCAGAGTAGAGAAGAGAAGGGTTGAGGTGGCGAAGGTTTCTGGTCAATATGGGGTGCTGTGTGTACATTAATGAGGAAAAAAAATGAACTTAAATGATTTTAGCAAATGGCTGCAATATTATTATTATTTTTATTATACAGGATTTATATAGCGCCAACAGTTTGCGCAGTGCTTTACAACATGAGGACAGACAGTACACTTACAATACAAATCAATACAGGAGAGATCAGAGGGCCCTGCTCATTAGAGCTTACAATCTAGAAGGGAGGGTCAAGTGGAAACAAAAGGTAATAACTGTGGGGGATGTGCTGATGGAAAAAAAAAAATTACGTTGTTAGGTGTGGGTAGGATAGGCTTCTCTGAAGAGAAGGGTTTTCAGGGATCGTCCAAAAGCTAATAAAGTAGGAGATAAACTGACAGATTGGGGTAGGGCATTCCATAGGATTGGAGAGGCTTTGGAAAAGTCCTGGAGGTGAGCATGGAAGGAGGTTACGAGGGAGCCAGAGAGCAGAAGGTCTTGAGAGGAATAAAGAGTACGAGTAGGTTGGTATTTAGAGACTAGGCTAGTGATGCAGCTGGGGGCAAAATTGTGGATGGCTTTGTACGTAGTTGTTAGAATTTTGAATTTAATTCTTTGGCCGAGCGGAAGCCAGTGGAGGGATTGACAGAGAGGAATAGCAGACACAGAGCGATTGGTAAGGTGGATGAGTCTGGCAGCAGCATTCATGATGGATTGAAGAGGTGATAGACTTTGTAGAGGTAAGCCAATGAGAAGGGAGTTACAGTAGTCGAGGCGAGAGATGACCAGCGAGTGAATTAAGAGCTTTGTTGTGTCATTGGTTAGAAAGGGGCGTATTTTGGAGATATTGCGGAGGTTGAGTCGGCAGGATTTGGACAGTGATTGGATGGTTGCTTGAAGGAGAGTTCAGAATCCAGGACTACACCTACACCTAGAACCATGTGGGGGATGGGCTTATAGTTGTGCCGTTGATTTTGACAGAGAGATCAGGGGAAGGGGCACATGGGGGAGGAAAAATTATAAGTTCGGTTTTGGATAGATTGAGTTTGAGGAAGTGGTGTGACATCCAGACTGATATATCTGATAGTAAATTAGTGATACATGAGCAGACAGAGGGAGTGAGCTGAGGGGTAGAGAAATAGATTTGGGTGTCCTCAGCGTAGAGGTGGTATCAGTTGACCCAGGGAGGTGTAGATTGAAAATAGAAGAGGTCCAAGAACAGAACCCTGGGGAACCCCAACAGAGAAGGGAAGAGGAGGAAGTAGAGTTGTAAGAAACGCTAAATGTGCGGTTGGATAAGTAGGAAGAGAACCAGCGAAGAGTACAGTCACGGAAACCAAAGACGTGGAGTCTTTTGAGGAGGCGGGGGTGGTCAACCATATCAAAGGCAGCAGAGAGGTCTAGGAGTAGGAGTACAGAATAGTGTTCATTGGTTTTGGCCATTAGTATATTGTTTGTTAGTTTTAGGAGAGCAGTTTCTGCGGAGTGTTGAGGATGAAATCCAGACTGAAGGGGATCAAGAAGGTTATTATCAACGAGGTGGACGCTCAGTCAGTTGTAGACCAGACGTTCGAGGAGTTTGGATAAGAAGGGGAGCAAGGAGATGTGGCGTAGGTTGTTAAGATTGGATGGGTCCAGTGAGGGATTTTTAAGTGTGAGTCTGACAAGTGCATGTTTTAGAGAGTTGGGGAAGATGCCAGAAGAGAGGGAGAGATTGAAGATGTGGGTTAGAGAGTGTAGCATAAGGCCAGAGGGTGAACGTAGCATTTGTGAGGGAACAGGATCCAGAGGGCAGGTGGTAAGGTGGACATTAGCAAGTAGTTTAGCAACCTCGTCTATAGTGGTGGGGTTGAAAGAGGGAAGAAATGATTGTGTCTGTGGGCATGAAGTGTAAAGCGTGGAGGGTATCGGAACAGTAGAGATCTCTGCGCAAATTGTATCAATCTTCTGTTTGAAGTGATTGGCAATCTCCTGGGCAGTGAGTGAGTTGGCGGGTGGAGGTAGTGGAGGACAAAGTAGAGAGTTGAAGGTGGAGAAGAGTTGATGGGGATAGGATGATAAATTGCTAATGAGAGTGATAAACTAGGTCCGCTTGGCAGTGAGGAGGCTGGAATTGTATTTTTGGAGGGCAGATTTATATTGATTGAAATCTCTCTGAGACTTGGTCTTACACCACAGGCGCTCAGGAGCACGACTACATTTTTTCAGACTTCTAGTATCATCTGTTTGCCAAGGTTGAAGGGGTCGGGGCTTGATTCTGTGTGTAGGAAGCCAGTGAGTCCAGTGAGACTAGAACTGAGGTGTTGTAGACAGAAGTGGCTAGGTTGGTGCAGGATAGGGGTGAGATTTTGTCGTAGAGGTTGTCGATAGCAGAGTAGAGAAGAGAATGGTTGAGATGACGTAGGTAACTTTAAGGCTGTTGGAGGGAAAGGAGGTGAAGGAGAGAGTGAAACTAATAAGGTGGTGATCAGAGAGAGGGAGTGGATAGTTAGAGAGGTTGCATGGAGTGCAAAGGTGAGAGAAAATGAGGTCAAGGGTATTGCCTTCGGAGTGAGTAGGAGCGTGTATCCATTGCTTCAGGTCAAAGGAGGTGGTTAGGCTGAGAAGTTTGGAAGGGGCGGGAGTGTTAGTATTAATAGGGATGTTGAAGTCCCCGAGAAGGATTGTGGGGATTTCAGAGGAAAGAAAGCAGGGTAGCCAGGCAGAGAAGTCATCAAGAAAGGTTGATACTGGTCCAGGGGGCCTGTAGATCACGGCTATCCTTAGAGAAATTGGAGTGAAAAGACTAATACAGTGTTCTTCGAAAGAGGAGAGTGACAGAGAGGGAGGTGGCTGAAGTACCTGAAAGGTGCTATGTGGGGCAAGAAGGATTCCAACACCTCCTCCCTTACATCCACTGGATCTGGAGGAGTGAGTCCAGAGAAGACCACCATGGGATAGGGCAGCAGAAGATGCAGTGTCTGATTCGTGGAGCCAGGTTTCGGTAATGGCGAGTAGGTTAAATGAGTTGGTAAAAAAGAGGTCATAGAGAAAGGTGAGTTTGTTGCAGACAGAGCGGGAGTTCCAAAGAGCACAAGAGAAAGGGAGTCTGGTCTTGGGAATAATGGAAATGGAAACTAAATTGTGTTGATTGCGGCTGCTGCCAGAGGGTGCAGGGTGATGGGTGCATGGGGTACAGTTAAATGATGGAGGCCCAGGGTTTGGGGATATATCTCCAGAGGTTAGGAGAAGCAAGAGGGTAAGGGAGGTAATATGGGAGTGGGATTTATATGAAGGGACATGGCCCAGGGTCTTGGAGATATTTAGTGTGTGTGGATTTAGAATTAGCAGGAGTTGGTGGGTGCAGTAATAAGGAGAGGACACAAGTGAGGGTGATATATATATATATATATATATATATGCTGTGGGGGGAGAAGAGGGGTGAAGGAGAGATAGTTTTAGGATAGAGGACAGAGCTGTCAAAAGGAATGGTAGAGAGTGCATGTTAGAAGGAGAAAGAGCTGAAGGGGTAAACAAGGTCACCTGATGTGTGTGTGGTGTTTTTCAAAGTGTTTATCTTGTGTCCCTTCGCTTTGTGCATTCGCTGAAGTGCAGAGTCAGAAGTGCTCCCACTTATAGAAATCGCCACTTTGAGAAAGAGCCCAGTTGCCAATGTGCCCCCTGCAAATGCTTCCCCCAAGAGAAGCTTATATATATACTGATAGGGGGAGGGTGTGGCTGGATTTCAATTATCACTTAGGAGGTAATAAAGCTTGGCTGGTTAACAGGGCAAAATTCCTAATTCACAAACAGACTAGCAAGAGGGCACTAAAGTTAAACGGGCCATAATTTTGGGTAAGACAAGGGAGATAATAAAGCATTGTAATGTGGACAGGTCTACAGACGGTTAAGTAAAAATAACATACCAGACTTATTAGAGACACATAAGAAAAGCAGATAGCAGTGTTTCAGTTTTTGGGTGCAGATATAACAAAGAGTGAAAAATTTAAGGGGGGTCTGAATACTTTCCGTCCCCACTGTATAAATATGGCTTACTTCCGTGATGATGTCATGTGGCCCCACCCCTGACATGTTTCATCACATGACCAATGATTTCCTCATAGGGAAAAGCAGCCATGGCGTTCAGGAACTTATTTACACACACCCTGAGTTTACTATGGAACTAGGCAACCGGGGACACATAATGCGTTCACTGGAGGCCAAATAAGGTGCCACACCTTGTAGCTCAGCCACTATATATCAAAAAACAAAACATAACCATAAGTATAGAACCCCTATGGCAAGCCGACAATAGAGGTCAAACCGGGTGCCATTTTAAAGTCTAATCCGGACCCAGCACCATTTTATATATTAAATAGGTCTATCTTCACGCTATTTAGAATGAAATATAAACCAATATACACCCCAAATGAAGGGAAAACGGGGAGAAAAATAAATAAATGAATAAAGGGCCAAAATAAGACATATCATATTGAAGAAATAGCCCCATATACATATATAGTGCCACCCCTTTCACATAAAATCACAAAAGCTAAAACAAAAATACTAATAGATACAAGCTCTTTATTTAAAAACTGCCTAAAGCGAATAAAAAGGATAAAGTAGGAAAAAAGTAGAATAAAGATAAACATATAATGCAATAAGTGCAGTGTTCTAAAAGACCTACAGTATATAACATCACAACGCTCTGCCACCTAGTGGACAAATAGCAGAATAAAAAAAACATCAAATCAGTAATACATACACTAATCCATACTCTAAAAGTCACCTATAAGACAATTTATATCAAAATCTAAATTCAGTCCATACAGGGCCAAAGTTTTCATTTCATAGATCCACTTTCTTTCTTTTTGATTCAATACCTTAATCTCATTAGATCCCCGCCAGTGTAAACTGTAAACCCGTCAGATCTCTGTTATGCACCTTTCTAAAATGTTTAGAAAAAAATGTTTTTTTATAGCCAATGGTAACATTACACTCACCACAACTTTATTTGGTCCCCCTTGTGCTAGTAGCAGGTTGGACCCCCTTTATTAGGCCCACCTTTAGAGCTGGGCGATTTTCTCCAAAAAAAAAATCTGCAATTTAAAAAAAAAAAGTATTTTTTTTTGATGGACACCACCCCGGTCCTGAGGAGCTGTGGGCAGGAGTTTTTAGGCGAGGTCGCGACTTGGGTCTAGCTCCTCAGGACCGGCGCGGTGTCAGCGCCGGTCCTGGTGAAAAAGAAAAAAACGATTTGCTGAAAATTTGAATCGATTTGACCTCTCAACTCGATTCAAGATTCAAATCGATTTTTTCCCCAGCCCTACCCACCTTTCTAGTAGCAGGTTGGACCCCCTTTATTAGGCCCACCTTGCTAGTAGCAGGTTGGGCCCCTTTGGACTTCATTCTTGGTGACTTAGATACAACAAGGTGTTGGAAACATTCCTCAGAGATTTTGCTCCATAGTGACATGATAACATCACAAAGTTGCTGCAAATTTTTTTCGGCTGCACATCCATGATGCCAATCTCCCGTTCCCCCACATCCCAAAGGTGCTCTATTGGATGAGATGTGGTGAGTGTGGAGACCATTGGAGTACAGTGACCTCATTGTCCAGTGGTGAGATGATTGGAGCTTTGTGACATGGTGCATTATCCTGCTGGAAGGAGCCATCAGAAGATGGGGACACTGTAGTCATAAAGGGATGGACATGGTCAGCAACAATACTCAGGTAGGCCGTGGTGATTAAACCCCATCCCCACACCATTACACCCCCACCACCAGCCTGAACCGGTGATATCCCATCCCCCACACCATTACACCCCACCACCAGCCCGAACCGGTGATACCCCATCCCCCACAAGATTACACCCTCACCACCAGCCTGAACTGGTGATATCCCATCCCCCACACCATTACACCCCCACTACCAGCCTGAACCGGTGATACCCCATCCCCCACACCATTACACCCCCACCACCAGCCTGAACCGGTGATACTCCATCCCCCACAAGATTACACCCTCACCACCAGCCTGAACTGGTGATATCCCATCCCCCACACCATTACACCCCCACTACCAGCCTGAACCGGTGATACCCCATCCCCCACACCATTGCACCCCCACCACCAGCCTGAACCAGTGATACCCCATCCCCCACACCATTACATCCCCACCACTAGCCTGAACCGGTGACATCCCATCCCCCACACCATTACACCGCCACCACCAGCCTGAACCGGTGATACCCCATCCCCCACACCATTACACCCCCACCACCAGCCTGAACTGGTGATACAATGCAGGATGGATCCATGCGCCAAATTCTGGAACCACAACTGACCCAAAAATTGTCCCTTAGATGGTACTTAACTCCCTCAAGGTTAGCATCATACAATGCCAATACTCCAGACATGTGTTAGAGGTGCAATTCTGACAAAGGAGACATACTTCACATTTTTTGGAAGTGTAAAACTATCCAGTCCTTTTGGACTACCATATTCCAAATCATTGCTGACGTAACATGCTTACGTGTTTCCCACACTCCGAGTCCAGCTCTTCTGAACTAACCTATAGAAGAAATTCCTGACCCACTTAGACACGCAATGACCCACACCCTACTGGCAGCTAGACTGTCCTTAACCAGGCTGTGGAAAACAGACAAGACTCCTTCCACTAACCAGCTCTTGGAAACTGTCAACCTCCATTATGGTTATGAAATGATCATGGCCTCCAGCGAAGGTCGGTTAACCAAGGAAAAAAGTAGGTGGGCACCGTGGGAACAGTGGTCGGGAGCCGCTGATTTCCTATAATACCCCAACTGTTGCCTTGATATATACTTACTGTGACAAGGGCTATGCAGTACATTATTTACTATTCACATTAAGATTTAGTTGAAGGAAATATGTTGAACTCCAATATCGCGACTCCGTCCTCCCCTGGGATACAGCTGAGTTCCCATTGTGGTATCCGGGGGAGGTGACCATTAGTATATTATAGTGTTTTAGGGGTTAGCATATCAGTGCATGTCCTTGCAAGCTTTATTGTTTCTGGTATCTCTATGTTATGCCGCGTACACACGACCGGACTTTCCGGCAGAATAAACTCTGACGTTTTTTTTGACGCAGTTCCGACGGAGTTCCGCTGAAACGGACTTGCCTACACACGATCACACCAAAGTCCGACCGTCCAGAACAGGGTGATGTACAGCACGTACGACGGACTAGAAAAAGGAAGTACAATAGCCAGTAGCCAATAGCTTCCGTCTCGTACTTGCTTCAGAGCATGCGTCGTTTTTGGTCCGTCGGAACAGCATACAGACCAGCGGTTTTCTGATAGGAACTGATTCCGTCGGAAAGATTTGAAACATGTTCTATTTCTAGGTCTGTCAGAATTTTAGAAAGAAAAAGCCCGATGAGACCCACACACAATCGGAATATCCCCCGGAATGATTCCGTCAGACCTTTTCTGCCGGAAAGTCCGGTCGCGTGTACGCGGCATTAGAATATCAAACAAGTCTGTACCTAACAAACTTCATTTTATGATAACATGTAAACCGTGATGCAATGTGAACATTGTATGTCTTTTGCATGTTCTCAAAACAATAAAAACTATTGATTAAAAAAAAAAATCGGACCCCACCATCTGAATGTCGGAGCTGAAATCCAGACTCATCAGACCAGGCAACGTTTTTACAATCTTCTATTGTGCAATTTTGGTGATCCTGTGCCAATTGTAGCCTCAGTTTTCTGTTCTTAGCTGATAGGAGTGGCACCCGGTGTGGTCTTCTGCTGCTGTAGCCCATCTGCCTCAAAGTTCGATGTGTTGTACGTTCAGAGATGGTATTCTGCATATCTTGGGTGTAACGAGTGGTTATTGGAGTTCATGTTGTCTTTCTATCATCTGGAACCAGTCTGCCCATTCTTCTCTGACCTCAACAAGGCATTTTCCTCCACACAACTGCCGCTCACTGGATATTTTCTCTTTTTCCCACCATTCTCTGTAATCCCTGAGAGATGGTTGTGCGTGAAGATCCCAGAAATACTCAGACCAGCCCCTCTGCCACCAACACCCATGCCACGTTCAAAGGCACCTCTATCCCCTTTCTTCCCTATTCTGATGCTCGGTTTGAACTTCAGCAAGTCGCCTTCACCACGTCTAGATATCTAAATGCATTAAGCTTCTGCCATGTGATTAGAAATTTGTGTTACCAAGCCATTAAACAGGTGTACCTAATAAAGTGGCCGGTGAGTGTATATACATGTTCCTGTATTCTTTTAGACAGCTTGGGTTTTGTACGTCCAATGTACTGAACACCACAGAGGTAGGGGGTGCTTTGGCTCCATATGGATTGAGTTTAGATTTTGTTCTAAATTTTCTTATAGAGGATTTTTTGTGTAGGAATTAGTGTATTTATTACTGACCAGATGGGGGTTTTATTCTGTTATTTGTCCACTAGATGGCAGTGTGTTGTGATGTAATATACAGTAGGCACTTTAGAATAATGCTTTTTTTATTGTATTTTATATTCATTTTTCTTACATTTTTTTCCTATTTTGCCATTTTTATTCATTTTAGGCAGTTTTTATATAAAGAGTTTTTATCTGTTAGTATTGTTATTCTAGGTTTTGTGATTTTATGCAAAAGGGTTGACATCGGCACTATAAATGAATATGGGGCTATTTATTCAAAAGGATATGTGTAGTGCTAACCCCATGAGGGCCGCTCAAAGATTATGTACCCAACCGATTGCCTTGACCTTGCAAGTCCTCCGACACCTCTGACACTCTGGGTTCTGACATTTTCTGTTCTAAACAAAAGGACCTGGGAGGTGCACACACATGCAATGTAACCCAGTTAGATTTGTCTACTGATAGATTATTGGTAAATGAATTCAGCAATAGAGAATATGTAACATGCAGGAGATAAAACGCGGTCAGGAGACTTGATGGCAAAGCCAATTAAGAAAATAGACAATGAGAACAGTTTAAGAACATATAACCAGCAGAATGGAACCCTGGGTAGGGTCTAAGGCTACAGGCCATGAGGGTAGAGGAATGACTGGACTTCCATCAGACCTCTCCCTTTATTCCCCTGACACCCCCAGCAATGTATAAACTCTAAATTCACATTAAGCAAAGAACTCTACAGTCCTTATTCCTATTCTCTAATATATAGAGTCCTTGGTTGCTGTGCGGGCCAGGTGGGCACCAAATGTTCTTATCCCTAGTGGGAGGGGGGGGTATTTTGTAGTCCTTTGAAGTGAAAGGCTTGAGTCTTCAGCTATCTCTTTGAGATGGGCACAATGTGTCCTGGCAAATAAGATGGACACTAGATTCTCTTGGTGTGCAATAAGTTCCCCTTACAGGCTTGGTGGAGTGAACAAGGCAACGGTGTCAGGTCACCTTGAGGCTAGGTGACAGATGCACTCTGTAGGAGTCAGAAGTGCACCACCCTAGGACTGACTGCTGCAGATTGAACCCTGGGAGGTTCAGGAAGCAGGTCTACTGGATCACTGACACAGATCCCACTGGGAGCTAGAGCATAGTTTCCCCAGGGCGCGGAGTCTAAGAGTCAGCAGGTGTTCACCAGAGCCTCTAGTGGTGAGGATGGACTAAGCTGCAGTCTGACTCCAGGTTGCGGCCCCCAGGGTCTCACAGCTCACGCTCACGGTAGACTACAGGAGAAGAGGAAGGAGGCAGCAGGCTGGAACAACAAGGAAAGTAAGGGACAAGCCAAGGTCGGGCCACAAGCAGACAAGGAAAACAGAGTACACGCCAAGGTTCAGGGTCACAGGCAAACAGGGATGGTCGGGGACATGCCAAAGGTCAGGGTCACGAGCAGACAGGAATAGTTAAGAACAGGCCAAAGTCGGTAACAGGAATCAGACGTAGGAAACACAGCAAGTACACATGGAGGCTAACACACAATGGTCGATCAGCACTGCTGGCTTGCAGTGCACAGGTTAATATAGGGTTCCCTGATAGGAGCTGGGGTGGGGCCATGCTTAGAGGAGAGATTATAAAACCAGTCAGGTGAGAGGCAGCTGGTCTCTAGAGATGAACACATGGAGACAGGTAAGCTGACAGAGAAAATTCTATTGCCTAACCATGACAAACGTTGTCTGCATGCAGTGTCCTTTGGTGTAAAGAGAATGGGCAAGTGCCCGCTCACCAATCCCAGCCACCTTCTGTTTTGAAGTGTAGCCTGAGGGCTCCGCAGCAAGCCTCTGCAAAGTCTGGCTCAAGGGATAACGCTTGACCGCACATCGCACCGTGCTACCGTCCAGCTGCATCTGGCGTGGATGTGATGAGGGCGGCCTCCAGGCTGCCACTGAATGATCAGATGTTGCTGGCAGCAGATGCTCGCAATGACTCTCTCTGTAGCACAGGCCGCAAGCATGATCTACAGTCCGATTCACTGCTTGCAGATCCAGGCCGTGGTCCTAAGAGAGCGATCCCGTCCCCGCACAGGCTTTATATTACCTCTCCCAGCATTCTGTTCTCTCTCTACAACCAGCTGGTATTCGTAGTCCATAGCAGTCTGATTCTAGTGCAAATCTGTCTTTTCGGACTACAGATTCTTTGCTCCACTCTGCCCTCAGGACATGACAGCATGGGATCCAGGCTGAACACTAGGGTGAACAACCGCTCTACAGCAAGTGCTGCAGAGTGTTCCCTGATAGCGCGGGTAATCTTACCCAGCTCCTGGCTACATATGTTTTATTCGGGCCTTTTATTAATTTATTTATTTTTCCTCCTTTTTTTTATTTCATTTGAGGTGTATATTGGCTGAAATTTTAATCTAAATATTGTTATGATAGACCTTTTTAATATATAAAATGGTGCTTGGTCCGGATAAGACTCTAATATGGGGCCTGATTTGACCTCTATTGTCGGCATGCAATGGGGGTTCTATACTTATGGCTGTGTTTTTTGGGGGTTTTTTGGGTATATAGTGGATGGGCTACAAGATGGCGCTTTATTTGGCCTATAATGAATGCATTAGTTGCCTAGTTACATAATAAACTAAGGATGTGTATAAATAAGTTCCTGAAGGTAATACTGTCTGCACTGGAGTTTAGTGCACCTTTTGTGTGAGTGTTATTTTATTCTTTAGGGGTGTGTCTTAACAACAATATGAGAGGCATGTTTATTCTTTCTTGGTGAATGGGTTGGAGTTGGAGCTGAGCTTCATGGAAGATTCCAGACTGGTTGTTAATAAATTTGGTGGATTTCTGCAGGACATACCTACCCTGGTTACAGGGCAAACCGTATGTTGACCTTACCTTAGTGTGGGTCAAACATTGGTGTAAGTGGCTTGATGTAAAGATGATGATACACTTTGGTGGAGCAGGCAGGATATTCTTAGTGGAATACGTTTAATAATATGAACTCACTTTTGTTTTGCATTGTTGTGCTGCACTTTGGATATATATTACACAACATTGTACTCTGCCCACCCCACCCACACTTACATGTCTACCAAAAGATGACACAGAAATTAAGGATCAATCCACACTTCCTACTTGTGCTACTCCCCTCCCAACCCCAGCATACTGATGACATAAGGCCAGGACACCAACAGGAGAGAATGTAATCCCTAACAGGGAACATAGGAAGAGGAGAAGGATACGGGGGACATTGACCTAATGATCCCTAGCTGAACCTCCAGCATCTCCCCACCTTGACCCAGGAACCTCCTCCCTGTGCCACTCTGCCCTCCTCACCCCCTGAGGTGTGCTGTCTTGTGTACAGTGGCGGCTGGTGCTCAAAATGTTTGGGGGGCGCAAACAAACTGAAAAAAAAAGCATCAATTGCAGCCACTGTGCCCATCAAACGCAGCCACTGTGCCCATCAAACGCAGCCACTGTGCCCATCAAACACAGCCACTGTGCCCATAAATTGCTACCACTGTGCCATCAAACGCAGCCACTGTGCCCATCATTTGCTGCCAGTGTGCCCATCAATTGCCACTACTGTGCCCATCAAATTCTGCCACTGTGCCCATCAATTGCCACTACTGTGCCCATAAATTGCTGCCAGTGTGCCCATCAATTGCCACTACTGTGCCCATCAAATTCTGCCAGTGTGCATCCCCCCCTGCCTGGCACTTATCTTGTCTTGGTGGGGCAGCGGGTCATGGCGGTGGTGTCCTCCACGCTCCTCAATGTCTTCTCCTGTCCTCTCTTCCCATCCTCTGCTATGATTGGATGCCTCATAGGCGTCCAATCACAGCGCCTGTTGTTTCAGCCAATCAGGTGACAGGTAACAGACCGGAGCACTTGATTGGCTGAGAGGCAGTTCAGTGTTAGGAAAGCGAATATTTATTTGCTTTCCTAACACAATGCTGAGTGAACAGCGAGCGCCCAGCATGGCGCCCGCTGTTCACCTTTTTGGACGCCTATTAGAGGCTCTAATGGATGGCTCTAATCAGGTGCTTCCAAAAAATACCCCGCCACTGTAATTCAGATGCCCGGCGCCGAAAAGGGGCCAGCGCCTGAATAGGGGGTGGCAGCGGTGACCATAGATAGATTCATGCAATGCATTAACCGGTTCAATACCGGGCAATTTCACCCCCTTCCTTCCCAGGCCAAATTTTAGTTTTCAGCGCTGTCGCACTTTGAACGTCAATTGCGCGGTCGTGCGACGTTGTACCCAAAAAAAATTTACGTCCTTTTTTCAGCACAAATAGAGCTTTCTTTTGGTGGTATTTGATCGCTTCTGCGGTTTTTATTTTTTGCGCTATAAACAAAAGAAGAGCGACAATTTTGAAAAAAACACAATATTTTTTACTTTTTGCTATAATAAATATCCCAATTTTTTTTTTAAAAAACAAATTTTTCCCTCAGTTTTGGCCGATACGTATTCTTCTACATATTTTTGGTAAAAAAAAATCGTAATAAGCGTATATTGATTGGTTTGCGCAAAAGTTATAGCATCTACAAAATAGGGGATAGATTTATGGCATTTTTAAAAAAAAAAATGTATTTATTTTTTTAGCGGCGATCACAATTTTTTTTCGTGACTGCGACATTATGGCGGACACATCGGACACTTTTGACACATTTTTGGGACCGTTCACATTTATACAGCGATCAATGCTATACAATTGCATTGATTACTGTGTAAATGTGACAGGCAGTGAAGGGGTTAACCACTAGGGGGCGGGGAGGGGTTAATATGTTTCCTAGGGGAGTGATTACTAACTGAAGGGGGAGGGGACGCTCAAGGGGAGGAGACCGATCAGTGTTCCTCCGTTCTGGGAACACAGATCGCTCTCCTCAGAGCTGACAGGCTGTGGATCTGTGTGTTTACACACACAGATCCACATGCCGGCCCGGTTAACGGGCAATCGCGGGTGCCCGGCGGACATCGCGGCCGCCGGGCACACGCACCGGGTCCCGAGGAACGCGGCGGGCGTGCGCGCGCGCTCCCGGCGGCGCGCGCGCGCCCCCTAGGCGGCCGGGAATCCCAGGACGTCATATGACGCCCACCCAGGATGGGAGATCCCATCTGTGGACGTCATATGACTATGGGCGGGTAGGGAAGTGGTTAATCTATCTATTGGTGATAGACAGGTGGCAGGAGAGAGGGGGCGGAGCCTGTGCACCCTTTATGGACGCACCCCTATTGTTTGTGTACCTTACATTATAGCCAATCACCTCAGACCTACACCTCCTAAGGATCCAGCGATTTCCTTCCTGAAGGACACTGCAAGCCCTCAAGATCCCCCGGCCTGCTTTTTTCTCCACCAAGCAAACCCAGCCATCTTGTGGGGATGTGCAGCATGGTGGGGTGGCTGTAAACACACAGAGTCCAATTGCAGAGAACAGAACTTGTATCAATATAGAATCCAGTAATTCACAACAAACCAGCAGGAAGGCACCCGACTGGGAACACTCACAGCAATATCAGCAGTGTGTAGAAGAGCAGGTCTAGATGTGTCTTGAGGGGTGGAATGCAGCCTGGCCAGTCTTAGCCCAAATAGGGAGATCTCCAGAAGGATGGCATGTCCCTATTTTTTTCCTATCCATCTGGAACCTCTCCATGCATCTAATCACTGTCCCTGTCCCTACACTACCCACACTCGAAATGCGTGCCAAGCCTGGTAGCCAGGGCCTTAAATAGGCTCTGCCTGACCCAAGATGGCTGCCAGAGTCACAAGGGGCAGCAACATCCAATTGGATAGCTGCACCAGTGACCCAGGAAACCATACAGGAACCACATTACTCCTGGCGTCCCCTCTAACCACAATGCTGCTGCGGTTGAGCGCCACCTACAGTGAAGAAAATAGACTGCACCTGCCTACAAGCTTCCCAGGACTGTCAGAAGCCTACAGCGTGAGTTGGTTAATCCATGTGTCACGTCTTCTGCTGTGCCTGTCATTTTCGCCCGTTGTCCTTGCTGCTGGTGCTTTGTTGTACACTGATTGCCCTTGTAACTCATTTCTACACCATATAATTGCTTATCTTTTGCTGTGTCCTGGATTGTTGCCCCTGGGAATCTAGACTATCCTTTGATGTACCCTATCAGTCTCTCCTTGTGAATTCGCCCTTTGTTCCTATTATCCTGTGAAGTCTCTCTGACTGTACCAAACAGTTACCCTGGCCTTTTCTGTGTACCAGAATACCCCAATAAATACCCCAAATGTCAGGTCCCATGTGATTCTCCTCAATAAGCTCTTTCTCTACTAGTTCATCACAAACTGGCTTGCAGCAGCCCAATCCAAGTGTGTGTGATGGCAGATGAAAGCCTACACACTATGGACACATACAGATTTCCACAATACAATAAATGGAGACTGCCTGCAAGAGAGGGCCAGGGAAGTGGGTCTTGGCTATATGGGACTTAGCAAGGAACAGCTGGTCAGGATTCTAGTAGAAGCTGGTCAGCAGAAATGGTCAGGTACTGACATTGTTCAGCCACAACCCAGGGAAGATGTGCTAGAGGTATAAGAGGTGGTCATCTGCAGCCCCTTTGGACAACAAGCTGGAGTCTAAAGTGAAAGGCCCAAAAGAGGCAGCAAGAATGAGACACTGCAAAAACAAATTGCACCTCTGCCCTCGTGCCCTTGAGGCCCCCAGGAAGCTGAAACCATGTCCAAAAAATATGAGAAATGTGGAAGGGTTCTTCCAGGACTTTGAGCACCAGTGTGAGCTATTGGAGGTTACACCAGCAGCCTGAACCTTCATTTGAGAGGTCTAGCAAAGAAAGGACAACCATATCGCTCTGAGTCTTAAGATACTGTTGGGAAGCTGAGCCTCCTCTGACGATCAGGCAGGTTTCCATTGTGAGCACTTTCCAGATAATTGGGAGAAAGATTTTCTCGGATTCCAGCACCAGATGGGCTGGTTCTGCTTGACTGCCGTACTTGGTGATCCAGTCTGCTTGTCCCACACTGCCAGAATGTTAAGTTGAAATGGTCTGAAGTGGAATTGGATATATGGTACTGCCTCAAAGGAGGCTACCATGAGTCCCAGAACCTTCATGCTAAATCAAAAGGTTGGAAAGCTCCCAGCAGTGGTGGCTGGTGCTCCATTTTTTTTGGAGGGGCGGCCTTTTTAAAGCCAATTGAAGCCTCAGGCTCTAATCACATGCTTTAAAAAACAAAAAAACATTCAAATCCATGCGTCCGGTGCTCTGCATGTAGATTAGGGGCCGGGCACGTGGCTTAGGGGGGCAGCGCCCCTTATGGATGGGCCACTACTGGCTCCTGGTCAGTAATGACTTCAGGGCATATCGATGCGGCGATACAAGCCGCCGAATCCCCGCCGTCTTACCGACTACTATCCGACGGCTGCCGCCATGCAGAAGGCCCAAGATGGCGCTGACGAAAGCAAGGGTGATCTCTTCAACAACAACCCAGAGTGCCTGCCTGCTATTTCTCCAGCGCTCCCTGTTCAGGGAAATACAGCCACATCAACTAACAGGGACAGCATGGACACACATCGCCCTCCAGAGGAATCCCCAGGAGGACTTCATCAAGACAGAGGTAAGAGGCTGGCTACCTCCCCTGCACATTCCCCAAATAAAGAGCCACATGCAAAGAAGCAGCTATGGTCCCATGTTGCTGCAGGGACAAAATACTCCCTCCCTGGCTGCTATACCTGTCACTGACAACACTGTATCTGAAGCTATGATGAAATCTATGCTTCTTACACTGCAGCACGATTTGCATAGAGAGCTCCAGATGTCATTATCCCAGATGCATGACAAAATAGACTGCCTAGAAGAGCATACAGATGCTCTAGAAGAAAATCTGCAAGATTACTCTAAGGCGCACAACGAAATGTTAGATGCTCATGAGCATCACTCGGAAGAAATTCACTGTATTAAAATGAAATTGGCGGATTTAGAAGACCGCTCTAGGCGGAACAACATCAAATTCAGAGGCATCCCTGAATCGGTCAAACCGAACGAAATAATTCCTTACTTGCAACAACTTATCTCCGCCTTACTTCCATGCCTTATTGCCCGCGACACCCTAATCGACCGGGCCCACAGAATTGCTAAACCGCCACACCTCTCCGATGATATCCCTAGAGATATTTTGCCGCGTATACATTTCTTCCATGTTAAGGAGCAAGTTCTCTCTGCCCCAGATCCTCAAAACCCCTGCCAGCCCCTTACACTAATATCAAGCTGTTCACTGACCTGTCCCCTTCAGATCTACTCATCAGCCAATAAATCAGGAGCATTTATGGCCAAACAATTTAAAAAGGAACTTTCCAATAAAAAAATAGCATTTTTCACTAGTCCCCAGGGCAAACACTTGACCAACCCGCTAGATATTGCCAACAAATTTGGCAATTTTTACACAAAGCTTTACAACCTTACGAAAACAGACCCCCATCTCGCACCTACCCAAGCTGATATAAAACATTTCTTATCCTCTATCTCCCTCCCCTCGATTTCTCCAGAACAACTTGACTGCTTAGCGGCTCCTTTTTCACAGACCGAAATCCAAAAAGTGATAAACAACTTACCTCTACATAAGGCGCCAGGACCTGACGGACTATCCAATGAATATTATAAATGATTTGCCCAACCCTTAGTCCCCCACCTATGTGACATGTATAATCAATTTGCTACCACAGGCATAATCCCTAAGGAATCCCTCGATGCCTTAGTGGTTACCATTCCCAAACCGGGTAAGCCCCCAGACAACCCAGCCAACTACAGGCCGATATCACTCCTTAACACAGACACCAAAATTTATGCCAAACTCTTGGCACAACGCCTCTCCACCATCATCCCCCAGATTATCCATCCTGACCAAGTGGGACTTGTGCCCGGCAGGCAGGCTTCAGATGGAACTAGACGTTTTATTGACCTTATCCAATGGACAGAGCACACTCGAACGCCTTCTTTCTTCCTATCTTTGGATGCAGAGAAGGCGTTCGATAGGCTTTGTATTGGCTGTACATGGAGGCAGTGCTCCAAAAATGTGGACTTTCGGGCACTTTTCTCTCTGCCATATTAGGCCTATACACTCATCCATATGCACGCATTTGGACGTCGGGTGTTGTCTCCAACCCATTCCAAATTACTAATGGCACGAGAAAAGGGGTGCCCATTGTCCCCTCTAATTTTTGCCATGATAATGGAGCCCTTAGCACAATTTATTAGATCTGACCCCTCGATCACGGGTATAAAAATTGGACAAACCGATCATAAAATCGGCTTATACGCGGATGACGTGATTATTGCCCTAACCAATCTGCTCTTGTCTCTACCAGCAGCCCAACGAGTCCTTGACATGTTCAGCGCTGTATCTATGTACAAACTGAACCCTAATAAATCTCTAATGCTTAACCTTGGCCTAGACTCTCAAACTTTAAACACCATTAACGCTAGCTCCCCCTTTGCTTTGGCCCCTAATTCCTTTCTCCCATACTTGGGTATTCAACTAATGTTCCCAAGTCGGATGCTTCTGAGAACCAATTTGGAAGACCTCTTGGGCAAGCTTACACGACTAGCAAAAGGACTAAGTAAGGTCCCAGCCTCCTGGGCTGGTAGGATAGCTCAGGCAAAAATGTATTTACTCCCCCATGTCCTATATTTTTTTCGTACATTACCCCTACCTCTAGCGCAAAATCAGATAAAAAAAATCCAGGGGATCATCAACGGCTTTATTTGGCAACAAAAAAGACCTAGAATAAAAAAAGTCATACTTACAACTCCAGTTCAACATGGAGGCCTGGGTGCCCCGGATGTCCAAGCATATCATCGAGCAACTATTCTGGACCAACTGAGAACATGGTGGTCAGATAAACATCACACAACCTGGAAACAAATTGAAGCCAACGACCCACAGACCCTAAACTTTTCCTAGCAGCACTGTGGCTCAACCCTCACCCCAAACGATACCCTCTTGATACCATCACGTCCTCCACCTCATCTCCCCAGACTTACCTCTCTCAGAATGGACAAAAGCCGGCATCCGCTACCTAGGTATGCTTTTTTCACCATCAGGTTTGCTTTCCTTTGAGCAGTTAACGCAGACGTTTAGATTAACCAAACACGCGTTTTTTCTTTACCTAAGGATTAGATCTAGCCTATCAAAAACGTGCTGGTCAACTTCGGATTGTGTTTCACTCCCTCTGCTCAAGTTTTACAATATAGCTACACCCAAGGCCAAAGGAATCTCTTTTATGTACAAACTGCTCACCAAACCAACTACTAACCATCTCTCTTCTTCCTCACAGTATTGGTCCTCACTGTTGGACCAACCATCTACAGAACTACACTGGCCGAAGGCCCTCCCATTGCCCTTACGCCTGTCTCACTGCATTAATCACTGGGAAGCACTACAAAAGCTTTTTCACAAATGGTATTTTACCCCAGAAAGGCTAGCGAAAATGTACCCGAACACCTCCCCAAATTGCTGGAGGGGATGTGCTGAAACTGGATCTCTTTCACACATATGGTGGAAGTGCCACCTTGTCAAAAATTTTTGGAGAAAGGTGCAAAATCTAATTGAGTCTCTGTGTGGTATATCCCAATCTCTGTCCCCGCTTGACCTACTCCTTGGACTCTCGATCCCCACATTGCCTAACCATCTGCAAACACTGGTCACACACATCCTCATTGCTGAAAGATTGACAATCGCAAAGAAGTGGAAATCAACCGACCCACCTGCACTGAGAGATGCCATCCACCTACTTAACCTACACTTCCAGATGGAATTCCCTTTTGCCAAGGCCAACATGTCCACTAAGCACTTTAATAGAAACTGGCAACCTTGGATTTTGGACTCTAGAAGTACACCACTGTCGTAGCAGTTCTACCTTTAGCTTGGCTGGATCCTACACTAGCTTCCTTTCTTTACTGCAGTCTTATGGACATCTTGTTATGAAACTCAGTACAGTTCACATTGTTATGCCATTACTGTTATTGCACACAAGTGTCCACCCCCACAGTACTTAGCTCAGTGTTACAGGATTACTGTATGCTACCATAGATATCTGTAGTATAATCATTTACTTAACCCTAATCACTTGCTCTTGAGGTAGCTCGATAAAGGCTACACTTAAGTAAGCTTTTACCTTCATTGCCATTTATATAAACATTAAGACGCCAGGGTATGCCCAATTGGCGATGTTTCTGTATTCTTTTTCTCTTCGTAAAACACAATAAAAATCTTAAAGTTCCACTATTCATTTTTTTCGCTCCACCTCATGGGTTGCACAAAAAAAAAACTGTCAGCTCCAGTTGCAGTGGGGCGCCAGAACACTCCGACCAGAACTCTCTGCCATTGGCTGAGAGTGCTGATCGGGAGTTGGCCGGCTGCTGGTTTTCCAGCATGTACGTCCAACAGAAGACGTCCAAATGTTTTTTTGTTTTTTTTTAACCAGCAAATGTCTCCCGACATTCTGCCCGTGTGTACGGGGCTTAGGGCTCTTTGGAAACAGAATGGAGCAAGTGCCTTCATTTGCCTTAGGGGCAGCAAACAAGTTCAGGTAGAACCCTTGGATGTTGTTCATCCCTTGTGATAGCAATAAAGTTGTTAAAAAAATAAAGGTACAGAGCAAAAAAAAATAAAACTTAACCTCTTGGCAAATATGTGGCCTCTTGGTGCCTGGTCCTCATTGCTGAGGGGTCACATATTTGCATAAATTGCTGCCAATACACCTGTGCCAAGAGCAGGCTGCATGCTCCCAGCACAATTACCATCGCCTAACCGAAAGCTCCGGATCGCTCCTTGGGAATCGGGAGTTTTCAGATCCCGTGACTGCCGTGACAGCCACTTCCGGACTGCCGCACGCCGATATACGTCGGCACTTTAAAGAGAGATATCTCTGTTATGGAAGCAGCTGCTGTCTTAACCCAGGTATCCATCTCTTCTGGTTTCCGATAATGGTGGTCTCTGTGGCCTCTCCTGTGCCCTCCGCCACTTACCGGAGCCGTCGGCAGCGGCAGAGGGGATCGGGTCCTTCTGGTGGCTGGGTATGGAGACGAGTGAGGGGAAGATGGCCCCCACCCATCTTTATACCATAGCAGGGCGGAAGCGACATCAAAACATCACTTCCACCCATAGCTCTTAAAGGGTCATTTTTTTTTTATTGCATTTTAGTGTAAATATGAGATTTGAGGTCTTTTTGACCCCACATCTCATATTTAAGAGGTCCTAATGCTTTTTTTCTATTACAAGGGATGTTTTTTTTAAAGAACAGTGTAAAAAATAATGCATACGTGAGCAGTATGAAAATGGTGTTCAAACCACACATGTGAGGTATCGCCGCGATAGGTAGAGCGAGAGCAATAATTATAGCCCTAGACCTCCTCTATAACCTTAAAAACATGCAACCTGTAGAATTTTTTCAACGTTGCCTATGGAGATTTTTAAGGGTAAAAGTTTGTCGTCATTCCAAGAGCAGGCGCAATTTTGAAGCGTGACATGTTGGGTATCAATTTACTCGGCGTAACATTATATTTCACAAAATAAAAAAAATTGGGCTAACTTTACTGTTGTCTTATTTTTTAATTAAAAAAAGTGTATTTTTTCCAAAAATAAGTGTGCTTGTAAGACCGCTGCGCAAACACGATGTGACAGAAAGTATTGCATTAAAACATTTTCAAAATTATCAAGTGAAAAAAAGGGAAAACGAAGGCAGAGTCTCAATAGAATTCCAGTCCATAAATGAAGGGTTAAACAACACCCATCCGTGCAAGGTGCAGATGACAAACTGCAGAGGAGGAAGCCATGAAAAGATCCTTCATCCAAACAATGTGCTCCACACCTGAGTGAGTAAGTAGCCTCCTTACCAGCTTTACATGACCACTGTTATAGTAGTCTCACCAAACACAGGGAATTCGGTCTCCCCAAAACCCTTATGCCACTTACACACGATCGGAATTTCCGTCAGAAAAAACTTGGATGGTTTTTCCGACGGAATTCCACTCAAGCTTGGCTTGCATACACACGGTCACACAAAAGTTCTCTGAACTTTCGACCGCCAAGAACGCGGTGACGTACAACACTACGATGAGCCAAGAAAATGAAGTTCAATGCCTCCGAGCATGCCTCCAATTTCTATCTGAGCATTTGTGTTTTTTTGCGCGTCCCAATTGCATACAGACAAAGGCATTTTCGGATAGGAACTTTTCCCGACCGAAAAATAGGGAACCTGCTCTCAATCTTTTATTGGCGGGAATTCCGCCAGCAAAAGACCGATGGAGCATACACACGGTCGGAATTTCCAACAAAAAGCTCTCATCGGAGTTTTGCTGGCGGCATTTCCGACCGTGTGTACGGGGCATTAGTGTTGTCTGAAACTGCAGCTAAGCTGGTATCATTCAGAAAATATAAAAAAGAAAAGCTCCCATAGTGCAGTACTTTATATGAATAAATTTAATAAAATGAATGGGTTACACGCTAGAAGGTTGGCCGCAGTCTAGCCTGGATTTGTAGGAGGAGTCTGAGGGTTATATACTCCTCCTCCTCTTCTATCAGATCCTTGTTGGCTCGTTTATGGGTCACGCCGACACACGTCACTTCCAGTTCCTTACTGAGCGGCGGTCGGCTGCCACTATGGTGGCGGTTCTTCTCCCAGTGCTCACGCCTGCCCTCTTCTCCCAGTGTTCACACCTGCCCTCTTCTCCCGGTGCTCACGCCCGCCCTCTTCCTCCGGTGCTCACGCGGGGGGGGTGCTCGGCTGCCCGCCAGCTCCTCTCTCCTTGTGCTGTTTTGGCTTCACGAGGGGACCACTGACCCTCCTCTCCGGGGGGTGCTCACGCCATGGGGGGTGTTTGGCCGCCCGCCATTTCCTCTTCCTATGCTGATTCGGCTTCACAAGGGGGCCGCCCGCCCTCTTCTCCCAGTGCTCACGGGTTGTTCAGCCGCCCGCCAGCTCCTCTCTCCCTGTGCTGTTTTGGCTTCATGATAGGGCCGATCGCCCTCTTCTCCCGGTGCTAACGCCCGAAAGGGGGGTTTCAGCCGCAGCCAGCTCCTCTCTTCCTGTGCTGTTTTGGCTTCACGAGGGGGCAGACCGCCCGCTTCTCCCGGTGCTCACGCCATGGGGGGTGATCAGCCGCCCGCCAGCTCCTCTTTCCCTACAATTGGCATCGCTGCAGTATAGACACACAGTAGGGACAATATGTTTTACATTGCATCTACCTACATCTTGTTTAGTCCTCCAAGGTAAGCACAATTTCTATATCAGCCAGTACGAAAGAGAAAAGACATGTTCAGTCTGTTCTACTTCTTTGTTGTGTCTTGCAGATCATTTTAAATTAAAGTCTAAATCTAGAAGCAGCAGAGAATTACAAACACTGAATGAAATGAAATATGTCTTTCACAGCACAGGCTGGTAGGTGTTACGATCAAATTGACTAGAATGTTTTCTCTGCCCAAACCCTTCTTCAAAGAACATTCCTGAATAGGGGTGTTGTTGATCTGTTAACCAGCACCAGAAACATTGGTCACATGTATGGCCAACATGAGGCCAGAGTTACTTTAAGGGCTCATTCACACTTCCAGTTGGGGGTGGGAAAACCCATGAGGTTGAGTCATTTTTTCCGCCACTTAACCGATCCGCTTTTAGTGGGGAAGGCAGAGGCCGGGGTGTAGACATGCCACAGCAGGAATTTTACCCCCCTTCGCACCCAGAGCACCACCACCCGCTAAACACGGCCCATTGAAGTAAATGGGACCGCACTACAGTTGTGGTGCAGCAGAACAGCAATTAGGGGGGTCAACAGGCAGTGGAGGCCACCTCACTGTTTGTCAATTTAGTCACAACAGCTCGGTCATGTTTAGTCACAACAGCTCGGTCAAGCAGCGTGCTCTCTCATAGCGGTTCTGTCATTAGCATGTTTCTATCATAGCAGTTCTTTCATTAGCGTGTTCTGTCATAAAACAGCTCGGTCAAGCAGCGTGTTCTGTCATAGCGGTTCTGTCATTAGCGTGTTTCTGTCATAGCAGTTCTTTCATTAGCATGTTCAGTCATAAACAGCTCTTTCAAGCAGCGTGTTCTGTCATAGCGGTTCTGTCATTAGCATGTTTCTGTCATAGCAGTTCTGTCAGCAGTGTGTTCTGACATAACGGGTCTGTCATTACGTGTGTCTGTCATAGCGGGTCTGTCATTAGCGTGTGTCTGTCATAGCAGGTCTGTCATTAGCGTGTGTCTGTCATAGTGGATCTGTCATTAGTGTGTGTCTGTCATAGTTGGTCTGTCATTAGCGTGTGTCTGTCATAGCGGTTCTGTCACTAACGTGTTCTGTCATAGCTATTCATTCATAGCATTTCCTCTAGTAGCTTTTCATTTGTAGCTTTTCATTCGTAGCTTTTCATTTGTAGCTTTTCATTCGTAGCTTTTCATTCGTAGCATTTCCTCTTGTAGCTTTTCATTTGTAGCTTTTCATTCCTAGCATTTCCTCTCGTAGCTTTTCATTCGTAGCATTTCATTCGTAGCTTTTCATTCGTAGCTTTTCTGTTGAAGCTTTTCTGTCGTAGCTTTTATGTCGTAGCATTTCATTTGTAGCATTTTCCTGTCATAGCATTTCTGTTAGCTAGGACTCACATATAGGATCTGTCGCGTCTACGGATCCATGCGGGCTAAGGTTTAGTTTTTAATTGATTGTCGTCCCACAATCTTCTCGCCTGTATACCATACATTACACATTTCACCGTTACACCTTTACTACTACCCACCATGGTCTGTGGGTACCTCAGCCCTGAGTGTTCATTTTTAATTACCTGTCTTGGCGCTGCAGGTTGCTCGGGCTTGCTCACTGCATACACTAGGGTGGTATCATTAAGTTCTCATTCACGAGCTGTTGGTCTTGTTATTTCTGCACCTACATCCTCATACTTGTCAGATATGTAGGGGTGTTGTGGTTTCATGGGTTGGTTGTCTGTTCTCTTTTCTCTAGTTTGTGTTCCCTTAGATCAGGGCATGGAGCATTGTTTTGGAAGCGACAAATTTGCATTCATCTCTTCAAAACGCCACATGGGGGTTTCAGTGCATGGTGGCACCCCATCCCAAAGGGGTGGGACCATACCAAACTCATAGCTGAGTTTTTTCTCTGGTGTACCCCTTTCCTGGCCTCAGCTGGGGGGCAGTATTTTTTAGGTTGTTATTCCCAACTCTGTCCCAACCTCTTCCATCCACCAGCGCAGAACATGTTTCTATGCATGTTTCCTTAAACCAGATTCATGCGTATTCTGAGGGCTTCTACCAAGGGTGGGAAGGTTTCATAGGTTCATGTCTCTGGCTTTCGCTGCATATTACCTCTGCAATTTGGCCATCTGCCAACACTATCAAGTTTCTGTTAGGTGACCAACATTTTAGGCCCCTACAAACTCCTGTCAGTCTGTCCTTTTTTGCAGCTCACCCTCTCTAAGCCATGATAAAGGGTAGACAGGGATAATCTCTTCGGCATGGCTACTAGTTACCGGCCAGGTTTTCGTGATGTTTCAGACTTCCTGTCTCCTACCCTTGTCACACTTACCAGTTAGTGCTCTAGGCAGTTCCCCTTTACTATGCTTACAACTTCCCCATAATTAGAATAGAGGGACAAGCCAGGGGTTCGTGGTCTCATTACTGTACCACAGTAACGGTGTTAGATTAAAGGATATGTTCTTCTCTACAATATTCCTCTGGTCAGCTCTTTCTCCCTTTCCCCATGCATTCTCTCACTACAAACAGTTCGCTCTCATGTCCAGGTTTACCTTCCGAATTAGGCTTGAATCCTATATCCTTTTCTGGATATTCATCAGGATCGGAGGCAGCTTTTGTAGGTCCAGAACAAGGGGTCCTTTCTTTTATCATCAGGTACATGGGGAGCTGGAGATCCTCCTGTTTTAGCAGTTACATATGTAATCCCCTTTTTTGTAGTCATCTAGGCATTCGCTATTTTCTGGACTGATGGTTGTTGCTGGCCCTTCATTGAAGCTTTCACAACTTTACTTTAACCTCACCCCTGTTTTGCTAAATTTGTCCCCCTGTTGCCATTTGTTCTGATAAACATCAGGAGAGAAGGGACAAACGAAAAGATTCAGTTTAATACTTGTTTTTGCTTATGGACAATTTAGAGCTAATGCTGAATCTGAAAGACTGTGCCTATCAACAAGACTTGTGAAACATTTTTGCCGGAGTCTCTCCTAATGAATGGAAACGTGCTATTAATACACGTGCAATGGGTTGGAGATTGGGGAAGGAATATAACATATCCAATCCATCGGAACAAGAAATGTAAAATATATATTTTTTTTTTGTTGGAGGGAGGAATTGAAAGAAGAAATGGTTTTTAATGTATGACGTCTATTGACGTAACGGAAGTAATATGGTGCAGGTACCCAGCAGACTGGCACTTATACATAATAAGGTGTTGGTTGGCCAGACTAGAGGGTGCCAGATGACACATCAATGGGGTGAAAACTTCCTTGTGGGGGCGGTATCTCAGTCTTATCAGTCCTACAGAGAAGCTCTTGGTTACTGGACATGTGGGACACCAGAATTGGACATGGGGGAGATACGCCTGGTTGATGTCTCACCTGAAAGGTTATAACCCTGCACAGGTAATGCCAGTGAATACACACAGGAGCATGCTCCATTAGATAAAGGGAACAAAAGCTGGCTACCAGGGTACAATATGCCTTCACCACATGGCACTGCAACATCTCACAGTGGTTGATAAAAACCTATTACCCTATATGTGCTCAGTATACACTGAATCAAATGCAGTCATTGTACCAGTGGCTTACTCCCAGAGATGTGCGGACACATAGTTACATAGTAGGTTAGGTGAAACAAAAACACAAGTCCATCAAGTCCAACCTATGTGTGTGATTATGTGTCAGTATTACATTGTATATCCCTGTATGTTGCGGTCATTCAGGTGATTATCTAATAGTTTCTTGAAGCTATCAATGCTCCCCGCTGAGACCACCGCCTGTGGAAGGGAATTCCACATCCTTGCCGCTCTTACAGTAAAGAACCCTCTACGTAGTTTAAGGTTAAACCTCTTTTCTTCTAATTGTAATGAGTGGCCACGAGTCTTATTAAACTCTCTTCTGCGAAAAAGTTTTATCCCTATTGTGGGGTCACCAGTACAGTATTTGTAAATTGAAATCATATCCCCTCTCAAGCGTCTCTTCTCCAGAGAGAATATGTTCAGTGCTCGCAACCTTTCCTCATAACTAAGATCCTCCAGACCCTTTATTAGCTTTGTTGCCCTTCTTTGTACTCGCTCCATTTCCAGTACGTCCCTCCTGAGGACTGGAACTGGACAGCATACTCCAGGTGCGGCCGGACCAGAGTCTTGTAGAGCGGGAGAATTATCGTTTTATCTCTGCAGTTGATGCATGCCAATATTCTGTTTGCTTTATTAGCAGCAGCTTGGCATTGCATGCCATTGCTGAGCCTATCATCTACTAGGACCCCCAGGTCCTTTTCCATCCTAGATTCCCCCAGAGGTTCTCCCCCCAGTGTATAGATTGCATTCATATTTTTGCCACCCAAATGCATTATTTTACATTTTTCTACATTGAACCTCATTTGCCATGTAGTCGCCCACCCCATTAATTTGTTCAGGTCTTTTTGCAAGATTTCCACATCCTGCGGAGAAGTTATTGCCCTGCTTAGCTTAGTATCGTCTGCAAATACAGAGATTGAACTGTTTATCCCATCCTCCAGATCATTTATAAACAAATTAAATAGGATTGGTCCCAGCACAGAACCCTGGGGGACCCCACTACCCACCCCTGACCATTCTGAGTACTCCCCATTTATCACCACCCTCTGAACTCGCCCTTGTAGCCAGTTTTCAATCCATGTACTCACCCTATGGTCCATGCCAACGGACCCTATTTTGTACAGTAAACATTTATGGGGAACTGTGTCAAATGCTTTTGCATAATCCAGATACACCACGTCTACGGGCCTTCCTTTATCTAGATGGCAACTCACCTCCTCATAGAAGGTTAATAGATTGGTTTGGCAAGAACGATTCTTCATGAATCCATGCTGATTACTGCTAATGATATCATTCTTATTACTAAAATCTTGTATATAGTCCCTTACCATCCCCTCCAAGAGTTTACATACTATTGATGTTAGGCTAACTGGTCTGTAATTCCCAGGGATGTTTTTTGGGCCCTTTTTAAATATTGGTGCTACATTGGCTTTTCTCCAATCAGCTGGTACCATTCCAGTCAATAGACTGTCTGTAAAAATTAGGAACAACGGTCTGGCAATCACCTGACTGAGTTCCCTAAGTACCCTCGGATGCAAGCCATCTGGTCCCAGTGATTTATTAATGTTAAGTTTCTCAAGTCTAATTTTAATTCTCTCCTCTGTTAACCATGGAGGTGCTTCCTGTGTTGTGTCATGAGGATAAATACTGCAGTTTTGGTTACTGAAGCCCCCCGATTCACTCGTGAAGACTGAGGAGAAGAATAAATTCAATACCTTTGCCATCTCCCCATCCTTTGTAACCAGATGTCCTTCCTCATTCTTTATGGGGCCAGTATGGTCTGTCCTCCCTTTTTTACTGTTTACATACTTAAAGAATTTCTTGGGATTTTTTTTGCTCTCCTCCGCTATGTGTCTTTCATGTTCTATCTTAGCCATCCTAATTGCACCCTTACATTTCTTATTGCATTCTTTATAAATTCTGAATGCTGAGGATGATCCCTCAACCTTGTATTTTTTGAAGGCCTTCTCCTTTGCTTTTATATGCATTTTTACATTGGAGTTAAGCCATCCAGGATGTTTGTTCGCTCTTTTAAATTTATTACCCAATGGGATACATTGGCTAATGCCCTTATTTAATATGCTCTTAAAGCAAACCCATCTCTCCTCCGTATTCTTTGTTCCTAATATTTTATCCCAATTTATGCCTTTTAGCAAGGTTTGTAGTTTAGGGAAGTTGGCTCTTTTGAAATTCAGTGTCTTTGTGTTCCCTTCATGTTTCCTATTTGTGTGATTTATACTGAAACTAATTGACCTGTGATCGCTGTTACCTAAATTGCCCCGTATTTCCACATCTGTTATCAGGTCTGTATTGTTGGTAATCAGTAGATCTAGTAATGTTTTATTTCTAGTTGGTGCATCTACCATCTGACCCATAAAATTGTCCTGCAAGACACTAAGGAACTGGCGAGCCTTAAATGAATGCGCGGTTCCCTCCGCCCAGTCTATGTCTGGATAATTAAAATCCCCCATTATGATAACACTTCCCATCCTTGCTGCTAATCCAATTTGTGATAGGAGATCCGTCTCCACTTCCTCCTTCAGGTTAGGGGGCCTATAGCATACTCCCAGTATTATTTTCCCCTTAGCTTCATCCCTTTGGAGCTCTACCCATAAAGATTCCACCTCCTCCCTAGCCCCATCAGTAATGTCATGTCTCTCATTCACTTGTACATTATTCTTGATATATAGGCATACCCCTCTCCCTTTTTTACCCTCTCTATCCTTGCGGTATAGGGTATACCCTTGAATGTTTTTCAGCCAATCATGAGAGCTGTTGAACCAGGTCTCTGAAATTCCCACAAAATCCAAATCCTCCTTGTACAACAGTATCTCTAGTTCACCCATCTTGTCCGCCATGCTCCTGGCATTAGTGAACATGCCACATAGTTTAGACCGGTCGCATATTGTCCTCGTATTGGGTGTTTCAAGATTGCAACTAGGACTTGCTACTATACTCACCTTGTGTTTTTGTGCTTTGGTTAACCTACCACTAATGCCCCCAATACTACCCTCTGGAATATCTTCCGCGCTGGCTATCACTGTCTCTGGACCCTCCCCCCCATCGCCTAGTTTAAAAACCCCTCTAACTTTTTGGCCATCTTCATTCCCAGCAGATCTGCACCCTCCTCATTTAGGTGCAGTCCGTCCCTTCTATAGTACCGGTTACCGACTGAGAAGTCGGCCCAGTCCTCCAGGAACCCAAACCCCTCCTTACTACACCAGCTCTTCAGCCACTTGTTTACTTCCCTAATCTCCCTCTGGCTTACTGGTGTGGCTCGATGTACCGGTAGTATTCCTGAGAACACTACCTTGGAGGTCCTTTTCCTCAATTTAGCTCCTAAGTCCCTAAAATCGTTCTTTAGGACACTCCATCTGCCTCTGACTTTGTCATTGGTGCCAACGTGCACCATGACAGCCGGGTCTTCCCCAGCCCCTCCCAGTAATCTGTCCACAAGATCCATGATGTGCCGAACCCGAGCGCCCGGTAGACAACATACTGTTCGGCGCTTCAGGTCTTGGTTACAGATTTCCCTCTCTGTCCTTCTAAGAATTGAGTCCCCTACCACCAGAATCTGTCTTTCCTTTCCCTTTGCTGCCCCCCCACTCTCACTGGAGGAGTTCTTCCCCTGGCAGCTAGGAGAGTCCCTCATCTCCAGCAGTGCTGGTCCCTGACTGGTTTCACCAATGACACTCAATAGAGCGTACTTATTGGGATGTTCCAGTCCTGGAACGGCCTCTCTGGCACTTCCCCCTCTACCCCTCCTGACTGTCACTGTTACGTACCTAAAGGGTGAGCCTGAATTGCAGAGGATGGCCTCTCCTACGCCTCCGACTCGAGAGCCCCTGATAGTGGTGACAGGGGTGCAGGAGTGCGGAGTGGTATGAGTGCCTGGCAGGATCAACAGTAGAAGGATCAGATGGCCGGCACAGCTGACGGGATGGATCAGTAGACAGGAACTGCAGACTGGACGACTCAGCAGACAGGACAGCAGACTGGATGGATCAGGCAGACAGGTGAGCAGCCTGGATGGCTCAGCAGACAGGCCCAGCAGACTGGATGATCAGCAGACAGGTGAACAGCCTGGATGGCTCAGCAGACAGGCCCAGCAGACTGGATGATCAGCAGACAGGTGAACAGCCTGGATGGCTCAGCAGACAGGCCCAGCAGACTGGATGGCTCAGCAGACAGGCTCAGCAGATTGGATGGGAGTCCAGGATCGTCAGACAGGCCGGGTCGGTAAGCAGGCTGGCAGCAGAGGTACAAAAGGAACAGGCAGAGGGATCGTCAAACAAGCCAGGGATCAGGTACAGGCAGATAACAGGAATAGTCTCAAAGCAAGCCGGGTCAAAACAGAAGCAGATATCAGGTTTTCAGGGAACACATACACAGAGCTGCAGAGCAAACAGCAATGATGCAAGTGCCAGACAGGTTTAAATAACCCGCCAGACACTAACGAGTGCATGTGCGCGTGCGCATAGACGCCCGCAATCGTGCACCGATGGGTCTACTCTGCCTGTTACTGGCAGGATCTTCATGACATTGCCCCCCCCAAGGGGCAGCCTCCGGATGCCCATCCGAGCCAATTTTTCAGGATGGGACCTTTTGAAGGATTGAACCAGACTCTCAGCGTGGATGTTTTCTTCAGGTTCCCATGAATTCTCCTCGGGCCCATAGCCCTTCCATTTGATCAGGAATTGAGTTTGAGTTTCTCCTCCTGCAATCCACTATTGCTTCTACCTCAAACTCCTCTTCCCCATCTACTAATACAGGATCAGGAGGGTCAGAGCTTTGGCCAGGAAAGGGAATAGCAACAGAGGGTTTTAATAGTGTTACGTGGAAAACAGGATGAATTTTAAGTGACTCAGGAAGTTCCAACTCGTAAGCCACTTCATTGATTTTCCTCTTCACAGGAAATGGGCCTATGAATTTAGGACCCAGCTTTTTCAAAGGGCATGCCATCTTCAGGTTCAGTGTAGACAACCAAACTAGATTACCGGGTGCCAGTAACAGTTCTCCACATTTCTTTTTATCAAAAACTTCTTTATTGTGTTCCTGTGTCTTGGCCATAGTTTCTTGCAAGAGCTGATTGTTGAGAAAAAAAAAATTAATTGTTTCATGAACTGCTGGTACAGGACATTCTGGGATGGAGCTGGGCAGGAATGATGGATGGAAGCCATAATTGGCAAAAAATGGGGTTTGTTTTGTAGCAGAGTGTGTAGAATTTTGTAGGCGAATTCAGCCAGCGGAAGCAAAGAGATCCAGTCATCTTGAGTAAATGAAGAAAAGCAGCGGAGGTATTGTTCGAGGGTTTGGTTGGTCCTCTCTGTTTGCCCATTTGTCTGGGGGTGATAAGCGGAAGAGAAAGATAGCTCAATCTTCAAAGCTTTGCATAAGGACCTCCAGAATCGGGAAGTAAATTGTACCCCCCGATCTGAGACAATGTTGGCCGGTACTCCATGGAGTCTGATAATTTCTCTGATGAATACCTGTGCAGTCTCAGAAGCAGAGGGAGTGCCTTTCATAGGGATAAAGTGTGCCATTTTTGACAACCGGTCTACCACCACAAAGATGGTGGTATGGTCCTCTGCTGGGGGTAACTCTACAATGAAGTCTATGGATAATATCTTCCAGGGTCTATCCGGAACAGACAGTGGTCTCAATAATCCTCAGGCCTTGGCTCTACTGCTCTTGTTCCTAATGCAAGTGACACAGGATTCCACAAACTTCTTGCAGTCTCTGCCTACCTGAGGCCACCAGAAGGTACGTTGTACCAAATTGGTGGTTTTAGTTATGCCAAAATGTCCAGCTAGTGCGTGATCGTGACAGAGTTCTAATATAGAGACTCGTACGCTTTCAGGTGCAAAAATCTTGTCCCAGTACCAGAACAACCCGTCTTTTGCTCGTAGTTCCGATTTAGCGGGGGGCGTCCACCCCAGAGTAGCCTGTTTGATCCGGGAGAGCAAATCTTCCTGCAGCAGAAGAAAATTCCCTGGAGAAAGGATGGTATCGGGGGAAGTAATTTCTTTGGATTTGTGAAACATTCTGGACAGGGCGTCAGGTTTTGTATTCTTAGAGCCTGGCCGGTACGTAACATGAAAAGAGAACCTGGAGAAAAACAACGCCCATCTGGCTTGCCGTGGCTTCAACCTCTTTGCCGACCTCAAGTACTCTAAGTTCTTATGATCAGTGAAGATCAAGATTGGGTGAGTTGCTCATTCAAGTAAGTACTGCCATTCTTCAAGTGCCGATTTGATTGCCAGCAGTTCCCGATCCCCCACTTCGTAATTCCTTTCGGCAGCCGAAAGTTTGCGGGAGAAGAAGGCTACTGGGTGGAGCAGTGCCTTGGTTCCTTGGCGTTGGGAGAGTACTGCTCCAACAGCAATCTCAGAAGCATCTACCTCAAGTACAAATGGCAGGGCGGAATCAGGGTGTTTTAGAACAGAGGCAGATGTAAACAATTCTTTGAGAGATTCAAAGGCAACTTGAGCTTCTGGGGTCCAATGGAAGCGAACCCCCAGTTTGGTTAATTGGGTAATAGGGGCAATGATGGCAGAAAACCCCTTAATGAATTTCCGGTAGAAATTAGCGAATCCAACGAAACGTTGGATTCCTTTTTTGTCAACAGGAACTGACCAGTCAAGTATTGCAGCGATCTTCTGCGGATCCATCTTGATACCTTCTATGGAGATGATTAATCCCAGGAATGGTATACTCTCTTGTTCGAATTCACATTTTTCTGACTTCGCGTACAGGCCATGCTGTCGAAGTCGTGTCAAAACACACCTGACGTGTCTGCGATGAGCATCCAGGGAGGAAGAAAAGATTAGAATATCGTCTAAGTAGACGATGACAAACAGATCTAAATAATCCCGGAAAACATCGTTAATAAAATACTGGAACGTGGCAGGAGCGTTACATAACCCAAAGGGCATTACTAGGTACTCAAAGTGCCCAAAACGGGTGCGGAACGCAGTTTTCCACTCATCTCCTTCCCTGATGCGGACCAAGTTATAGGCTCCTCGAAGATCAAGTTTAGTAAAGATAGTAGCTGTTCCCAGTCTCTGGAATAACTCAGGGACCAAGGGAAGGGGGTACCTGTTCTTGACGGTAATTTTATTTAGCTCACGGTAGTCTATGCAAGGCCGAAGTGTGTGATCCTTCTTCTCTACAAGAAAGATACCCGCACCTGCCGGGGAAGTGGATGGACGAATGAAACCCTTCTTTAAGTTTTCATCGATATAGTCCTTAAGGGCCGCCTGTTCTAACTCGGTTAACGGGAAGATTCTTCCTAAGGGAATTTCGGCCCCTGGAAGGAGCTCGATAGGGCAATCATACGCCCGATGGGGAGGTAGAGTTTCTGCTCCTTTCTTGCTGAACACGTCAATGAAGTCATGGTAGGCTTTCGGGACAGTTTGGCATAGCTCAGCTTCAGTGTCCAGACATAGGAAAGGAAAGGGCCCATGGGGGTCCTTTGAGGCACAGAATTGCTGGCAATAAGGAGAGGAAAAGGTGACCTCCCCTGTGGCCCAGTTGACACCAGGATTGTGGGCTTGAAGCCAAGGCATTCCAAGAATTACAGGAAACAGAGGTGAGGAGATAATGTCCATACGAAGCAGTTCGTGGTGGGCACCGGCAATGGTGACTGGCAAAGGGGAAGTCTCTTGGATAACCAGCCCAGATTTAATAGTGGACCCATCAGCCAGGTGAATGGACAGTCTTTGGGTCCTAGGAAGCAGAGGAATCTGATGTCTTGTTGCAAAAGATGAGTCCATAAAGCAGCTGCAGGCTCCTGAATCAATAATGGCGGGCACTGACAGAGGCTTTCCTGGAAGCTGCAAAGAGATAGAGAGGGCAAGATGAGAAGAGGTCTGGATTCCAGTAAGCACATGTTCAGGAGATTTTCGGAAACACTTACGAAGTTTAGTAGGGCAATTCTTGACATAGTGACCGGGTTCCCCGCAGTAGAGACATAGATTATTTGCCCGGCGACGTTGGCGCTCTTCCATAGTAAGAGAAGGGCGAAGCACCCCCAACTGCATGGGTTCCGAAGTGTCCGTTGTAGAAGTGGACTAAGAGGTAGGGGCCGGATGCAGGTGACTGGGCACTCTAGGTAACATCCAGGTTGGTCGGGAAAATTTTTCCGACCTACGTTCCCTCAGCCGCCGGTCAATCTGTATGGCAAGATTGATTAATGCGTCTAGGGTCTGGGGTACACCAACTCGGGCTAGCTCGTCCTTCAAGGGGTCAGACAGTCCCATGCGAAACTGGTAACGGAGCGCAGCGTCATTCCAGTCAGTGTCTGCGCTCCACCGCCGAAATTCAGCCACATAATCCTCTGCCGCCTGGCGCCCTTGCTGAAGGGCGTGCAGTGCGGCTTCGGCAGTTGCAGAAAGCTGAGGGTCTTCATACAGTTAAGCCATGGTATTAAAGAAGGTGGTAAGGTGCCTCCTCGAAACTCTATAACTGAAAGCTGGTTAAGATGCTGCTCTGAGTGTGTGCTGGTGAATGGTGAGTGTATGGACACCCCTTACCTGTATTATACCCCTTCATAAAGATATCAGAAAGAAGAAGATACAGAATGGTGGCATGGAAGCTGTCACGGAAGAATGATGTTGGTGTGTCACCCAGTAGCAAAGCGGCACGTGTTGGGAAACACAGCATGTTAGGACTGTTATGGACTGTTCCACAGGAGCTGGTTCTGAGGCCTATGTTGAGAGGCGCAACACGCGTTAAGACATTTATGGACTGTTCCATAGGGGCTGTTTCTGAAGCATATGTTGAGAAGCGCAACACAGTAAGACAGTTAAGGACTGTTCCATAGGTACAGGGTTCGGAAACACATGTTGGGGAGTGACATGCGTTAAAACAGTTATGGACTGTTCAATAGGAGCCGTGTCTGAAGAAGGGTGGTATGCGCCCTTTAGGCGCAAAGCGGACTATGTTGGATAACAACATGGTTTAATATCTTACTTTTGGTATTTCACTTCCTGGAAGTGAAGGAAGGAATGAAACACATCAAAGCTTTGTAATCAGAAGAACAATGGCTTGGCTCAAGCCCACCTGCTGTGATATGTGTGATTACAAGCTTCAAAGAGACCACTGCTGCCAAGATGTCTATGGAAATTTGACACAGGGCTAATAGAGATGATTCATGGACAAATGCTGCCCCTAGTGGACAATACAGCATGCTTCCTGGAAGAACTACCTCTTGGTATCTATTGGATGGAAGGCAAATGGGGGTGGCCACGAGTAGGCGTGTATGTTTGAATGAAAAGAGCACACACACAGGCAATTCTTCCTCTTTTCCCCTTTCTCTCTCTGCTGATGCAGGTCTGTGCAAGCCTCATGGCTTGGCCATCTTGAGGCCTTGCTCTGAGTGGTGGTTTGGGCCTAAACTCCATGCGGCACAGACCTCCCTCTTACTACACCTAGAGACCAGCTGAGAGGACATGATAAGTATATTGTGTTCTGACTGTAAGCTTTGTAACATTGCAATTTCTTGTAATACCTTTATGTTAGTTTTTTTTCCTAATTCTGCTGTTTTAGTACATTCCTATTTTCTTGGGAAATAAATGTAACTTGTTTACTAAGCAGAGGTGTTTGTTATATCATTGTGCTTATCAGACTTTTACAGATTAGCAACTATAGGGACTAGACAAATTAATACATATATGCAATAGTTATATGGGGTATACTTGATTGTATAATATTGCAGCGGTTATATCACTTACTAAGTGTAAAAGCACAACATATCATTAGTAATTTATATATTAAGCCAACAGATCATAATCAATTATTACGTGATTCTAGTTTTCATTCTTCTGGTGTTTTTAAGTCTATTTCCCACAGCCAATTGGTTCTTTTATCTAGGATTGTGAATGACCCTGATGTTTTAGATGTTAGATTGGATGAGATGGAGGGGAGACTGGGATGAACAACAGGGTTGAAGGGTTAATGATGTTTCTATCTTGTATATTTCCACGTTATTCCTATTATTTGAGTTTGACTTGGAATGTGTTTACTTGCTAGAAATGTAGATTAAGTTTGGCTGGTATGTTGTGAGAACATTCTAGCTTGTACTTCTTATTGAAAATATTTTGCGACCACACATCATATGGAGGTAAACACCTTTTCCCAGAATTGTTATTCTTTTTCTCTGTAACCCAACCCAAAATGTATTGTAATCCATCCTTCTTCTACGTTGTAGAAATCCAAGGGGCATTCCCCTAATAAAGCAAGTATATTTTGATCTCATCTTGTGTGTAGGTCAATCTGTGGTCCCAGGTTCCTGGTGGAAGTTATCCAGCTGTCCAGTTCAAGTCCCCAGTCGGGGTTAGCCGAGGAAAATCGTTAAGAAAGAACAAGATAATTTGTTCTGTCATAGATCATACGATACCAATACCCGGCGTCTCCCATTCATCTCACTATTTCATCCTTACTCTACTAGGGTCTATAATATTATTAAAAAGCACTGGTCTATCTTGTATGAGGGTTATCCATCGGTACAGGAATTACAGTCTCCCCCTTTGCCCTCTTATCGCCAAGGTCGGACCATATATGATAGATTGGTTAAATATAATCAATATTGTCCCCCTTGACTTTCTTCCACCTTTCTGGGACCACACAATTTTGTCTCTTTTCCCTGTCTCTGTTGCATTCAGTGTAACAGTATGATAAAAGGGAAATCTTTTTCCCATCCACATAATGGTTACAATATTGATATTAAAAAACATTACACCTACCAATCCTTTTACGTAATATACATAAAAAAATGCCCTTGTAGGTCATTTCAATGATGGAGAAACCATTCAAAAAGTTAAAGTGGAGTTCCGTCTGAAAAAAAAATGAAGCCCTCAGAGGTTTGTTAGAGAACCTTAGTTAACAAATAGCATCACAAAGGCCAAGGAACACACCAGACAGGTCAGGGATAAAGTTGTGGAGAAGTATAAAGCAGGGTTAGGTTATAAAATAATCTCCCAAGCTTTGAACATCTCACGGAGCTCTGTTCAATCCATCATCGGAAAATGGAAAGAGTATGGCACAACTGCAAACCTACCAAGACATGGCCGTCCACCTAAACTGACCGGGCCGGGCAAGGAGAGCATTCATCAGAGAAGAGCCAAGAGGTCCATGGTAACTCTGGAGGAGTGATTTCACGCAAATAGTAATAAACGATTCAAAATAAATTAATCCTTAAGTGTAAAGAGAGTGTTTATGGTAATCCAAATATCATTAAATAAAAAGTGTGTTAGACATCTATATGTGATAGAGAAATGAAAAAAGGAAAATGATATATGTGCATAACAGGTGTTCACTCTTGCCGTGTACTCTCACAGTGTTCTTAGTATATTTGTGTGTAATAAACTATATATCAACTAACGTGAATTAAAACACCAAATGAAATAAAATAAATTAAACTAAAATAAAAATAAAAATAAAAACACTAGCTTTAAATATCCAAAACAATATATTAAAAAAAGATAATGACAACAAAAGTCCAGTGGTTGCTGCAGTGTATGAAGAGTGGTGAGGTTCTAAGGTTGTAAAAAAGTGAAGGTGATTATTCACAATAATCCTGTTATGGCTCCTTTAACAGTCTGGTCTCCCAGGACTCTTACCTCAATGCTAAAAATAGCAAGCAATCACAACTAGGGGTATCCACTGACTTCCCTGGATGGTCGATGTAGTATCTCTGGATGGTATATTTAACAGTAACTCTGGAGGAGCTGCAGAGATCCACAGCTCAGGTGGGAGAATCTGTCCACAGGACAACTATTAGTCGTGTTCTCCACAAATCTGCCCTTTATGGAAGAGTGACAAGAAGAAAGACATTGGTGAAAGAAAGTCATAAGAAGTCCTGTTTGTAGTTTGTGAGAAGCCATGTGGAGGACACAGCAAACATGTGGAAGAAGGTGATCTGGTAAGTTGAGACCACACTATGTGTGGTGGAAAACTAACACTGCACATCACCCTGAACACACCATCCCCACCCTGAAACATGGTGGTGGCAGCATCATGTGGTGGGGATGCTTTTGTTCAGCAGGGACAGGGAAGCTGGTCAGAGTTGGTGGGAAGATAGATGGAGACAAATACGGGGCAATCTTAGAAGAAAACCTGTTAGGGTCTGCAAAAGACTTGAGACTGAGGCGGAGGTTCACCTTCCAGCAGGACAACGACCCGAAACATCCAGCCAGAGCTACAATGGAATGGTTTAGATCAAAGCATATTCATGTGTTAGAATGGCCCAGTCACAGTCCAGACCTAAATCACATTGAGAATCTGTGGCAAGACTTGAAAATTGCTGTTCACAAACGTTCTCCATCCAATCTGACAGAGCTTGAGATATTTTACAAAGAAGAATGGGCAAAAATGTCCCTCTCTAAAGTTGGTAGAGACATCCCCAAAAAGACTTACAGCTGTAATTGCAGAGAAAGGGGGTTCTACAAAGTATTGACTCAGGGGGGCACCATACAAATGCCCCCCCACACTTTTCACATATTTAATTGTATAATTTATCATTTTCCTTCCACTTCACAATTATGTGCCACTTTGTGTTGGTCTATCACAGGGGTAGGCAATCTGCGGCCCTCCAGCTGTTGCAGAACTACAATTCCTACCATGCCTCTGGGAGTAAATGTAATGGCCAGTCTTGCAATGCCTCATTGGAAATGTAGTTCAACAACAGCTGGAGGGCCACATGTTGCCTACCCTTGGTCTATCAAATAAAATCCCAATAAAATACATTTACTTTTTTGGGTGTAACATGACAAAATGTGGAAAATTTCAAGGGGTATGAATACTTTTTCAAGGCACTGTGTGTGTATATAGTACACAGTTATATAGTATATTGTAATAGTTTTTTAATTTGGATTGTAAATCTCTTCTCAGAAAATAACACGGGTAAGTTTTTTTTTTTAATAGTTTGAAGAACGGTGTGATATTCCACGGAATCGGTATTATAGATGTGACTCATTTGTCCCTCCTCTGTCTCAATTACCTGATTCTGGTTTTTCCAGTTCCATGGAGCCCCTCTCATGTCATGACAGCTGATAATCTCCACCCTCTGTGTATTAGGGTGTGGTGAGCCTTTTATTGGAAGCATTTTTTCTTGTAAGACATAAGACTTCCGAAAAAAGAAGAGTGTCAGAACACTTCCCCTCCCATAAGAGAATTCCCTTCCAGGTGTGACTCTCATTGTATGGAGGATGACAACTACTCAACTGTCCCATCACCTGTCCCATCAACTGTACCGTCACCTGTCCTATCTCCTGTCCCATCACCTGTCTCGTCACCTGTACTGTAACCTGTCCCATTTCCTGTCCCATCAACTGTACCATCACCTGTTCCATCTCCTGTCCCATCTCCTGTCCCATCACCTGTCCCATCACCTGTCCCATCTCCTGTCCCATCACCTGTACCATCACCTGTACCATCAACTGTCCCATCTCCTGTCCCATCAACTGTCTCGTCACCTGTACCGTAACCTGTCCCATTTCCTGTCCCATCACCTGTCCCATCACCTGTACCATCACCTGTTCCATCTCCTGTCCCATCTCCTGTCCCATCACCTGTCCCATCACCTGTCCTATCTCCTGTCCCATCACCTGTCCCATCACCTGTACCATCAACTGTCCCATCTCCTGTCCCAATCTCCTGCCCCATCACCTGTCCCATCACCTGTACTGTCACCTGTCCCATCTCCTGTCCCATCACCTATCCCATCACCTGTACTGTCACCTGTTCAATCACCTGTCCCATCTCCTGTCCCATCACCTGTTCAATCACCTGTCCCATCTCCTGTCCCATTACCTGTCCCATCTTCTGTCCCATCAACTATACCATCACCTGTCCCATCTCCTGTCCCATCTCCTGTCCCATCACCTGTCCCATCTCCTGTCCCGTTCACCTGTCCCGTTCACCTGTACCATCTCCTGTCCCATCAGCTGTCCCATCTCCTGTCCCATCTCCTGTCCCATCACCTGTCCCATCTCCTGTCCCATCTCCTGTCCCATCACCTGTCCAATCACCTGTCCCATTTCCTGTCCCATTCCTTGTCCCATCTTCTGTCCCATCAACTGTACCGTCACCTGTCCCATCTCCTGTCCCATCACCTGTCCCATAACCTGTCCCATCACCTTTACCATCAACTGTCCCATCTCCTGTCCCAATCTCCTGTCCCATCACCTGTCCCATCACCTGTACCGTTACCTATCCCATCTCCTGTCTCATCACCTATCCCATCACCTGTACTCTCACCTGTCCCTTCTCCTGTCCAATCACCTGTCCCATCTCCTGTCCCATCACCTGTCCCATCTTCTATACCATCACCTGTCTCAGCTCCTGTCCCATCTCCTGTCCCATCACCTGTCCATCACCTGTCCCATCTCCTGTCCCATCACCTGTCCCATCTCCTGTCCCATCTCCTGTCCCATCACCTGTCCCATCTCCTGTCCCATCTCCTGTCCCATCACCTGTCCCATCTTCTATACCATCACCTGTCTCAGCTCCTGTCCCATCTCCTGTCCCATCACCTGTCCATCACCTGTCCCATCTCCTGTCCCATCACCTGTCCCATCTCCTGTCCCATCTCCTGTCCCATCACCTGTCCCATCTCCTGTCCCATCTCCTGTCCCATCACCTGTCCATCACCTGTCCCATCTCCTGTCCCATCTCCTGGCCCATCACCTGTCCAATCACCTGTCCCATCTCCTGTCCCATCACCTGTCCCATCTTCTGTCCCATCAACTGTACCGTCACCTGTCCCATCACCTGTACCGTCACCTGTCCCATCACCTGTCAACTCTACAAGGTGGCTGGTTGTCATCCTCCACACCTGATAAAGCCGCACTAATACACCATATTACCAAAAGTATTGGGACGCCTGCCTTTACACACACATGAACTTTAATGACACCCCAGTCTTAGTCCGTAGGGTTCAATATTGAGTTGGCTCCGCCCGTTGCAGCTATAACAGCTTCAGCTCTTCTGGGAAGCCTGTCCACAAGGTTTAGGAGTGTGTCTATAGGAATGCTTGACCATTCTTCCAGAAGAAAATTTGTGAGGTCAGGCACTGATGTTGGACTAGAAGGCTTGGCTCACAGTCTCCGCTCTAATTCATCCCAAAGGTGTTCTATTGGGTTAAGGTCAGGACTCTGTGCAGGCCAGTCAAGTGTCTTTATGGACCTTGCTTTGTGCACTGATAGATATAATTTGGTGGAGGAGGGATTATGGTCTGGGGTTGTTTTTCCAGGGTTGGGCTTGGCCCCTTAGTTCCAGTGAAGGGAACTCTAAAGACATCAGCATACCAAGATATTTTGGACAATTTCATGCCCCCAACTTTGAGGGAACAGAGAAAAGGGACTGGGAGAACGGTCCCCACCTGGTCACCCAGAAAAAGGGAACATATTAGAAGTAGGGATGGACGAACAGTTCGGCCCGAGCATAAGTTCGGGCCGAACTTTCGTTGTTCGGACGTTCGGCGAACAGCCAACCAAACGGGTCATTTGACCGTTTGTTCGGCCCCCCCAACCGACCACAATGCATTGTGGTGTTGAACAGTGCATCACAAGCCCTGATTGGCTGAAGCAGTGAAAGCTTCAGCCAATCAGGGCACAGAGCACTGTCAGAGTCATGATTGGACACTGTCATCATGACTTTATCCAATCATTGCTCATTCCCGCCCCACAGTATAAAAGTATTCTTTCAATGGCAGCCATTTTCAGTGTGATTTTGGTGTGGAGAGAGATAGAACAGGGCTCTGTTCAGTGCTATTAGTTAGTGTTCTATACTGTGCTATTTTACTTCAATTGTCAGTGTAGAATATTCGTTTAGTGTCAGTCTAGGGATAGTGTGAGTGTAGTGAGGAGGACCATCATTCAGCTTTTCATAGTGTGCAGCTAGTGTAGGGACAGCTCAGATAGTTTCAGTGTAGTGTAGTGAGACCGTGTCAATAATCTTTACATTAGTGTATAGCTAGAGTAGGAACAGTTCAGATAGTTTCAGTGTAGTGTAGTGAGACCGTGTCAGTAATCTTGACATTAGTATTAATGTTAAGTTTCTCAAGTCTAATTTTAATTCCGTCCTCTGTTAACCATGTAGGTGCTTCCTGTGATGTGTCCTGAGGATAAACACTGCAGTTTTGGTTACTGAAGCCCCCCGATTCCCTCATGAAGACTGTGCTGGGACCAATCCTATTTAATTTGTTTATAAACGACCTGGAGGATGGGATAAACAGTTCAATCTCTGTATTTGCAGACAATACTAAGCTAAGCAGGGCAATAACTTCTCCGCAGGATGTGGAAATCTTGCAAAAAGACCTGAACAAATTAATGGGGTGGGCGACTACATGGCAAATGAGGTTCAATGTAGAAAAATGTAAAATAATGCATTTGGGTGGCAAAAATATGAATGCAATCTATAGACTGGGGGGAGAACCTCTGGGGGAATCTAGGATGGAAAAGGACCTGGGGGTCCTAGTAGATGATAGGCTCAGCAATGGCATGCAATGCCAAGCTGCTGCTAATAAAGCAAACAGAATATTGGCATTAAAAGGGGGATCAACTCCAGAGATAAAACGATAATTCTCCCGCTCTACAAGACTCTGGTCCGGCCGCACCTGGAGTATGCTGTCCAGTTCTGGGCACCAGTCCTCAGGAAGGATGTACTGGAAATGGAGCGAGTACAAAGAAGGGCAACAAAGCTAATAAAGGGTCTGGAGGATCTTAGTTATGAGGAAAGGTTGCGAGCACTGAACTTATTCTCTCTGGAGAAGAGACGCTTGAGAGGGGATATGATTTCAATTTACAAATACTGTACTGGTGACCCCACAATAGGGATAAAACTTTTTCGCAGAAGAGAGTTTAATAAGACTCGTGGCCACTCATTACAATTAGAAGAAAAGAGGTTTAACCTTAAACTACGTAGAGGGTTCTTTACTGTAAGAGCGGCAAGGATGTGGAATTCCCTTCCACAGGCGGTGGTCTCAGCGGGGAGCATTGATAGCTTCAAGAAACTATTAGATAATCACCCGAATGACTGCAACATACAGGGATATGTAATGAAATACTGACATATAATCACACACATAGGTTGGACTTGATGGACTTGTGTCTTTTTTCAACCTCACCTACTATGTAACTATGTAGTATATAGCTAGAGTAGGGACAGTTCAGATAGCTTCAGTGTAGTGATGGTTTAACATCTATCTATCCATCTATTTGATTGCATTACTGCCAGTTTAACGCCATATCGTATTGCGTGCATTACTGCCAGTTTAATGCCGTATAGTTTTGCGTGTGTTACTGCCAGTTTAATGCCATATAGTTTTGTGCATTACCACCAGTTTAACGCCATATCATATTGCATGCGTTACTGCCAGTTTTATGCCATATAGTTTTGCGTGCGTTACTGCCAGTTTAACGCCATATAGTTTTACGAGTGTTACTGCCAGTTTAACGCCATATCATTTTCATGCGTTACTGCCAGTTTAACGCCATATTGTTTTGCGTGCGTTACTGCCAGTTTAACGCCATATAGTTCTGTGTGCGTTACTACAAGTTTAACGCCATATAGTTTTGTGCGTTGCTGCCAGTTTAACGCCATTTACTTCTGTGTGTTACTGCTAGTTTAACGCCATATAGTTCTGTGCGTCACTGTATGTTTGGCGCATTATATTGCAGTATATTATATTGTATCCGTGAATTGTGTCTGTGTAGCTTGAGTACTCAAATTAAAGGGCACCAGACACCTCTTTACATTGATTAAAGTGCATCTATGTACAGATTTCAACTTCTCCTTTACATTGATTAAAGTGCATCTACGTACAGATTTCAACTTCTCCTTTACATTTGCTTATAAGCACCGCCCCCTCCCTCCCAATAATGTCTGAGATGACAACAAGGAGAGGCAGACGTTCCCTTGGCAGTGTAAGGGGGCCAGCAACAAATGTGTCCACAGGCAAAGGTGGACGTGGTGGTCAGTCCTCAGGCAGGGCATAATTTCCTCTGTTTAGTGAGTTTGCCCATGCTATCCAGCCACAGCATGCAGAGGAGGTGGTGGACTGGCCTACTAAACCTTCCTCATCCTCCTCATCCTCTGTCACAAAAGCAGAGACAAGTGTGCAGTCCCCTACAGTTACCAGAGTGGATAAACCAGACTCCTTGTCCACATCTATTCGTGCCATAGCCCCAACATCAGCCATGGAGGAGTCAGCTGAGTTATTTGACCACAGCATCAGCCACTTGCTCCTTGATGATGCCCAGCCATTACTAGATTCAGATGCTACTTCTGAGGTTGAGGATGACAGGAACATGAGCCTAGAGAGAGGGAGGAACACTGGTAGACAAATTGGCATTCATGTTCCCCAAGCCGCAGTGTATTGACAAGTTGTCTCCAGTGGTAATGATGAAGATGGAGAAGATGGAGATGATGATGATGAGGTCACTGATGCAACTTGGGTGCCAGATAGAGCAGAGGAGGAAACCGAAGGTGAGGCGGCACAACCCCAAGGAGGTCGACATCAAGAAAGAGTAGAGAGCAGCCACCCTATTCCATCACATTCTGCAGATGTTATCTCCCGACCCACTCCCCACAGCTCAGGTACCTGGGCCTTTTTCAGCACATCTGCAGCTATCTGTTGCTATCTGCAAACTGTGTCACAGGCACATCAAACGTGGCAAAAACACCAACCATTTGGGTACCACATGCCTAACAAGGCATTTAACGTCCAACCACTCAGCCCATTGGCAAAAGCACCTAAAAGCCACACAAAAGGGGCACAAATCTGTCTCTCCTCCTCCTTACTCACTTCCGTCTGTCCTTGCGATATAGAGTCATTACCTTTCAGCAGCTTCCACTGACAGGGATGATGGTATAGCATTCTTGCAGCTCTGCAAGGACAGCTCTGCAAGGACAGGCACAGAGGTGGCTCACACCACGCCAGCTGGAGCCAGGAATGGTGTTGTCCGATAATGGCTCAAACCTCATCTCCGCCCTTAGACAGGGAAAGTTGACAAATGTGCCATGCCTGGCACATGTCCTCAATTTGGTGGTGCAGCGTTTCCTAAAAACGTACCAATGGTTGCAAGATGTACTAAAGCAGGCCAGAAGAGTCTGTAGCCATTTCAGGCGGTCATACACAGCCAGTGCTCGGTTGGCTGAAATTCAACGGGAATTCCACCTGCCCGTAAACCGCCTGATTTGTGACATGCCCACTAGGTGGAACTCAACTTTGGAAATGCTGCATGCAGCAGAGGGCCATCAACGAGTACTTGTGTCAGTACGGCACAACAACATGCTCAGGCCACCTCTGTTTTTTTTCCCCACGCCAATGGCTGATCATTAAGGATGCATGCACTGTATTGTCACCATTTGAGGAGACCAAAAGGATGGTGAGCAGTGACAGTGCATGCATCAATGACAAAATTCCTGTTGTGTTCCTGCTGGCATTATGGGCAGGGCACTGGAGGCAGAGCAGTAGGAGGAAGAGGAGGACTTCCTTTCCTCTCAAGGCCCACTTTATGCAGACACCATCATTCCTACGTCACAGAACACACAGGAGGAGAGAGGGGAGAAGGATGAGGAGGAGGATTCTGGCACTTTCAAAGGCTTTGAAGAAGAGGAAGACATGCGTCAATCTGTAAGAGATGGCTTTCCAACCCCAGGACCCTTGGGAGTAGTACGTGGCTGGGAGGAGGAAGTTCCAGATGCTGTCATCCTGAGTGACCCCGAGGAGTCTGCTTCTCAAGCCTCTGCAAATTTGAGGCACATGGGCAACCTCATGCTTCAAAGCCTGCGAAAGGACCCAAGAATACGTGGCATAAAGGAGAAGGATGATTACTGGTTGGTAAATTTAGTGGAAAAGTTTCCCCAGGAGGCTTTTAAGAATTACTGGTTGGTAACCCTCCTTGACCACCGTTATGAGGGGAAGGTCTCTAAAATCCCATCCCCACAGAGAGTGCAGAGGATAAAATCTCTTGAGGACACATTAAAGAGGATTTTATTGAACATTTTTACTGACTCTAGTAGGTTACAGTGTGGTGGAAAATGTCGTTTTGAGTGTTCCGTTGGTCAAGAAAGGAGCATTGGAGAAGGCATCCGCCTAAGTGAGGCATTTCGGAATTTTTTTAGTCCTCACCGCCCAGGGCTGTCAGCTTCCACATCCCATCGGCAGTGTCTGCATCACATGGTGGACGATTGCCTCAGGGCCAAAACAGATGGAGAGCTTTCCAGCTGACGATCCACTGGCTTACTGGGTCATGAGAATAGACCACTGGCCAGAACTGCCCAGTATGCCCAGTATGCTTTTAAGTTGTTGGGCTGCCCTGCATCCAGTGCTTTCACAATGGTCATTTAGTGCTGTCGGAGGTTTCGTTACTGATCATAGAATGCGTCTGTCCACACACTCTGTGGACCGTTTGACTTTTATAAAAATGAATCAGTCCTGGATTACCAGCTATGAAGCCCCTGATGCCGATGTCACTGATTAACTCTTTTTGGGATGTGGAATCTCTGAGGGTGTTCAATCATTTCATCTGGAAGAATGTTTTTGGTGTAGGTTTCATGGGCACAATTAACACCTAAAGACCAATTTTTCTGCACCTGTCTGACAGATGCATATCATTGCAATTTTTTACAGCAAGGCAAATTCTTGCTTTCATCAAGATTACCTCTATAGGGTTACGGTGGGAAGGCGCCAACGACACCCAATGACTAATTTTAACGTTACTTCTATCCAAAGTCAAAGTGACACTAGAATGTATCCAAAAAATCTCTAATCTTGTTCCCAGTGCACTACTTTGTGGCCTCATCATACACACTGGCTCCCCAGTAGGGATGGGCTTTATGTTCAGGTCGAACATGAGTTAGACTCGAACATTGGCTGTTCGCAGCAAATTCAAAAGCTGCGGAACACCCTTTAAAAGTCTATAGGAGAAATAAAAAGTGCTAATTTTAAAGGCTAATATGCAAGTTATTGTCATAAAAAGTGTTTGGGGAAAGTGTTTGCAAAAAAAGTTTTAAAAACGGACGTTTTTTCAGGAGCAGTGATTTTAATAATGCTTAAAGTGAAACAATAAAAGTGTAATATTTCATTAAATTTCGTACCTGGGGGGTGTCTATAGTATGCCTGTAAAGTGGCGCATGTTTCCCGTCTTTAAAACAGTCTGACAGCAAAATGACAAGCGCTAGTGTCGGCTATAATGAATTGTCGGTCCGGCAATACACATAAAAGTTCATTGATAAAAACGGCATGGCATTTCCCCACAGGGGAACCCAGAACTAAAATTTTAAAAAAATGCACGGGGGTCCCCTAAATTTCATAACAGGCCCTTCAGGTCTGGATATTAAGGGGAAACCTGAGCCAAAATTTTAAAAAAATGGCGTGGGGTTCCCCCAAAAATCCATACCAGACCATTATCTGAGCACGCAACCTGGCAGGCCGCAGGAAAAGAGAGGGGACGAAAGAGTGCCCCGCCTCCTGAACCATACCAGGCCACATGCCCTCAACATTGGGAGGGTGCTTTGGGGTAACAGCCCCCAAAGCACCTGGTCCCCTTGTTGATGGGGAAAAGGGCCTCATCCCCACAACCCTTGCCCGGTGGTTGTGGGGGTCTGCGGGCGGGGGGCTTATCTGAATCTGGAAGCCCTCTTTAACAAGGGGACCCCCAGATCCCACCCCCCTGTGTGAATTGGTAATGGGGTACAAATGTACCCCTACCATTTCACAAAAAAAGTGTCAAAAATGTTAAAAAAGATAAGAGAAGGTTTTTGACAATTCCCTTATTAATTTCTTCTTCTTTCCCCATTTCTTAGTTACATAGTTACATAGTAGGTGAGGTTAAAAAAGACACAAGTCCATCAAGTCCAACCTATGTGTGTGATTATGTGTCACTATTACATTACATATCCCTGTATGTTGCGGTCATTCAGGTGATTATCTAATAGTTTCTTGAAGCTATCAATGCACCGCCTGTGGAAGGGAATCCCACATCCTTGCCGCTCTTACAGTAAAGAACCCTCTATGTAGTTTAAGGTTAAACCTCTTTTCTTCTAATTGTAATGAGTGGCCACGAGTCTTATTAAACTCTCTTCTGCGAAAAAGTTTTATCCCTATTGTGGGGTCACCAGTCCGGTATTTGTAAATTGAAATCATATCCCCTCTCAAGCGTCTCTTCTCCAGAGAGAATAAGTTCAGTGCTCGCAACCTTTCCTCATAACTAAGATCCTCCAGACCCTTTATTAGCTTTGTTGCCCTTCTTTGTACTCGCTCCATTTCCAGTACATCCTTCCTGAGGACTGGTGCCCAGAACTGGACAGCATACTCCAGATGCGGCCGGACCAGAGTCTTGTAGAGCGGGAGAATTATCGTTTTATCTCTGGAGTTGATCCCCCTTTTAATGCCAATATTCTGTTTGCTTTATTAGCAGCAGCTTGGCATTGCATGCCATTGCTGAGTCTATCATCTACTAGGACCCCCAGGTCCTTTTCCATCCTAGATCCCCCCAGAGGTTCTCCCCCCAGTCTATAGATTGCATTCATATTTTTTCCACCCAAATACATTATTTTACATTTTTCTACATTGAACCTCATTTGCCATGTAGTCGCCCACCCCATTAATTTGTTCAGGTCTTTTTGCAAGATTTCCACATCCTGCGGAGAAGTTATTGCCCTGCTTAGCCCAGTATCGTCTGCAAATACAGAGATTGAACTGTTTATCCCATCCTCCAGATTGTTTATGAACAAATTAAATAGGATTGGACCCAGCACAGAACCCTGGGGAACCCCTCTACCCACCCCTGACCATTCTGAGTACTCCCCATTTATCACCACCCTCTGAACACGCCCTTGTAGCCAGTTTTCAATCCATGTACTCACCCTATGGTCCATGCCAACGCACCTTATTTTGTACAGTAAACGTTTATGGGGAACTGTGTCAAATGCTTTTGCAAAATCCAGATACACCACGTCTACGGGCCTTCCTTTATCTAGATGGCAACTCACCTCCTCATAGAAGGTTAATAGATTGGTTTGGCAAGAACGATTCTTCATGAATCCATGCTGATTACTGCTAATGATACCGTTCTTATTACTAAAATCTTGTATATAGTCCCTTATCATCCCCTCCAAGAGTTTACATACTATTGATGTTAGGCTAACTGGTCTGTAATTCCCAGGGATGTTTTTTGGGCCCTTTTTAAATATTGGTGCTACATTGGCTTTTCTCCAATCAGCTGGTACCATTCCAGTCAATAGACTGTCTGTAAAAATTAGGAACAACGGTCTGGCAATCACCTGACTGAGTTCCCTTCTTCCATCTTCTTTCTTCTGGTTTTCCTTTGGTGTTCTTCTTCCCCTATCTTCTTCTTCCTCTGCTTCCTTCTCCGGTCTTCTCGTCTGGCATCTTCCTCCGGCTTCTTCTCCGCTTTGTCCTCCGTACGATCTGGGTGATCCCGCCCCACTCTGACAACACGGGGAAAGCCATAGGGATATCCCCGTGCGTCAGAGGGTGGCGGGTTCACCGGGTGGCCCCACCCTCCATTATATAAGAACTGTCACCTCAACAGAAGTGTCACACAGCAGAACATTCCCACTGAGGCGGATCGTGGGGAGGATGAAGCAGAGAAGAAGCCAGAGGAAGATGCCGGATGAGAAGACTAGAGAAGGAAGCGGAGGGAGAAGTGGGGGAAGAAGAAGAAGATGGAGGAAGAAGAAGAACACCAAATATCAATGTTGAGGGCATGTGGCCTGGTACGGTTCAGGAGAGGGGGGTGCTCTCTCGTCCTGCCAGGTTGCGAGCTCGGATAAGGATCTGGTATGGATTTTTGGAGGGACCCCCACGTCATTTTTTAAAAAAATTTTGGCGCAGGGTTCCCCTTAATATCCATACCAGACCTGAAGGGCCTGGTATGGAATTTAGAGGGGCCCCCACGCTTTTTTAAAAAAAATCTTGGTTCAGGCTTCCCCTATGGGGAAATTCTATGCCGTTTTTATCAATTAACTTTTATGTATATTGCCAGACCGACAATTCATTATAGCCGGCACTAGCGCTAGCACTTTTAAATGACTTTTTTTCCTTTAGAAATGTAATTTTGCTGTCAGACTGTTCTAAACACGGGAAACATGCGCCCCTTTACAGGCATACTATAGACACCCCCAGGTACGAAATTTAAAGGGATATTACACTTTTATTGTTTCACTTTAAGCATTATTAAAATCACTGCTCCTGAAAAAACGGCCGTTTTTAAAACTTTTTTTGCATTGATCCATGTCCCCTGGGGCAGGACCCAGGTCCCCAAACACTTTTTATGACAATAACTTGCATATAAGACTTTAAAATTAGCACTTTTGATTTCTTCCATAGACTTTTAAAGGGTGTTCCGCGGCATTCGAATTTGCTGCGAACACCCCAAATTGTTCGCTGTTCGGCGAACTGGCGAACAGCAGATGTTCTCATGTTTGACTTGAACTCGAAGCTCATCCCTAACTGGGGTAGACTGACCAGGTCCCCAAACACTTTTTTGACAATAACTTGCATATAAGCCTTTAAAATTAGCACTTTTGATTTTTCATGTTCGTGTCCCATAGACTTTAATGGTGTTCGCATGTTCGAAACAAAGTTTTTGCCTGTTCGCATGTTCTGGATGCGAACCGAATGGGGGGGTGTTCGGCTCATCCCTACTCCCCAGCTGTTGCTGAGCAAAATAAAGGCAGCGCACAGGAAAAAATGTCATTTTTTTTTGGCTTTATAAATTCAATTTTTGCTGCAGCAGATTCTAGACATGGTACAGATCTGCCACTTTACAGGTAGACTAAGGGGACCCCCCTGGCACTATATTGGAAGGAATTTTTCATTTTTAGGCTTTCACTTTAAAAATCAAAAAATCACTGCTCATTTAAAAATGACGTTTTTCACAATCTTTTTTTTTTTTTTTATTGATCCATGTCCTCCGGGGCAGGACCCGGACCTGCCTAATTACTTGCATTTAAGCCTTTAAAATGGGCACTTTTGATATTTGAAGTTCGGTCCCATTGACTTTTTTGGGGTTTGTTATTCAGGTCCGAATGTTTGCAGTGTTCGGAAGTTCTGGTCCGAACCGAACAGGGGTACGTTTGGCCCATCCCTATCTCCGTACTGACTTATACAACGTATACTCAAAGTAGGATATCCAAATAAATCATAAAAGGTGCATAGTGATAATCCATGTATATCTTCAACATTCATGTCCCCTGCTAGGGAAGATCAACATATGGTGGATTCCTATGGATATCATTGTTCTCAAGAGAATATCCAGAACCCAAGCCTACCTGGGATCAGTGCGCTGCCAAAGTTCCCCCACAACAGCTAAGGGGGATGTGCAAGGATGGACTGGTGTTTTTTATAGGACAAGAACAATATTCTGGATCTGGGGCAAGAAAAAGAGAAGGAAGATTACAATTGATAGAAATCAAAACCACAATGGTAAGTCTCAATGGAGAAATGTGCAGCCATAACTCAGTAGCGGGTCAGCACAGGAAGGTAACACTGGTACTTCAGGACCTGTGGTCAAGTGAAGAGTAGACGGCCCCTGGAACCCACGTCCATTGCCATCTCAAAAAGACATGGATGAGCGAGTTTGGGGTGGAGGAACTTGACTGTCTTGACCTCAACCCGATAGAACACTTTTAGGATGAATTGGAGCAGAGACTGCGAGCCATACCTTCTCGTCCAACATCAGTGCCTGACCTCACAAATGCACTTCTGGAAGAATGGTCAAACATTCCCATAGAGACCCTCCTAAACCTTGTGGACAGCCTTCCCAGAAGTTCCTCCACCCCAAACTCGCTCATCCATGTCTTTATGGACCTTGCTTTGTGCACTGGTACTCAGTCATGTTGGAACAGGAAGGGGCCGTCCCCAAACTGTTCCCACAAAGTTGGGAGCATGAAATTGTCCAAAATGTCTTGGTATGCTGACGCCTTAAGTGTTACCTTCACTGGAAGTAAGGGGTCAAGCCCTACCCCTGAAAAACAACCCCCACACCATAATCCTCCGTCCACCAAATGATTTGGATTGGTCTTGCTGCTTGGTCCCGGGTTCCATTCCCTGATAGGCCCAGAGCAGCCAGGCGCAAAACACATTTCCATCGTCACGCAAGTGAATGATTAGGCCTTGGATGTCCTCTTGCAGTTTATTTTCTTAACCATTTGCCGCCAAATCACGTAGCTGTACGTCATGTGACTTCCAGTGGTTGTAGCAGGATGATATGCAGCTGCAGGCATCACCCTGGTACCGTTTTTTAGAGCCGGTCGGCTCTCTTGTAATTAGGGTTGCCACCTGTCCAGGAGACTGAAATCCGGACACATTATTCAGACTGGGCTGTGGCTCCCCATGTAACCAAGATTCACACACATCTGTTGCTGTCCGGGAGCTGCAGGCGACTGTCTGGGGGCAGGTTCGGCATCACTGGGGGGGCAGGGCAATGATGTCAGCAAGAGCATATTGGCTGCACCCACTATTTGCTGCAGCAGGCGATGTGCACTACTCTCCTTGGGGCACCCAAAGGTGTCCCAGGCCACTAAAGTTTTCAGGTTTGGCTTAAAGAAAAGGTGGCAACCCTGGTTGTAATAGCAATCGGAGCAGCCACTGGGTTGCTATTACAAGTAGCAGGAGGGGACATCCCCCCTCTTCCACCGCTTTCCGCCAGCGTGCTCGAGCTCCTCCAACCCACCGGGAGACCTGAGCTACCAGCTGATACATCCACCAGCTAGATGAAGACACAAACCAAGCTGGGATTGGCTTTGATCGGCTCTCCACTATGTTAACCACCAAAGCTTACCCCTATGTCAACAGGGCCAATTTTTGAAAATGTAAAGTTTTAAAAAACACAGATCTTGGTGCTTTGAATGCTTTCAAGGTTAAAGGAGGAATTTGGGGTCCCATGGACCCACAGATCTCTCCATAAAGAGGACCTGTCACCACCTATTACTGTCACATGGGATGTTTACATTCATTATAGACCCCAGATCTCTCCATAAAGAGGACCTGTCACCTCCTATTACTGTCACATGGGATGTTTACATTCATTATAGACCCCAGATCTCTCCATAAAGAGGACCTGTCACCTCCTATTACTGTCACATGGGATGTTTACATTCATTATAGACCCCAGATCTCTCCATAAAGAGGACCTGTCACCACCTATTACTGTCACATGGGATGTTTACATTCATTATAGACCCCAGATCTCTCCATAAAGAGGACCTGTCACCTCCTATTACTGTCACATGGGATGTTTACATTCATTACAGACCCCAGATCTCTCCATAAAGAGGACCTGTCACCTCCTATTACTGTCACATGGGATGTTTACATTCATTATAGACCCCAGATCTCTCCATAAAGAGGACCTGTCACCTCCTATTACTGTCACATGGGATGTTTACATTCATTACAGACCCCAGATCTCTCCATAAAGAGGACCTGTCACCTCCTATTACTGTCACATGGGATGTTTACATTCATTATAGACCCCAGATCTCTCCATAAAGAGGACCTGTCACCTCCTATTACTGTCACATGGGATGTTTACATTCATTATAGACCCCAGATCTCTCCATAAAGAGGACCTGTCACCGCCTATTACTGTCACATGGGATGTTTACATTCATTATAGACCCCGGATCTCTCCATAAAGAGAACCTGTCACCTCCTATTACTGTCACATGGGATGTTTACATTCATTATAGACCCCAGATCTCTCCATAAAGAGGACCTGTCACCACCTATTACCATCACATGGGATGTTTACATTCATTATAGACCCCAGATCTCTCCATAAGGAGGACCTGTCACCACCTATTACTGTCACATGGGATGTTTACATTCATTATAGACCCCAGATCTCTCCATAAAGAGGACCTGTCACCTCCTATTACTGTCACATGGGATGTTTACATTCATTATAGACCTCAGATCTCTCCATAAAGAGGACCTGTCACCTCCTATTACTGTCACATGGGATGTTTCATTCCTTGTGACAGCAATAAAAGTGCTAAAGAGAAAAATATAAAGCAACCGTGTAAAAAGGGCCAAAATACATCCCTGGGAATTACAGACCAGTTAGCCTAACATCAATAGTATGTAAACTCTTGGAGGGGATGATAAGGGACTGTATACAAGATTTTAGTAATAAGAATGATATCATTAGCAGTAATCAGCATGGATTCATGAAGAATCGTTCTTGCCAAACCAATCTATTAACCTTCTATGAGGAGGTGAGTTGCCATCTAGATAAAGGAAGGCCCGTAGACGTGGTGTATCTGGATTTTGCAAAAGCATTTGACACAGTTCCCCATAAATGTTTACTGTACAAAATAAGGTGCGTTGGCATGGACCATAGGGTGAGTACATGGATTGAAAACTGGCTACAAGGGCGTGTTCAGAGGGTGGTGATAAATGGGGAGTACTCAGAATGGTCAGGGGTGGGTAGTGGGGTTCCCCAGGGTTCTGTGCTGGGACCAATCCTATTTAATTTGTTCATAAACGACCTCGAGGATGGGATAAACAGTTCAATCTCTGCATTTGTGGATAATATGATTTCAATATATAAATACCGTACTGGTGACCCCACAATAGGGAGAAAACTTTTTTGAGTAAGGGAGTTTAACAAGACTCGTGGTTACTCATTAAAATTAGAAGAAAAGAGGTTTAACCTTAAACTACATAGAGGGTTCTTTACTGTAAGAGCGGCAAGGATGTGGAATTCCCTTCCACAGGCGGTGGTCTCAGCTGGGGGGCATTGATAGTTTAAAAAAACTATTAGATAATCACCTGAACGACCACAACATACAGGGATATACAATGTAATACTGACATATAATCACACACATAGGTTGGACTTGATGGACTTGTGTCTTTTTTGAACCTCACCTACTATGTAACTATGTAACTATGTATGTAAAAATAAAAAAACATTAATAATTTTAAAAAATGAAAAAAAAAAAACAGTATAAGAATAAAAACATTAATAACTAAAAAAAAAAAAAAATTAATTTCCCCCCGTGCTAGCGCGCAAAGGTGAACGCTTGCGTCAGTCCCACACGCATGCAAACAGCGATCGTTCCACACATGTGGGATATCACCACGAACGTCAAATCATGGGCAGTAATTCTAGTATCAGACCTCCCGTGTAAAGGCATTTAAATCATTGCCTATGAATACTAAAATGTAAGTCGTTTGTCCCTGTTGCACGTGCATGCACAATTTTAAAGCGTGACATGTTTGGAATCTATTTACTCGGTGTGACATCATTATCTTTTATATTTGACCAAAAAAATTAGGTTTAGGAATTTGTATTCTTTTGCATTTGAATAACCGCTGCGCAAATACCATGTGACATAAGAAATTGCAAAACCCACCATTTCATTCTACAGGGCCTCTGCTTTAAAAAAAATACAGGGTGTTTGGGGGTTCTAAGATATTTTCTAGAAAAAACAAAAAAACAAAACTGATTGTTACATGTAAAACATTAAGTGCCAGAGAATGCCGGTTCTTCATGTGGATCATGTAACCTTTTAAATTTCTGGTTCTGCTGATTGTGATGTCATACGAGGAAGACTAAGAAGAAAAGACGAATCTGACAGCTGAATACAAGGAGGATGAGATCCCACCTCTGTACACACATAGGAGAGGTACATTCATAAATACTTACTCATCCCATTGCAAGGGAGGGGGTTATTGAGGAAGATGACTCCTTTTCTGTGTATATAAGTGTCTCCTCACCTTCAGGAGATATAGAACTTCTTTCACATCCATCAGGTAAGTGTTATGGAGAGGGGAGGAGGTCTCAGTCCTTTATGGGGGTCCTGAATCTTTATATCACTAGGATAATGATGGGTTACTGATGTACTGTCTCCCTTTATAATGTTGGTGCCATATAATTCCTGAATAATAATAATACTACACCATATATAAAGCTCAGAGGAATTACTAAAGGAGTGGAACACGGTCACTCTTCCAGTTATCCCCATTACTATCTATATAGGAAAGTCTATGGGACATCACACCAGAAGTAAATGTTGGGGACAAATTCCTCTTCTGTAATCTTCCCAAATATATCCCGATGGTACAAAACTCCAATTTATAAAGTTGCTCCAGACTTATCCCGGTTTCTTCATCTTAAAGTTGGTGAAATAGATTATTATCAGTGGAGGAAGCCAGAGGAGGAACGTTTCACCATAACTGATACTTCAGGTTCCTGGTGAATCTTCTCTATGTTGGGAACAGAGCCAGGGGAATGATTCAATGAGGAAAAGTAAAATTATTTTGTCTCCCGGTGTAGACGGATGTTGCTCCTTGTTCCTTGTGATGTTCTCTGTTATTCATGTCATATTTGGTGTCACAGTTGTCCACCATATTTGTATAGATAATCGTTATTTATGGTGAGATATCATCCCGTTCTCCACAGATTCTCCGTCCCTCTCAGGTGTTCCTGGAATTCGGAAGATGAAACTTCTGCTTTGTTTCTGTCTCCTGTATGCGGTCACAGCAGATGACAGTTGTCCCGCCCTCACCAACATCATGAAATCTACAGGTAGGTCACACTCCGCTCTTCATGATAAGAACACATTTATTTTTTATTTTTTCCATAATATTTTATTTGTAAAGAAAAGGAGGTTTACACTGCTCTTAAACAGGGTGCTTGAGGCATCATTATCCAGTACAATAAATGATATAACAGTTTTTTTCAGAACAGCAAGCATCAATAGCTGCAATGGAGTTCAAGCCTAAGTCGACAAAGTGAATATTTAGAAAAGATATAAGGCTTGGTTATGTTAAGTTTGCTAAATTACAATGCTCATTATAATAAAAATTATTCTGTCTGGTGCTAGTTTTAGTGTTTTTCGTGGATCAAATTGGAAATCCACAAGTTGTTATGGTGACAACCAACTCTGAGCGTGATTTTTCATCTACATACCGTATGGCCAAAGTTGGTCGAGTATCGGTATTTAATGATATAGAGCGCTATTGGATGTAGGCAGGGCAGGTGCAAGTATTTTTGACACCCTAGGCGAAACCTCATTTTGCTGCCCCCCTTGACTCCACCCCTTTGCCCTGCCCATGTGACAGGAGGTGGCGATATACAGGAAGCATTGGCTTTGCTTCCTCTAGCGCTTGCTCCAGTGCTGCACCTCTAGTTACACTACCTGTCGGATGGAGCAGCTTCCTGAGACTGAGTTAGTTACATGCTACAGCTTGCAGAGCATGCAGACGCGGAGGGAAACCAACGGTTGGATGCCCCTAGGCAGTAGTGCGCCCTGGGCGGCTGCCTAGTTTGCCTAGTGGTAGCACAGGCCCTGGATGTAGGGGGTGGTTTAAGATGTAAACCTTAGGAAAAAGGAGAAAGGAGAGCAGAAAGGAGGGAAAAGTGGAAAAAAATTAAAAAGGTGGAAGGAGGAAACAGGGTTGGGGTTGGGTTGGGGGGGTATAATAATTAGCCCCCAGTCTATGCCACCATTCCCTAAGGGTTGGTGCAAGATGGGTAGCATAGCCTAATCTGAGAGATTTTTTGGATATTTGATCTGATATCTAGAGAAGGGTCCTCACTCAATCTTCCCTTGTTTAGGGGTGGGAGGCCCTATATCTCATGTTTTGAAGGGGATGGCTGTTAAGAAGTAAGAGTAGAGTCATTAAGAGTCACAATTGTCTTGGGGTGTAGGGTCTGGATGAGTTTGGCATATCAGTGATTTGTATCTATTTGTGGTGCGGAAGTGGGTTCAGCAAGCCCATGTGTGTGAAAATTTGGCTGGACAGTCTTTGGCTATGGAAATCAATTCCTCCATTTTCGCAATTGTTTCAACTCATTCAGGAACGATCGGAACATGGGTTGATCGCCAATGAAGAAGGATACACATTTTGGCCGCATTTATCAAGGGTAGTATTAGTGTTTTGCAGTATTGGTGTATTGGTAAGTCTGAGTTTTGGAGGAGGAACTGTGTTGGGGTATGTTCTAAAGTGTACGTGGAGATTTGCATTGTTAGTTCTCGGATTTGTGTCCAAAACGGTTGGATTAGGGGGCAAGACCATTATATGTGAGATAAAGTGCCTTTTTGCCTGAAACATCTCCAGCATTTATCAGAAAAGGCAAAGTTGTATTTGTAGAGAATTACTGGTGTTCTATTCAAGCGGGTTAGAAGTTTATAGTTGTTTTCCTGGATCGAGACGTTGAGAGAACCTTTAAGTGCTATTGTAGATATGTGTTCTCATTGTGTCTCTGTCATCTCTGTTTGTAGGTCACTTTCCCAGTTCAAATACGGTTTGTTAGATTTCATCGAGCAGTCTAAGGAGAGTATGCTATAGATATTGGAGATCACATGCTGTTGGGGTGCAGATTGAGTGCATAGCTGTTCAAAGGGGGTGAGTTGGCGGGAGACAAAGGAATCACGATCAGCTTTTCTAAGGAAATGTCATATCTGTAAGTATGTCCAGAGAGGAAAAGTATTGTTGTTCATGTTAGCTGGTAGGGAAGTGCGTTTTAGATTTAGACCCGATCGGAAAAATTGATGGGCAAGAATCTCCATGTGTTGCCAGATGTCTGCTAAAAACTGTGTGCACATACCAGGAGGGCTGGATTGAGTTTCACTGGTGTGAGGGCTCCGGGGTTGGATGAGATGTGAAGCCTTCGGCAGGTTTCTTTAAAACAACGGAGTGTTGGGTTAATGAGAGGGTGATCTTTTAAGTTCTGCGGGGTGTGATGGGTTGAAATCCAAGGCAATGATCGCAGTGGTAAGGGGGAAAATGAATGTTCAAGGTCAACCCATTCTTTGCAGTGTCCATGTAATGAGCAATCTACAATTCTAGAGAGGTGGCAAGCCAAATAATATTTCTTAAGGTCTGGGAGACCAATGTTTTGGGTTTTGTCAGTTGTTCGTGGGTTATTCTAGGCCTTTTCTGTCTCTATAGGAATCTGGTGTATAGTCGTTTGTATGATTGAAAGAAGGTCGGGGGGAGGTTTATGGGGATGGTTTGTAAAATATATAACATGCAGGAAAGTATATTTATCTCTAAAATTGCCACCCTGCCAAACCAGGAGAAATTAGGTTTGTTCCACTTACTTAGGTCGTTTGCAATAGCTTTGAGGATAGGTTGATAATTTTTGGCGAATATGTCTGAGAGCTTCGTTGTTAGGTATATCCCGAGATATTTAATCTGGTCGTGCTTCCATTGAAAGGGGAAGGTATTTTTACATTGTTACTGTTTCCTGTGAGAGGGAGATGTTAAGGGTATGGGATTTCGCAAAATTGATCTTGAAATTGGATATATATTGAAAAAGTTTGAATTCTTTCAATAGAATTAGAATCGATATGTGTGGCTCTTTCAGGAACAATAAGATGTTGTCAGCGAAGGCTGCTCTCTGGTATGTGCGATTGATGATGGGAATGCCTTTGATATTTTCATTAGATCTTAGACATCGTAGGAAGAGTTCAAGGGTTAGGACAAATAGAATTGGGGAAAGTGGGCATTCCTGTCTTGTCCCATTGAAGAATGCGTTCAACAGGTTGCCGTTTGCATGAACTCTGGTGGTTGGAGTTGTATAAAGGGACATAATAGCATTAAACATTTGATCCTGGAGAACAAAATGTCTCAAGACTGCTCCCAGGTAGTCCCATGCCAGCCTGTCGAACACCTTCTCTGCATCCAGGGATAGGAAAAATCCTTCTTGTTTGTGGGTTGTAATCCAATGGTGTACATTCAAGGCTTTGTGTTATTCCTGGCTTCTCTTCCAGGGATTAAACCAACTTGGTCTTTCCCTATCAGGGACGGTAAGAAGGGTAAAAGACGGGTAGCTAGAATTTTGGCATACAGTATTCAGTATGGATATCAGCCTGTAATTGCTAACTGAAGTGGGGTCTTTCTCTTCCTTTGGGATCACTGTGATGTGAGCTTCCAGCAATCTATGGAAGGGGAGGGTGGATAAGGTGAAGGAGTTGAAACCCTTAAGAAAGTGTGCGAATAAGCTGTTCATGAAGGTTTTGAAATAGGCAGCTGTAAACCCATCTGGGCCAGGGCTTTTGCCATTTTTAATTTGTTTGATTGCAATTTTAAGTTCATCTTCTGAGATAGTTTTTTCTAAATGAAGGGCATCATCTTTATCTAAGGGTTTGGGGCAGTATTTGCTGAGGAAGGTCTTAACTGAGGCGGAACGATTGTCAGATCCCGTATGGTTGGTTGCCTTTTTGGGGAGATTGCATAAGTTTGGCCCCTTTCACACTGTCAGTTTTTTAGGCGGACCTGAACGGACGCTCCATACAGGTCTATGGAGAGACGGATGTCAGCGGTGACATGTCTGCTGACATCCGACCCGCTCAGATACGCTAAACTGTGATGGAGGAAGACCCTATTTTTTCATCCGTCTGCGGATCGGTCCGTCTTCGTCCGTTCCCCCATAGAGGAGAGCGGCGCTCTGACAGGTCGGTCCCTGCACAGTATGCAGAGACAGACCTGTCATCTGCCTGCTCAGTACGTCTGCGTGAAAGGGCACTTAGAGTAGTAAGTCTCAAATTGGGCCACAATATCTGTCGTGGTAACATAGTACTTCCCTTGAGGATCTTTGATGATGTGTACGTTTGTGTGCGCTTTCTTCGTTTGGAGAGCTTTAGCTAGATATTTCCCGCATTTTTTGCCGTGTTCATAAAAAAGTTTTTGATGTAAGACAAATTTGCGTTGCGTCTTGCGGTTTAACTCTTCACGCAGAAGTTTGCTATTTTGGGTGAGATTGTGATCTATATGTTGTGCTTGGGATTGTTTGTGGACAAGTTCTAGGTTTTTAATCTTGTTGAGTAGGTCTGTAATTGTCTTTTGTTGGGCCTTTCTGAGAGATGTTTTAAGTGCAATGAGTTTCCCTCGTATATGACACACTTATGGGCCTCCCATTGGGTAAGTGGGGCTGTGTCCGGTGTATCATTCTCTAGACCTTCAGACCTTCAGGTCTGGTATGGATTTTAAGGGGAACCCCGCGCCAATTTTTTTTTTAAAAATGGCGTGGGGTACCCTCAAAAATCCATACCAGACCCTTATCCGAGCACTCAACCTGGCAGGCCGCAGGAAAAGAGGGGGGGACCAGAGAGCGCCCCCCCTCCTGAACCGTACCAGGCCACATGCCCTCAACATTGGGAGGGTGCTTTGGGGGTAGCCCCCCCAAAACACCTTGTCCCCATGTTGATGGGGACAAGGGCCTCAGCCCCACAACCCTTGCCCGGTGGTTGTGGGGGTCTGAGGGCAGGGGGCTTATCGAAATCTGGACGCCCCCTTTAACAAGGGGACCCCCAGATCCCGGCCCTCCCCCTGTGTGAAATGGTAAGGGGGTACAACCATTTCACAAAAAAAGTAAAAAATGTTAAAAATGACAAGAGACAGTTTTTGACAATTCCTTTATTTAAATGCTTCTTCTTTCTTCTATCTTCTTTCTTCTGTCTTCTATCTTCCTTCGGTTTCTTCCTCCATCTTCTTCTTCTTCTGGTTCTTGTTCTTCTGGTTCTTCTTGTTCTTCTGGTTCTTCATCTGGTCTTCTCGTCCGGCATCTTCCTCAGCGGCGCCTTCTTCACTTCATCTTCTTTCCTCGGGCCTGCCCCCCTCTGGCGTCATGGGGATTGCCACAGGGAAGTCCCCGTGTGTCAGAGAGGGGTGGGGTCACCCGCCCTCCGTTATTTAAGAACTGTCAGAAGAGGAGAAGCATCACACAGCGGGAGCCTCCCATCCAATCATGGATGCGGAGCGGCCCGAGAAAAGAAGATGAAGTGAAGAAGGCGCCACTGAGGAAGATGCCAGACGAGAAGACTGGATGAAGAACCAGAAGAACAAGAAGAACCAGAAGAACAAGAACCAGAAGAAGAAGAAGATGGAGGAAGACATCAAAGGAAGATAGAAGATAGAAGATAGAAGAAAGAAGAAGCATTTAAATAAAGGAATTGTCAAAAACTGTCTCTTGTCATTTTTAACATTTTTGACATTTTTTGTGTGAAATGGTAGGGGTACAAGTACCCCCTTACCATTTCACACAGGGGGAGGGCTGGGATCTGGGGGTCCCCTTGTTAAAGGGGGCTTCCAGATTCCGATAAGCCCCCTGCCTGCAGACCCCCACAACCACCGGGCAAGGGTTGTGGGGATGAGGCCCTTGTCCCCATCAACATGGGGACAAGGTGTTTTGGGGGCTACCCCCAAAGCACCCTCCCAATGTTGAGGGCATTTGGCCTGGTATGGTTCAGGAGGGGGGGGTGCTCTCTCATCCCCCCTCTTTTCCTGCGGCCTGCCAGGTTGCGTGCTCGGATAAGGGTCTGGTATGGATTTTTGGGGGTACCCCACGCCATTTTTTTTATTTTGGCACGGGGTTCCCCTTAAAATCCATACCAGACCTGAAGGGCCTGGTATGGAATTTAGGGGGACCCCCACGTCATTTTTTTTTTAATTTTGGTTCGGGGTTCCCCTGTGGGGAATTCCCATGCCGTTTTTATCAATGAACTTTCATGTGTATTGTCGGACCGGCAATTCATTAATAGCCGCGAGTAGTTTTAAATGACTTTTTTTCCTTTGAAATGTTATTTTGCTGTCAGACTGTTCTAAACACGGGAAACATGCGCCCATTTACAGGCATACTATAGACACCCCCCAGGTACAAAATTTAAAGGGATATTACACTTTTATTGTTTCACTTTAAGCATTATTAAAATCACTGCTCCCGAAAAAACGTCCGTTTTTAAAACTTTTTTTGCATTGATACATGTCCCCTGGGGCAGGACCCGGGTCCCCAAACCCTTTTTATGACAATACCATGCATATAAGCCTTTAAAATTAGCACTTTTGATTTCTCCCATAGACTTTTAAAGGGTGTTCCACGGCTTTTGAATTTGCCGCGAACACCCCAAATTGTTCGCTGTTCGGCGAACTGGCGAACAGCCGATGTTCGAGTCGAACTCGAAGCTCATCCCTAGCAGAGAAGCTGTACCAGTGGAAGTGTCCAATATTGGAAATAGAGCAACATTGAAATCTCCCCCTAGGATGGACAATTCGGAGTGAAAGTCTGAGATGAGTTCTGAGAGTGACCTAAAAAATCTTACTTGTGCAGTATTGGGGCTGTATATGTTGGCCAGGGTTACAGGTCGTCCCTGAATTTGGCCCTATCAGAAGATGTATCTACCTTCTGTGTCTATGATTGAGTCTATGAGTTGCCAGTCAATGTTTTTTGAAATTAGAATTGAGACCCCCTTTGGTTTTTCCAAGTGGGTTAGTGGCATGGTACACTGTAGGGAACAGATGGTTCGTAAGTTAGGGGATTTTGTTTGTGCGGAAGTGGGTTTCTTGTATGAATACGACGTTTGCCTTTAATTTATTCATCATATCAATGACTTGGCTGCGTTTTTCTGGGATATTGATACCCTTTACATTTAATAAGACTATTTTAAGTGTGGAAGGCTTTGTTGTAGGGGGTGTAGGTGTCATAATGTGTATGTGTTTAGTATTAAGATTATTGAGATAAAACGAGGTGTTGAACCATTATCCCTTACAAGTATGAACAGGAAGAATCTGGAGAAAAGCAGGGTCTGGGATAATTTGGTTCCAGCAGTAATGGGGTGGTGGCGGAGACTGCGAGGCAGAGGAAGAAGGGGGAGGGAGGGAAGAAAGGAAAAAGGAAAAAAAAAACAAGGGGGAGAGGAGGAAGGGGAGGAGTCAGGGGAAGAGAGGGGCAGGAGGAAGGGGTGGGCTAACGGGGAGGTAGGAGAAAATGGAATAGGCGGTAGTCTGGCGGTAGGGAGGTTATATGTAGCTTTCCCTAAAAATGTATCTGGTAGGATCTGACAGGAATAAATGTGTTCCTGTCTTGTGGAGAGGTGGCAGCTGTCAGGATCGAATGGACGAGATTCAGTGTCTATCTCTAGTCCACAGGAGATTTTTACGTTTTACGTTTTAGCACAAGAAAGAATGGCTGTAGTTGAAAACTCAGGGGATTCATACTTGAAGCAGTTTTCTAAGGTCACTTATTAAGTGTATTAAGCAGTTACCAACACTTCTAAAGCATAAAACATAACAAGTTATATAGGTATAGGAATGAGAACAAGAAAACAGAGTTAATCTTACATGTAGCTAGCTTTAGGTGTATCTCCTGTTGAGTGAAAAGGGGAGACACCTCATTCAATGAGACAGTTCAGCAATAACTATAACATTCTATGAATAGATCTATATTACATCTGTAGTTGAATCTGTTTAAGAGAGCTACTCTTCCTATGTGTGCGATCGAGCTACTCCATGTTTATGGTCGCTTATATAGCATGTCCCAACACAACTTGGGTTGGGAAAGGATGGTCAGAGATTCTGATATGGGTATCGCCCAACAAATTATGGGGTGATATTGTCATGTAACTCCTTGTAAGGGAGTAGGTCAGGTACCTATAGTTAATCCATTGGTTCAGTCTGAATATTGTGAGATTTTCCCAACCGCTTGATTAACTAAATCTCGAAGGCACAACAAGATAGATGTGAAATAACTGTCTAATATAATTTGTCATTCAAACATTCCTGTAACATCTTATTCATATGTGACATCTGGAAGAGGGGTGATGCCGCACAGATGTCGTGTCTAGAGAACTAAAAGAAATGTCTAGAGCTCGTGATTGTTTAAAGAGCGTTTATTTTAAGTGATCTTTTTTCCAACTGTAAGAAAGGGAGTGGTGGAATAATTAAATTGGGTCCGTATTATTTTATAAGAAAAGAGTTGGAATCTGTGCGATATCGTCTCTCAAAGGTAATCTTTTAGGCAACATCTGAGATAACAGTCTGTATATTCAATGAACTTAGTTTAGGGTAATTCTGTTGTCAGTCCAGCAAGGAGATATATATGTGAAATACCTTTAGGGGTAGTCAGGATTGGAGGGAAGGTGGGGTGAGAGATGGTAGGGGGTTGGAGAGGGGTAAAATAGGGAACGGGAAGGGGTATGGAAAGGGGGAGAGGAAGGGATTAGGGAAGAGTGGGGGAAGGTTTTTTGAGTGAGCTTTCTGCCCTTCTGGATATAGACCCATTAAAAAGGTTATAATGATCTCACAGTTCAGTCTTTTGCCAGTATGCTTGAGAGAATTTAATTGGACTTAGCTGAGTGTCTTTTTACCTTTGAGACCGGTAAATCCTTTAGGAGGATCAATCAAAACACGGAGGGTCTCCTGAGGTGAGGTTCAGACCTACAGTTCAGGTGGAAGTGGTTCCATTCGCTATAGTTCAGTCTTCCAAAGGGCATTTTTTTCCATCGGTCAGGAAAATCTAGGTGGAGTAAGCAATGGGAAAAAGAAAAAGCTATCTGTGGTGTGAACAGCATTGCTATATGTTCATTGAGTCGGGTACTACAGATGGGCTCCGTAGGAAAGTTCCTGTCTTGGAGTGGAACAATTGGTGCTGGGAGGTATGGGAGGAGAAGGGTGAGGTTGTTGTTCAATCAGAGCCTTCATGGCAGGCTCTCCTGTGAGCCAGGGAGGCTGTTGGGCTGCTGAGCATGGCATTCCAGGAGTCAGATGAGCTGGCCTCTCTTGGTGGAGTAGATCTGCAGTGCCTTATGTGGAAATTTTCGCGGACTGGAATAGCGTCAGTGGAAGTTGATCTTCTCATATGTGGAGGATGAAGGGTGTTGTACCAATCTGGAATGTCAATGCGGGGAAGATTCTGTGTTTCGCAGAAAGCGGGTAAATCTTCGCAGGTTCGCCGTGCGGCCTTGAAAAGAGGCAGAGAGGAGAATTTCCACTGATATTGGATCCCTTTAGTGCGCAGGAGATCAAGAAGAGGGCGTAAGTCTCTTCTGTGCTGGAGGGTAATAGGCGAGAGGTCTTGGAACAGCTTTATGTCATCTCCTTGTAGGGAGTAGGGAGCGACAGTCTCTGGACCTATTTAAGATATCCACTTTTAGTTTAAAGTTGAAGACAGCAAATAACATCTCTGGGGGGATCAGTGTCTCTGCTTATTGATTTTAAGGCTCTGTGTAAGCATTCATATTCAATGGATGTTTCAAGAGGTCTGCCTAAGAGATCATTAAAGATGGCAATAGTGGCCTTTGTAATTGGTTATTTTCAATTGTTTCAGGGATGCCTCTTACCCTGATATTGTGGCGACGTCTGCGGTTGTCCATATCTTCCATATGTCTTTGGATGTCTCTTATCTGGGTGTTTTGGAAGTGAGAAGAGGTTTGCAATTGTTGGGTGGCAGTATCAAGGAGGGCTGTTGTTTCTTCCATGTCATCCATCCACACTGCTATCAACTGGACATCTCTCCTGAGCTCTGTGATGGCTGATGCAAGAGTGGCTTTAATGTCTTCTGCCACAGATCTCAGGTCCTGCATGTTTAGAGGCTGTGGGGTACGGGCTTCGGCAGGTGCAGGTTGGTGCTGGGAGTAATTCCTGCCTGTGGGGCTGAGACTGGAGGAATGTGCGGCATTCATGTTGGTCCGATTAGAAGCCGGGGCCTCGCATGCCTGGGACATGTAGAGCTCCGGTATACTTTGGCTGACTTGCGATCCAGAGCCCCTGGGAGAGCGAGACCTAGCAGGGGAGGGATCCCATGAGTTTTTCCCCATGTCTGGTGGTGGATGGCTCAGCTGGGCTTAAGATCTCCTGTGGACAGGAGCTCGTCAAGCTGCCATTCAGGTCCGGGACCAAACCACGCCCCCCCGTATTTTTTAATCTGCTATGTATCTTCTTGCTACATACTTCTGAATCAATTTACATCTCTAAAAAAGGCTTTGTTAGGACAGACCCGGCATTTATCAACTACTGGGGGGGAGGGGAGGTGGAGTCCACAAGGTATTAAAGAGCAAATACATTCTTCAATAAATTAGTAATTCCAACCAGAATGATGGTCGCTTACAAGGCTGAGTGCAAGAAAGGACATTTGAGGTTTCTTGTTCTGTAGGTCCAGTAATGGCGAACCTCCATTAGTTGGATAGCTGAATGTAGTGCTCGTAAGTTGAATTGGTGTGAGGGGGGATTCATGGGTAGGCGAGTGAAACTTCCTGCATGTTTTCCTCCTAGTTGGGCTACACTAGGCACTTTTGTTAGGGTCACCGCCTTACACATGAGGTATTTTTACTTGGACAGACGACTGAACTTTAGTAAACTCTTATATATATCTATATACACCACCATGGTCACTGATGCATGTAGGAGGGACATGTGGAGCCAATGCCCCACCATCTGTTCATAGGCTGGGGACCTCTGTGGTGCTGGTCTGCTCCTGTTGCTATGGGGGGCGGACCTGCTCACAGAGAGTGCTGACAAAAACTCGTCCTGCAAGAGGCTTTCCTACCTGTCCGAGCTGTAGACTATATGTGACGGTTACTTGCATTACACCCCTTGAGTAACATCAGACCAGGCAAAGGCAAAGTTTCCAAAGCTTTACTTGAACAACTTGGCATAACAGTTAAAGTGGTTCTAAAGGCTGAAGGCTTTTTACCCCTCATGCATTCTAGGCAGGAAGGTAAAAAACCTTCTGTATGCGGAAGCCCCCCACAGCCCCCCAATCACTTACCTGAGCCTGATCCCGATCCAGCGATGTGCATGAGAGCAGAGACTCTCTTGGGTCTCTCCATCCTCATTGGCTGAGAAGAGGGAGTGAGGGGGCTGGGCCAAGCCATGTTCTGTGTGTCTTATGGAGGTGGCTCAATAGCAGACACACACGAGTGCGACTTGCTGTGGGGGGCACTCAGCAAGGGGAGGGGCCAGGAGCTCCGGTGGGGGACCCAAAAAGAGGAGGATCTGGGCTGCTCTGTGCAAAACCATTACACAGAGCAGGTAAGTATAACATGTTTATTTTTTAATAAAAAATGTATTATTTAAAAAAAAAAATCCTCTAATATCTCTTTAAACGTCTTTCCCTTAACAAATCCCTAACTCAGGATTGTGGCTGCCCCAGCATACCTGCACAGGAAAGAGTCTATTTCTAGCTCAGTCCATGATGGCAGTATCCAGGATTGGCATCTTCAGGGCAGACTGCAGGTCCTAGCAATCCCCTTAGGCTGCAGAAGGATCCTGGGGACAGATGTACATCAGTTGGCTCTCTGGTCCCGGCATATTCTGCAGGTCAACAGGACAGAGTCCGGTGACCGTAACAGCAGCAACCACAGACTTTCAGTAACCTTTTACACCCTCTCTCTGGTTACTCTAGCAGTCTCGGGCCCAGAATAGAGATGAGCCGAACACCCCCCTCTTTGGTTCGCAGCAGAACTCCCGAACAGGGGAAATGTTCTAACCCGAACGGCGAACCCCATTGAAGTCTATGGGATCTGAACAGGGAAAATCAAAAGTGCTCATTTTAAAGACTTATATGCAAGTAATTGGCCATAAAAGGGGTCCGTTAGTGACCTGGAGGACATGTATCAATGCAAAAAATCTTTTTTTATTGTTTTTTTCAGGAGTAGTGATTTTAATGATTTTTAAAGTGCAACAATAAAAATGAAAAATTCCTTTAAATATAGTGTCTGGGGGGTCTCCTTAGTCTGCCTGTAAAGTGGCACAACTGTAACATGTATAGAACCTGCTGCAGCAAAACTGATTTCTAAAGCAAAAAAAAAAACACAAGTAAAATACCATTTAAAATGATTGCAGTTGCAATTGCCAGCACCCAGATATTAAAACATTGAAGAAAAAAATGGTGTGGGGTCCGGCCCAGTCCATACCAGACCTGAAGGGGTCCGGTATGGATTTAACTATATGCCGACCAGCTGCCGCAGTTGTACTGCGCCAGGTTGGCACAGCTGCGCAATTTGCCATCATGGTACATCAGCTCTTTAAATCTATATGGCCCACAGCGTGTCCCCGGAGCCGATGCCCGTGGCCGGCGGGCGCGATGTCTGCCGGGCACCCGCGATCGCTCCTGACAGAGCCAGAATGGGGATCTGTGTGTGTAAGGGAGTAGAAACAGATTGTGTGTTCCTACTAAGTAGGAACAGCGATCTCTCTCCTCCCCCAATCAGTCCCATCCCCCCACAGTTATAACACACACTGAGGGAACACACTTAACCCTCTTGATCGCCCCCTAGTGTCAAACCCCTTTCCTGACAGTGACATTTACACAGTAATCAGTGGCTATTTATAGCACTGATTGCTGTATAAATGACAATGGTCCCAAAAAAGTGTCAAAAGTGTCTGATCTGTCCGCCGCAATGTCGCAATCCTGCTAAAAATTGCAGATCGCCGCCATTACTAGTAAGAAAAAGAATAAAAATGAAAATGCCATAAATCTATCCCCTATTTTGTAGACACTATAGCTTTTGCGCAAACCAATCAATAAACGCTTACTGCAATTTTTTTTACCAAAAATATGTAGAAGAATACGTATCGGCCTAAACTGAGGAATATTTTTTTTTTTAATTTGGGACATTTAATATAGCGTAAAGTACAAAATATTTTTTCTTTTTTTTCAAAATTGTCGCTATTTTTTTGTTTATAGCGCAAAAAATAATCACTGCAGAGATGATCAAATACCACCAAAAGAAAGCTCTATTTGTGGGGGAAAAAAGGACATAAATTTTGGTTTGGGTGCAATGTCGCACGACCGCGCAATTGTCAGTTAAAGCGACGCAGTGCCGCATCACAAAAAAATGGCCCAGTCATTAATGGGGTAAATCTTCCGGGGCTGAAGTGGTTAATCGGGAACCCAATGGCACTCAAGCTTGTCTCGCACACACGGTCACACAAAAGTTCTCTGAACTTTCGACCATCAAGAACGCTGTGATGTACAACACTATGACGAGCCGAGAAAATGAAGTTCAATGCTTCCGAGCATGCGTCGAATTTTTTTCGAGCATGCGCATTTTCGGACAGGAACTTTTTTCCGAGTGAAAAATTGAAAACCTGCTCTCAATCTTTTGCGTACACACGGTCGCATTTTCTGACCAAAAGCTCTCATCGGTCTTTTGCTGGCCGAATTTTCGATCGTGTGTACGTGGCATTAGAATGGCCCAGTCACAGTCCAGACCTAAACCACAGAATCTGTGGCAAGACTTGAAAATTGCTGTTCACAGACGCTCTCCATCCAATCTGACAGAACTTGAGATATTTTACAAAGAAGAATGGGCAGAAATGTCCTCTCTAGATGTGCAAAGCTGGTAGAGACATCCCCAAAAAGACTTGTAGAGAAAGGGGGTTCTACAAAGTATTGACTCCGGGGGGGCGCCATACAAATGCCCCTCCCCCACACTTTTCACATATTTATTTGTATCATTTATCATTTTCCTTCCACTTCACAATTATGAGCCACTTTGTGTTGGTCTATCACATAAAATCCCAATAAAATACATTTACGTTTTTGGTTGTAACATGAGAAAATGTGGGGAATTTCAAGGGGTATGAATACTTTTTCAAGGCACTGTATATACGGGAATTTTTTATTCTTTTTATACTAGTAATGGCGGCTATCAGCGACTTATAGAGGGACTGCGATATTGAGGTGGATATTCTGACATTAACTGACACTTTGCAGGAACCATCGACACTAATACAGTAATCAGCGCTAAAAATGATTCCCTGTCACTGTACTGATGACACTGGCAGGGAAGAGGCTATCAGAGGGTTACATATGTGCCTAGCCAGTGTTTATGTGTACTCAGTGGTGTAGCGTGGGTTGTCAGCGCCCGGGACGAGGCAAGTAATTTGCGCCCCCTTGACCCACAGACTTACCTATTTTTTTTTGTTTACATCTTTTCTACATTCGAAAATTAGGAGGGGGGGATTTTATAATATTACAGTTAATGGGAGCTACATATGTCATATTCACACTAGAATACTTGTTGCATCACCGTGCCGGGATCAATACCCCAACGGCACAGTGCTGCAACAAGTATTATAGTGTGAATATGACATACTGTATGTAGCTCCCATTAACTGAAATATTGAAGAAAAAAACCCTACTGGGTAGTGAGTCCTAAATCACCAGTGCTGCAAGAAACCTCAACCTCATTGTGCAAATAAAGCACAGGAAATGTCATATAACAATTCATCAAATACAATAATTCTAAGATAGCCCTACTGGGTAGTGAATCCAAATCACCAGTGCTGCAAGAACACACAATTGTGCAAATATATAAATAAACAAACTAATTTCATATAATAATCAATAAAAAGCATCCAAAAAACATGGCTATGAATGGACTTTATAGCTATGGATCAACTTTTTATTGATTATTATATAAAATTAGTTTGTTTATTTATATATTTGCACAATTGTGTGTTTTTGCAGCACTGGTGATTTGGATTCACTGAGAGAGAGGCAGAGAGAGACATTGGGATAAGAGAGACTGTGGAGCTGAGGGAAGGGTGGGGCTGAGAGAGGGAGAGGGGCCTGAGAGGAAGATGAGAGAGACTGCTAGCCCTACCTTCCATGCCAGTCTGTCTCCTTGATCCGGGGGTGCTTTGATCCTTCCAGCTATTCCCTGGCAACGTCCGCCTCCTTGCATGTCGTCTGGGTCCTCAGTCAGCCTGTTCTCCGGGCCTCATGTTAGTGCGGAGAGGAAGTTTGAGCAATCCATGCTCTGGAGGCACGGGAGATGCTGCGCCCGCCGCTTCTCATCTCTTGGGGGGGCGGGGTCAGGGGGGCTAGGTCAAGGAGGAGGCGGCCGTGATGGAACTATTCTCCCCAGTCCCGGGCTCTCAGGCAGCCAGCCTATCTGTCCTCGGCTAAGCCCCTCGCTGATCACGGATCCCCCAGCCGCCCACCCGCACTGCAAAAACGGCCACTGTTGCTGAGCAACGTGGATTCTCCTGCATTATAAGTTTAACAAGGGGCTTTTATGCCCATGTTAGATGGTCCACACTCATGACAGCACCCCCCCTAAATTTTGCGCCCGGGGCGGTGGCCCCCCTCGCACCCCCCACGCTACGCCACTGTGTGTACTGTCTGCTGCTTTTACTAAGGGATGTGCTTTGCAGGGAAACCAAATCCATCCCATCCCCTGCTGACAGGACAGAGCTCTGCATTGGTTACATAGACAGAGCTCTGTCCTGTGTTCCTCCTCCCCGATCAGCGGGTGTCGGGGGTCCTTCATTGGCCGACACCTGCTGATCAGCTTCTGGTGTGACTAATCACAGCCAGAGCCCTCCCTACCCAGAAGAGCAATATCACATGTATAGATATATATATATTTAGATGTGATTCTGTACAGCTGGCCCGCACTCGAGCAGTAAACCTACGGGGCGTGGCCGGGAAGTGGTCAAGCAAATGTCTCAGTTAGTTGGTGAAGAAATAGGAGCGGTTCAGATTTCAGATGTGAGGTGATGACTCTGCTAGCAATATAGAGATAGACCCGGAAGCAGTGTGAAGAGAAGAGTGAAATTGGGTGGATACTTTCCCAGGTGTGGTGTGATGAAGAGTTCTGAAAAACATAATTACTGCTGCATTGAATCAGGCTGGAGATCGGCACCTGTATATCAGTATAGAGCCCGGGGGGGCTCCAAAGCGTAGTCTGACATGGTTAGCAGCTGTGTCACACGCTCTGAGGTGAGCGCAATTACCTAGGGGGATCACTGAAGTGCACTGGAGCATGGTTTGCAGCACCTAAGATCCAAAGGACATGCTAGATGACACCATATATGAACATTGTTTATGCACGTTTTTTAAGATATTGATTAGGACTTTTTTCACGGATCACAAAGGATCGTTTAACAGGACTATTTCTATCAGTGTGGAGCACTGAGCACTTTCTTATTCATGCATGCACTTTAAAATTTAAAATTGATTGTTATTTATGTACATTGCACTTTAATGCTGTTATGAAAAGATTTATATACATGATTTTTTATTTTTGATTGACACAATTTTCTCTTGTAACTCACTTAGAGGGGTTCACATATTATCTTGGTTCACCCTAGCGCAGCGCATAATATCTCTATACGTAGTTTGCACGGTTATGAAACGTGATCTGCGCCTGCAGCTGGATACTATCACTAGTCACTTTACGGGCATTGGGCTGTTGTGGCTCGCAAGATTTTTTTCTTTCTTTGTCTGACTCTGCTAGCAAGTTGGGGCCCATGAATGATGGTGACTAGTAGGGATGAGCCGAACACCCCCCAGGTTCGGTTCGCATCCAGAACATGATGCGTGAACTGAAACAAACTGAACGTTTGTTTGGAGGTGACGCAAGACATTTGTCAGGCCACGCCCTACGCGTTTTGTCATTGGACGTCTATGCTCCTGTAGATGTCCAATGACAAAACGCGTAGGTCGTGGCCTGACAAACGTCTTGCGTCACCTCCAAACAAACGAGTACAGGACTTTCTGACGGTTTAAATTCTGATCTCTTATGCTTTACATTACATTTTAACAATGTGAGTACCATTTTTGTTTACACTTAAAATAAAGTCTTTTAAACGGTTTTACGCTATGGGCACCCCTTCTTTTCCATATGCTGAACAATATTAAAAGCACGATCCGGAACTGCCAGGAACTGCCACACAGTGGCAAAAACTGTGACCGCGCAATACCCCTGTAGGGGTGAGGCTATTCGGTAAGTGTTTGCACAGTAGGAGCACGAATAAGCAGCACTATCACTAAGCCGGCACTGGAATAAGAAGATTGACTTTAACAATATTGTTTTATCAGAGGAACAATTCTTTTCAAGCACAGAACCATTTGTGCATACAATAAGACTATTTAAAGCAATATTGTTTCTCTAGCAAGCACTGGTTTATTATTCTGAGCACAAGTCACTTTATCACTTTGTATATTAGCAATCCCCCCCCCCCATTATTTTACTAAAGCACTTTTTTGTCTATGCACTTTATTATTAGGTATGATACGATTTAATGGACAAATTTGTCATACCTTTTCTCAAATACTAGTATCATATGGTAGACTTTATTTACATGGGGCAAATCACTTATTGAGAGATCAGTCCCTTTATACATTGTCACTATCTTTTAATTATCAGAGGGTGTAACACTAATTAAATGTAAATGCTATCTATACGGGACAAATCACTCAGGAAATTAGCCCCTCTGTATATTTTCACTACCTTTTTTTATTACAAGGGGTTGTAACACCATGCAGTCACTACAAAACACTGTTACAACACACTGCTAGTTCACCACCAATTAGTCATCAGAACAGCGCCGCACCTACATTCAATTCTCTCTCTAAACCTGGCAGTATGCTGCAGCTGGGGGATCATGACTGCCAGTTTATTGTCCTTCTTGGGCACCCCCTCTCTCTGGGCTCACATTACTGCCTTCTTCAACCTGGGTACCATCATCGGAGCCTTCAAAGAGCTGCGCATCCTCCTGCAGCATGTACCCAACACTGTGGTCGAACAATTTGGGGGACTCCTCAGGGCATGATGGTGGGGCTAGGGAAGGAGTGACTGATGACAATGAGCCGATTGGAGAGACCGCTTTGGCAGCTGCATTGGCAGCCTAAGTACCCTGAGCCTGGGTGACAGAGGATGAGGAGGATGAGGATGGCTTGATCATCCACTCTACCAACTCTTCTGCATGTTGTGGCTCAACATGGCCAGCTTCCGAAAAAAAGGACAAGAGTGTCCCACGGCCACGTGCTGATGAGGATGCACTGTGTCCACGACCAGCAATGTTGGCTGCAGACACAGAGCCTACTTGCCCTCTTTTAGTGGCCTGTGAGCGTCTGCCTCTCCTTGTTGGCCTTCCAGACATACTGTATTTGATTTATTTGTAATGTATTTGAATAGGTACACCAGGAATGGCCTGCAGTGAGATGTAGCTGCACAAAGCTGGGATGTATATATATATATATATATATATATATATACTGATTCTGAATATACTGCAGCTAACTGAATCAACTGCCTGCCTGTAGTATATTAGGAACAGAACAACAGGAACGGTCTGCAGCGAGATCTAGCTGCACAGGATACAGTACTGCATATACTGCAGCTAACTGAATGAACTGCCTGCCTGTAGTATATTAGGAACACTGCCTGCTCAAAGTAAATGAAATGATACACTCTCTCTCTCTATCTCTCTCTATAACACCAGCAACACACTACACAGGGCCGACATGCAGGTGGCCTTATATAGTGTGGGGCGTGTACTTAACCCCCTGAGCCATAATTGGCCAAAGGCACCCTGCCTTTGGCCAATTGTGACTCTGTTTGCTTATGGCGCTGTGATTGGCCAAAGCATGCGGGTCATAGTGCATGCTTGGCCAATCATAAGCCAGCAAACCACTGCTATGACGCAGTGCATTATGGGCCCTGACGCGCCGCTCGAATTTGGCGCGAACGGCCCATAATGTTCGATATTCGCCGAACGATCGAACAGGCGATGTTCGAGTCAAACTCATGTTCGACTCAAACTCGAAGCTCATCCCTAGTGACTAGTCACAGATCTGCAGTTTCCAGTAAGTAGACAGCTGAGATAGTTATAGTGACAATCCCTTTAAGGCAGCAAACATATGATGTCTGCATGCAGTGTCTCTAGATATTGAAGTGACAGAATGAAAGAGTGTGGGCATCTGCCCATTCACCAATCCTGGCCTCTGCAGGAACAGGACAGTCCTTCCAGACATTAGGGCGTGCGCTCAGCTGGCTTTGTTGACAGATCGGTGTAGCACTTGTGGAGCGGCTCTCTGGCTGAAAAAAGGCCTCGAACACCTGACTCTCACAGACAGCGCTCAGCAATGTGAACCCTCCTTCTGAAGTTGGACTGGGACCGGCTAAGCCGCACTGGCGTGGCACCCCTGAAGTGCAGAACAGCTCTGATGCTCTGTGTGAAATCCCCGGGGGCAAGAGAACGAGCCCGCAAATTTAGTCAAATATATAGTCTCTCCCATAAGTCCATTGTGCGGTTCAGCCACTTGGGAGGTGTAATTCAAGGAGGGGTGTGGTAACCTTTTATCCAATTACATCAGGACTACATGTCCTAAGATTCTCTGCTTTTTCCAGGACAGGAATACTCCACTCCTCTGACAGGAAATGGGGTAGACTCTAGTAACACAGGCACTAGAAGGAAATGTTAGCTATTCTGTCCCCGAGTAATCCCTTACTCCATCATGGCATAGCTGCCACCTGGCTACACTAGTGTTGGGGGTGGGGACAGCTATATCTTCTCATTTACATTTGTAGGTTTCTTATATCTCTGTCTTCTCTTCCAGCTTCCACAGTCCTGGCGAACAGTAAAATTGTCTGCACCAGCGTCAGCCAGCAAGGAGCATACGCTGCCTGTCCTGCAGGTAAATGACCACAAGACCTTGTAAAGAACTTTGTATCAGTGTGAGAGATGTGTTCCTCACTCCAGACCACCCATGAGGTCCTAGAGATCTCAGACCACCCATGAAGTCCAAGAGATCTCAGATCACCCATGAGGTCCTAGAGATCTCAGACCACCCATGAGGTCCTAGAGATCTCAGACCACCCATGAAGTCCTAGAGATCTCAGATCACCCATGAGGTCCTAGAGATCTCAGACCACCCATGAGGTCCTAGAGATCTCAGATCAAATATGAGAAGAAGGACTGCTATCACCCCCTGGAAGAACAGAGTGGGAACAGAGTCTAAGAAAAGAGAGGAGGGAGGGCTGGACATTCACCTAAAGCCTCTATTTGAGGGTATTTTGGGGGTACACCCTGGGGGGCTCCACACCTCTGTATATTGCTGTGTAGGGATGAGCCGAACACCCCCCGGTTCGGTTCGCAGCAGAACATGCGAACAGGCAAAACATTTGTTCAAACACGCAAACACCATTAAAGTCCATGGGACACGAACATGAATAATCAAAAATGCTAATTTTAAAGGCTTATATGCAAGTTATTGTCAAAAAAAGTGTTTGGGGACCCGGGTCCTGCCCCAGGGGACATGTATCAATGCTAAAAAAAGTTTTAAAAACGTCCGTTTTTTTGGGAGCAGTGATTTTAATAATGCTTAAAGTGAAACAATAAAAGTGTAATATTCCTTTAAATTTCGTACCTGGGGGGTGTTTATAGTATGCCTGTAAAGGGGCGTATGTTTCCAGTGTTTAGAATAGTCTGAGAGCAAAATGTAATTTCTAAAGGAAAAACAGTATCAGGCCACATGCCCTCAACATTGGAGGGTGCTTTGGGGTAGCCCCCAAAGTACCTTGTCCCCATGTTGATGGGGACAAGGGCCTCATCCCCACAACCCTTGCACGGTGGTTGTGGGGGTCTGCAGGCGGGGGGGCTTATCGGAATCTGGAAGCCCCCTTTAACAAGGGGACCCCCAGATCCCGCCCCTCCTGTGTGAATTGGTAATGGGGTATAAATGTACCCCTACCATTTCTCAAAAAAAGTGTCAAAAATGTTAAAAAAGACAAGAGATGGTTTTTGACAATTCCTTTGTTAATGTCTTCTTCTTTCCCCGCTTCTTCTTCTATCTTCTTCTGGTCTTCCTTCGGTGTTCTTCTTCCTCCATCTTGTTCTTCCCCTGCTTCTTCCTCCGGTCTTCTCGTCCGGCATCTTCCTCCGGCTTCTTCTTCCCCACTTCGTCCTCCGGACGATCCGCCTCAATGGGAGTCTCCCACTGTGTGACGCTTCTGTTCTTGTGACAGCTCTTATATAACGGAGGGCGGGGCCACCCGGTGACCCTCCTCTGATGCACGGGGACCCTATGGCTTTCTCCTGTTGTCACAGGGGGGTGGGGTCACCGGATGGCCACGCCCTCTGTTATATAAGAGCTGTCACAAGAACAGAAGCATCACACAGTGGGAGACTTCCATTGAGGCAGATCGTCCAGAGGACGAATCGGGGAAGAAGATGCCGGACGAGAAGACCAGAGGAAGAAGCAGAGGAAAATAGAGGAAGAAGTGGGGAAAGAACAAGATGGAGGAACAAGAAGAACACCAAAGGAAGACCAGAAGAAGATGGAAGTAGAAATGGGGAAAGAAGAAGACATTGATAAAGGAATTGTCAAAAACCGGCTATTGTCTTTTTTAAAATTTTTGACACTTTTTTTGTGAAATGGTAGGGGTACATTTGTGCCCCATTACCAGTTCACACAGGCTACCCCAAAACACCCTCCCCATGTTGAGGGTATGTGGCCTGGTATGGTTCAGGAGGAGTGGGGCGCTCTCTCGTTCCCCCCTCTTTTTCTGCCAGGTTGCCTGCCAGGTTGCGTGCTCAGATAAGGGTCTGGTATGAATGTTTGGGGGGACCCCCACGCATTTTTTTTTCATTTTGGTTCCGGGGTTCCCCTGTGGGGAAATCCCATGCTGTTTTTTTCAATGACATTTATGTGTATTGCCGGGACCAACAATTCATTACAGCCGCAAGTAGTTTTAAATTACTTTTTTTTCCTTTAGAAATGTCATTTTGCTCTCAGACTGTTCTAATCACGGGAAACATGCGCCCCTTTACAGGCATACTATAGACACCCCCAGGTATGAAATTTAAAGGAATATTACACTTTTATTGTATGACATTAAGCATTATTAAAATCACTGCTCCCGAAAAAACTGCCATTTTAAAACTTTTTTTGCATTGATCCATGTCCCCTGGGGCAGGACCCGGGTCCTCAAACACTTTTTATGACAATAACTTGCATATTAACCTTTAAAATGAGCACTTTTGATTTCTCCCATAGACTTTTAAAGGGTGTTCCGCGGCTTTTGAATTTGCCGCGAACACCCCAAATTGTTTGCTATTCGGCGAACTGACGAACAGCCGATGTTCGACCCGAACATAAAGCCCATCCCTATTGCTGTGTATATATGTATGATTGTAGAATGTTATAATCAGATATTTCATCATTGCCTCTTCTCATTTTATACAGATTACACCCCCACGGGGTGTTCCTGTGGGATGGCCTGTGGCTCGTGGGACATCCAGTCTGAGAAAACCTGTCACTGTCAGTGTGGCGGCATAGACTGGACATCGGCCCGCTGCTGCAAGATCGGATCTAAGTAGAGTCTGACCACCAGAGGGCGATGGGAGTGACACCGTTGAATGATCTCTTCTATCACAATAGCTGCACATCACATGTATCAGATCGTTAAAGAAAGGCTTATGGGGGTCCAGTTATAAAAGGTTGAAGTTTATATTTGTGAATTATTTTGTGGCAAATAAAGTTTTCCTGTAAATGTCTTTCATTTACTCCGCCCTAAACCTGGATTCTTTCCTATTATTCCTAAAAGCATAGATAGGTATAGAAGGTATAGGCACTTTATGGTTTATGTTTATATATATATATATATGTATATATGTATCATTGTTATTTCACATTTATGTGCCCTGGTATAGCTGTATGTAGGATATTTTAGGTGGGTACAGGGCCGCTGATAGCAATCATGCCTACCTGACGTGGAGCCCCTTCAGCCCCACCCCTGACCACACCCATGGCCCATCCTTCAGCCCCACCCCTGGCCCCTCCCCATCGCCTGCTATAAACAAAAAAAAATAAATTTTTACTTTCTGCTATAAAATATTTCCAATAAAATTAAAAAAAAAAATCAAATTTCTTCAATTCATCCCAACATGTATTCTGTTAGATGTTTTGTTAGAAAAAAATCCCAATAAGCGAATATTGATTGGTTTGCGCAAAAGTTAGAGCGTGCCATAATGTGTGTCATGTGCTGCAGAGACAGATACAGTGTAATCTAAGGTGACCAGATTTTTCAAATGAAATCCAGGGACATTTTTTTTATTGGCAAATAGTAAACTATTTTATACGCATATTTTCCTCAAATTATATATGCTGTCAGTGGTGTAGCGTGGGTTGTCAGCGCCCGGGATAAGGCAAGAAAGTTGCACCCCCCCGCTAGACTTTTAGTCCCTTCCACTAGTACAGTAGTACTGACCAACTTGATTCCTACACTGACCTACCCGACCACTGCACTAACCTACCTGATTCCTACACTGACTACCACACTGATCTACCTTATCCCTACACTGACCTACCTGACCTACACTGACCTACCTTATCCCTACACTGACCTACCTGATTCCTACACTGACCACTACACTAACCTACTTGATTTCTACACTATCCACTACCCTAACCTACCCGATTCCTAAACTGTTCTACCTGATCCCTACACTGACCACTACACTGACCTACCTGAGTTCTATACTGACCGCTACACTGACCTACCTGATTCCTGCACTACACTCCCCCCCTACATGAATAGTGTAGATCGGTTGATTTTTGCTCAACTCTCCCTGGCTTCCATGATAATCTATTGGAGAAGGGCTCTCCCCAACCAGGTAATGTTCCCGACACCCAGCCGCTCCTCAGTATCCCCTGCCAAGAGCTTTTCCAATAGCCGCCGTATGCTCTGCACTGACCCTCCCCTCCGCTGTTCTCACACACATGGGCTGCCTGCACAAGAGGGATTATGAGGGACAGGCTGAACTACAGGAGTTCCTGGGTGGGGGGGCAACACATAACACTTGGGGAGACACAATAATGATTTTTCGCCCCCCAAATGTTGCAACCGGGGGGCGAGAGTACCAGATGCCCCCCTTCATGCCACTGCAATCCGGGGACAAATTGGCTCCGGGGACAGTGTCCTCAATCCGGGGACTGTCCCCGGAAACCAGGGATGTCTGGTCACCTTAGTGTAATCATTAGATCTTATCTGAATCCCAAGCAAGGACACATCTCTGTTAGGCACTGACAGCCCAGCCCCACAAACCATTTCCTCTCTGTTCCAGCTGCTGCCTTGGCAAATGTCAACTGAGATGCCTCCTCTGCTGCCATTCGCCTCACAGCTTCTCCAGTCTCAGGCCAAGTGGGGAGCAGAGCTGAGCACCGTAAGTGGAGGAAAAAAAATCACTCCACCAGAGAAGGCAATATGCTGGCAGGCGGCCAGGACTTGTGCCAAGATCAACATGTGGAGCGGGCGTGCTGCGGAATTGACATGCCCCCAAAACAGAACACATAGTCCCACCCACTATCACATTACAGAGGGACCCAGAAAATGGATAAAAAACCCGAGCTAAGTTAGAAGGATGGGGTGGGGGTCAGATCAAGGTTGGAATTCAGAAAGGCATTTTTTTTTTATTTTGCACTCTGTTCAGATTGTCCGGGCCCCCCTGCTGGCCGGGCCCTGTACAACAGGGCCAGTTGTACTGGCTTATCAGCGGCCCTGGGTGGGTGTGTAGACTTTTGCTCCCTCTGTATAATATCTTGATAATGAGTACATAGATGATGGGAAGCAGAACCAAAACCTATGAGATGTGTGCATATTTCAGCCAATCAAGGAGCCCCATGGTCAGAGGCACCGCCCCCCCATGAACTGCTGGTAAGATGGCATCTTCTATGGATCCATCAGGGAGGGTCATGGAACAGGTTCAGTTGTTTTTTCGTCTGAAGCAAAAAGCCATAAATCTGACAACACGAGCAATATGATTGGTTGGGGTGGTAGTAAAATATTGCATATAAAATAAATGAGCAGAGCATGATCCCTTCAGGACAACTTTCAGATTAACACTGAGATCTGTACTGGTCACTGCTGGGGGCCTGAAAATCTGTACTGGTCACTGCTGGGGCACTAAGATCAGGGCCATCTTTACTATTGATTGGACCCTGGGCAAAAGTTTTCTTAGGCCCCCTCGCTCCCCCCCTCCATGCAGTTTCGCTCTCCACATGCTCTGAGACAATAAATATCAGCTAGACTCAAAATCCATTTACCATACTGAATCAGATCAGGCAGCGATTGCGATTGGTTGCCAGAGGTTACAGTGTATCATTACCGCTCACTGACTGGTTGCTAGTGGTCTCAGCACACATTATGACTCACTGATTAGTCGCTAGAGGTTACAGCACATGATTTCTGCTTGTTGATTGGTTGCTAGAGATTACAGTACATCAATACTGCTCACTGATTGGTTTCTAGAGGTTACTGCACATCATTACTGCTTACTGATTGGTTTCTAAAAGGTTACTGGACATCATCTCCTCACTGCCTGCACATCATGGACTGGGGAGGTGAGGGGACCCATTAATAGACAGAAAACTCCTAGGTCAGTGAGCACCATGTGAGGTAATGTGCCCATCAAGGCCCCCCGTGCTCAGGCACAAAGGTAAACGCGCACACACATGTCCCACACACATATGTAAACGGCGATCACTCTACACATGTGAGGTATCACTGCGAATAACTTTAGAGCCAGACCTTCTGTGTAACTCTAAACTGATCACATGTAAAGGCATTTAAAGTGGTTGTAAAGACACAAGGTTTTTTACCTTCATGTATTCTATGCATTATGGTAAAAAACCTTCTGTGTGTAGACAGCCCCCTCCAGACCCCCCAACAATACTTACCTGAGCCACCTATTGATCTAGCGATATCTATGAGAGCTTTGCCTCTCCAGGGACTTGCACTCTTGATTCGCTTTTGGCTCCCGCTGCTGTCAATATCACAGCCAGTGATCCAATCAGGAGATGGAGGGGGTAAAAAGACACACAGAGCCATAGGTCGGGAATGTGCCTGCTTGGCTGCCCCCTTAGCAATCTGCTTGCTGTAGGGGCACCCGGCAGGAGGTAGGATGTAGGAGCCGGGAGCACGGGTAGGGCACCCAAGAAGAAGAGGATCTGGGCTGCTTTGTGCAAAACCATTACAGAGCCGGTAAGTATAACATGTTTGTTATAAAAAAAACACAAGACTTTACAATCACTTTATTATCACTTTAAATCACTAGCCTCCCAGGTCAATTCTGACGCTTCTCTCCTACATGTAAAAATCATCATTTTTTTGCTAGAAAATTACTCAGAACCTCCAAACATTATATACTGTATACATTTTTTAGCAGAGACCCTAGGGAATAAAATGCAGTTGTTGCAACTTTTTATGTCACACGGTATTTGCGCAGCAACTTTACAAGCCCAATTTTTGTGTATAATGTGAAAGATGATGTTATGCTGAGTAAATAGATACCCAACACGTCACGCTTTAAAATTGCAGAATGGCGCCAAACTTTGGTATGTAAAAATCTCCATAGGAGACACTTTAACATTTTTTACAGGTTACCAGTTTAGAGTTACAGAGGAGTTCTAGTGCTAGAATTATCGCTCTCATTCTAACGATCACAGCGATACCTCACATGTAATTGACATTGAATGTCCTTTACATATGCAGGCGCAACCTACATATGCGTTTGCTTCTGTGTGCGAGCACGTGGGGATGGGGGCGCCTTTAAACATATATTTTTACACTTTCCCCTGAGGAAGAGGTTAATATCACTTTAACCACTTCCATGCCGGGCACTTTTACCCCCTTCCTGCCCAGGAACATTTTCACCTTTCAGCGCTGTCACACTTTGAATGACAATTGCGCGGTCATGCAACACTGTACACATAGGACATTTTACCTTTTTTTTTTAGACCAGTAGAGCTTTCTTTTGGTGGTATTTAATCACCACTGGGGGGTTTTATTTTTTGCTAAACAAATGATGGCACTGATGGGCACGTATATGCAGCACTGATGGGCACTGATAGGCAGCACTGATAGGTGGCACTGATGGGCAACATTTATGGGCACTGATAGGCAGCACTGAGGTGGCACTGATAAGGAGGAGCTTACAGTATATGCAACACTGATGGGCACTGATAGGTGGCACTGATGGGCAGCCTTTATGGGCACTGATAAGCAGCACTGATAGGTGGCACTAATGGGCAGCATTTATGGGCACTGATAGGCAGCACTGATGTGGCACTGATGAGGGGGCACTGATGAGGAGGCACTTACAGTATATGCAACACTGATGGGCACTGATAGGCAGCCTTTATGGGCACTGATAGGCAGCACTGATAGGTGGCACTGATGGGCAGCATTTATGGGCACTGATAGGCAGCACTGAGGTGGCACTGATGAGGAGGCACTGATGAGGAGGCACTTACAGTATATGCAGCACTGATGGGCACTGATAGGTGGCACTGATGGGCAGCCTTTATGGGCACTGATAGGCAGCACTGATAGGTGGCACTGATGGGCAGCATTTATGGGCACTGATAGGCAGCACTGAGGTGGCACTGATGAGGAGGCACTGATGAGGAGGCACTTACAGTATATGCAGCACTGATGGGCACTGATAGGCAGCACTGATAGGTGGCACTGATGGGCAGCATTTATGGGCACTGATAGGCAGCACTGAGGTGGCACTGATGAGGAGGCACTGATGAGGAGGCACTTACAGTATATGCAGCACTGATGGGCACTGATAGGTGGCACTGATGGGCAGCCTTTATGGGCACTGATTAGCAGCACTGATAGGTGGCACTGATGGGCAGCCTTTATGGGCACTGATTAGCAGCACTGATAGGTGGCACTGATGGGCAGCCTTTATGAGCAATAATATTCACTAATAGGCGGCACTGATGGGCAATGATGGGCAGCACTGAAGGAAGGCACTGATGAGGAGACACTTACAGGCATCACTGATGGGCACTGGCGTGCATCACGTGGGTGTCACTGAGGGAGCTGCATTGATAATCAGTGCAGATCCCCCTGTCAGGAGAGCCGCTCATCACACGCTGTCAGTGCAGGGTAAAGGAATGCTGATAATTGCCCCTTCTTGGTTACACTGTGATCAGCTGTGATTGGACACATAATATGTGTTCGGGTTTAAAGGGATGAAGTGGCAACGTTATCTGTTCCACCAGACGTGTTTCTAGCGGATCGGATGTAGGCGGGTGTAAACTGACAGGCGGTCTGTGTACACCTGACCATCCATTGAGGAGACTGGAGGGTCTGATTGGGTCCGCCTGAAAAACAGACAGGTGGACACAAACTGTCTGCTAGTGTGAAAGGAGCCATAGGCTGGGGAACCCCATTACAGCCAAGGACCGGAGTCTCAATTGGGAACAAAGGGTCCTGTGGGGGGGTTTTGATGTGTTTTTAATGTGTATTTTGGAGGCGTCTGCTCGTGTGGAGGAAATCAACAAGAATGTGGCAGAAATGCATCAAAAACATGTGCACTGCGTTTTTGATGCACCTTTGATGTGTTTCAAATGAAGTGCATGGAACCAAAAAAACGCAATCTGCTGCGAGCAAAAAAGTCCATGACTCTTTCCCAAAATTACACATGTTTAAAATGCACAGATGTGAATGTGTCCCGTACCAAGACATGTTACATGGGCTGTAGTGCATTTCTACAAAACTGAGCTTAGGTGTGACCCAGGCATAATGGTCTGCTGCAATGACAGACGCTTTCTATTTATCAAAGGTGATGACAATTTACTGCATTGGGATGGCTAGCTCTGTTGCACAAACTGAATGCTGGCCAGGTGCCTGACAATGATGAAGAAAGCCCATTATATTGGGACAAAGGACCATAGCATGTAAAACAGATCAGACAGGTGACCGCACACCTTACACCGTGCTTTCCATTGATCATTGTGTGGGAGCTGATTATGGCTCACATAGGCATGTGAGAACAATATGGACCTTATTAACCCCCTGCTGACACATAATCAGTAGTCAACTTTAACCTGTAGGCACTACAGATTTTCTCATGGAGAAGGAATTGTTGAATTGACAGTCTAGAACTCTGTAATCTTCTGAATGTCAGACAAGGAAGACCTAGAAGTCTGGAATTTGGTAGAACGTAACAAATGCGAGTTTTGGATCTGCTGATTGTGATGTCATACGAGGAAGTCCTGGGAGAAGAGACAAATCTGACAGCTGAATACAAAGAGGGTGTTATTGTCTCTATCCAGACATGGGAGACTTCCATTTCTAACCAATTATTCCAAGGAATATCATCCCATGACTAAGGTAACCCAGATGTTCACCGCTTCTTAAAACTACCCCTTAATGACCCATCACATTACATCATTTACGCAATCTTGGGAATGACATCTATTAAAGAGAAAAATAAGGAGGCTGCTGGGAAAAAAACACTACGTCACTTCCTACCGGGCGATAGCGAGGCTTGAGACGCACGCCGGTATAGGAGCTACACGGGGACACACGGCTATACTTATACCCATTTAAAACACTGGAAAAGTTTGGTGCCGACATATGGGCACATGGAAATGTGAGTTTTGAGTCCCTCTTTGAAACTTTTAGTAATAAACAGTACATACCTACTGCGCAATGATTACTGTCTATTTTTTTTATGAGAATGGATACCTCTTGCACTTATTTCATTGGGAACAGTCTAGATCAACGTCCATAAGCGGAGTGGTTATCCCTTTTAATGAACCAAAGGCGTGTTTTAACCGATATCTGGTTTGTGGCCAATCCATTTGGTGGTGGTGTTGTCACTGAATTGGTGGATTAGTCACTTGGATACACAGATCTGGGACTAAAGAGAACAGCAATAATCTAATCACAGAGGAGAAATTTCATTGAGATTGATTGTAGCTGGCACATCTAAAACCAGCAACAACACTGGACATTTACAGATTGATTTATTAATTACTGCAATTTTTAAATTTTGATTGATTCACTTTATATTGATTGAATAATTTGGCATATTACTCAATTAATTGTATGTATGAGATATAAGCACAAATATCTTTTATATTAAGTTTTTAATTAATTTTTATTGACTGGTATAACATAAGTGGTGTATTTAGGAATATAAAATAGGGGTTAGCGCAGTCAACACTTGGTTGTTATTAAGGAGAAAAATTGGCCACAATTGCCAAACAATTTAACATTCCTTTAAAACGCTCATCATCAAAAAAACATAATTTTAAGTTTGCTGATCTTGGGAACCACCACGAACTAATCCGGTTTGTATCTGCGCGACTAGTAAAACTTAACAACCACAGAAAACTGGCTCGGGGAGAACCCACCTTTTGCAGATACTCACTATTAACCACTTCCCAGTGAACCCACCATTAACTGGGATTGACTGGGACACTCCATGCCTTAGATGGGTCCTTTACAATGAGTTATACCTGAGAAATTTGAATGCCTCCAAAGACCCCAACCATTATGGCTATGACATTATGGTCAACATAAACAAATTCAAACTGGGTGGGGAGGTGGGAAGCTTCTTCCAGTCCATTGCTCCGCTTGATTGCCGCCTATACTGATCCCCACACAGTTATACCCCCCACAGCCCTCCTCCTCACTCGAAACTGGCCAATCCAGGTGAATTGAATCCTATTCTGGCCTGTTCCACTATCCTGCTTATCATGCAGCCCTTTGCTTATCTCTTATTTTTTTTGCTTCTCTTTCTTCAAACTACTGACCTCAATCTTACATCACCAGCTTTACTTTCTGAAGGAAGACTGATTATTTCTCACATGGAAGGACCCCCACCGTGGTCTCCAAGCTACTATAGCTTGGGCTCTAAAAAAAACGAACACGTGGTTATCAGATTTCAGCCCTTCTTGCCCGGCCTATTGTAGAAAGATGGCGGAGCGGGAGTACTATTATCTTGGGTGGATATCATATGATGTCATCCATGCAGGGCCGCTGATAAGGCAGTACAACCAGTCCTGTTGTACTGGGCCCGGGCCCCATCAGCTAAACAGGGGGCCCCAAGGCTGATTTATTGTTCACTTCTGTCTAAATGAATAAATAGATTTTACTAGACCAGTAAGAAAAAAGAAAAACGAAAAAAAAACCCTGAGCGGGGCTTTAATGCAGCCAATGATGTGAGGTTCAAAAATGTGATGATGGGATGATCACATTTATTTTATTAGTACAAAGGTTATAAAAATATTGACTTCTGACATTAAAAGTCAAGACATGAGCTGTTATACAAAAATTATTTAAAAAGCCGGAAATGGTATACAATACAATATGTCTAAAGCAACAAGAGCAAAATTGGTTATTGATGTCCTGACGCATTTCGACCCCAATGGGTCTTCTTCAGAGGACAAGTGGTTAACAGCTGCAAAAATGTAAGCATGTATCACAATCTTTTACAACAACATAGGTAAAAAATATACAAGTACATTGAGTTTGTAAACATCTTCATATGTTACATAGTTACCAATCAAGTTGCTTCCAATGTTTGTAGGTAGACGTAATATAGGGGAGTTGTCCCCCTCCCTTCCTCCTTTAATCTACAGGCGGTGAGCCAACCCCCCCAGGGAGCAAGCCTCGAGCCAACTCGCCTTGCAAGGGGTCACACAGAAAATACTCCCAGACAGCCGAGGGCGGGGAGGGGGGGTGTATGCACACCGCCCCTGTGGTAAAATAATAGTCATACTCAAATTCAGAGCAATAACGTGGAGGGGAATTAGCTTGTTTCCAACATATTAAAGAGAAGGAAGAAAATGGCCGATTGTAGTAGATTTTACTAGACCACACCCCCACTCATACATGCTTACTAGGGCCTAAGTTACATTTCCCTCGGCCATATCAGGTTAACAGAGGGGCCCAGGAGGTGGGAGCAGAGGATGAACTTTTTTGGTCATATTCAGGGCATAGGAAGATGGTACCACTGTGTGGAAGGGCCCTTTAATTTCTTAATTTTCCCAAAAATTGTAACAAAAAATTACAATTTAAAAAAAACTTGCCATGCCTCTTACTAAATACCTCAGACTATCTACTTTCCAAAAAGGTCTTTAGGGGGGTATTTGTACTGTCCTGGCATTTTCGGGCCTCAAAACTTGAGATTGGCCATCAGTACATCAGGATTGGTCAATTTTAAGATATATATATATCCCATAGTTTGTAAACTCTATAACTTTCCTACAGACTAAATAATATACACTGATTTGGGTTATTTACACCAAAGAAATGGAGCAGTATAAATTTTGGCCTTAAATTTATGAAAAAATATTCTTTATTTGCAAAATTTTATAACAGAGATGAAGAAAAATTTGAGTTTTTTTGGTTCACTTATGTAGCAAAAAATAAAAACCCGAGCGGTGATTAAATACCATCAAAAGAAATCCTTATTTGTGTGAAAGAAATGATAAAAATATCATATGGTATCAGTGTTGCATAACCGCGCAATTGTCATTCAAAGTGTGAGAGCGCTGAAAGCTGAAAATTGTCCTGGGCAGGAAAGGGGGAGTGGCCAGCATTGAGATGATTATGTTCGTATGGATGAAGTGCTAGGACATGCAGATATTGTAGGGTGTGTAACGCTACTCCTGGTGGAGCTGCTGGATCCTCTGTTCTTTGCCTCAACCTCCTCCAGAACCTCAGCCCCTCTGACACAACAAGCTGAGGGTACCAACATACATTATCCCAGGAAATCACTGAAAGTAATACTTTGTACCCGATAGTAGCGCTATATCACATAAAACCAGGTAGTAAAGGCAAACCTCATATATTGTCACCCAATACAGTTGGTAATTGGGCAGCATAAAACGGAATAACAATGGTAATAACGCAAAGTGTTTACCAGTAAGGACTCGGCATAAGATGACGGTTGGCCTCCAGATCAGCACAGACAGCAGCAAGGCCGTCTCAAGTACAGCAGTGAACAGTAGTGATGGGCTGAACACCCCCTGTTTGGTTCACACCAGAACTCCCGAACATGTAAAAAGTTCTGTCCCGAGCCGCGAACCCTATTAAAGTCTATGAGACCTCATTTTTGAAGGCTTATATGCAAGGTATTAGTCATAAAAAGGGTATGGGGGCTCGGGTAAAAAAAAATGTAATAAAGAAAAATAAATGAATGAAATTACATTTAAATTGCCGGCAATACAAAAATGTGAAAAAAACAACAAAAAGGCCTGAGGGTCCCCACAATCTATACCACACCCTTATCCGAGCATGCAGCCCAGCAGGTCAGGAAAGGGGGGACGAGCGAGCGGCTCCGCCCTCCTGAACCATACCAGGTCACATGCCCTCAACATGTGGGGGATGGGGACAAGGGCCTCTTCCCGACAACCCTAGGCAGTGGTTGTTGGGGTCTGTGGGCAGGGGGCTTATTGGAATCTGTAAGCCTCCTTTACCAAGAGGGTCCCCAGATTCTGCCCCCCCATTTGAATAAGCATGCCTACCCTTTCACCAAAAAAGTGCAAAAGTGAACAAAGTCAGTACAAGAGTTTTTGACAATTCCTTTATTAAAAAACAAAAATAATGTCCCCCGATATAAATCCATCATCAATCACGATGCCAGCCGCACCGCAGGATCCGAAAAAAGAAAAAAAAAATCTTCCCCCCCAGGAAAGGCTAACCGCCGAATGCCTGCTCCTTAATTAGGTAGGGACGGGGCCACCTGGTTACATCACATAGTGACACCGCCCCCTTGTGACATCATTGACCGATGCATTGTTTATTTGTCTGTAAAAAACTCTTGTACTGTCTTTATTCACTTTACACTTTTTTTGTAAGAGAGCAGAGCCCCCCACCCCAAAGCACCCTCCCATATTGAGGGCATGTGGCCTGGTATGGTTCAGGAGGGGGACTGCTCGCTCATCGCCCCCTCTTTCCTGACCTGCCAGGTGGCATGGTCGGATAAGGGTCTAATATGAATTTTGGGGAGGCCCATGCTTTTTTTTTTTTTTTTTTTAGCATGGGTTTCCCCTTAAAATCCATACTAGAACCAAAGTGCCTGGTTTTGATGGGGGCCCCTCAAACCATTTTTTTAAACATTTTTGTATTGCCAGCAATGTAAATGTCATTTCATACATTTTTTTTTTTTAGAAATGTCAGTTTTGCTGCAGCAGGTTCTATACATGGTACAGATGCGCCAATTTTCGGGCAAACTAATGCTGACCATATAGGCACAGGATTTTGGCCGTTTGCAGATTAAACAATTATTCGTTGGTCAAATTCGAAATTGCCCACTAACTGACAGAATAAACTTGTTTACGTGATCGTTTCCATGATTGTCATTACCGTTGGATAACAATAAAAACATATAAAAATTATACAAGACAGAATATTCTTATTGTTTCTATTACAACATATGCACTTTAGTTAAAACTGTACAAGTTTTCTCTTCAGATCCATCGACATTAGCCGGGCCCACGATCAAAATCGTTGGTAAAGTTGGGCCACTAACGGCACGATTGTTGAACGATCTTTAGCAAAAACGATCAGTTTTGGCTGAAATTCTTTTTTTCATAAAAGCCTTCAAAATGATTCTTCATGTTTGGGTCCCATAGACTTCAATAGGGTTTGCGGCTTGGGTCCGAACTTTTTCTCTGTAAAGCAAACACCTGAACGTGCGATGTTTGAGCTGAACTGTTCGCCCATCCCTAGTGAGCAGTAGTAAAGTTTAATCTACTGAGTGCTGGAATTATACTGCCAGAGTGCATTTATGACGGCGATGCTAGTCCTAGACCAACTGGTCATGCACTGTCTAAAATAAAAGGAGGCTGGTAGCAGAGGGGGCAGGGGAATAAAAGGGGCTTGCAGAAATATTATTATAGGAGGGGTGGTGCTTTGAGATGTTCTTCTGCCGGCTATCGCTGGAGCCCTTTAAGATCATTTTTGCACTGAACAACAGTCCCAGTTAACCTGCAGATTCCAATAAGCCCCCCCGCCCACAGACCTCCACAACCACCGGCCACGGTTTTTGGGATGAGGCCCTTGTCCCCATCAACATGGAGCAATGTGCCTTGGGGTGGGGGGCATATTGAGGGCATGTGGCCTGGTATTGTTCAGGAGGGAGGGGCCGCTCTCTCGTCCCCCCTATTCTTGACCTGCCAGGCTGCATGCCCGAGTAAGGGTCTGGTATGGATTGTGGGGGGACTCTACGCATTTTTTTTATTTTGGCATGGGGTTCGCCTCCAAATCCATACCAGTCCCTAAGGGTCTGATATGGACTGGGGGGACCCCATGCCATTTTTTTTCATTGAATAGCTGGGTGCCAGCAATTGTATCTGCGAGTCATTTTAACCACTTAAGCCCGGGACCATTTGGCTGGCCAAAGACCGGAGGACTTTTTACAATTTGGCACTGCGCTGCTTTAACCGGTAATTGCGCAGTCATGCAATGTTGTACTCAAATGAAATTTGTGACCTTTTTTTCCCACAAATAGAGCTTTCTTTTGATGGTATTTGATTGCCTCTGCGATTTTTATTTTTTGCGATATAAACGTTATAAGAAAAATCCAATAAACTCAATTTTAGTCATACATTTAGGCCAAAATGTATTCGGCCACATGTCTTTGGTAAAAAAAAGTCAATAAGCGTATATTTATTGGTTTGCACAAAAGTTATAGCGCCTACAAACTAGGGTACATTTTCTGGAATTTACACAGCTTTTAGTTTATGACTGCCTATCTCATTTCTTGAGGTGCTAAGATGGCAGGGCAGTACAAACCCCCCCCCCCCCCCCCAAATGACCCCATTTTGGAAAGTAGACACCCTAAGGAAATTGCTAAGAGGCATGTTGAGCCCATTGAATATTTTATTTTTTTGTCCCAAGTGATTGAATAATGACAAAAAAAAAAAAATATTTTTTTTTTTACAAAAAGTTGTCACTAAATGATATATTGCTCAAACAGGCCATGGACATATGTGGAATTACACCCCAAAATACATTCTGCTGCTTCTCCTGAGTACAGGGATACCACATGTGTGGGACTTCTTGGGAGCCTAGCTGCGTACGGGACCCCGAAAATCAAGCACCGCCTTCAGGATTTCTAAGGGCTTAAATTTTTGATTTCACTCCTCACTACCTATCACAGTTTCAAAGGAAATCAAATGCCCAGATGGCACAAACCCCCCCAAATGACCCCATTTTGGAAAGTAGACACCCCAAGCTATTTCCTGAGAGGCATGTTGAGTATTTTGCAGCTCTCATTTGTTTTTGAAAATTAAGAAAGAAAAGAAAAATGTATTTTTTTTTTCTTTTTTCAAATTTCAAAACTTTCTGACAAAAAGTGACGTCTCCAAAATACTCACCATGCCTCTCAGCTAATAGCTTGGGGTGTCTACTTTCCAAAATGGGGTCATTTGGGGGGGGTTTGTGCCATCTGGGCATTCCATGGCCTCCGAAACTGTGATAGGCAGTGAAGAGTGAAATAAAAAAATTGACACCCTTAGAAAGGCGGTGCTTGGTTTTCAGGGTCCCTTACGCGGCTAGGCTCCCAAAAAGTCCCACACATGTGGTATCCCCGTACTCAGGAGAAGCAACAGAATGTATTTTGGGGTGTAATTCCACATATGCCCATGGCATGCTTGAGCAATATATCATTTAGTGACAACTTTGTGCAAAAAAAAATGTAATTTTCCCGCAACTTGTGTCAAAATATAAATTATTCCATGGACTCGACATGCCTCTCAGCAAATAGCTTGGGGTGTCTACTTTCCAAAATGGGGTCATTTGGGGGGGGTTGAACTGTCCTGGCATTTTATGCACAACATTTAGAAGCTTATGTCACACATCACCCACTCTTCTAACCACTTGAAGACAAAGCCCTTTCTGACACTTTTTGTTTACATGAAAAATTTTTTTTTTTTTGCAAGAAAATTACTTTGAACCCCCAAACATTGTATATTTTTTTAAAGCAAAGGCCCTACAGAATAAAATGGTGGGTGTTTCATTTTTTTTTCACACAGTATTTGGGCAGCGATTTTTCACTATACACTATATTGCCTAAATGTTTGATGAAATAAATTGGGATCTATTAGACCCTAGATCTCTCCTCTGCTCTCAAAGCATCTGACCACACCAAGATCGGTGTGATAAAATGTTTTTCCAATTTCCCAATGGCGCTGTTTATATCCGGCAAAATCTAAGTCATGAAATGCTGGTAGCTTCCGGTTTCTTAGGCCATAGAGATGTTTGGAGCCATTCTGGTCTCTGATCAGCTCTATGGTCAGCTGGCTGAATCACCGGTTGCATTCTCAGGTTCCCTGTTGGGACAAGAGAGCCAGAGAAAACCATGGAAGACGGTGGGGGGGACTTTCCTTCCCACTGCTTGTAGAAGCAGTCTAGAGGCTAATTAGCCACTAGGATTGCTTTTACATGAAAGCCGACCACTGGCTGAAAAGAATGTTACCAAGATGATACCTAAACCCGCAGGCATTATTCTGGTATAACCACTCAAAGTCCAGCAACATACCAGTATGTTGCTGGTCCTTGCTGGGCATATATTATAATCTTTTCTTTCATGCAGCCTGTGGGCTGAATGAAAAAAAGATATTGATCCGTGGGTAAGCCCACCATTAGAATACCTCCCTTCATCCACCAACTTCTAATAATGGGCATACATGCACCGTTTTGTTTTTAACTGTGGTGGTGAAATCACCTCCTACAGCGCTGGAGTCACGGCTTTATGTATCGTGGGAGCAAACGCTGTTGCTGTCAAGATAAGTAAATCTGTGCTGCAGCCGAATGGCATACCTGCTAAGCAAATGATGGATAACAATAAAACAAAGTAACATTACAGTATAACAGTAATGCCCCGTACACACGTTCGGATTTTCCGATGGAAAATGTCCGATCGGAGCATGTGTGGGCTCCATCGGACATTTTCCATCGGATTTTCCGACACACAAAGTTGGAGAGCAGGAGATAAAATTTTCCGACAACAAAATCCGTTGTCGGAAATTCCGATCGTGTGTACACAAATCCGACGGACAAAGTGCCGCGCATGCTCAGAATAAATAAAGAGATGAAAGCTATTGGCCACTGCCCCGTTTATAGTCCCGACGTACATGTTTTACGTCACCGCATTTAAAACGATCGGATTTTCCGACAACTTTGTGTGACCGTGTGTATGCAAGACAAGTTTGAGCCAACATCCGTCGGAAAAAATCCTAGGATTTTGTTGTCGGAATGTCCAAACAAAGTCCGACCGTGTGTACGGGGCATAAGACTTACCATACCTGCAAAGCAAAAAACAGTAAAAAAAAAAAACAGTTTTTTAATGCAACCTGTGCCTAAAATATATATATGCCAAATCATGGGGGCATCCACCCGCAAAAGTTAGGAACAAATTGCTCCTCCGCCCCTGCTGCCCCCATGCTTAGGCATATATGTTCTTTTTTTTAATTGTGGTGGTGAAATCACCTCCGACAGCGCTGGAGTCATGGCTTTATGTATCGTGGGAGCAAACGCTGTTGCTGTCAAGATAAATAAATCCGCGCTGCAGCTGAATGGCGTACCTGAAAACAAAAAAATGGTTAACAAGAAAACACAGTAAACAGTAAAGTATAAAAAAATTACATACCTGAAAAGCAAACATGATAAAACATAATAACAATAAAACATTGCAGAATAGAATACAGTAAAAAAGAGCAGAATAATAAAACGACAACTAATTTTGTTTTTTTTATTTTGTATTTTTTGTGTTTTTTTATTTTTTACTTTTTTTTTTTACACTTTTTTTTGTAACTTTAACTTTTTTAACTGGTACCAGGTTTGGGTCTCTCAAAATGCGATGGCATCTTGGGAGACCCTGTGAAAGTGTGTCCTAGTCTGTGCAGTGCTGTACCCTACGCTAATACTCAACTAGTGTATGGTAGCGTTCAAAACATTCACCAATGCAAAGACCAGGATTGTCAGGACAGGAGGGACAATAACACCGGGTGTCACGCCTAAATCCACGCTTGCTGCAGACACAACATCTTTTTTGGGGGGCTCGTTGGGTAGGGGTACTCAGGAGGACATAAGGAAAATGCCTCTCATGCAGCCGGCTTACTGCATTTGGTTGGGGAAGGTGTGGTGGAGCACCGTCTGGATACAGAAGGGCTCTGACGATCTCTTCCTGGAATTTAAGGAAGGATCCAGTCCATCCTGAAGCTCTGTATAGCACATGAGCGTTCAGCAAAGCCAATTGAAATAAATAAACAGACACTTTCTTGTACCAGCGTCTGGCCTTATGGGCAACTAGGTACGGCGCCAACAACTGGTCGTTGAGGTCCACCCCTCCCATATTTTGGTTATATTCGTGGACACAGAGGGGTTTCTTCACAACACCAGTCGCCGTAGGAATTTAGACCGTTGTGTCTGCATGAAGGGAGGTAAGAACAAAAACATTCTTATTATCGCTCCACTTCACAGCGAGCAAATTATTACACTGCAAGCAGGCTCTCTCCCCCAGCCTAAGACGGGAATCTACAAGCCGCTGGGGAAAGCCCCGGCGATTAGGTCACACGGTGCCACATGCTCCAATCTGATGATCAAACAAGTGACTAAAAAGTGGCACGCTCGTATAATAATTGTCCACATACAAGTGGTACCCCTTACCGAATAAAGGTGACACCAAGTCCCACACTATCTTGCCAGCGCTTCCTATGTAGTCAGGGCAGTTTGTTGGCTCTACGTGACTATCTCTTCCCTCGTAAACCATAAAACTACTATGTATAGCCTGTGGCCCTGTCACAGAGTTTATACATCTTGACCCCGTATCTGGCACGCTTGCTGGGAAGATACTGTTAGAATGACAAGTGGCCAGAAAACGTAATCAAGGACTCATCAATGCAGACAACTTGATGGGGAGTAAACAAGTCTGCAAAACGTTGGTTGAAGTGGTTTACGAGGGGCCGAATTTTGTAGAGCCGATCGTATGCAGGGTCTCCACGAGGACGTCAGAGTTCATTGTCATTGAAGTGCATGAACCGCAAAATCTGCTCGTATCGTGCCCTGGCCATGGAAGCAGAGAACACGGGCATATGGTAAATTGGGTCAGTGGACCAATATGACCGCAACATACTCATTTTAACTATGCCCACATCGAGGGATAGGCCCAGAAAGGTCTTAAATTCGGAAACCGTAATCGACTGTTTCCACCTGAATTCCGGGTTGGCCAGTGAATGGGGGAAGTACGGGTGCTGCAGAAGTGGTGGGTTCCCAGTTAGGATTGGCAAATTCTGCAGGAAGGACACTATGGGCATGACGAGCCTGTCTTTGTCTTCTTCTTGGTGGCAGCAGGACACTACTTGTGCTTGCCACCTCGCCAGCTTGAACTGCACTTATGGGTGCTGGATGTACGGACCGGGATGTACTAAGTGCTTGCCAGTTCACCAGAAGGAATAGCGGCGCTAGTACTTCTCTGCTCCATACGAGGGACCTGCGGTTCTTGCACCTCAATAACAGCAGAAGAAGATCGGGGTCTGGTACGCCTGACCTTGGCAGGGACCACAACTCCATCGTCAGAGCTATCTGTCATGTTGCCGCTGTCCTCTACAGGATCGTATTCTGAGCCTGAATCTGACAGATGAGTGACTTCCTCTTCACTATCTGTCATGCTCAGAAACGTGTAGGTCTCTTCACTAGTGTACCTTCGATTTGACATTTTGGGCTCTAAATTTACTGGTACACTAGTGAGACTCACAGGTAAAAAAGATCCTAACTGTTAGCGACTGATTCAAACGCTACCAAAAAAACTGTTAGCGATCGCAGGGATCAGGCCTGACTCTGCAAACGCTGCAGTTATGTGTTTAGTGTTTTGTAAGTGACAGTGATCGATCGATACTGCACTTGGGTGGGCTGGGCGGAGGGGCAAAACGCAGGTGCTAGCAGGTATCTGGGCTGATCCCGCTAACACTGCGTTTTTGGGAACCCTAAACTGCTGGGGACGCTAGTATAGATCTGATCGGATCAGATATTGATCCGTTCAGATACTATACCACTAAGGGAGGCGTATGCTGCGTGCGTGGGTGTTACTGCCACTAACCTGAGGCTGCCTGGGGCGATGCAGACCCTATCTGACCCTAAAACCTAACTTGTATCACCCGCCGGGCGATCAGGGGGCTAAACCTTTATTCGGTAATAAACGGCGGGTGCCCTGACACTATAAAAAACAAACTAACTAACCAGCGTCAACCGTAACTGTTATACGGTGATCAGAGGTGAAAGGGTTAACTAGGGGGCAATCAAGGGGTTAAAACCTTTATTAGGTAGTATATGGGGGTCCTTGACGCTATAAAAAGCTAACGGTGAACCTAAATACTTACCTGGCTACCTAGCGTCACCTGTGACACTAATACAGCGATCAGAAAAAAGATCACTTAGTGACATTGGCAACAGGGGGTGATCAAGGGGTTAAACTTTTATTAGGGGGGTTAGGGGGGTACCCTAGACCTAAAGGGGTCTAACAGTAACTGCCCTACCACTTATAACAGTCACAAATGACACCAATGCAGTGATCAGTAAAAAAATAAAGACTGCTATTGGTGTCACTGTGACAGGGGGTGCAGGGGGGGGGTGATCGGGGGTGATTGGGGGGTGATTTGTGTGCCTGCGTGTTTTACTGTACGTGTAGTGTTTGGTGCACTTACTTGATGTCTTCTCTCCTCGGCGCCGGAACGAAAAGACCGACACGAGGAGAGATGACATCACTTCCTCTGCTTCTGTTTACATTACAGAAGCAGAGCAAGCATTCCATTCGTCAGGAGCGATCGTGAGGGGGTGGCCATGAATCGGTGGCCTCCCCCTCAGCACGGATCGCTCCTGTAACGAATCCGATGGCCGCAGGCAGCGGGGGAGGCCCCACGCTCGCTGGGAGGCAGGGACATACAGGTACGCCCATATGCCTGCTCGTGCCATTCTGCCCACGTACATCGGCGTGCAGTGGTCGGCAAGTGGTTAATAAAAAAGGGTAAAAAATCATCACTCACAAGTTTCAGTGTCTGAAGACCGGCACAGAGTCTTTCCAGCAGTGCTTATGGGGCTGATATGCAACGTTCGTTCCCCCTTGGCTGGAGTGCGGTCCAAGCCTCGATTTTGTTCAGGTTATGGCCGGAAGTGATGTCGGCGTTACCTAGAAGCCTCTACGCATTTCACATTCAGTCATGCGTCTTCCGGAAGCTAATGGTGCCATATATATTGTGGTATTACTTGGCCAATCATTTAGCCGCGGAACCGGAAGTGCATATACCGCCATTTTACTTACTGGACACCCATTCCCATTCTGAATCTAGTGACTTCCTTGTCTCCCCATATGTGTTGTCTCTGTGGAACCAGAGCCCGCTCACCCGAACTATATCATACTCCTCCCTTTTTTTATTTGTTAATTGTGTACTCTCCCCCATAAGAATGGCTGGAAGGGCTTCATAATCTTAACGTCACTAAGCGAGTTAATTAAAATAAGATAAAATAAAATCATCAATAATTTATTCATCACAAGTATGTTATCATTATTTAGAAATACAATGCGTTTAGACTAAACTAAAATCACCACTGTTATAAAAATGTGTATGTGTATATTTGCTCAAAAAGGGAAAACCAGGTGCTACTGGTAAATTTAAAATTGGCTATCGCCAAATTGAAAATAATTCTAAACATAGGAAATGAAAATGGGAATAAAAAAGGAAATAAAAATAGATAAAGGATCAAAAAATTTAACAATAATAAAAAAATGAATAATAAATGACAATAAAAAAAAATATATATATTAATAAAAATGAAAAAAAAAAATAAAAAAAGGAAAAAAAAAAAAATATATATATATATATATATACAATGAAAAATTGTATTAATAAAATTGGCTATGCAGACAAAAAATGTCTTTAATCTAGTAATCCTCTATAAAGCAGTTAATGTCTAGGTCCACATTTAACCCATTTTATCATATTTAATTTAAAAATCCAGTATGTTTCATTACGTGATATTTCCCTCCGTAAATTCGAGTTCCTCCAGTTCTGATCTACTTTACCTATGGTGTAAAATTTCAAATGACGTGGGTCTCTCTTATGTGTATCCCTAAAATGCTTAGAGACACTATGGTATTTGAACCCCTTTTTTATATTTCTGATATGCTCCCCTATCCTGACGGAGAGTTTCCTTGTTGTTCTCCCCACGTACTGCAGTCCACAACTACATTCCAATATGTAGTTCACATGGTTACTGCAGCACGTGATGAGTTTTTTAATATTATATTTTAACTTAGTTGTGTTAGATTGGAATTCCATTGTTTTTCTTGTTCCTTTGTTGGTAATTCTGCAGGGTTTACATTTACCACATTTGTAAAAACCTTTGTGGTTAAAAAAGGTTACCATTTTTTTGGAGGGGTCAGGCACATTTTTCACAATACCATCTCTAATTCTCCTTGCTCTTCTGTAGATGAATTTCGGTTTGGGTGGTAAAATCTTACTCAATTGGGGGTCATTACAAATGATTGGCCATTTTTTCTTTACAATTTCCTCTAGTACTTTGTACTCTGTATTGAATCCCGTTATGAATGGTACACCGTTCCTTTCTGTTTGCTTCCTGGTAGTATCTTGTAGTATAGTATCTCTATTCAAACATCCTACTTGATCTCTGGTGCGTTCCAGTTCTTTTCTTTCATAACCCTTATCCACAAACCTTTCAATTAGGACGCTTGTTTGTGCGAGATAGTCTCCCATCAGGTCACAGTTACGTTTGATCATAATGAATTGGCCTTTGGGAAAGGTTCTCTTCCACTGGGGGTGGTGACAACTGCTAAACGGCATATAGCCTTTGAGGTCCGTATCTCTGAAATGCGTTCTGGTGTTCAGCTGATCCCCATTTTTAAAAATCTCCAGGTCTAGAAAGTTTTTTTTTTTATGTACATGTACAGTAAATTTGATACCATATTGGTTTGCTCCTATATGCTCTACAAATCTATCTTTAGGTTAGGGTCAGGGTTAGGGTCAGGGTTTAGGGGTTAGGGTTTTAGGGGTTAGGGTCAGGGTCAGGGTTTCCCCTTGAAGAAAAAGGCTAAGACTCAGGAATTGGAATAGGGACCTTCCCAGAGGTCAATGGTCACAAGGCATGGCTGACACACCCCCACCAAAGTGTACCACCTACCCCAACTAAGTCAGGAAATGAACAAGTCGCAATACCAAAATTTCGGAGATTTCGAAAATTCTATATTTTGGAAATTTGGAGATTAGGTATTTCCTTTCAAATTTGGCTGTTAGTGAACGTAACAAATACAAAATTCATCCGAAGTTACGAATTATCCAAATGAATGAATGCCGCATCTAAATGTATGGAACGTAACGATCTAATAATAATAAATACTAATAAAAACTTTTATTATTAATTTGTTCCATTCTGTTTGTTTAGATGTTCCATTTGTTATTTTGGATAATTCGTAACTTCAGATAAATTTGTATTCCTTACGTTCACTAACAGTCAAATTTGAAAGGAAATTCCAATACTTGTAATTTAATAGTTATTATTTCGAACTTTACTGATTTTCTTTCTTTTTTTTCAGATTTTTGAAAATTCGAAAATCGGAAATTAGAAAATTAGAAATTTGGAAAATTGGATTTTCGAATTTCCAAATTTCCGAATTTTCGAATTTTCCAAATTTCCAAAAAAAGCAAAAAACAGAATGGAATGAAAACGAAAACAAATTTTTCAGCAGTGCACATGTCTAATAGGAAGTATCCAGGAGCAGTTGGTCTGTGAAGGCTAGTTTAAATCGCTTACTCTCCTCTCTGCATGAGTCCTTCAGAAAACTGATGCATTGCCCAAAATGAAAAGCGCAGGATTGGGGGAGTGAGAAGGTTTTGGCTATGGTTGAGAAATTGAGAGGCAGCCCGGTTTCCACATGGCATAGAGTAGAGAACTTTTGAGGCCTTTCCGTTGCCAGATGGAAAAGGCGTTGTGTTACAATCCAGGAGGGAAGCTGGGGTTCCCTTATATCGGTAGGTATCTGGACATGAAAGGGGAAAGTTTGAGGCTCTTTCTAACTTCTCGCCAGGTTATAGCAGTGTCCTGCAGCAGAAGATTATGTTGGAGTAGAGGTGGGACAGATTTCCATTTGCAGTGGAGGAGTACCGCCAGGGAGAAGGGTTGAGCCATTACAGATTCTAAGGAGTAGTTTGAGTACCGGGAGTACTGGGATATCCAGTCGAGGCCTATCCTCAGTAAGCACGCCAAATTCTAATCTCTAAGATTTGGAAGACTGATACCCCCTTCGCGTCTGGGAAGATATAGTTTTACAAATGCTATGCGTGGTCGTTTGTTTTGCCAGATGAACTTAGATATGGCCTTGTTGAGGGTTTTCGTATCTTTGATCCCGATCCATCACACATGCTGAGCCAGCATTTGGCTCCCCCAGAACACAGGAGATTCACAGGAAGACCCTAGTGGATGACCAGTGTGCTCAAAGACTCACCACTGCAGGAGATCCCTGATGTGCTTGTTTGTATATACCAAAATGTGATTGGTTTTATACTTTGTCAATTAAATGTCTACAGTCTTACATTTAGAAGGCGCCCCTACTTTTGTCTTTCTACATGTCCCTGGAGAATGCTTCTGCCTCATAGAGAAGACTTGCCCTGAGTTGTGATCATCTCCATCCCAGGATTATCTGCTGCTGAATCACCTTTTGACTTTCTGTTGGAGAAATTAGATGCTTATTTTATAATCATTTATGCCTACTTGCAAAAGATTGCTTAAGAAGCTAGGTTCATTTTTTTGAAATACATGTCAACCGCAAGCTAGTTTTGTTTCTTATCTAAGTTTGTAAGGCTAAGCTACACCTACTTCTAGGAAATTAAAATAAAGGTTAAGCCCAGACACACATGTCAACCAATCATTGTCCAGAAGAGGTGGCTAAGTCGACACTTGTAAAAGTATATAAAATTTAGGTTAATCATTTGCCAATTAGACAAGTTCAGATAGACGTCTATCAGGCTAACTGCTGTGTATGCAGCCCTATTGCACGGGTCACAGTGGTTAGAACTAATAGACAAATATCTGTACACTCGCAGTATCTTGTCTCCTCGTACAAGTCAATAAAAAGAAAACTTCTTAACTTGATCCTGAGTGAGGTCTAAGGTGAGCTTCCCTCACACTTTCCCCTTTCTGCCCATCCTCACCCTTGCCCATACACAGACTGATGGTTCCGGTATCGGTTATCATAACCTTGTGCCAATACCGTCTTATTGTATTTCCCTATCGTGTCTGGATTAGTGTCAGTGGGAGGAATAGTATTCCATTGTTGGTGTCAGTAACAGGAATTTTGTCCTATTGTTGGTGTCAGTGACAGGAATTTTTTCCTATTGTTGGTGTTAGTGACAGGAATTTTGTCCTATTGTTGGTGTCAGTGACAGGAATTTTGTCCTATTGCTGGTGTCAGTGAATGGAATAGTGCCCCAAGGGCCAGATAAAGGCAAGCAAAGGGCCGCAGTTTGGAGACCAATGGTTTATAGGATGGCTGCTCTCTACTAGGGATGAGCTTCGAGTTCGAGCCGAACCCATGTTCGACTCGAACATCGCATGCTCGACCGTTGGTCGAATTGCGAACGTTATGGGCCGTTCGCGCCAAATTTGTGTGGCGCGTCATGGCCCATAATTCACTGCGGCATTGCAGTGCATTGCTGGCTGATGATTGGCCAAGCATGCACTATGACCCGCATGCTTGGCCAATCACAGTGCCGTCTGTACAGAGAGCTGTAATTGGCCAAAGCCAGGCTTTGGCCAATTATGGCTAAGGGGGTTTAGTACACGCCCCACACTATATAAGGCCGCCTGCATGTCGGCCCTGTGTAGTGTGTTCCGGCGTTGAGAGAGAGATAGAGAGAGACAGTGTCATTTGATTTAAGTTAGAAAGAGTAGGCAGGCGAGTCAGTTATCTGCACTTACAGTGTATTGTGTATATATATATATATATATATATATATATGCATCCTAGGTGTTGTGTGTGTGTGTGTGTGTGTGTGTATATATATATATATATATATATATATATATATATATATATATATACACACTGTATTCAGTTAATCTAGATTTGTTCCTGTTATTCTCTTCCTACTGACAGGCAGGCAGGTGTTTTTATAGCATTTACAGCTACCTGAAGAAAATTGCTGGTGTTCTTCTTATCCTATTAGTACCACAGGCAGGCATCTACAGTATTTACAGTTAGTGTAGTGCGTCCTCTGCACAGTGTGCACCTAAAGCAACCTGAAGAAAGTTGGTGCTGTTCTTCTGATCCTATTAGTACCGCAGGCAGCTGCAGTATTTACAGTTAGTGTAGTGCGTCCTCTGCACAGTGAGCACCTAAAGCTACCTGAAGAAACTTGGTGTTCTTCTGATTCTATTAGTACCGCAGGCAGCTGCAGTATTTACAGTTAGTGTAGTGCGTCCTCTGCACAGTGTGCACCTAAAGCTACCTGCAGAAAATTGGTGGTGTTCTTCTGATCCTATTAGTACCACAGGAAGCTGCAGTATTTACAGTTAGTGTAGTGTGTCCTCTGCACAGTGTGCACCTAAAGCTACCTGAAAACAATTGCTGTTGTTCTGATCCTATTAATACTACAGGCAGGCAGCTGCAGTATTTACAGTTAGTGTACTGCGTACTCTGCACAGTGTTCACCTAAAGCTACCTGAAGAAAATCGGTGGTGTTCTTCTGATCCTATTAGTACCTCAGGCAGCTGCAGTATTTACAGTTAGTGTAGTGCATCCAAAGCTACCTGAAGAAAATTGGTGGTGTTCTTCTGATCCTATTAGTACCGCAGGCAGCTGCAGTATTTACAGTTAGTGTAGTGCGTCCAAAGCTACCTGAAGAAAATTGGTGGTGTTCTTCTGATCCTATTAGTACCGCAGGCAGCTGCAGTATTTACAGTTAGTGTAGTGCGTCCAAAGCTACCTGAAGAAAATTGGTGGTGTTCTTCTGATCCTATTAGTACCACAGGCAGCTGCAGTATTTACAGTTAGTGTAGTGTGTCCTCTGCACAGTGTGCACCTAAAGCTACCTGAAGAAAATTGGTGGTTATCTTCTGATCCTATTAGTACCGCAGGCAGCTGCAGTATTTACAGTTAGTGTAGTGCATCCTCTGCACAGTGTGCACCTAAAGCTACCTGATGACAATTGCTGTTGTTCTGATCCTATTAATACCACAGGCAGGCAGCTACAGTATTTACAGTTAGTGTACTGTGTCCTCTGCACAGTGTGCACCTAAAGCTACCTGAAGACAGTTGCTGGTGTTCTCACACTAATAATACTACAGGCAGGCAGTTGATTCTGCTAGCTGCAGTATCCCAGCTTTGTGCAGCTACATCTCACTGCAGGCCATTAGTATGTCTGGAAGGCCAACAAAGAGAGGCAGACAGTCACAAGCCAATAAAAGAGGGCAAGCAGGCTCTGTGTCTAGAGGCAACAGTGCTGGTCGTGGAGACGGTGCATCCTCTTCAGCATGTGGCCAAGGGACACGCTTGTCCTTTTTTTCAGCAGCTGGCCATGTTGAGCCGCAACATGCAGAAGACTTGTTAGAGTGGATGACCAAGCCATCCTCATCCTCCTCATCCTCTCTCACCCAGGTTCAGGGTGCTTTGTCTGGCAAAGCAGCTGCCAATGCGGCCTCTTCCCATGGCTCAATGGCATCAGTCACTCCTTCCCTAGCCCCACCATGTCCTCCTGAGGAGTCACCCGAACTGTTTGACCACAGTGTTGGGTACATGCTCCAGGAGGATGCCCAGCATTTTGAAGGCTCCAATGATGGTACCCAGCTAGAGGAAGGCAGTAACATGAGCCCAGAGAGAGGGGGTGCCCAAGAAGGACAGCAATCTGGCAGTCATGTTCCCCCAGCTGCAGCATACTGCCAGGTTTGCTCCAGTGATGAGGAGGGAGGGGATGATGAGGTCACTGAATCCACGTGGGTGCCTGATAGGAGAGAGGAGGAGGAGGAGGAGGAGGCACATCACCAATGAGGCAGGATGCCCTCCAGGGGCCAGCTTAAGGGCGCTGCTGTCTCTGCACATTATTCCAAAAGTTTTTGGTGTGGGCTTTTTTTGAGACTAGTGCATCAGATCGCACCACTGCTATTTGCAACATATGTCCCAAGCGTATCTCGCGTTGCCAAAACATCACCCGCTTGGGCACCACATGCTTGACCAGACATATGTCGACCTGCCATGCAATTCGTTGGCAAGCGTACCTAAAAGACCCACACCAAAGAAGAAAGAGGACCTCTCCTTGCTCCTCATCAGCTAAGATCTCCAACCCCACTATACCTTCAGTCCTCTCTGAGACCTGCACTGAGAGGAATGAAGGTGTAGAATTAGGTGTGTGGTACACCAACGTCAGATTGTACCAGGCAAATTTCCCTGCCCCAGCTGCTGCACCGCCGAAAGAAGTTCACTTCCAGCCATCCACATGCCCAGCAGTTGAATGCTAGCTTGGCTAAATTGCTAGCAATTCAACTGCTGCCTTTTCAGTTGGTAGACTCTGCCCCCTTCCGTGAGTTTGTGGAATGTGTGGTTCCTCAGTGGCAGGTTCCCAAGCACCATTTTTTATCATGGAAGGCGATTCCGTCTCTCTACCGGCATGTGGAAGGCAATGTCTTGGCCTCGCTGGACAGGCCGGTCAGCGGTAAGGTACATATTACCGCTGACTCATGATCCAGCAGCCATGGACAGGGACGTTACCTATCTTTCATGGCGCATTGGGTGACTCTGCTGGCAGCTGGGGAGGATGCAGGACAAGGTGCAGTAGTGTTGGAGGTTATTCCGCCACCACGCCTCCAAAATGCTACTACTGGTGATTCTGGCACACCTCTCTCCTCCACCCTCTCCTCTTCTTCTTCCTCCATGGCCTCTTCCTGTGCTTTGTCCTTGGAATTAGCGGTACCACGTAGGCGTTCAAGGGGCTACGCAATTATGCAGGCCAAAAGATGCCATGCGGTGCTTGAGCTGGTGTGCTTGGGGGACAGGAGCCACACTGGGGCAGAGATTCTGTCAGCTCTGCAGAAGCAGGCTCAGAGGTGGTTGACGCCACGCCAGCTTAAGGCGACAATGACACCAACCTCCTCTCTGCCCTCCAACAGGGACAACTGACCCATGTGCCCTGTTTAGCACACGTCCCTAACTTGGTGGTGCAGTGGTTCTTGGGCAGATACCCAGGCTTACAGAATGTCCTAAGGCAGGCCAGGAAAGTCTGTGTGGATTTTCGCCAGTCATATAATGCCAGTGCTCGACTGGCTGACCTCCAATAGGAATTTAATCTGCCCAAGAACCACCTAATCTGTGACATGCCCACCAGGTGGAACTCCACGTCGGCCATGCTGCAGTGGCTGCACACGCAGTAGAGGGCCATCAATGAGTACCTGTGCGACTATGGCACCAGGAAAGGTTCAGGGGAGCTTGTTTTTTTTCCCCACACCTGTGGGCCATGATCAGGGATGCATGCACTGTCCTGTCATCATTTGAGGAGGCCACGAGGATGGTGAGCAGTGACAGTGCATGCATCAGTGACACTGTCCCCCTTGTCCACCTGTTGGAGCACACGCTGCATGGAATAATGGACAGGGCACTTGAGGCAGAACAGAGGCAGGAAGAGGAGGACTTCCTTAGCTCTCAAGGCCCCCTTTATCCAGACAGTGTTCCTGCGTGCCCACCAATCACACAGGAAGAGGAGGAGGAGGAGGATTGTGTCAGCATGGAGGTGGAGCCTGGCACTCAGCATCAGCAGTCTTCAAGGGATCATTTACAGTCCCAAGAAACCCATGTACGTGGCTGGGAGGAGGTGGCTGTGGATCAGGGCTGCAAAGCCTGCGGAAGGATCCTCATATTTGTGGTATCAAGGAGAGGAATCAATACTGGCTGGCAACCCTCCTTGATCCACGTTACAAGGGTCAGGATGCGGACCTTATCTTGCCGTCACAGGGGGAGCAGAGCATGAAACATCTTCGGGAGGCCTTGCAGAAAGGTCTGTGCAATGCGTTCCCAGAGACCGGGAGGTTACAAACTCCTGTTCGTGGACAACGTGTTGCTGAGGCTTCGGTCAGTCAAAGAAGGAGCGGTGGAGAAGGTGGCTGTCTGAACTATGCGTTCAGACAATTTTTTTAGTCCACAGCCCCAAGGTATGATCGGTTCCAGCAACCATCGCTAGCGTCTGTTTTACATGGTGCAGGAATACCTAGGGGCAAGATCTGACTTGGACACCTTTCCCACTGAAAATCCTCTGGGTTACTGGGTCTTGAGGATGGATCACTGGCCAGAGCTTGCACAGTATGCAATTGAGCTACTGGCCTGTCCTGCATCCAGCGTTCTTTCAGAACGCACATTCAGTGCTGCTGGAGGCTTTGTAACCGATCACAGGGTGTGCCTCAGTCTTGGATCACCACCAGCTACCAAGCACTTGATGCTGATGTAACCGAATATTTTTTTTTTGAAATGTCAGATCCCTTCAAGACTGCCTATGCTGATGCTGAGTGACTATCCTGTTATGCTGGGTGATTATCCTCTTCCTCCTCAATGATCATGCTGATAGCTTGTAAGAACATTTTTGGTTCTGGGCACCGCCACCAGTGGCTAAGGCCCAATTTCTCAGCCCCTGTTTAACAGGGGCGTGTAATTACAATTTTTGATACAATATTTTGCAGGAGGGTTCGTTGCTGCGCTCAACTAGAGTATCTGTAAGAGGTTGCAGTGTTGTGCCACCAGCACCAGTGCCTAAGGCCCAATTTTTCAGCCCCTGTTTAACAGGGCATGTAATTACAATTTTTTATGCAATACTTTGCAGGGCTCATTCCTGCGCTCCAACTATAGCATCTGTGAGGGGTTGCAGTGTTGTGGCACCAGCACCAGTGCCTAAGGCCCAATTTTTCTTGCCCAACAGGGGCAACAGGGGCATGTAATTACAATTCTTGATCTAATATTTCACAGCAGGGCCCTGTGAGGACTTACAGTGTTGTGGCCACAACAACACCTAAGGCCCAAATTTCTGCTGAGTATATAGGGCAGGCCCCTACTTTCAAACATCTAACTTACAAACGACTCCTACTTGCAAACGGAAGGAGACAACAGGAAGTGAGATGAAATCTACCCCTAGGAAGGGAAATTCTCTTCTGTAAGAGTTAATATGGAAAAAACATTTCTCCTTTCCACTGATGCTTTCCAATCCTTGTTTCACTAAAAACACCAAATTTTCAAAAAACATTTGTCATTGGGACAAAAAGTGAGGTGAAATCTTCTGAAGAGGAGCACAGACAGCAAAACAAATGTCACAGGTGTGATAACCCTTCCCTATGTTTTCCAAAAAGCTTAAAAAAGATTTTTTGGCTGGAGCTAAACACGTTAAAAATGTACCAGTTCAAAATTACAAACAGATTCTACTTAACAACAAACCTACAGTCCCTGTCTTGTTTGCACCGCCTGTATACTGCTGTTCAGAGTATATAGGGCCTGGTGGCCCCACACCTTTCCTTATTTTAATTTGGGTGTGGGGTTCCCCTTAATATCCATACAAGACCCAAAGGGCCTGGTAATGGACTGGGGGGTACCCATGCCGTTTGTCTCACTGATTTTCATCCATATTGGCAGGACCCGACAATACATTAAAGCCGCAAGCAGTTTTAAATGACTTTTTTTCCTTTACAAATGTCATTTTGTGCAGGGACTGTTCTAAACACGGGAAACACGCGCCACTTTACAGGCATACTATAGACACCCCCCAGGTAGGATATTTAAAGGAATATTTCACTTTTTTTTCACTTTAAGCATCATTAAAATCACTGCTCCCGAAAAAACAGCCGTTTTTAAAACTTTTTTTTGCATTGATACATGTCTCCTGGGGCAGGACCCGGGTCCCCAAACTCTTTTTAGGACAATACCATGCATATAAGCCTTTAAAATTAGCACTTTTGATTTTGAACGCTTGAGTCCTATAGACTTTAATGGGGTTCTAAAGTTTGCGCGATCTTTCGGTTCTGGTGCGAACCAAGCCGGGGGGTGTTCAGCTCATTTCTAATGAGGATGTAAAAATGTATTATATATATATTAGCCGAAAGATTGAAACCCTACATGCCAGATTGTATTGAGAAGGATCAGACAGGCTTTGTTTTTCGGGGAGGGAAGCAAAAGACGATATATTAAGAACTTCTCTATTAATGCATGAAGCAAAAAAAGGGAAGAAATCTTTCCTCTTCCTATCGGTAGATGCCGAAAAGGCTTTTGATAGGTTAGTTTGGGAATATATGCTGCAGACACTACAAAAATTTGGTATAGGCCCGTGTATGCTGAGGTGGATAGAGGCATTGTACTTTAAACCTACGGCCCAAATTCAGGTTAATGGAACTCTGACAGAAAAATTTTAGACTTTATAACGGGACACATCAGGGCTGTCCACTTTCCCTTTCACTTTTTATGTTTTCCCTAGAACCTTTTTTAGAATCTATAAGAGTTAATCATGAAATTGAGGGTTTAGGAGCCGATGGACAAGAGCATAAGATATCCGCATTTATCTGCAGTTATACATAACAAATCCTGTGCAAACACTCCCAAAGATTTTGGTAGAATTGGGTGATTATGGGGCAATATTGAACCTTAAGATTAATTTGGAGAAAACAGAGATATTAAATATCTCCATTCCCCCACTAGAAAGAAGGGCCCTCGGGAACTTGTTTCCCTTTGCGTGGAAGACAAGGGGGCTGAGATACCTGGGCATATTCTTATCAACATCAACAGTAGATTTATACCAGGATAATTATCTACTTCTTTTGAATAAAATTAAACAAGATCTGAAAGGATATCCTATACATATGCACTGTACACACGGTCGGATTTTCCGACGGAAAATGTGTGATAGGACTTTGTTGTCGGAAATTTCGACCGTGTGTGGGCTCCATCACACATTTTCCATCGGAATTTCCGACATACAAAGTTTGAGAACTTGCTATAAGGTTTTTCTGTCAACAAAATCCGTTGTCTGAAATTCCGATCGTGTGTACACAAACCCGACGCACAAAGTGCAACGCATGCTCAGAATAAATTAAGAGACGAAAGCTATTGGCTACTGCCCCATTTATAGACCCAATGTACGTGTTTTACGTCACCGCGTTTAGAACGATCGGATTTTCTGACAACTTTGTGTGACCGTGTGTATGCAAGACAGGTTTGAGCCAACATCCGTCTGAAAAAATACATGGATTTTGTTGTCGAAATGTCCGATCAATGTCCGATCGTGTGTACAGGGCAATAGACTATCATGGTTCATAAGATAAGCGTGATTAAAATGATGATCCTCCCCAAGGCCTTATATATCTTTCAAAGTTTGCCAATAAATATCCCAGGGGTCTATTTTAAAACCCTTAGATTTTTGGTGCATACATTTGTATGGAATAATAGAAGTTATCGTATTGTTCATATAATAATGAGTAGACCAAAGGATAAGGGAGGAATATTCCTCCCAGACTTTGAGAAATATCATAGAGCAGCAGTACTGCGTTGAATCATAGTTTGGGTCCATAATGCCCCACATAAAAAATGGGTAAAATTGGAGGAGCACATGAGTAAATTTGTGTTGGGTCAGACTATTTGAATTCCAAGGGAATATAGGGGGTTATCTAGAGAACTGGCCCCGATTACAAGAGAAACATTAGGAGCATGGGATAATTTACATAAAAGTATATCATGGCAGTACAACAGCCCTTTGATGTCCCTGACGGCAAATAATTATTTTACTCCGGGGAAAGATAACAATCTGTATTTAAAATGGACCCACTCGGAACATCTGAGGTTAAAAGATGTTCTAAAAGGGAATGCCCTATGTCCACTACAGGAGCTACGAAAAAAATATGGCCAAATGCCATGGGATGTATGGAGATATAGACAACTCCAACATTTTATTGAATCCCTTCCTAAACCCCTTAGTTCGGACAGTAGGTTGAATCCATGGGTAAGACTAATCGATCAAGGAGGAATAAATAGACAAGGGATTTCTAGAATATATAAGCTGTTGATAGCATCTGTAGATGATGGCTCCATGTGTCCCTTGGAGAGCTGGGAAATAGAATTGCACCAGCCACTGCCGGAGGCAATGAAAGGCAAAGTACTGGATTATGTTCACTCCACTTCAATGGACACGAGGATAAAAGAAATGAATTATAAACTTTTAACTAAATGGTATTATGTTCCATCCAAGTTGCACAAGATTAACTTTGATCTATCACCCTTAAGTTGGAGGGAGTGTGGGAGGGTCGGAACTCATGCTCATATATGGTGGCAGTGCAGTGTGATCCAGCCATATTGGGTAGATGCGATAGAATTAATCAAGAAGATCAGTGGCATTGAAAGTAGGACTAGACCCTTGGCAGTATCTGTTTCATGCGATGGGGACATAAGGAAGAAGTATAGAGTAACAATTATTCCATTTCTGGGGAGTGGCTTGGCACGCAGCGGGGATGGCAGCATAGAGAGAAAGCTCCGCTCTTCCCGCAGCCCTTCAGCCACACACTGACCACTCAAATCCGGATCATGGGCAAAGCGAACCAGTCTCAGTCCAGTACACCTGCCAGGAGCTCATCCACAGTCCCGCGATCGCACAGCATACGGGACCTTTTCAGTCCGCTTGGAGCTCAGATACCTCCAAGATGGCGCCCGACGACTACGAGGATAACTACAGCAAAGACTCACAGGCAGCATCAGATGATATGGTGAGACACCACTCTCCTCCCGACCAGCCCCTGACATACGCTGATATGTCAGCATTTGTTGCTGACATAAAGAATACCTTCTCCTCTGCTGTTACGGAGCTAAAAGCAAATATGCTGGCCCTGAATGAAATGGCGCATAATGCTGAACACCTAGGGCAAAAGAGGGATAAAGCGATCGCCAGATTAGAATTTGTCTCTGATGCTCATACAGCCCAACAGAAGTTGATTGTCACCTGGAAGATTTGGACAATAGAGGTAGGAGGCACAACATCAGGGTGAGGGGGGTGCCGGAGAAAACCTCACCTGAACAAATTGTCCCAGCTCTGACCTCCATATTCAACAACCTGCTGGAGAGGCCTGTGGACACTACCATTGATTTTGAGAGAGCACACCGGGCCCTCAGGCCCAAGCCGAATGAACCGGCACTGCCTAGAGATATAATATGTTGTATTCTAAACTATAAGCTTAAAGAGGACATTTTAGCTCATGCACGTCAAAATGAGCTGATCACCATTAATGAGCAAAAAAATCACACTATTCTAGGACCTTTTGCCGATCACAATAAGCAACAGCAGGGCTCTGCATCCTCTGCTGGAAGCTCTGAGAGATCACCACCTTAATTACAGATGGAAGTTCCCATTTGCCCTATCAGTCACTCTGGATGGGGTTCCACACACCTTCAAAACCCTGGATGAGTTACCATCATTCTGCGCAGCTCTGCAATTACCACCAGTGGATCTGCCTGACTGGTACCGGGAATTCCGGTTTCCTTCAGCGCCTCCCAGCCTGCCAGTCTAACCGCACTCCACGCCGACCAAACATGTACCCAAGAAGGGGAAATATCAGAAGCAGCAAGGAGTGAACCCCATGAGATCTTCTCAAGCCACCAGGAGTACAAGAGCTAAAGAATACACCTGAGGTAACTGAACTATGTATTTTTCTCCCTTTCTCCAGATAAACTGCAATGCGGAAGTGTACGTCATAAGTTACAGTTTTGGCCATTACACCTCCCTGAGTATTTGCCTGTTGAATTTCCCACTGGAAGTGGGATCATTTCGGTTGTTTGGATGTTACCTAGGCGGGCACTTGAACGTTGCTCTTTGTTTCTTTAACCGCCATTTCAATTCTTCAAAGTACAATCATGTGGGCTCGAGGATCCACTGGGCTCTCTGTCACGGCTGTTACCATCATCCCTTATAGGGGTTCACTGGTACACAGACGGAACATATGATCGCTCTACATATATTGTTTGACAGCTTATCATTATCTATGCATTATTGCTGTACCCTCTAGATGTGTGCATGCTGCCTCTATGCACCCCCCCCCCCCCGGGGTTGTGCGGGATGCAGCATGTGCACATTCTCTAATATTCTTAAAGCTTGGTTGCCATTTCTGGAATTTTTGATACCTTCGTGGAAATCCCCAGAAGGAATGGCCCCATACAAAAACCAAAATGCATCTATGAATATAATTTGTTCATGGGGGGAGTCCACTTCAATGACCAAATGATGGAACCATACCTTGCCACAAGACGGACATACCATTGGTATAAAAAAGTCGCAATTAATTTTTTTCAATTGGCCATATACAACACATATGTAATTTGCTGCAACTCCACCCAAAAACCCAAATGCTTCCTTGGCTACAAGGAAGAAGTTTTCACTGCCCTTATATTCCCGAATGGCCCACCAGAAAATATCCGATCAGATGTTCTTGGTCGACTCTCCGAACGCCACTTTCCAGATAAACTCCCTCCCAGACCAACAGGCCAACGACGTAAAAAAAATGTAAGGTGTGTACCAGAGCAGGAGTCAGAAGAGACACATCTTATTACTGTGCCCAATGCCCTTCCGAACCAGGACTCTGCATAGGTGAATGTTTTTGCTTTTACCATACTTCAATAAAATATTAGTGAGATATGATAAAAGTAATCCTCAGTTCCTGCCTTTACACACCTTCACACCCCTTATGCCACTGCCTGCTCTGTAACTGACCCTGGCTTGTTATTTGACCATGTTTCTGCCTGCCGATTCTGTACATACTGCTGCCTGATCTGGAACTGACCTTGGACTGTTTGACCATGATATTTGCCTGCCTCTTGGACTGATCTTGTACCCTGCTACTGGACTAGTGGCATTCAACACAGGGGTCTCACATATGTGAGGGGCTCCAGAATAGTTTTTCTGGATAAAGAAAACAATTTTATTTGTTTTCTCATTCCTAGATTAGGGTCTGGAGACTCGGAGGCTTCAAAGAGATTTGGGTGGGAGAAGCCTCTACCCCTGTCCCCATTCTGTCCTGAAAGAGGCCATACTTCATACTGCTGCCTGTAGGACTTACTGCCATTATGTCTCTTCCTGTCACACTGACCACACCACATGGACCTGCCTACTACCAGGACCAATATTTTTGCCACTGCTGACAATATCTCTGCCTGCACTGACCCTGGACCTTATATGGACAGTATCCCTGCCTGCTGCCTGGACTTGTGCTGACCAAGTCCCTGCCTGCTGCCTGGACCAGTGCTATCCTCCTGTGTACAACTGCGCTACTACATCCACAGGTAATCTTTTGTTTACGCTTTGCTCAGCATAATGTATTTTGAGGTGTAATTCTTGGTATCTGCATGCTATGTGTCCCTGGAACACCTGACGGTGTTCCTTGCATGTTGGATCTCTGTATGTGGTCAGGCTGTGTAGAAGTTTCACACATGTGGTATCGCCATACTCAGGAAGAGTAGCAGAATGTAGCTTTCCAAAATGGGGTCATTTTGTGGGTGTTGTCATTGTCCTGGTGCTCCAGGGCCTTCAAAAATGTATTAGGTGGTTGAGAAATGAGATGTGTAATTTTTGCTCCTAGAACACCTGATGGCGCTCCCTGCATGTTGGGCCTCTGTATGTGGCCAGGCAGTGAAAAAGTCCCACACATGTGGTATCGTAATACTCAGGAAGAGTAGCAGAATGTATTTTGGGGTGTTGTTTTTGCTATCTAAATGCTATGTGTTGGAAATATCTTATAAACGGACAACTTTGTGTAAAAAAAATGCTTTTTCATTTTTTTTCCACATTTTCCAAAAACTTCTGGAAAAAAATGAACCATTTAAAAGACTCATTATGCCTCATAGTTTATACGTTTGGGTGTTAGCTTGACAAAATGGTGTCATTTTGTGGGTGTTTCTATTGTCCTGGTGCTCCAGGGCCTTCAAAAGTGTAATAGGCGGTTGAGAAATGAGATGTGTAATTTTTGCTCCTAGAACACCTTATGGTGCTCCCTGCATGTTGGGCCTCTCTATGTGGCCAGGCAGTGAAAAAGTCCCACACATGTGGTATTGTAATACTCAGGAGGAGTAGCAGAATGTATTTTGGGGTGTTATTTGTGGTATGCACATGCCATATGAGAGACATAAGCTATTACAATGACAATTTTGTGAAAAAATAAACATCTTAATTTTGCAAAGAATTGTGGGAAAAAATTACAACTTCAAATAACTCACCATGCCTCTTACTAAATACACTGGAATGTCTACTTTCCAAAAAGGGGTCATTTGGGGGGCATTTGTACTTTCCTGGCTTGTTAGGGTCTCAAGAAATGAGCGAAGCCGCCAGTACATCAGATGTGATACATTTTTTTATAATTTGCACCATAGCTTGTAGACTCTAAAACTTTCTCACAGACCAAATAATTTCCACTACTTTTGGGTTATTTTTACCAAAGATATGTAGCAGTATAAATTGTGCCCAAAATTTATGAAGAAAAATTACAAATTTGCAAAATATTATCACAGAAATTAAGAAAAATTTGTTTTTTTTTTCAAAATTTTCGGTCTTTTTTTCATTTATAGCGCAAAAAATAAAAAACCCAGAGGTTATCAAATGCCACCAAATGAAAGCTCTATTTGTATGAAAAAAAGGACAAAAAAATCATTTTGGTACAGTGTTGCATTACTGAGTAATTGTCATTCAAAGTGTGAGAGCACTGAAAGCTGAAAATTGGTCTGGACAGGAGGGGAGTTTAAGTGCCCAGTAAGCAAGTGGTTAAGGGTTGGACATCTAAACCCTGTTCATGGTTTGGCAGGGCTGCCATACTTAAGATGGTAATACTGCCTAGAATTCTATACCATTTCCATACCCTGCCCATACTAATCCCCTGAAGACTGGGTCTCCTTGGAGGAGGCATCGTCTACACTGCACCTGAGATTCCTCCCCTGGATTCCCAGGAAAAAACTGCCACGCAATCTGCAACATCACCCACTTGTGGGAGCGACATTGAAAACATTCCACGCGATGACAAGATGCTACAAACTGTCTTCATCCCCAGGCCCCCTCACACCCATCACCCGCAATCCAGATTTCCCACCCGGGATGGATTTACGATTATCCTTACCCTCTGACCAACAAGTGCCCCTTTTAATAACACACTGTGTTGATGCTAACAAGCTAAAAACCTTTTGCCTCTCCGAAGCAAGACTTGAGCTCCCAAAACGATTTCTCATACTGGACTTATCGCCAAGTGCACAACTATATTCACACTTCTCCTGCCAAACAACAGCTAATCAGACACACCACCTCCTTTGAACAGGTCTGCCTCTCTGGAACCCCGGTAGCCAAATCTACCTCCCTAATGTACTCTTGGCTTCAGATGCACAGAGGTGGGGAGAGCCTTGAAGCAAACTTTACCGACAAACAATGGCGACAAGCCTCAATTTTCGCACACAAATGTTCCATTGGTACAAGATTGCAAGAAATGTCTTATGAACTATTAACGCATTGGTACGCCACACCGGTTAAGGTTAAAAAGTGGTACCCACTGTCCTCAGACTCTTGTTGGAGATGTGAGCAAGCTCAGGGCACATTACTACACATCTGGCGGGACTGTCCCCTACTGAGGCCCTTCTGGAATAAGGTGTGTGAACTGATTAAACTCATCACAGACACAAAAATCTCTCTCACACCCATGTGCTACATATTGCATATTGCGGATTGCTCCACGAGACGTTACAAAAAGTCCTTGACAAGACACTTGCTGAATGCAGCAAAAATCCTTTTTCCCAGGCACTGGGAATCGAAGGACATTCCTTCCATATCCGAATGGCTTAACTCCATAGGAGATATTTATCACATGGAAGAAAACAGTAGCCATTGCCAGGGAATCCTTTGAAAAATTTAACAAACTATGGTCTCCCTGGGTGGTGTTCCGGTATTCTGACCAATATTTACAACTTGATACTGGTTGAAACCATCATTGTAGCTTGGTTCACTACTCTTTATCACCTCTAGTAGGTTGGAACACTGATTGAAAGTTCACCACTGTAGAAGATTGATGTCATTGTTTCTTTTATAGGCACTAACGATATTCATATTCGCTCTATTGACAAATCCGTCATTAGGCTCTATTACCAAGGACCTTTTATCAACGACCCTTAATTTTTTTTTTTTTTTTTTGTATAGCTCATCGTACTGGCCCAGGGCCCAGATAAGCCAACAAGACTAAAGTATTAGATTACAGGCCTTGCTGTGATCCAAGGCCAGGGTCTGGCTAGAGACTAGCTACCATTTCATTGTATATATTTATGTTTTTTTTTTATTGTTTTGTTTTCCTTTCTTGTCTTGAAAAGTTCATGACTGTTTATGTTCAATGTACTGATTTACTGTACTCACGTACACTCTGAACTCTGTAAACCATCCTTTCCTTAATAAAAATTTTATTGATAAAAAAAAACCAAAAACAATTATTCCATTTCTGTTAAATGCAGCGAAAGCATTGATTCCAAAGCACTGGAAGTTAAAGGGAATACGGAGGATAAAGGATTGGTTGAGGGAGATAAAACCATATTAATGGAAGAATTAATTAGTTCCCAAAAAGATTTGGAGACGAGATTTCATAGTACCTGGAAGAGCTGGTTAGAATTTAAACAATCCCCGGAGCATACAAGGTACAAGGTATATGGGGAGTGAGAGTGGTATTTAGGGGTTCCCCCTGGTTGTCCCTCCCCCCCTTTTCATCATCCCTCCTTCGCTCCCCCTTCATTACCCTTCCTTTACTGCTCCCCCCTTCCCCTTCACCCCTACCCCCCTTTCACTCCCTTCTACACCATTCCCTTCTTCACTTCCCTCCCTTTACACCCCTTCCCCCTATCCCTTCACTACCCCTTTCACTAACCCTCTCCCCCTTCACTCCCTCCCCCTCTTTAACCGCCCCTCTTTTTCACCCCCCCTTCACACCCCTCCCTCCACTCCTCCCCCCCGTTTCCCCCCACAGTTTGTAGAAGAGTAGTATGGGGTAGTGGGATTAGATTCCCCCTCCCCCTCTTTACTTAAATAATATATATATATATATATATATATATATATATATATATATATATATATATATATATATATATATGGGAAGGATATGTAACCACCCCCTCCCTCACCCCCCCTTTCACTCCCCTTTCTCACCCCCTTCACACCCCTTCCCTCTTACCCTTTTACTATTTCCTTCACTACCCCCTCTTCCCCTTCACTCCCTTCCCCCTCCTTCACCCCCCCCTCCACCACTCCCCCTTTTTACCACCTTCTCCTTTTCACTCCCCCCTTCACCACCACCCCCTTTTTTTTCTCCTTCTTCCATTCCTGGAGGGGGGGCTGGGGTGGGATGGTGTGGGGACTTTGACTCTCGCCTGCTCCGTTAGGTTTCTGGTACAGTCATTTTTGCTTTATGGTTTGCCCTACTTTTCTTTTATCTGGGGAAACAAAAAAAGGAGCATATGCTATGGATGGTTTCATTCTTGTGTTTTATGTGTTTTTATGAATGTAATGTAGAAATGTTTTTGGAAAAGTATGTAATGTTTTGTATTTGTATGAAAACTTAATAAAAAGATATCAAATAGAAATCACGAACTATAAACTTCAACCTTTTATTATTGGACCCCCTCAGTCGTTCTACAACTATATAACAGGCGTGATGTGCAGCTATTGTGATAGAAGAGATCATTCAGCGGTGTCACTCCCATCGCCCTCTGGTGGTCAGACTCTACTGAAAGCTGACCTTGCAGCAGCGGGCCGTTGTCATGTCCACATTGGAGCACTGACATTTACAGTTTTTATCAGACTCTACGCTCCACGACCAGCAGCCATTCGTGCAGACACAAGTCGTAGGGGTGTAACCTGAATAAAATGAGAAGAGGCAGTGATGAAATATCTGTTTATAACATTCTACAATCATACATATACACACAGCAATATACAGAAGATTGGAGCCCCCCGAGGTGCACCCCAAAAATACCCTCATATAGAGGCTTTGGGTGAATGTCCAGCACTCCCTCCTGTCATTTCCTAAAATGTTCTCACTCGGTTCTGCTGGGGAGTGACAGCGGTTCTTCTTCTCATATTTAGTCTGAGATCTCTAGGACCTCATGGGTGGTCTGAGAGCTCTAGGACCTCATGGGTGGTCTGAGATCTCTAGGACCTCATGGGTGGTCTGAGATCTCTAGGACCTCATGGGTGGTCTGGAGTGAAGGACATGTCTCTCTCACACTGATACTGAGCTCTTTTTGGGGTCTTGTGGTCACTTACCGTCAGGACAGATAGCATATAATCCTGGGGTGCTGACAGCGGTGCAGACGAGTTTAACGCTCGCCAGGACTCCAGTGGCTGGAAGAGAAGACAGAGATATGAGGAACCTACAAATGTAAATGAGAAGATATAGCCGCCCCTTCAATACTAGTGTAGCCAGGTGGCAGCTATGCCATGATGGAGTAAGACGTTACTCGGGGACAGCTGACCTAACATTCCCCTCTAGTGCCTGTTTTATCGAAGACTACCTAATTTCCTGTCAGAGGAGTGGAGAATGCCTGTCCTGGATGAAGCAGAGAATCTTGTGACATGTAGTCCTGATGCATACCTGCCAACTTTCTGGGATGGGAATGAGGGACACATATTAGCAAAAATATGTAGGCATAGGACACGCCCCCTAGCATGCCCCCTCTAAAGGTGCAGCGCCTGCGCAGTAGGAGCCGGTGGAAATAGCCGAAGCGAAATAGAGAAGAAATCAGCTGTACACGGCGCCTGTAAGAGGGCCCCTCGCGGGCTCGCTTCGCTCGCCACGCTTCAGGCACGGCCTCGCTGCACTCGCCACTTTTTTATTCCCCCTCTAGGTCCACTTGGATGGTGGGGCTTCAGCCTGGACCCAGGGCGCAGGCGCCGTGTACAGCTGATTGAAGATTTTAATCTTCGGCTATTTTCGGCGGCTGCTAGTCCTTCGTACTGCGCAAGCACGGGGGGGGGGTCCTTATCCGCCGAGGGAACTTTCTCGGCAAGACACCGGCACTCCACCCTAGTGAGTAAATAATTTGTAAAATCTGGGTCTGATTAAAAGGTGCGTCCCTATCTTATACTGGGAATGTATCCTCACTCCAACCAACCTAAAACTGCAGGCTGCACATTTTGTTAACATCGCAGTGTAAATGTAGCAGAATACTGCAATACATTTGTAAACGCCCAATTTCTTGTAGCATAATAACTCAGCCACAGTTCTTATGTCCTAGATTGACATTAAAAACATTAAACTAGCATAAAACATTACATACAAAGATAACTGTAGTATTGTGTATGTACAGTTAGATCTTTGAGATACAGAGAGGCACCGTAGAATCTACTATTAACCTCCGTTTTCTTACCTTTGGAAATGTTTTTTTTATAGTTTGCCATTTAGGTGATTACAATTTGACTGGATTTAAATCAATATTACCTGTTTGATTTTATTACAAGTTCCGCTGTTGCTATGATTATATGCGATGATATGCGATTTTGTATATAATGTTTTATGCTAGTTTAATGTTTTTAATGTCAATCTAGGACATAAGAACTGTGGCTGAGTTATTATGCTACAAGAAATTGGGCATTTACAGATGTATTGCAGTATTCTGCTACATTTACACTGCGATGTTAATAAAATGTACAGCCTGCAGATTTAGGTTGGTTGGAGTGAGGATACGTTCCCAGTATAAGATAGGGATGCACCTTTTAATCAGACCCAGATTTTACAAATTATTTACTCACTAGGGCGGAGTGCCGGCCGCACTCCACCCCCTGTCTCTAAGATAAATTCTGTTCAACATGCCGTGAAGTCACGCTCTTTGAAAAAGTCTCAATGACGAAACTTGTCAGAGCTTGATACCACGGCAACCGTTATCATGTGAGGATGCAGTGCGCGCTAAGCCTGAAGCTTCAGACATGAGAGGGAGGAAGTGCCGATCAGCTGAGACTGGTTGACACGCAGTGCGCTCCAAGCTCGTTGTTTTCTGTTATTGGTGGGATGAAGGGCTGATCGGCTTTGAGTGAGTATCATCCATCCAGTCTGTAACCAGCTCCCTTGTGCTTTGAGAGAAGCTATTTTGAGTTATCCACTATTACCAACCAACTGAAAGCTAGAAGGCTATCCTCTGAAAGGACCTGCGCCCACTGATTTTTACAGTTTATTTTATTTTATTTTCCATTATTTGTTTAATAAATTATCAAAACGGTACTGGACTATTTTGGGGTCTCTTTTTTACATATGGACATTGTTGCTGGTGTTTGACTATCAACCCTGGAGGACTTTGGGAGTAATCGGAGTGAGGATACTATCCAAGGCCTATTAACCTCTTGGTTCCGGTGAGTTTGAACCCCTTGCGGGGTGTGTGCAGCACAAGGTGTCCTAACAGATGGTGAAAGGTGCACTCATCAGATCTACTATACGTTTAAGAGACTCCAGATTGTGTCCTAGCCTTTGTGTCTTTGCTGGAATTTTCCTGCCTGCATTTGTTTTGCCTGCATTTTACAAAGACTTTTTGATTTATCAGTCAGCATTTAGGACTGAGAATAGCGCCGCTTTGATGGGTTAAGGGTTGATATATAGTGATTATTTACTCATCCATATTTATATTTTTTTTTGTATTTAGTGGCTGCTGAGAGATATCTCATTTAGAATCAGGTGACATCAGGTCAAATCACTGCGGTTTATATTTTCCATCTTCTTATACCTAATATTCTTAAGCGCTGAGATAGGAGGATTGTAGTAGGGCATATTGTCTCATTTTTGTCTGTATATATATATATATATATATATATATATATATATATATATATACAGTCAGTCTCACCCATAGTGCAGTTTCTGCTACTTTACACTGCCACAATACAGTGCACCCATATTTGTTATTACACTTCTGTTGGTGTACACAGTACCGTGCACCCCTAGTGCAGTTGCTACTAATTTTCTGGTTGTGTACACAATACAGTGTAGTGTGGTTTTGCTAAACAAAATTTACAGCATGTCTGGAAGGCCACCAAGGAAAGGCAGACACTCACAGGCCACTAAAAGAGGGCAAGCAGGCTCTGGGTCTACAGTCAACAGTGCTGGTCGTGGACACAGTGCATCCTCAGCACGTGGCCGTGGGTCACGATTGTCCTTTTTTTCTGCAGCTGGCCGTGTTATTGAGTCACAACATGCAGAAGAGTTGGTGGAATGGATAACAAAGCCGTCCTCATCCTCCTCATCCTCTGTGACCCAGGCTCAGAGTAGTTTGCCTGCCAATGCAGCTGCCAAAGCGGCCTATTCCATCGGCTCCATGTCAACAGTCACTCCTTCCCTAGCCCCACCATCATGCATGGAGGACTCCCCCGAACAATTTGACCACAGTGTCAGGTACATGCTGCAGGAGGATGCGCAGCAATTTGAAGGCTCCGATGATGGTACCCAGGTTGAGGAAGGGAGTAACGTGAGCCTAGAGAGAGGGGTGCCCAAGAAGGACAAGAAACTGGCAGTCATGTTCCCCCAGCTGCAGCATACTGCCAAGTTTGCTCTAGTGACAAGGAGGGAGGGGATGATGAGGTCACTGACTCTACTTGGGTGCCTGATAGAAGAGAGGAGGAGGAGGCACATCTCCAACGAGGTAGGATGAGGATTTGGTGTGGGCCTTTTTTGACACGTGTGCAGCAGATTGCACCGTTGCTGTTTGCAACCTATGTCTGAAGTGTATCAAGCGTGGCCAAAACAGCAGCCCCTTGGGCACCACATGCTTGACCAGACATATGAAGACCTCCCATGCAGTCTGTTGGCAACAGCACTTAAAAGACCCACATCAAAGAACAAAGAGTACCCCTCCTTGCTCCTCATCAGCTGGCATCTCCAACCCCACTATACCTCCAGTCCTCTCAGAAACCTGCACTGAGAGGAATGAAGGTATAGAAATAGGTGTCCCAAGTACTTGCAGCCAATCTGCTAGAGGTACACCAACATCTGATTTTAGCAGGAAAATTTCTCTACCCCAGTTGCTAAACCGTCAAAAGAAATTCAGTCCCAGCCATCCACATGCTCAGTGTCTGAATGCTAGCTTGGCCAAATTGCTAGCACTGCAACTGCTACCTTTTCAGCTGATAGACTCTGCCCCCTTTCGTGAATTTGTTGAATGTGCGGTACCTCAGTGGCAGGTTCCCAAATGCCATTTCTTTTTACGGAAGGCCATTCCGGCTCTCTACCAGCATGTGGAAGGCAATGTCTTGGCCCTGTTGGACAGGGCTGTCAGCAGTAAGGTGCATATTACCGCTGACTCATGGTCCAGCAGGCATGGACAGGGATGTCACTTTTCTTTCACGGTGCACTGGGTAACTCTGCTGGCAGCTGGGAAGGATGCAGGACAGGGTTTTCGTATTGTTGGAGCTTGTTCCACCACCACGTCTCCAAAATGCTAGTGGTGGTTCTGCCACAGCTCTCTCCTCCACCCCATCCTCCTCTTCTTCCTCTATGGCCTCTTTCTCTGCAGATTGTCCTCTGAACCAGCGGTGCTCTGTAGGCGTTCAAGGGGCTACGCAAGCACTCAGGCAAAAAGATGCCATGCGGTGCTTGAGTTGGTTTGCTTAGGGGACAGGATCCATACTGGGGCAGAGATCCTATCAGCTCTGCAGGGGCAGGCTCAGAGGTGGTTGATGCCACACCAGCTTCAGCCAGGAATGGTTGCATGCGACAATGGCACCAACCTCCTCTCCGCCCTCCAACAGAGACACTTGAACCATGTTCCCTGTTTGGCTCATGTCCTGAATTTGGTGGTGCAGCGGTTCTTGAGCAGGTACCTGGGCTTACAGGATCCTCTGAGGCAAGACAGGAAAGTCTGTGGTAATTTCCGCTGGTCATATAATGCCAGTGCTTAGCTTGCCGACCTTCAAAGGGAATGCAACCTGCCCAAGAACCGCCTCATTTGTGACATGCCCACCAGGTGGAACTCAACGTTGGCAATGCGGCAGCAGCTGCACACGCAGCAGAGGGCCATCAATGACTACCTGTGTGAGTATGGCACCAGGACAGGTTCAGGGGAGCTTGGCTTTTTTTGCCACGCCAGTGGCTACTGATCAAGGATGCATGCACTGTCTTGTCACCATTTGAGGAGGCCACGAGGCTGGTGAGCAGTGACAGTGCATGCATCAGTGATACTGTCCCTCTTGTCTTCCTGTTGGAGCACATGCTTCATGGAATAATGAACAAGGCACTTGAGGCAGAACAGTGGGAGGAAGAGGAGGACTTCCTTACCTTTCAAGGCCCCCTTTATCCACATAGTATTCTGCCAATCACACAGGAAGAAGAAGAGGAGGAGGAGGAGGATTCTGTCAGCATGGAGGTGGAGGATAACACTCAGCATCAGCAGCAGTCTTCAAGGGATCATTTTCAGTCCCCAGAAACCCATGGAGTTGTACGTGGCTGGGAGGAGGTGGTTGCGGATCATGTGATCCTTAGTGACCCAGAGGACTCAGGATCGAATGCCTCTGCAAACTTATGCTGCATGGCCTCCCTGATCCTGCAAAGCCTGCGAAAGGACCCTCGGATTCGTGGTATCAAGGAGAGGGATCATTACTGGCTGGCAACCCTTCTTAATCCACGTTACAAGGGTAAGGTTGCAGAACTTAACAGCCTTCGCAGAGTCAGTCTTGGATCACCAGCTACCAAGCACCTGATGCTGATGTAACCGATTGATTCCTGCGCTCAACAAGAGTGTCTGTGAGGCTTTACAGTGTTGTGCCACCACCACCGCCTGAGGCCCAATTTTTATGCCCCTGTTTAACAGGGGCATGTAATTACAATTTTTGATCAAATATTTCACAGCAGGGCTCGTTCCTGCACTCTACAAGAGAATCTGTAAGGGGTTACAGTGTTGTGGAACCACCACCACTGCCTAAGGCCCAATTTTTCTGCCCCTGTTTTACAGGGGCGTGTAATTACATTTTTTGACCTAATATTTCACAGCAGGGCCCGTTCTTGTACTCAACAAGAGTAACTGTGAGGGCTTACAGTGTTGTGGCACCACCAAGACCTAAGGCCCAATTTTCTGCAGAGTGTATAGGGCAGGCTTTTCAAACATCCGACTTACAAACGACTCCTTACAAAAAGAGGGAGACAGGAGGTGAGAGGAAATCTACCCATAGGAAGGGAAATTCTCTCAAGTAAGAGTTAATATTGGGGAAAAGGTGACTCCCCACTAATGCTTTATCAACAATCCTTATTTCCCTAATAACGCAAAATTTTCAAAATCCAATTGTCATTGGGGCAGAAAGTGAGGTGAAATCTTCTGAACAGGGGCACAGACAGCAAAACAAATGTCACAGGGGTGATAACCCTTCCATATGTTTTCCAAAAAGCTTAAAAATAGATTTTTTGGCTGGAGCTACACTTAAAAAATGTACCTGTTCAAAATTACAAACAGATTCTACTTAACAACAAACCTACAGTCCCTGTCTTGTTTGTACCGCCTGTATACTGCTGTTCAGAGTATATAGGGCCTGGGGGCCCCACTCCTTTCCTTTTTTTCTTATTTGGGTGCGGGGTTCCCCTTAATATCTATACAATACCCAAAGGGCCTGGTAATGGGCTGGGGGGGTACCCATGATGTTTTTCTCAATAATTTTCATACATATTGCCAGGACCCGACATTACATTAAAGCCGCAAGCAGTTTTAAATGATTTTTTTCCTTTAGAAATGTCATTTTGCTGTCAGACTGTTCTAAACACGGGAAACATGCGCCCCTTTACAGGCATACTATAGACACCCCCCAGATATGAAATTTAAAGGAATATTTAACTTTTATTGTTTCACTTTAAGCATTATTAAAATCACTGCTCCCGAAAAAACGTTAGTTTTTAAAGCTTTTTTTGCATTGATACATGTCCCCTGGGGCAAGACCCGGGTCCCCAAACCCTTTTTATGACAATAACTTGTAAATTAGCACTTTTGATTTTTCACGAGGGGTGAACCTGGCAGAGCTGCACGGGCAGAAGGGGCGCTGGGAGACAGTACAAGGGGACTGAAGAACAGCAGGGAACAGGAGAAGAGCACGAGGGGGAGGGGAACCAGAGAACAGCATGGAGACCAGAGCATAGGGGGGACCCGGAGAAGAGCATGAGGACCTGAGAAGAGCACAGGGGGGACTGGAGAACAGCACAGGGGGGGGGGAATGGAGAACAGAATGGGGGGACTGGAGAACAGCACAGGGGGACCAGAGAACAGCACAGGGGGGGACCGGAGAACAGCACAGGGGGGGACCGGAGAACAGCACAGGGGGGCTAAAGAACAGCACGGGGGGGGGACCAGCGAACAGCATGGGGGGGACCGGAGAACAGCTCAGGGGGGGACCGGAGAACAGCTCAGGGGGGACCAGAGAAAAGCACGGGGGGAATGGAGAACAGCACGGGGGGGACCAGGGAACAGCACGGGGGGGGATGGAGTACAGCACTGGGGGGGTGGAGAACAGCTCAGGGGGGGACCGGAGAACAGCATGGGGGGAATGGAGAACAGCACAGGGGGGGGACCGGAGAACAGCACAGGGGGGCTAAAGAACAGCACGGGGGGGACCGGCGAACAGCACGGGGGGGACCGGCGAACAGCACGGGGGGGGATGGAGTACAGCACTGGGGGGGTGGAGAACAGCTCAGGGGGGGACCGGAGAACAGCACGGGGGGAATGGAGAACAGCACAGGGGGGGGACCGGAGAACAGCACAGGGGGGCTAAAGAACAGCACGGGGGGGACCGGCGAACAGCATGGGGGGGACCGGAGAACAGCTCAGGGGGGGACCGGAGAACAGCTCAGGGGGGGACCGGAGAACAGCACGGGGGGGCTAAAGAACAGCACGGGGGAGACCGGCGAACAGCATGGGGGGGACCGGAGAACAGCTCAGGGGGGGACCGGAGAACAGCTCAGGGGGGGACCGGAGAACAGCACGGGGGGAATGGAGAACAGCACAGGGGGGTCCGGAGAACAGCATTGGGGGGGACCGGAGAACAGCTCGGGGGGGGACCGGAGAACAGCACAGGGGGGGACCGGAGAACAGCACAGGGGGGACCAGGGAACAGCACGGGGGGGGACCGGAGAACAGCTCAGGGGGGGGACCGGAGAACAGCACGGGGGGAATGGAGAACAGCACAGGGGGGGGACCAGGGAACAGCACGGGGGGGGGGAATGGAGAACAGCACAGGGGGGAACCAGAGAACAGCATGGGGTGAGGGACTGAAGCGGAGCACAGGTGGGACCAGATGACAGCAGGGGCTTGGAGAAGCGAGCCTCTCAGTGCACTGTGCCGATAAGGGTCGGCAGGTAAAGGTCGGCAGGAGAGGACACTGACAGATGAGATTATACCCTGGATGGAAGGAAGACACATCCTTAGATATCAGGGCAGGGTTCATGCTGGGACTTGTAGTCCTTCACTTTTGGGGGATGTGACTCTTCTGATGCCCTTCATGTTCTTCTTGCAGCCGCTGAATGCCGGCTTTTACTCCTTTACTTCCTGCAGGCATTCAGTGGCTGCAAGAAGAACATGGAGGGCATCAGTTCCTCTATATCCAGGTTCAGAGGGGGAGTATGGAGTATGAGGCTGGGTTGCAATGGTGACCACTGTAGTTGCACCGCTGCAGTGGAGATAAAAAAAAAATTCTGGCAGGTTGAAGGAGCAATGAATGGAGTGCTGGCAAGATTCTGAGGCTGTGATAGTAGATGAGAGATGGGCCACTGCTGAGAGGATTGCTTAGCATACAGAGGGGTTAAGAAGACTAGTAGGTGAGAAGGTGGCAGAACATGAAAGGCTGAGGATGAAGGAGGAGGAGGAGGAGGGGGGCTGCTGCAGGTGTAGTGAGAGCCAAAGAAGTAGTGGGAGAGAAGAGACAGTGACCAGCTGGACAGAAGGTGTGAGGAGTTATCATGTGTGCAATGATGCAGGAAACATCTTCAGCTCTGAGGGGTTCATGATGGGACCTGTAGTTCTTCAGTTTTGGGGGGGTCACATCCCCCAAAAGTGAAGGACTACAAGTCCCAACATGAACCCTGCCCTGATATCTAAGGATGTGTCCTCCTTCCATCCAGGGTGTAATCTCATCTGTCAGTGTCCTCTCCTGCTGACCCTTATCTGTTGGCCGTCCTCTCTGCACAGTACACTGAGAGGCTCGCTCCAGGCTGACACACACACTGAGCTCCTGAGAAGTGCTGACAGTTCAGCACAGAACTCTGGCTGCTGGGGGAGAGCTGACTGAAGATTTTATCCCCAATGGATCCGTCATGTTGGTGAGTGTTTTGCATTTTACTTGCCTTTCTACCATCTCTCCTTTCGTTTGTGCACTGCAGTCTGCCTCAGATGTTTCTTCTGCATGTCGCTGCCTGGCTGGACTCGAGAACATACAGGGAGGAGGTGGGTGGAGCTAAACAGTAGGTGCGGAGGAGGAAGTTAAATCTCCTCCGCTGTGAATGCTGGGTCTCTGCCTCTCTCCTGCTCGTGATGTCACTGGTTGCTAGATGCCAAGCAGGCGGCAAATAGCAACCAGTTTGGGCACTGAGCCAGCAGCGGTGGTTAATAAAGTAAAAACCATGCAAAGGCTATTTTATGGGCATTAGATCGGGGGGCAATTCCTGGACCCTGTATTGTCCTGGAATGAGGATGCCCGGGACCGGGACAGAGCCAACAATTGCGGGAAGGTCCCGCGGAATCCGGGACGGTTGGGAGGTATGCCGATGTCATTAGACAAAAGGTTTCCACACCACTCATTGAATTACACCTTCCAAGTGGCTGAACCACACAATGGACTTATGGGAGAGACTATATGTATTTGAATGTATTTGAATGAAATCAGCGGACTCGCTCTCATGGCCCCGGGGATTTCACACAGAGCGTCAGAGCCAGCTCTGCTATTATTACTCACAAAACAAGCTGATCGGAAGGTGTTGGCCAATGGATGACCGCCGGCACCCGCTGATCAGCGAGGAGGAAGACAGGACAAAGCTCTTTCTATGTAACCAATGCAGAGCTCTGTCCTGTCAGCGGGAGGATGTGCCAGTTTTTATTTCCCTGCAAAGCACTTCCCTTTGTCAAAGCAGCACACAAAACACATAAACACTGGCTAGGCACACAGGTAACCCTTTGATCACCCTAGATATTTAACCCCTTCCCAGCCAGTGTCATTAGTACAGTGACAGTGTTTATTTTAGCACTGATCACTGTATTATGTCACTGGTTCCCACAAAGTGTCAGTTAGTGTCAGACTGCTCGCCATACTATCACAGTCCCGCTATAAGTCGCTGATCACCACCATTACTGTAAAAAATAAAAATATATACAAATTCCAATATATACTATATTACCAGAAGTATTGGGACACCTGCCTTTACACACACATGAACTTTAATGACATCCCAGTCTTAGTCTGTAGGGTTCAATATTGAGTTGGCTCCGCCCTTTGCAGCTTCAACAGCTTCAACTTTTCTGGGAAGGCCGTCCACAAGGTTTAGGAGGGTGTCTATGGAAATGTTTCACCATTCTTCCAGAAGAGCATTTGTGAGGTCACTCACTGATGTTGGACGAGAAGGCGTGGCTCACAGTCAGTCTCCACTCTAATTCATCCCAAAGGTAATCTGTTGGGTTGAGGTCAGGACTCTGTGCAGGCCAGTCAAGCTCCTTCACCCCAAACTCTCTCATCCATGTTATTATGGATCTTGCTTTGTGCACTGGTCCAAATCATTTGGTGGGGGGGTTATGGTGTGGGGTTGTTTTTCAGGGGTTGGGTTTCCAGATGTATGGATATGTCTAAGAACATTTAGTACCCCGAATCCCTGATGAGAAACAGTATGAGTGAGGGCTCCTGGCCCCCAGGTATTTTATTTCCCACCATACCCTCCCCAACCCTGTATTCTCCCCCCTGTCTATGTATTAACCACCTCCCTACCGGCCACTGTATATATATACGTCCTGGAAGGGAGGTGGTTATACTGGGATTATGGTTGAGGTTAGAGTCACAATCCAGGTATCAATTTTTTTCAGCAGGCGATTCTCTTTCAAGTAGAGAGAACACTGGAACACTTTTACAAAGGGAGGAAGGGGGTCCCACCCCCACCCCCTCCCACAGCCACTGTCATTACTGGGCTCTCCCGAGTGATCGGGAAGCCCGGGAGCGATCCAACCAGCAGCATCCATCTCTGGCCACACAGTGAGAGGAACTGAAGCTGTTCCATCTGTGTAATGTCAGAACCGGCAAGCGTTGACGATGTCGTCGGTTCTGGCTCTTTGTTGCTATGGGGCCAGGGAAACAGCTGATCAGACCAATCTGTGTCTGCTGCATTGGAGCCAAAAGGAGTACCTGTCAGTGCTATTGCAGTCAAAAGGGACGTTTACTTTCTGTTTGACAGCAATAAAAGTGATGAAAAATCATTATTTTGAAAAAATACTGTAAAATTAAATAGAATGAAACAAAATAAATAATTAAAAAATTTTAATGCACTCCCGCCACCCCATGATTTCACACAGCAGCCAACGCAGGCGTCTGTCCCACACGCATGAGTAAACAGTGATCATGTCCTGCCTTGAGGCACACATTTGCAACTGGGACTTTTTCTCAAAGTGGGGCTATTTCTATAAGTGGGAGCACTTCTGACTCTGCACTCATCATTATCTGATTGATTTTCTCATCTGAAAATCTCTTCTCTCATCCTACAGGTATGTGCTACCTGAACCATCTCCCCCAAAAACTGAAACACTGCTATCTGCTTTTCTTATGTCTATTTAATAATTACATTTTTGCTTAACAGTCTGTAGACCTGTCCACATTACAATGCTTTATTATCGCCCTTGTCTTACCCAAAATTATGGCCCGTTTAACTTTAGTTCCCTCTTGCTAGCCTGTTTCTGAAGTAAGAATTTTGCCCTGTTAACCAGCCAAACTTTATTACCTCCTGATTTGTAATTGAAATCCACCCACACCCCACCCCTTTCAGTATAAATATAAGCTTCTTTTGGGGCTATTTCTATAAGTGGGGGCACTTCTGAGTCTGCACTTCTGAGGCTGCACTTCTGAGTCTGCACTTCTGAGTCTGCACTTCTGACTCTGCACTTCTGACTCTGCACTTCAGCGAATGAACACAAGAAAAAACTTTGAAAAATACCATATAGACATCAGGAGACCTTGTTTACCTCTTCGGCTCTTTCTAACATGCACTCTCTACCACTCCTTTTGACAGCTCTGACCTCTATCCTAAAACTATCTCTCCTTCACCCCTCTTCTCCCCCCCACAGTATATATATATATATATATATATATATATATATCACCCTCACTTCTGTCCTCTCCTTATTACTGCACCCACCAACTCTTGCTAATACTAAAGCCACACACACTAAAAATCTCCAAGACCCTGGGGCATGTCCCTTCATATAAATCCCACTCCCATATCACCTCTCTCACTCTCCTGTTTCTCCTATCCCCTGGAGATATATCCCCAAACCCTGGGCCTCCATCATTTAACTGTACCCCATGCACCCATCACCCTGCACCCTCTGGCAGCAGCCGCAATCAACACAATTTAGTTCCTATTTCTATTCTTCCCAAGACCAGACTCCCTTTCTCTTGTGCCCTTTGGAATTCCTGCTCTGTCTGTAACAAACTCACCTCTCTTTATGACCTCATTATCGCCAACTCATTAAATCTACTCGCCATTACTGAAACCTGGCTTCATGAATCCGACACTGCATCTTCTGCTGCCCTATCCCATGGTGGTCTTCTCTGGACTCACTCCCCCAGATCCAGTGGTCCACATAGCACCTTTCAGGTACTTCAGCCACCTCCCTTTCTGTCACTCTCCTCTTTCAAAGCACACTGCATTCTTTTCACTCCAGTTTCTCTAAGGATAGCTGTGATCTACTGGCCCCCTGGCCCAGTATCAACCTTTCCTGATGACTTCTCTGCCTGTCTACCCTACTTTCTTTTCTCTGAAATCCCCACATTCATTCTCGGGGACTTCAACATCCCTATTAATAATAACACTCCTGACCCTTCCAAACTTCTCAGCCTAACATCCTTCTTTGACCTGAAGCAATGGATACACGCTCCTACTCACTCCGAAGGTAATACCCTTGACTTAATTTTCTCTCACCTTTGCACTCCATGCAACCTCTCTAACTATCCATTCCCTCTCTCTTATAACCACCTTATTAGTTTCACTCTCTCCCTCTCCTCCACCTCCTCTCCCTCCAACCACCTAAAAGTTACCCGTCATCTCAACCATTCTCTTCTCTACTCTGCTATCAACAACCTCTACGACAAAATCTCACCCCTATCCTGCACCAACCTAGCCACTTTTGTCTACAACACCTCACTTCTAGCCTCACTGGCTCCCCTCACTACACACAGAATCAGGCCCCGACCCCTTCAACCTTGGCAAACAGATGATACTAGAAGTCTGAAAAAACATAGTCGTGCTCACGAGCTCCTGTGGTGTAAGACTAAGTCTCTCAGGGAGATTTCAACCAATATAAATCTACCCTCCAAAAATACAATTCCAGCCTCCTCACTGCTAAGCAGACCTATTTTATCACTCTCATTAGAAATGTATCATCCTGTCCCTGTCAACTCTTCTCTACCTTCAACTCTCTACTTTGTCCTCCACCCGCCAACTCACTCACTGCCCAGGAGATCGCCAATCACTTCAAACAGAAGATTGATACAATTCGCGAGGAGATCTCTACTGTTCAGATACCCTCCACGCTTTACACTTCATGCCCACAGGCACAATCATTACTTTCCTCTTTCAACCCCACCAATATAGAAGAGGTTGCTAAACTACATGCTAATGTCCACCTTACCACCTGCCCTCTGGATCCTGTTCCCTCACAAATGCTACGTTCACCCTCTGGCTCTATGCTACACTCTCTAACCCACATCTTCAATCTCTCCCTCTCATCTGGCAGCTTCCCTAACTCTCTAAAACATGCACTTGTCAGACCCATACTTAAAAAGCCCTCACTGGACCCAACCAATCCTAACAACCTATGCCCCATCTCCTTGCTCCCCTTCTTATCCAAACTCCTCGAACGTCTGGTCTACAACCGACTGAGCATCCACCTCGCTGATAATGGCCTTCTCGATCCCCTTCAGTCTGGATTTCATCCTCAACACTCCACAGAAACTGCTCTCCTAAAACTAACAAACGATCTACTAATGGCCAAAACCAATCGATCCTATTCTGTACTCCTACTCCTGGACCTCCCTGTTGCCTTTGATACAGTTGACCACCCCCTCCTCCTCAAAAAACTCCATGCCATTGGTCTCCGTCACTGTACTCTTCGCTAGTTCTCTTCCTACTTATCCAACCACACCTTTAGCGTTTCTAACAACTCTACTTCCTCCTCTCCTCTTCCTTTCTCTGTTGGGGTTCCCCAGGGTTCTGTTATTGGACCTCTCCTATTTTCTATCTACACCTCCTCCCTGGGTCCCAATACCACCTCTACGCTGATGACACCCAAATCTATTTCTCTACCCCTCAGCTCACTCCCTCTGTCTCCTCACGTATCACTAATTTACTATCAGATATATCAGTCTGGATGTCACACCACTTCCTCAAACTCAATCTATCCAAAACCGAGCTTATAATTTTTCCTCCCCCATGTGCCCCTTCCCCTGATCTCTCTGTCAAAATCAATGGCACAACTAGAAGACCACATGCCAAGGTTCTAGGTGTAGTCCTGGACTCTGAACTCTCCTTTAAGCAACACGTCCAATCACTGTCCAAATCCTGCCGCCTCAACCTCCGCAACATCTCCAAAATACGCCCCTTTCTAGTCATTGACACCACAAAGCTCTTAATTCACTCACTGGTCATCTCTCGCCTCTACTACTGCAACTCCCTTCTCATTGCCTTACCTCTACAAAGTCTATCACCTCTTTAATCCATCATGAATGCTGCTGCCAGACTTATCCACCTTACCAATCGCTCTGTGTCTGCCTCTCCTCTCTGTCAATACCTCCACTGGCTTCCGCTCGGCCAAATAATTAAATTCAAAATTCTAACAACTACGTACAAAGCCATCCACAATTTTGCCCCCAGCTACATCACTAGCTTAGTCTCTAAATACCAACCTAATCATTCTCTTCGTTCCTCTCAAGACCTCCTGCTCTCCAGCTCCCTCATCACCTCCTCCCATGCTCGCCTTCAGGACTTTTCCAAAGCCTCTCCAATCCTATGGAATGCCCTACCCCAATCTGTCTGCTTATCTCCTAATTTATTAGCTTTCGGACGATCCCTGAAAACCCTTCTCTTCAGAGAAGCCTACCCTACCCACACCTAACAACTGTATTTCCATTTTCTCCATCAGCTCATCCCCCACAGTTATTACCTTTTGTTTCTACTTGACCCTCCCTTCTAGATTGTAAGCTCTAAGGATCAAGGCCCTCTGATCCCTCCTGTATTGTTTTGTATTGTAACTGTAATGTCTGCCCTCATGTTGTAAAGCGATGCGCAAACCGTTGGCGCTATATAAATCCTGTATAATAATAATAATAAAAATCACAACACACATGTGAGATATCACTGTGATCATCAGAGCGAGAGCAATAATTCTGGCACCATATCTCCTCTGTAACTCTAAACTGATAACCTGCAAAGGCTTTTAAAGCATCACCTAAGGATAATTTAAATTACCGTCATTTGTCACCATTCCATGAGCGTGTATAATTTAAAGCATGACATGTTGGGTATCTATTTACTCGGCATAACATCATCTTTTACATTATCCCAAAAAATTGGGCTTACTTTTCTGTTTTTTTTTTAATTCATTAAAGTGTATCTTTTACATTTTGGGTTTGAAAGACCGCTGTGCAAATACCGTGTGACATTAAATATTTTAATGACCACCATTTTATTCTCTAGGGTCTCTGCTTAAAACAAAATATATACAGTGGAACCTTGGAATTACAAGCATAATCTGTTTCAGGAGAATGCTTATAATCCAAACCACTTGCATATCAAAGTGAGTTTCCTCATAGAAGTCAATGGAAACAAAGATAATTTGTTCTGCATTGACGTCTATTGCATGCAATACTGCATGTGGCCAGAGGTGGGGGGGTGCCGGAGAGCCTTTGGAAATATTCGGGGACAGCTTGGCAGAACTCAGAAACCCTCGGAAAGGCTTGGAAACACTCGGGAACGGAGTATTTCCGAGTGTTTCCCAGTATTTCTGAGTGATTCTGAGTATTTCCAAATGGCTCTGAACCATTCCGAGGGTCACCGGTGCCCCCGCAACTCTGGCCAAATGCAGTACTGCACACCCTATTGGCTTGAATTCTGCTCGTTTTGCGAGACAACATTTTTTTTATAAAATGTGCTTGCCTTTCAAAACGCTCATTAAGCATGTTACCAAGGTTCCATTGTAATTAGTGGGGGTTCTAAGTAATATGCTAGTAAAAAAAAAGTCGATTTTTACATGTGTATGAGAAATGCCAGAATTGGCCCGGTATTGAGTTTGTTAAGCTACCTCTGCTACCTTTTCTTCTGTCACCCCTCTGTTCCCTACAACAGGTACAGAAGAGGAAGAGTTAAGTGTAGTGCACGCATGGAGTCAGTGCTAGGTGCATAGCGGGGCTACATACCGTTACTGGGAGTGAGGTAGCGGTGATACATTGGACAGGTGGAGGGGGCATTGGTTCTTAATGTCCCTCCTCCATTCATCACTGACCATGGTGGTGTAAATAATATTAAAAGAGTTTACTAAAGTTCAGTTGTCTGCTCAAGTAAGGGTACCCCATGTGTAAGGTGGTGACCCTAACCAAAGTTTCTAGTGTACCCCAACTAAGAGGGAAACATGAAGGAAGTGTCACCCGCCTACCCATCAATCTCCCCTTACACCAATTCAACTTACGAGCACTACATTCAGCTGTCCAACCATTGGAGGCTCACCATTACTGGACCTACAGGACAAGAAACCGCAAATGTCCTTTTTTGCATTCAGCCTTGTAACCGACCATCATTCTGGTTGGATTGTTGGGTTCCAAGTACCTTGTGGGCTTCACCCCCCCCAGTATTTGATAAAAGCTGGGTCTGCCCTAACAAAGCCCTGAGAGAACTTTTTGGTGGTGTAGTTTGATTCAGAAGTACAAAGCAAAAAGATACATAGCGGATTAAGAAATGTGTTCTCATCATGAAGAGCGGAGTGTGACCTACCCGTAGATTTCATGATGTTGGTGAGGGCGGGACAACTGTCATCTGCTGTGACCACATGCAGGAGAAAGAAACAAAGCAGAAGCTTCATCTTCATCTTTAGAGTCCAGGAACACCTGAGAAGGACGGAGAATCTGTGGAGAACAGGATGTTCTGTGTACAAATATGGTGAAAAACTATGATACAAAATATCACATGACTAACAGATAACATCACAAGGAATCCCAACATCCGTCTACACTGGGAGACAAAATCATTTCACTTTTCCTTATTGATACATTTTCCCGTCTCCCTCCCCATCACGGAGAAGTTTCACCAGGAACCTGAAGTATCAGTTATGGTGAAACGTTCCTCCTCTGGCTTCCTCCACAGATAATAATCCATTTCACCAACCTTAAGATGAAGAAACCAGGATGAGTCTGGAGTAACTTTATAAATTGGAGTTTTGTACCATCGGGATATATTTGGGAAAATTACAGAAGAGGAATTTGTCCCCTCCATTTACTTCTGGTGTGATGTCCCTTAGACTTTCCTATATAGATAGTAATGGGGATAATTGGATGAGTGAACATGTTCCACTCCTTTAGTAAATCTGCCTGAGCTCTATATGGTACAGTATTATTATTATTATTCAGGAATAATATGGCACCAACATTATAAATGTAGACCGTACACCAGTAACCAATCATTATGCCAGGGGTATAAAGATTCAGGACCCCCATACAGGACTGAGACCTCCTCCTCCCTCCTCCATAACACTTACCTGATGGATACGAGAGAAGTTCTACATCTCCTGAAGGTGAGGAGACACTTATATACCTGATGGGGAACGACCTTCCACCAATCACAGTAGGACAGGAGTCACCTTCCTCAATAACCCCTCCCCTGCTGGAATCCAGCCCCCTCCCTGCAGGGAACAGAAAAGAATGTGTATTCTCCCAGATACAATCATATCTTATGTGAGCCCACAGAGCTGACACTCCAAGATTTCACACAAACACATGTGTGTATATCTGCAGGATTGTAGTGGCATGTTCTGATTTTATAAACTGAGAGCATATACCATAGCGCAGTACAGAGAAAACTTACACTCTAATGTCCCCTCCCCCCACAGTCACACACTATTATTATTTTACATTTATATAGCGCTGACATGTACCGCAGTGCTGTACAGAGATCACTGAGCCAGTCACATCAGTCTCTGCACCCAAGGAGCTTCTCCACCAGGTGGTGCTGTTTTGCAAAATGCTGTTGGCTTACTCTACTGGGATCTCAGCTAGAGGAAACATCAAGCCTGGGATTGTCCTGCAGGTTTCTCCCCCAGCCCCTATGCAGTGGGTGGGGGGAGATGAAGGTGGAGGCTCTCCAGAGGCACTGAGGCCTACTCCATGTGCTCAAGCTGCAATGGATCCTGGGCCTGTCCCTATGCAAGAGGAGATCTTACCAGTCCTCCAGGATAGAGTGGTGAACAGACTTCGCCGCTTTCCTAAAGAGGAACAGAAACTTTCTGACATGACAGAAGATCTCAGAAAAAAGAAATCTCTGCATAGTAAGTCTGCAAACAGTAAGAGGGAAGTATCCAAGCTGAAGTCAATGGGGGAGGCATTGAACAGGAGAAGTTGGTTGCTTCTCTGAAGGAGAGCACCGGTGTGTTCAGAGAAAAGTGTGAGAATGAGGAGAGATTCCAACAGATGGAGGAGAGTGCCTGTGCCAGTACCAGCCAGAGGGTGGATGCCACAGCAATGGGGACAGTATGGATGGGGGGTAAGGAAGTGGCTTCATATGATGGCCCCAGTACTACCCCTGTCTCAGGATCTGTTGCACCTGAGTCAGTATCTGCCCCCCTCTCTCTCCAGCAGCCTGGGTCATGTCAGGAGGAGGTTGAGGAAAATGACAGGTTGCTGCAGACCATTACAGAAATGGAATCTCCCTTAAGTGGCACCAACCCATCAGATGAAGATCATGGGAATGCAGGAAAAGATGGCATGTATCCAGACAGAGAAGTTTCTGCTGGCTGTGAGGAGTCCCAAATGGACATTAACAGTGTGGAGCAGGAATGTCGCATGAACATTGAAAATGTAGAGCAGGAATGTCGCATGACTAACCAGATTTCAGATGTTCCTATGCAGCCAGTTAATGTATCATCCGTCCCAGTTATGAACTATGCTAAGGCTGTGTCAGGACAAAGTCATGCTGCTGGTGGTGGATGGGAGCCAGTTGTGCGATTTTCACCTAACGCACCTTCTTCCATTAAACACAGGAATGTGGTACAGCTCAGGTGGGAAGGAGGAGGTATTCCACCTATCAGGAGGGAGGTTGTGGATAAGATCCTAAGTATGGAATTTAAGGCAGAGGATATTTATGCTCTCATCAGTCCGACTGGTTCCTATGAATATGATTTACCATTTGTGCGTCCAGAGTCGCTGGATCTGTTTTGGAAGCGGTTTGAGCATGTATATAGGGACCAGCCGGACTGGAAGGGGCTTGTCCCCAAAGTTGTCTAACGTCAGCGCTTGATTAAGGATGTGACTATCCTGACTAGGAATGAGTCTACACCCCCTGAGGATTTATGGGTCTGGTTGAGGAGGTTTGGTGAAACGTTGTGTCCCCTAAAAAAGATTGTGGAGGATAGAGGAACTGGATGGGTGGGTGGTCAGTGTCAATGAGGTTAAGTGTGTGTGGGAATGTGGTCCAGCATTTGCCCTCCTCTGCTTTTATTGGTAGAGATAGGATTACTGTCTTCTACCCTGGTTAACCTAAGCTGTGCCATAAATGTGGAGTCAAGGAACATTTCTCCTCTAAATGTCCAGAACAGAAGTGTTCTTTGTGCCAGGAACTGGGGCATCTGGCAAGGGACTGTAACATCATTAAATGTGACCTATGTGATAAGGTTGGTCACCCTTATAGCCGGTGCCCTTAGGCTTTGCACAACAACCCCAAGTTAGTGGAGGAATTCTTCCGTCCGGATAGAGAAGAGTCTGGGTTGGCGGAGGTTGTACCAGGGGATCCTAGTGACTCTGTCCTGTCAGAATCTGTCTGTGATGCCGTCTGTGCTGCCAGTGTCCCCCCAGTCTTTGGTTCCCCAGTCAGTGTCAGAAAGTGGTTGTAAAAAACAATCATTTTTTCAGGAGCAGTAATTTTAATTATGCTCAAAGTACAACAAAAAAACAAAAAATTCCTTTATAAATGGTGCCTGGGGGTCCCCTTATTCTGCCTGTAAAGTGGCACATCTGTAGCATATATAGAACATGCTGCAGCATAAATGAAATTTTTAAAGAACAAAGAAAATGAGTCACATCCCATTTAAAATGACTCACGGTTACAATTGCCGGAACTAGGGATGAGCCGAACACCCCCCTGTTCGGTTCGCACCAGAACATGCGAAAAGGAAAAAAGTTTGTTCGAACATGCAAACACCGTTAAAGTCTATGGGACATGAACATGAATAATCAAAAGTGCTAATTTTAAAGGCTTATATGCAAGTTATTGTCATAAAAATTGTTTGGGGACCTGGGTCCTGCCCCAGGGGACATGGATCGATGCAAAAAAAGTTTGAAAAACGGCCGTTTTTTCAGGAGCAGTGATTTTAATAATGCTTAAAGTCAAACAATAAAAGTATAATATCCCTTTAAATTTCGTAGCTGGGGGGTGTCTATAGTATGCCTGTAAAGGGGCGCATGTTTCCCGTGTTTAAAACAGTCTGACAGCAAAATGACATTTCAAAGGAAAAAAGTCATTTAAAACTACTCGCGGCTATTGCATTGCCGGTCCGACAATACACATAGAAGTTCATTGATAAAAACGGCTTTGGAATTCCCCGCAGGGGAACCCCGAACCAAAATTAAAAAAAAAAATGACGTGGGGGTTCCCCTAAATTCCATACCAGGCCCTTTAGGTCTGGTATGGATATTAAGGGGATCCCCGGCCAAAATTTAAAAAAAAAAAATGATGTGGGGGTCCCCCTAAATTCCATACCAGACCATTCAGGTCTGGTATGGATTTTAAGGGGAACCCCGTGCCAAAAAAAAAAAAACGAAGTGGGGTCCCCCCAATAATCCATACCAGACCCTTATCCGAGCATGCAACCTGGCAGGCCGCAGGAAAAGAGGGGGGGATGAGAGAGCGCCCCCCTCCTGAACCGTACCAGGCCACATGCCCTCAACATTGGGAAGGTGCTTTGGGGTAGCCCCCCCAAAACACCTTGTCCCCATGTTGATGGGGACATGGGCCTCATCCCCACAACCCTTGCCCAGTGGTTGTGGGGGTTTGCGGACGAGGGGCTTATCGGAATCTGGAAGCCCCCTTTAACAAGGGGACCCCCATATCTCGACCCCCCGTGTGAAATGGTAAGGGGTACTTATCCCTACCATTTCACTAAAAAACTGTCAAAAATGTTAAAAATGACAAGAGACAGTTTTTGACAATTCCTTTATTTAAATGCTTCTTCTTTCTTCTATCTTCCTTCATCTTCTTCTTCTTCTTCTGGTTCTTCTGGCTCTTCTGGTTCTTCCTCCGGCGTTCTCGTCCAGCATCCCCTCCGCGGCGTCTTCTATCTTCTTCTCCTCGGGCCGCTCCACACCCATGGCATAGGGGGAGCCTCCCGCTCTTCTCTTCATCTTCTTCTCTTCTTCATCTTCTTCTTCATCTTCTTCTCTGCTTCATCTTCTTCTCTTCTTCTCTTCTTCATTTTCTTCTCCGGGCCACTCTGCATCCATGCTGGCATGGATGGAGGCTCTTGCTGTGTGACGGTGTCTCCTCGTCTGACGGTTCTTAAATAACGGGGGGCGGGGCCACCCGGTGACCCCGCCCCCTCTGACGCACGGTGACTTGACGGGACTTCCCTGTGACATCACGGGGAATGCCACAGGGAAGTCCCGTCATGTCCCATGTGTCAGAGGGGGGAGGGGTCACCGGGTAGCCCCGCCCCCCGTTATTTAAGAACCGTCAGACGAGGAGATGCCGTCACACAGCGGGAGCCTCCCTCCATGCCAGCATGGATGCGGAGCGGCCCGGAGAAGAAGATGAAGAAGATGAAGAAGAGAAGAACAAAAGAAGATGAAGAAGAAGATGAAGAAGATGAAGAAGAAGATGAAGAAGAGAAGAAGATGAAGAGAAGAGCGGGAGCCTCCCCCCATGCCATGGGTGCGGAGCGGCCCGAGGAGAAGAAGATAGAAGACGCCGCGGAGGAGATGCTGGACGAGAACACCGGAGGAAGAACCAGAAGAGCCAGAAGAACCAGAAGAAGAAGATGAAGGAAGATAGAAGAAAGAAGAAGCATTTAAATAAAGAAATTGTCAAAAACTGTCTCTTGTCATTTTTAACATTTTTGACAGTTTTTTAGTGAAATGGTAGGGGTAGTACCCCCTTACTATTTCACACAGGGGGGGTCTGGGGGTCCCCTTGTTAAAGGGGGCTTCCAGATTCCAATAAGCCCCCCGCCCGCAGACCCCCACAACCACCGGCCAGGGTTGTGGGGATGAGGCCCTTGTCCTCATCAACATGGGGACATGGTGTTTTGGGGGGCTACCCCAAAGCACCCTCCCAATGTTGAGGGCATGTGGCCTGGTACGTTTCAGGAGGGGGGGCGCTCTCTCGTCCCCCCCTCTTTTCCTGCGGCCTGCCAGGTTGCGTGCTCGGATAAGGGCCGGGTATGGAATTTAGGGGGACCCCCACGTCATTTTTTTTTTAAATTTTGGTTCGGGGTTCCCCTGTGGGGAATTCTCGTGCCGTTTTTATCAATGAACTTCTATGTGTATTGTTGGACCGGCAATGCAATAGCCGCGAGTAGTTTTAAATGGCTTTTTTCCTTTGAAATGTCATTTTGCTGTCAGACTGTTCTAAACACGGGAAACATCGCCCCTTTACAGGCATACTATAGACACCCCCCAGCTACGAAATTTAAAGGGATATTACACTTTTATTGTTTGACTTTAAGCATTATCAAAATCACTGCTCCTGAAAAAACAGCCGTTTTTAAAACTTTTTTTTGCATTGATCCATGTCCCCTGGGGCAGGACACGGGTCCCCAAACACTTTTTATGACAATAACTTGCATATAAGCCTTTAAAATTAGCACTTTTGATTTCTTCCATAGACTTTTAAAGGGTGTTCCGTGGCATTCAAATTTGCCGCGAACACCCCAAATTGTTCGCTGTTCGGAAAACTTGCGAACAGCCAATGTTCGAGTCGAACATGAGTTCGACTCGAACTCGAAGCTCATCTCTAGCCGGCACCCAGCTATTAAAAAAATAAAGGAAAAAAACAGCGTGGGTTCTCCCCCAGTCCTTACCAGACCCTTATCTGGGCATGCAGCCTGGCAGGTCAGGAAAGGTGGGGGGACAAGCGGGCGGACACTCCATCTTGAACAATACCAGGCCACATGCCCTCAACAAGGGTGGGTGCTTTGGGATCAAGGGCCTCATCCCCACAACCGTGGCCAGTGGTTGTGGGGGTCTGTGGGCAGGGGGGCTTATTAGAATCTGCAGGTTAACTGGGACTGTTGTTTAGTGCAAAGATGATATTAAAGGGCCCCATCGATAGCCGGCAGAAAAACATCTCAAAGCACTGTCCTTCCTATATTAATATTTCTGAAAGCCCCCTTTGTTCCCCTTCCCCCTCCGCTACCATCTTCTTTTCTTTTAGACCGTGCATGACCAGTCGGTCTAGGACTAGCATCGCCACCATAGATGCGCTTCTGTCAGTATAATTCCAGCACTCAGTAGATTAAATTTTATTACTGCTCACTAGGGATGGGCGAACAGTTCAGCCCGAACATCGCCCTTTCAGGTGTTTGCCGAACAGAAAAAAAGTTCAGACCCGAGCCGCAAACCCTATTAAAGTCTATTGGGACCCAAACATGAAAAATCAAAAATCCCCATTTTGAAGGCTTATATGCAAGTTATTGGCCATAAAAAGGGTATGGGGGTCCGGTTACTGCCTTGGGGGACACGTATGAATGCAATCAATGCATCACGTACCCGTACGTCGCACCTTTAAGAGCCGCCAGTGGGCTCACGCCACCAAAGGCTCGCTCCCGCTGCACGTTGGAGGACCCGATGCGCGTGGCTGGCTGGCATGATCGCCGCCGGCCACGCACGATCGCGTGCGTGAGAGCCAGCATGGGGATTTGTGTGTGTAAACACACAAATCCCTGTGCTGTCAGAGGAGAGAAGACAGATCGTGTGTTTCTACTAAGTAGAAACAGCGATCTGTCATCTCTCCTAGTTAGTCCAATACCCACATAGTTAGAACACAGTGAGGGAACACACACTTCACCCCTTGATCGCCCCCTAGTGTTAACCCCTTCCCTGCCAGTGACATTTACATAGTAATCAGTGCATTTTTATAGCACTGATCGCTGTATAAATGCCAATGGTCCCAAAAATGTTTCAAAACTGCTGCAATGTCACAGTCACAATAAAAATCGCAGATCGCCGCCATTACTAATAAAAATAAATAATAATAAAAATGCCATAAATCTATCCCCTATTTTGTAGACGCTATAACTTTTGTGCAAACCAATCAATATAACGCTAATTGTCATTTTTTTTACAAAAAATATGTAGAAGAATATATATTGGCCTAAACTGAGGAAGAAATTCGTTTTTTTATATATTTTTGGGGGATATTTATTATAGTAAAAAGTAAAAAATATTGCATTTTTTTTCAAAATTGTCGCTTTTTTTTGTTTATAGCGCAAGAAAATAAAAACGGCGGAGGTGATCAAATACCACCAAAAGAAAGCTCTATTTGTGGGAAAAAAAGACGTCAATTTTGTTTGGGTACAACGTCGCACGACCGCGCAATTGTCAGTTAAAGCAACGCAGTGCCGAATCGCAAAAAAAGGCCTGGTCAGGAAGGGGGTAAAATCTCCCATGGCTGAAGCGGTTCATTTTTATTTATTTTTTTTATTCTTTCTTTTTTTACAAATTTTTAAACTTTTTTTTTACATACTTTGAGCGGGAGCAGTGCAGTGTTACCATCGTGACACTGTACTACTCTGGGGAGGTGATCAGGATTTTTTTTTACACATTTTTTACAATGATTGCAATGATGATCACTGTTAGAAGCAATCATATTTATGAATGGCATCCAGTCATTGCTAGTGTGTACTATTGAGATAGCTGTGATTGGCCAAAGCTATCATATGGTATAGTCCCTGTCTGTACCATGTGATCACTGCGACCAATCACAGAGATCATCACAATTGTTCACAATGAATAGCTATGAATGAAAGCCATTCATTGCATACAACTGTCATGTGATCTGCTGTGATTGCTCACAGTGATCTCATGATACAGAGGCCAAACCCAGTACAATGATCTGCCATCCGCTGTGTCTGGTGGACATAGTGGGGGACAGATCAAGCCACAGCATGGCTGCTAGAGCAGGCAGGAGGTGTGCGCATGTATGCAGGGCTGCTGTTAGGAATAATGGGGCCCCGTACAGCCTTCCTGACTGGGTTCCACCAACCCCACCTAAACCTCCTCTCCCCCAGGTGCAGCAGAACAGCAGCACCATCCGCCTATGCCCTAAAAATAACAAAAAAGGTTCCTCCTCTGCTTCCACCTCCTGGGCCCCTCTGTTAATTTGATGGGGCCCAGGGAAACGTCATTTAAGCCCTGGTAAGCATGTATGAGTGGGGGGTGTGGTCTAGTAAAATCAATGTATTAGTTTAGACAGAAATGAACAATAAAGCAGCCTTGGGCCCCCCTTGTTTAGCTGATGGGGCCCGGGCCCAGAACCTCAGGACTGGTTGTACTGCCTTATCAGTGGCCCTGCATGGATGACATCATATGATGTCCACCCGGGATAATAGTACTCCCGCTCCGCCATCTTTCTACAATAGACCGGGCGAGAAGGGCTGAAATCTGATAACCATGTGTTAGGTTTTTTAAAGCCTGAGCTATAATAGCTTGGAGACCATATAGACCCCAGAGTGAGGGTCCTTCTATGTGAGAAATATCCATCTTCCTTCAGAAAGTAAAGCCTGTGATGTAAGATTGAGGTCAGTAGTTGGAAGAATAGGATGATATTCCTCTGAATAATTGGTTAGAAATGTAACTCTCCAGGCGTCAGGGGTCATGACGTGAGGCGTCAGATGTAAAGGGAGGAGCCTGATGTGTGCCAGCCGGCGAGCTGGCGGGTTCCCACACAGACAAGCCGTTACCCGCATGGTGGCGAAGGAGAGGAGGAGTGCCGTGCGTGGCTTCGGCTTTTTTTGACACTGACAGCGCTGCTACTCAGCCGCTCCGGGGTCCGGACTCGTGCGGCGGAGAGCGTGCTTGACACGGAGCCAACGGGTAGCGAGGCACACGGAGTGGTAGGTGTATCTGCCCACCCCCCCGACTCTGTCCAGGAAGCTCAGACCCGGGAGTATCATGGACTGCGGAGACGGCTGAACACAGAGGCTGACGTAGGAGGGTCTGCCTGGATATCTATTCCATCCCTGGATCGCACAGCTACACTGTAAACTCCCAAGTGTCCAACGGGAAGGTTCGTGGTAAGGACTGCTCGGCCTTTTAAAGCACCTGGATACAGGTAAGAGAGGATTGACAGGGAAGATATCTCCATTATGGTGAAGATCCAAATTTGAAGGTACATTACGGGACTGGTAATCTGAATGTTGACGTGCTATTAACTCTGTCTCTGCCATTATACCTGCGCTGGGAGATCCCTGGGGGAGACAGGTGTGTTGTGGCCAGGAGAGGAGGAGCTGCAGGACGAGGTATAGAGAAGATATCTCAAGAACTGTAATCCCGCTGTATTGAAGCCATTAATCAAGTTCAGCTGGACACCTGTGAGGGGCGAAAGCAGGGAGAGGAGCGAGGAGGAGGGTTGAATAGGAACCCTGCAGGGACCCCCCCTGGTGCAACACGCTCCTACAGGCCACAGTGGGTAAAGTTCAGTAGGCTGTGGTCTCCGAAATAAAAAGTGTAGATTTCTTGCAGTAGATGCTGAGCCCGTTGATCATTACTGTCAACCCCGGCAGAGTCTTCTGGAACCACCATGAGTAAAGCTGCGTCTAAATCCGGAAAGGGGGGGCACCTAAAACCCCAAAAGATAACACCAAGGGGAGTACAATTAAACAATACCTGGCCCAGGGGGCAAGCCTTAAGAATACTAACCCCGAGACCCAAAAGACAGGCAAAACGGACAAAAAGAAGGGATTGGATGGAAAGAGGGGGGAGACCCCAGATCAATCCAGGGATGAATTAACAATGGAAAGCGATCTAGAAATAACTAGATCAGAAGACCACAGGACAGAAGCCCAATTCCCCACAAAAAACAAAATCTTAGAAATGTTTAAAACCCTGGAAATCTCAATTAAAACCGAGATAAATATGCTGAGGACAGACCTGGGAAACCTGTTGGCCAGAGTCGAGATGACAGAGGACAAAATAGACAAACAAGCCCAGGAGCTATGCGACCTAAAAGAACAAATTAAAATTACCCAACAAAATCAAGTAAAAATCCTATATAGGCTTGAGGACCAAGGAAATAGAAACCGAAGACAAAACCTGAGAATCCGAGCGGTACCGGAAACGAGGGGGGAGAATTTGAGGAAAGTAATAACTGCAATTTTTAGCCCCCTTCTAGAAGTGGGAGTTGATGAGTTTCCAAATATAGAAAGGGTACACCGGATAGGGAGATTAAACACTACAAGAACGGAAAGAACTCGGGATATAATAGTAAGATTTAGATACTATGAGGACAAAGCCAAAATCTGGGTAAAGTTAAGAGGAAAACCCCCCCTGCAATATTTGGGAGCAAAGATCCAAGTTTTTGCAGACCTGGCACAGGACACATTGGTGAGGAGATGCTACCTGAAACCCCTGCTGGAGCAGATGTTGAAACAGAATGTAAAATATACCTGGGGGTTTCCGGCATGCTTTTTAGGATTTAAGGATGGAAGATCTGCCAGGTTAAGATTCCCGGAAGAACTGGGGGATTTTTGCAGAAAATTGGGCTTACAAGTCCCTCTGTTGCTGGACTGGTTTAATGAGCAGAGGGCAGACCAGGGGTCAGGACATGGTTAGAAACGCAAAGTTTCATAAGTGTGGGGGTGGGGGTCTGTGGGGGGGGGGTCCGGGGGGGATATGGGGAAGAATGGTCAGTGCGGTGGGAGAAAGTTTTGCAGAGAGGGGTGCCCCCTGGGGAGACGGTCAGCCCCCCCAGCAGTCCTGGTCCTTTGCCCCAATATAATGGGCTTTCTTCATCATTGTCGGGCACCTGGACAGTGTTCAGTTTGTGCAACAGAGCTAGCCATCCCAATGCAGTAAATTTTCGTCAATTTTGCAAATAAATAATTGTTCTTCATAAAATTAGGTCAAAATGTATTATGCTGCATTTCCTTGGTAAAAATAACCCAAAATCAGTGTATAGTACCTTGAAAAAGTATTCATATCCCTTGAAATTTTCCACATTTTGTCATGTTATAAACAAAAACGTAAATGTATTTTATTGGGATTTTATGTGATAGACCAACACAAAGTGACACATAATTGTGAAGTGGAAGGAAAATGATAAATGATACAAATAAATATGTGAAAAGTGTGGGGGGCCATTTGTATGGCGCCCCCCGGAGTCAATACTTTGTAGAACCCCCTTTCTCTGCAATTACAGCTGCAAGTTTTTTGGGGATGTCTCTACCAGCTTTGCACATCTAGATAGGGACATTTTTGCCCATTCTTCTTTGTAAAATATCTCAAGCTCTGTCAGATTGGATGGAGAGCGTCTGTGAACAGCAATTTTCAAGTCTTGCCACAGATTCTCAATGTGATTTAGGTCTGGACTGTGACTGGGCCATTCTAACACATGAATATGCGTTGATCTAAACCATTCCATTGTAGCTCTGGCTGTATGTTTAGGGTTGTTGTCCTGCTGGAAGGTGAACCTCTGCTCTCAAGTCTTTTGCAGACTCTAATGCCGCGTACACACGGTCGGACTTTTCGTCTACAAAAGTCCAACGGACGCCGACGGACTAAAGCTGGCTGGTAATCCGATCGTGTGTGGGCTTCTCCGGACTTTCAGCAGACTTTTTCAGCCTCAAATCCGACGGACTTTAGATTTGAAACATGCTTCAAATCTTTACGTCGTAACTACGACGGACCCCGAAATCCGCTCGTCTGTGTGCTAGTCCGACGGACAAAAACCCATGCTAGGGCAGCTATTGGCTACTGGCTATGAACTTCCTTATTTTAGTCCGGTGTACGTCATCACGTACGAATCCGTCGGACTTTTGTGTGGTCCTGTGTAGGCAAGTCCATTCGTTAGAAAGTCTGCTGCAAGTCCGCGGAAAGTCCGCCGGAAGTCTGTCGGACAGGCTGTCGGACTTTTGTAGACGAAAAGTCCGACCGTGTGTACGCGGCATAACAGGTTTTCTTCTAAGATTGTCCTGTATTTGGCTCCATCCATCTTCCCATCAACTCTGATCAGCTTCCCTGTCCCTGCTGAAGAAAAGCATCCCCACCACATGATGCTGCCACCACCATGTTTCACGTCGGGGATGGTGTGTTCAGGGAGATTTTCTGCCACACATAGCGTTTTGCTTTTAGTAAAAAAAAAAAAAGAAAAAAAGAATGGGCAAACAGTTCGGCCCGAGCATGAGTTGGCTGCTCAGAAGTTCTCCAAACAGAATTATAGGGTCGTTCGACCATTTGTTCAGTCCAACGAACAACCACAATGCACCGCGCCACCGCACAGTGCATTGAAAGCCCTAATTGGGGTACATGGCATTAAACTTGCAGTAACACAATGAAATATATGGTGTTGAAGTTGCAGTAATGCAATTAAATATACAGCGTTAAACTTGCAGTAACACACAGAACTATATTGCGTTAAATGTGCAGTAACGCACAGAACTATAAGACATTAAATTTGCAGTGACGCAATGAAATATACAGCGTTAAACCTGCAGTAACACACATAAATATATGGTGTTAAACTTGCAGTAACACACAGAACTATATGGCGTTAAATTTACAGTAACGCAATGAAGTATATGGCATTAAATGTGCACTGATGAGGCGGCACTGATGGGCTCTGATGAGGAGGCACTGACGGGCACTGATAGATGGCACTCATGAGGTGGCACTGATGGGCACTGATGAGGAGGCAATGACGGGCACTGATATGCAGCACTGATGAACACTGATAGGCGGCAGTGATGGGCAACCTTTATAGGCACTGATATGCAGCACTGATGTGGCACTGATGGGCACTGATAGGCAGCACTGATGTGGCACTGATGAGGAGGCACTTACAGTATGTGCAGCACTGATGGGCAGCCTTTATGGGCACTGATAGGTGGCACTAATGTGCATTGATTGGCAGCACTAATGTGCACTGATAGGTGGCACTGATGAGGTGCCACTGATGCGGAGGCACTTACAGTTTGTGCAGCACTGATGGGCACTGATAGCCGGCACTAATGTGCACTGATAGGTGGCACTGATGATCATACACTGACAGGCATCACTGATGGGCACTGATTGGCATCACTGATGGGCACTGATTGGCATCACTGATAGGCACCGGTGGGCATCACTGGTGTGCATCACAGGTGGGCAGTGGTGGGCATCTCTGAGGGAGATGCACTGATAGGAAAGCTCTTCATTGGCTCTCCTCTATTCACACGCTGTCAGCACGAGTAGAAGAATGCCAATAACCAGCACTTCCTGGTTATACTGTGATCAGCTGTGATTGGACACATAATACTATAAAACAAAACATTAAACACATAAAACTTGCAGTAACGCGATGAAATATACAGCGTTAAACTTGCAGTAACGCACAGAGCTATATGTCGTTAAACATGCAGCAATGCTCAAAACTATATGGCGTTAAATTTACAGTGACGCAATGAAATATATGGCGCTAAACCTGCAGTAATGCAAAGATTTATATGGCGTTAAAGTTGCAGTAAAGCAATGAAATATACAGCGTTAAACTTGCAGTGACACTCAGAACTATATGGTGTTAAACTTGCAGTAACGCAATGAAATATATGTCGTTAAACTTGCCATAACGCACAGAACTATATGGCGCTAAACTCGCACTTCCTCTAAACTATGGAGATTAAACACCAACTTATTAAATAACCCTATCTACCTGTGTTTCCTGGGAATTTGTTTGAAATCGTAGGTTTCTCCACTGTGAGGCAGACCAGCTGCCTCCTACTACACCATCCTGTCCCCTCCACAACGCGTGTTGATACAGAGAAATTATGTATCTTCCTCAGGGGGATGCTGTTTGGACGGTGAGTTTGTCTGTTAAATAATCGGCCGGCAGCCATTTTCTTGTGGCCTGAGGACATTCTATTGTCCATAGGTATGATCTACTTCAATAGCTGTGTTGGCTTTCACACCCGAATACTATACAAACCTAAGCACAGCAATATGGGTCCACCTAATACTCTATCTTACCGTGGTCCCATGCATGCAGTTAAAATATCAGTTTGTGGAGCAAACCCACCATCTACTCCCAAATCTCAAAACAGCAAATGTTATAAAAAACTAAATATTTACATATAATGAAAACATTCTATGAAATAGAGTATTAAATATAACCTGGGACATGTATACATCAATCACATTGCTAATCACAGGTGCTAACGTTTACCGAGATTAGAGTATTCTACACAAAGATACATAATATAACTAAAAAAAATATATAAAAAATATTGGATTGATCATAACTTAATATTTTAGATAAAATCACAACATATTACCAGCAAATTAAAGGGATACCAACCTGTGCTTACACAAGGGGAACTGTGAGCCTCACTAACACTAATAAGGCTAAAGCTCTCATTCTACAGTTAACCTGCTTTAATTGCATCGCCAATGGCTTAGTAAGCACCTTTTCTTAATCTTAAGGGGGACCCCCTACATGTGCATTCAATAGTTACTAAGAAAACATTTCAGATCAAATTCTTTATTTCATCCACCTGGCCAAAGGGAACCTAGTTGGTGTATCCACCAAGATTCCCTCTTGCTAATTTCTCTTACAAAGTTAGAACCCCTCCAGTGATGCTTAGGGGCCTCAGTGCCCCAAAATTGCATTCCTTCTGGATTCTCAATTTGTTTGTCCCTAAAGTGGATGGATAAATGATATTTGTCATATCCTTGACGGATATTTCTCACATGCTCTTCCATTCTCACTTTCGATGCTCTCTTTGTCCTACCTATGTATAACATATTACATGGACACTTGATTGCATAGATCACCCCTATGGTGTCACATGAAATAAAATCCCTGATATCGTATGAATAGCTATTTTGGTGATTACTAAGGGATTTTAATTTTCTAACATTTTTAGGGACCCTCGCACAGCTATAACATCTGCCACACCCATGGAACTCATTGATATCCCAAAACATCTTTGGTTTAGCTAGGGGTGTTACAATGACATTGTGTACAAGCCTATCCCTTAGGTTGGGGGCTCGCGTTTGTATACAATCCTGGGTTTATCTGGTAAATTGCCTTTCAGATGTGCATCTTGTTTCAAAACCTCCCGATATCTCCTGATAATATTTTCCACGTCCTTTTCTTTATCGTACATCACAGGACACAGAGCACCATAGTAATTAGTATGTGGGTTATACGCCCACCTTCAGGTGATGGACACTGGCATAATCAAGACAAGAAGTCCCCCCTCCTATATAACCCCTACCATCCAGGGATCACCTCAGTTTCTTCGCCAGTGTCTAATGGTGTTGGTCACGGTTAAACTGTATGCCCCATGAAATGGCCTGGACAGGTCACGGGGCTACGCTATCGGATCCATTAAAAAAGTCTATAACAAAGGCAAAAGTGGATGGTACCTGAGCCTCGGTACGGAAGAACAAGGTCCTGCTTCTCTCAGGAGAGCTGGGCCCTGGGATCCAGCACCTTGGCGCTATACAGGTCCAAGGCAGTGGACCCTACGTTCAGGGGGGACCCCATCTGGCATGACACCAACCCGCCGTGATGGTTGAAAATTGGGTCACTGTGATATTTCCAGTAGTACCCTGTGGCGGGAAGGGTAAGTTAGGAAGATCCTGGGTTTTTCCTATGGACTTCTTTTGAGTGGATGGTGTCTTGCCAGGTTTTGACCACTAGAGGGTGTAAATATATGTAACTCATGTTAACATCCCATGCTTACCTGTTGGAATGTGTCAGCAGCGCTTGTGGAGGATGGCTGCTCCTTTTTTCCTGTCTGGTCAGCCACCTGTTAGGGGGGGCGATTTTGGGACCCCACCTATCACCAGGTCTATGGGGAGTCGTACGATGCTCCATCCTGCTTACAGCGCATATTGGTGAGGGGCACCCCTCTACTCCTCCTCCCCTCCCCTACCTCTCCCCGAGTTTCCATTATGGATCGCGCATGTGTGCAGGAGCTTCCTCTTTTTTGCTCTGTCAGAGAGGATGCCACTGGGGGGCGGGTCACATTGTTGCCAACGTGCACGTGGATCGGCGTACGCGTGTCTTCACGGTGCAGGCACGGACTGGCAGTTTCTTTATTTAAGCTTAGCCTGTGCATGCTGAGTGTGGGTACAGGCATACTCAAGACCCATCTAACTCAGCATCTGCTGTAGAATTGATAGCGGCATATTAAACCATTGCTAAGACTGAGCTCAGCAACAGATGCATGGTAACAGTACCTCTGCTTTGTGCTTAGGACTATGTATTCCCGTAAGAGAGGATCTAGAACAGGGAGAAGGGGTGCAAAGGCACCGCTGTCAGGACCTGGGAATCCTAGTCGCACCTCCACAGTATCATCCTCTCCTGAAAGACCTGATGCAGTTGACCAGGCTGAGCCTTAGGACTTGTCAGGCATTGTAGCTACCTCCAACATTCCAGCCTCTGCGTATGTCACTAAAGAAAACCTGGCTATGGCTTTGGCTGGTTTAGAGGGGAAGATAGTTAGTCTGTTCACGTCTTCCTCCCAGACTGGGAAAAAATGCGACAGGTGCCTTTCCCCTGTCTCAGGTCCGTCATTTGCGGAGCAGGAGTGGGCAGGGGATTCTGATGGGGCCTTAGAGGACCCATCAGAGGGGCAAGAGGATGGTTCCTCAGTTGGAGACTCAGTCCCACAAGAGTCTTTCTCAGCTTCACAGTCTCAAAAATTGTTGATCCTATCACTCACTGAGACGGTGTGTTTTTGTTATAAGCTACCCTTAACAGAGACGGCTGAAGTTCCTTTTTCATCCTTGGGTTCTTTAAAGCCTCCTCAGGGTTTGCACGCTTTTTCTATGCACCCGTTGCTGGAGCAGCTTATTTATGACGACTGGGATTATCCACACAGGCATTATATCCCTCCTAAAAGGTTTTCTCAATTTTACCCTATGGAGGAAAAATTAACTAAAAAATGGAAAGTGCCAGCAGTAGACGTTGCTGTCTCTTCCCTGAACAAAAGTCTTATGCCCCGTACACACGAGCGGAATTTCCGTCTGAAAAATCTTGGATGGTTTTTCCAACGGAATTCCACTCAAGCTTGCCTTACACACGGTTACACAAAAGTTCTCTGAACTTTTGACCGTCAAGAACGTAGTGATGTACAACACTACGACGAGCCGAGAAAATTAAGTTCAATGCTTCTGAGCATGCGTCGTATTGTTTCCGAGCATGCAAGGTTTTTTGCGCGTCGGAATTGCATACAGACAAACAGAATTTCCGTCAAGAACTTTTTCCGTTGGAAAAATAGAGAACCAGCTCTCAATCTTTTGCTGGCGGAAATTCAGACAGAAAAAGTTGGATGGAGCATACACACAGTTAAAATATCTGACCAAAAGCTTGCACTTTTTTTGACGGAAATTCCAACCGTGTGTATGCAGCATAACTTGTCCAGTAGACAATGTTGATGTGTTTAGGGATCCAGCGGATAAAAGACTGGAATCATTGTTTAAGGCCTCTTTTTCTATGGCTGGTGCTGTTGCTCAGCCTGTAGTAGCAGCAATTGGCATCTCCCAATCCCTTATAGACAAGATGAAGCAGGGCGCAGGAGGCAAAGTGGTCTCACACCTGACAGAACTGCCTAAGGCCCTTTGTTTTGCGGTTGACGATATTAAAGATTCTATTCATCAGACATCTCGCCTTGGCCTCTTGTTAGTACACATGCGGAGGGTTCTTTGCCTTAAGCATTGGTCAGCAGAGTTACCATGTAAAAAGCTGGTGACCGGGTTTCCCTTTCATGGGGAATGGTTATTTGGGGATGACATTGATAGATACATCCAGAAAATTTCAGGGGGAAAAAGTACCCTTCTTCCAGTAAAGAAAAGGGGTAAACGCCCTTCATTTAAACATTCTGCTTCTCCATCTCCTGGGGCAACAGCCTCCAGGCAGTCACAACGGCCTCCTCCGTCAGCCCCAAGAGGAAGGCCCCAGAACCTGGTGCAGGGCCAGAACAAGTCCTGGGGACAGAAGTCTGCTAAGCAGAGTTCCAAGGCCTCCTTATGAAGGGGCGCCCCCTCTCTATCGAGTGGGGGGAAGGCTTCTGCGGTTTGCAGAAATCTGGCAGGAGGAAATCCAGGACAAATGGGTCATCTCCACAGTATCTCTGGGATACAAGCTGGAGTTTCAAAGGTTTCCTCCGCCTCGTTTTTTAAGGTCGAGCGTTCCCAAGGACCTGATAAAAAAGGGATCTTATTTCAGGCACTAGACCATCTGCTATCTCAAGGGGTGATCATAGAGACTCCCTTTGAAGAGCGTTGAATGGGGTTTTATTCAAATCTCTTCACAGTGCCAAAGCCAAATGGAGATGTCAGACCCATTTTAGATCTCAAGGGTCTGAATCAGTTTCTAAACATCCACTCGTTTTGAATGGAATCAGTGGTAGCCACCCTTCTGGGGGGAGAATTTCTAGCATCCATAGACATCAAGGATGTGTATCTCCATGTGCCAATTTATCCTGCTCATCAGCAATTTCTGCGATTTGCAGTAGAACAGCAGCATTTTCAGTTTGTGGCCTTGCCCTTTGGGTTGGCCACCACACCACGGGTGTTTACAAAAGTTCTGGCACCACCTTTGGCAAGACTCAGGGCCCAGGGTATAGCAGTAGTAGCATACCTAGATGACCTGTTGCTGATAGATCAGTCTGTAGCAGGGCTAGACCAGAGTATCATCAGCATAGTCAAGTATCTAGAGCATCTAGGATGGATTCTCAACCTAGAAAAATCATCCTTACAACCAGTAAAAAGGTTGGAATATTTTGGTCTGGTTATAGACACAACCCACAAAAAGGTGTTCTTACCCCAGGCAAAGGTCTGCACTATAAGAGAACTGGTTCATGCGGTCAGGACAAAGAAGAGTCCCTCCATCCACCTTTGCATGAGGTTGTTAGGGAAGATGGTAGCCTCATTCGAAGGTGGTTCCCTATGCTCAGTTCCATTCAAGGCTGTTGCAAAACAGTATCCTGTCTGCTTGGAGCAGGAAAAGCCAGGACTTGGATTGTCCAATGTGCTTGTCTCCAAGTGTGCGCCAGAGCCTCAATTGGTGGTTGCTAGCCAAAAATTTACAGAAGGGTAAAACCTTCATACCAGTCACTTGGAGGATAGTGACGACCGATGCCAGCCTCTTGGGCTAGGGAGCAATCCTGGAAGGGAATACCATCCAGGGGAAGTGGTCGGAATCCGAGAAGACCTTGCCTATCAACATTCTAGAAATTCGGGCAGCACGTCTGGCCCTAAAGGCCCGGACAAGCAGGTTACAAGGCTATCCTGTGGGGATCCAATCCGACAACACCACAGCAGTGGCCTATATCAATCACCAAGGCGGCACCAAAAGCTGTGCTGCTCAGAAAGAGGTAAACCATATTCTGGCTTGGGTAGAAGAGCGTGTGCCTTGCCTGTCTGCGGTGTTCATTCCAGGAGTAGAAAATTGTCAGGCAATCTTCTTAAGCTACCAACAATTGCTTCCAGGGGAATGGTCTCTGCACCCTAACATCTTGACACCTAGGAGACAGCAAAAAGAAACCCAAGCAGTAAATGAAAATCAAGATTTGATCTGATAAAATAGAAAATGTATTCAAAATATGCTGGCATAGCAATGGCCCCCCTACCCATAAAATATTATACATATTTTTCTCACACTTCACGGGCACTTTGGGGGGGCAAGCCAGGATGGCCAGCTTCCAGGGCCGTCATTGGAGTTTCTGAAAGTCCGGCCTCAGGCCCAACGGAGGCAACATAACTTGCATTATGTCTTTTTTAAAAATTGTGCAGGATGTAGCAACATAAAATGATATGGTTTAGTTTGTATTCCACCATATTTATAGCTGTTTGAAATAGGCAGAACCGGCTGGCCAGGATCCCAAAGGCATTCTCCATGACTCTTCTGGCTCTGGCCAGCCGGTAATTAAAAACCCTCTTCTCTGGGGTGAGGGTCCTCTGGGGGAATGGCCTCTTTATGTGGTCACCCAGACCGAATGCCTCATCTGCGACGAAGACAAATGGCAGTCCTTCCACGTTCTCCTCCGGAGGTGACAATCCCAAGCCACCACTCTCTTTATTTTAAGGAGTATTTAAAGGCAAAAATATAAGGCCCACTTATCACATTGCTCACCTCCTCCACTTCATTGAGAGATGAATGCATAAATAATGTGTGTTACTTTGGCCAGCCCCTCCTTACTTAGACTATTGGCAGCCCACTGGACATTTAAGAAGTGTCATAATACAAAAATATAAATACACACTGTACAAATTGGAGCACATTTTTACATTCTGCAATTACCTATCAATATAATAATGGGAGAACAAAACTTTAAACAGTACCATTTGAAAGTATTCAGGCAGGCCCTTTCACTACATGCTTTGGTGAATTAATCCATAAATCTGACCACAAAAGAGGTAGGTATAGTGTGTATGGGTTTGGCAAAATCACCAGATAGAGGATTGGTAGCAGCTGACTTAGCGGTTGGGGGGGAGAAGGGTTCCAAATGATTTTGGGAACCCAAAAAAAGCCTCTTGCACTCTGCCTGAATTTAAGCACACAAATAACATTTGTACACATTTTAGGAGGTGTTTAGGGTAAAGCACTACTATGGAGCTGGCAAAATACATTGTTAAGTGACTAGGCGAGATGTGTATGGGCCCAGGATAGCATGCCGGGGAGGTAAGTGAAGTCAAATATGCATGAAGGATAAAAAATGGACTTTTAAAAATTCCAGCACGCTTGAGGACAAAGAGGATAAAACAAGTAAAAAGGCGCAAGACACAATTACCTTGGATATAAAACCGATTAGTCCAGAAATTAAGATAGGCTGGTAAATTGCATGTGTATGTTCATGCATGTGTACTGGGAGTATATAACGGAGGTCAGTCAGGGCAGCCACCAAAGGAACCAAAAGCGGGGTCCAGCAGTCTAGAACAACAACAAGGAGAGGGGCGCCTCTGAGTATATATCATAAAAACATTTATTAAAACAGCAATATCCACTCACATAAAAGTAGGAAGAGTTGCATTCAGGTCTGTTGGCTGGGCTGGAGAGATGCGGTGGAACTACAGGTCACAGCGGTTCCTGCAGGGCATGCCAAGTCCAGAAGAGGAAAGATGAGTAGGTGCAGCCGGGTGCAGTCTCTTACAGTGAACAGTCCAACATAAATCCTGCTGTATTTAGGAGCCTGATCGTGCCCTGGATACAGGGATAAAAGTTCCAAGTAGAGGGAGAGAGGGATGTGTACAGGACGCCAGAGCAGCCGTTCAGCCGTGCTGCTGCTCTCCACTGGATAGTAAGGGCCTCTGGGATAGAGCACGGCCGGCCGTGCAGGAGATCGCAAACGAGGCTTGAAGAGCAATCACAGCGTGGCGCCCGATGATGACGTCATCACCGGGCGCTCAGGATTTATGTTGGACTGTTCACTGTAAGAGACTGCACCCGGGTGCACCTACTCATCTTTCCTCTTCTGGACTTGGCATGCCCTGCAGGAACCGCTGTGACCTGTATTTTGTTGTTTGTTTTTTTAATCCAGATCTCCTGTTTTCTTTTTTTTGTGATCTCCATAGTTGTTTTGGGTGTGTTTTGTGTGTCAAGTTACCACAACACCATTATTATATTGTATTTTTTAATCTCAAGGAGGTTGCTTGTTGTTGGTGTCTCTTGTTAATTTCACATTGTATTATGGAAATGTACCTGCCTACTCAAATAAATTCTCCTTTTTGAAGGAAAACACACATAGGCGAGTATTACTTCCAAAAAAAACCTTTATTAGGGGTCATAACCAAATAAAGAGGAAGGCAACGCTGGAGAAACTGCTGAAATTGGCGAAGCATTGGCCCACAGGGCACACATCAACTATTTTCTGGCAAAATTGGTGGCCTGAGGAGTGCTTATCTAAGGGAGTACAATCTGGTCCAGAAGACCAAGAGATCAGAAACAGCAGCAGATGACATGTATGTCCCCAGGTTGTGGTTATACAAGAGCCTGCATCTTTTGTCAGACCAGACTGAACCCAGGCCATCACTTTCTTGACTTCCTTCCACTCTTCCTTCCAGGCTGTGGCTGTGGTGTTGGAGGTGTGGCAGGAGGAGGAGGAGGGTGCAACTCACACAGGTGGATATTGGTTGTGATTTCGCCCCTCAATCCCTTATTTAATGTTTTAAATATAATTTCCTCACACATGAGGCGTTGCCCCTCCTGCATGTCCTGCAGTTTGGTGGCAGCCATGGAGGCAAAGGCCTCTTCACGAGTGGGGTGGCTCTGAGGGCCACAGAAGCCTCCCCAATCAGCCTCAGCGCTGACTCCTCCACGTTTTGGTTGGAAGGCGGAGGGGAGGAACCTGCGATTCTGGCTGCCACTAACCCCCGCCTCCTCCTGGCTGCCACATTTCACAGCCTCCTCCTGTGTGCCACATTTCACAGCCTCCTCCTGTGTGCCACATTCCACAGCCTCCTCCTGGCTGAGGTCTTCCTGTGTATGAAAAAGGGACATAGTTTTAGTTTTTGGTTCATCAATCACACACACAATTTTCAGCTCATGACTGTTGCAAATTGAATGTTATTAAATAGAAAAGACTATCATTCTGACCCCAGCATTTTTCATTCTTGGCCCAATCATTTTTGGCCACTACTGTCTATTGATATGTAAACTCCTTTATTAAATCAGCGATTAGTGATCAAAAATAACATCTAGTAAACATCATTTATTTTTTGAGAAGAAATATGTATAACAATACTATACCTGACTCCATCTGGGCTCCTCCACTTCTTCCTGGCTGGAAGTCCCAGGTTGGATATCGGAAGCCTCAGCTGGGGTGGAAGGAAGAGTGGAAGGAAGGGTTGAGAGGGATTCCCTGACTCCAGTCTGGTCTGACAGAAATCGCAGTCTCTCGTAGTACCACAGCCTGGGGACATAAATGTCATCTGCTGCAGCTCCAGATCTCTGGGAATCCTGGACCTTCTTGCGCTCCCTAAGGTAAGTGCTCCTCAGGCCACCAATTTTGGCTTTTAAATAGAGGATGGTTGCTGTGGGGACCACCGGCTTCACCAACTCCAGCAGTTTCTCCAGCGCTGCCTGCCTCTTTTGTTTATGATTATAATGTGAGTGTTTGACCTGCCACAGACAGGGCAGCTCCCTATACTTGTCTATGAACAGGGGGAGGAAGTTGTGATCATTGAAGCCATCCATTTTCTCTGCAAGACACAATACAAGACAAACCCTAATGTCAGGCTAAAGTCTCCTAATCTTGTCCCAATATAGGCCTTAATCTATAAGCAGTATAGGCCTAAGTTAAAATTGTACATTTGTTATCACAATCGGCGCTTACGATACTCCTTCCTCCGCTCACAGATCGTACGCAAGGAGCACGCGCGTTACGCTTTATATACACTGCGCATGCGTGAAACTCCGCCTGCCCCCTGATGTTCTTTATAGTCTATTCCCCGCCCCTTCTCGTTTGGCGGAGTGGGGGAGAGCACATGGCGGAGACACAGCAGGTGCATGATAATAGCAGCGACGAGGAGGAGGAAAGCCCGGAGCCAGAAATGTCACGATTCTGGCAGAGAAGATATAAGGCCTCAAATATGGCCTTTGTAGAGATGGTGGTGATGGTGGACGTCTTGAAAAGGGCTGACTATGATGGGAAGTATGGACCGTACAACAACCCAAATGTCAGAAAGGCCAAGATCATGGCTAAAGTTGTGAACAGTCTGCACAGGAATTTTGGGGTACGACGATACAAGGATCAACTGAAGAAATGGTGGTCGGACCTCAAATTAAGGGAGCATGATCAGTACAGAAGGATCAGGAGAGTGCTGCAAAAAAGTAAGTAGTTGTCCTGTGTTCCTATTCTTTCTTTTTATTATGTTCGTGCTGCTCCATGTGCTTTTCTTTACTGTTGTACAGTTTAAAATGGTAACTTTCATGTTCATGGGCACATTCATCATTCGTAGGAAACATTGTTCGTTCGGCCACTAAAATATGATGTTTTGGCGAGATGCACTTCAATACAATTTTTATGGGCTACTTCTATTAAAAAAAGTTTGTTGTCTAGATGGGAGCACTAGTGTGGGACACCAGAACAAACTTTTTATTAGGGGGTCCCACACAGGTGCTCCAGTGGATACTATAGGGGTGTCTCCATCTGTAAAGCTTGCACAAAACAGGTAAGTATTCCAGCTTTACAAGGGTCAAACAAAAAATTCTTCTGGAACTCTGCCAAAACAGACAATTGTACCCCACTTCCAAGCAATGTTTCATATTCCTATTTCTGGCCTCAAATATCTGTGTGCTAAGTATACCTATTTTTTTCACATAGGGGAGAAAAGACTCGGAGGGCACCCCTCATCAGAGGAGACAACAGACCCCCCACCTCATGAAGAAGGGGAAATCCCCCAAACACAACCAGAGAAGGAGGAGGGAGACGTTGTAGAAATTGTCACCACAACAGGTGAGTGTCTGCGACCACAGTTTCAGGAAATAGATGGATGCCGGCATATTTATAATACATGGTGTGTTTTTTTTTTTTTTTTGTAGGTGATGGGGATGTTGTGGAAGAGGAATGTCATTTCACCAGTGAAAATGCCCAGATCCTGATCGGGGAGATAATGGGCTGTAATCAAGATTCAGGAAACATGCAGCAAAACATCAATGATGTTCAAAACAAAATGAAGAACATCATTGATGTTTTGGGGAGAATATAAAACACCCAGAAATCCCTAAATTTTTTCTTGTTAAAATGCAGGTGTGGCTAGATGGTTGTATTGGATACGGCACCTCATCCCAAAGTAATTAAATAGTTAGTAGATAAAGGGACAGGGGATTATAACGGTGCTAGGGTAAAAGGAGTGAAAATGAGAAGGAGATGTAAAATTACAAATATTTTATTTCTCAATATTAAATACATAGAAAAAGCAATAAAATGATTAGCCACAAAAAACAAATATATTGCGTGTGACCCAAATACGGTAGGGTGGGCCAGATGGAGACGGCCTTCAAAGCTAGAGCTCGGTTTCCTACATGTTTCGCCAAGACATTGGCTTCCTCAGGGAGCAAGAGCTTTTTGCAATATAAAAGGATCTATACATGGAGATACAAAAAACATTGTGTAAACAAACAAAAACGCTAGAGTATGGGCTGAGATACACATTGCTGAATGTTGGAATACTATGGCTGGACAATCTCACACAGGGAGGCACCCCATAAAAACCCTGGGATTCCAAACATACCTGAACAACAGACACCCAGGGGAGGCGCGGCAAAGGACCCCCAAGATGGGGGAAGGGCAGGCTGCACCGTATTTATGCTTGCAGGGGGCACACAGAAAACCTGGCGGTTAAATATTGAAAGTTAGGAAATGGCAGAGACTGAGTGAATTTAAGTGTGTATCATCATCCGCAAGGAAGATGAATGGGAGTCCTTCCGCATTGTCTTCTGGAGGTGGCAAGTCCAAGCTGCCATTCTGGAGAAGCCTGTAAAACTCCGTCTGGGCAATGACTCCACCATCTGACATCTGGCCATTCTTCCCCACGTCCACATACAGGAACTCGTAAGTAGCCGACACCACCGCCAACATTACAATACTATTAAACCCCTTGTAGTTGTAATAGTATGACCCCGAGTTGGGTGGTGGGACGATGTGGACGTGTTTCCCATCAATTGCCCCTCCGCAGTTAGGAAAGTCCCACCGCTGGGCAAAGTGGGAGGCCACAGTCTGCCATTCCTGTGGGTTGGAAGGAAACTGTGGAGTCAAACCAGAAAATAAAAATTTGTAATTTTGCACATAAACATTGAAAGCAGATTAGACACAAACATTCTTGGCCAACATCACTATAACATTTATTTTAGGGAGTATTAAAGACAAAAATATAAGGTCCACTTATCAGATTCCTCACCCCCTCTGATGGCCCATTGTAAAAAAAATTTTTTTTGGGGGGGGGGGATGTTTTGGACAGGTAACCCTCTTCACTTCATTGAGAGATGAATGCCTAAATAATGTGTATTACTTTGGCCAGCCCCTCCTTACTTACACTATTGGCAGCCCACTGGACAGGTAAGAAGTGTCATAATACAATAATATAAATACACACTGTACAAATGGAAGCACAATTTTCACATTCTACAATTACCTATCAAGATAATAATAGGTTCCAAAAACTTTAAACAGTACCATTTGAAAGTATTCAGGCAGGCCCTTGCACTACATGCTTTGGGGAATTCATACAGAAATCTGACCACAAAAGAGGTAGGTATAGTGTGTATGGGTTTGGCAAAGTCAGCAGATAGAGGATTGTTATGGGTTAACCTAGTGGTTGGGGGGAGGGAGGGTTCCAAATGAGTTTGGGACCCAAAAAAAGCCTCTGGCACTCTGCCTGAATTTAAGGACACAAATAACATTTGTACACATTTTAGGGGGTGTTAAAAGAAAATCACTACAATAGAGCTGACAAAATACATTGTTAAGTGACTAGGCAAGGTGGATATAGGCTCAGGAGACCATGCTGGGGAGGTAAGTGAAGGCAAATATGCATGAAGGACAAAAAAAAAGGTTAAAAAATTCCAGCATGCATGAGGACAAAGGGGACATTCACAACATATTACAATCATGGTAATTAGGGAATGATGAAATACAATATATTAGCAAACATTAAATACATATAATGAGACGTTAAAGGATAAATATTACCTTAATATAGTCCTTCTGCAGGACCTGGATGATGGCAGAACAGGTCTCTGGGATAATGATCCCCAGAGCCTGGGGGGAGATGCCTGTTGAGAACTTGAGGTCCTGCAGACTTCTCCCTGTCACCAAGTACCGCAGGGTAGCGACGAGCCTCTGCTATGGAGTGATGCCTCATGCAGGTATCCTGCCTGCTAATATAAGGGGTCAGCAAAGCCAAAAAACGGTGAAACACGGGGTCCGTCATCCTGAGAAAGTTCCTGAAATCATCAGGATTATTCTCATGGATCTCACGGAGCAAAGGCATGTGAGAGAACTGGTCACGCTGGAGCAACCAATTCTTGGTCCATGAACTTCTCCCCACCCTGTTCATGGACTGGACTTGTGTCAAAGTAAGAACCCCAACACCAAGCCCCCGCACAGCACGAACTTTACGATGAGTACGTACACACAACAAGGCTTCAAAACGGTCGGCTGGTCAGAACGAAGTAACAGAACACACTGAAGAACAGCAAGGCCTGTGAAGAGCGACCTGAAAATCAGTAACGAGCGGACAAGAACACACTGAATAAATCAATGGGAACTCGCTGCACTCCCTGAAGACCAGATACAAACCCACAAGCACAAACTGAACAGCAGAAAAACAAACTGATAACCACGAGTCTGAAAAAGCGCAAATTGACTCTCATCAAACTTTTACTAACACGAGATTAACAAAAGGAGCCCAAAGGGTGGCGCGCTTGGTATTGAACTGCCATTTTATAGTCCTGTGGTACGTGGTGTACGTCACTGCGTTCTTGATGTTCAGAAATTCCGACAACTTTGTGTGACCGTGCGTATATAAGACAAGTTTGAGCCAACATCCGTCAGAAAAAATCCGATGGATTTTGTTGTCGGAATGTCTGATCAATGTCCGATCGTGTGTACAAGGCATTACAATGCTGGAGAAACTATGTTGGGCAAATATCATGCATGGAATACATGAATTGTTTTTTAAGATATTTTGTAATGGAAGAAAATAATGAACAAAGAACAAATAATATTTAAAAATATACCCTGACTCATATACATGGGATACCCACCACAACAAAAAGATATCTCACAGCTCCTGTATTCCTATCCTATTAAAAAGAATAGAAGAATTAAAACAGTGCCTTACTTTTAAGGGCAACATATCTTAGAGATACTAATTTGGAGTAAGTAAGTACATTGTAACATTCCACAGTACTACTTTTCATTCTGTATTGATTGTACCAACGGCATATGTTTGAGCTCCGTTATTAGATATAATCACATGTATTTGCTTTTTTGTCTATTTTACTAATGTAAATCACATGTGATGCTGTTACTTCTGCATGCTTGTTTGATAATTCAATAAACTTTATCTTGGAAATAAAAAAGAGAAAACAGATCCAGTGATTCTGGACGCACAAATGGCAAATTATTATTATTATTATTATTCAGGATTTATATAGCGCCAACAGTTTGCTATTTACAATATAAAAGGGAGACAATACAGTTATAATACAATAAAATACAAGAGGATTAAGAGGGCCCTGCTCAGAAGAGCTTACAATCTAATAGGGTGGGGAAGGTGGTACAAAAGGTTGTAACTGTGGGGAATGAGCTGGTGGAAGTGGTAGGAGATTAATTGGAGACGTGGTAGGCTTTCCTGAAGAGATGAGTTTTCAGGGATTGCCTGAAGGTAGCAAGAGTAGGGGATAGCCTGATAGATGGAGGTAGCGAGTTCCAGAGGATGGGAGGTTCTCTAGAGAAATCCTGGAGACGAGCATGGGAGGAGGAGATGAGAGAGCTTGAAAGCAGGAGGTCTTGAGAAGAGCGGAGAGGTCGATTTGGGTGATATTTGGAGACAAGATTAGTGATGTAGCTTGGGGCAGAGTTGTGAATGGCTTTGTATGTTGTGGTTAAAATTTTGAATTTAATTTGCTGGGTGATTGGGAGTCAGTGTAGGGATTGGAGTAGAGGGTTGGCGGACGCTGAGCGGTTGGTAAGGTGGATAAGTCTGGCAGCAGCATTCATGATAGACTGAAGAGGGGAGGAGCCTATGGAGAGGCAGGCCAATGAGAAGGGAGTTGCAATAGTCAAGGTGAGAGATAACAAGGGAGTGAATGAGGAGTTTGGTGGTTTCATTTGTTAAAAAGGGGTGAATTTTAGAGATGTTACGGAGGTGAATTCTACAAACTTTTGACAACGATTGGATTTGAGGCTGAAATGACAAGTCAGAGTCTAGGATTACACCTAGTACCCTGGCGTGAGGGGAGGGACTGATGGTTGCATTGTTGATTTTGATGGAAAAGTCATGGAGGGGTGCATGGGCGGGGGGAATATTAATAGCTCAGTTTTAGAGAGAAGTGGTGCGACATCCATGCTGATATGTCAGTTAGTAAGTTAGTAATGCGAGAGGAGACTGAAGGAGTGAGGTGAGGAGTAGACAGATAGATTTGGGTGTCATCAGCATATAAGTGGTATTGGAAGCCTTGGGCAGTTATAAAGTGACCGGGGGAGGAGGTGTAGATAGAGAAGAGAAGGGGTCCAAGAACCGAGCCTTGGGGGACCCCCACAGAAAGGGGCAATGGAGAGGAGGTGACAGAGTTGTAGGTGACACTGAAGGAGCGCTGTGATAAATAGGCAGAGAACCAGGATAGAGCAGAATCTCGGAGGCCAAGGGAATGTAGTTTATTGAGAAGGAGCGGGTGGTCAACAGTATCAAAGGCCGCAGAGAGGTCAAGTAGTAGGAGTATGGAGTACTGGCTGTTGGTTTTAGCAGTTGGTAAATCGTTAGTGAGTTTTAGTAACGCAGTTTCCGTGGAGTGCTGCGAACAAATCATATTCATAGGAACCTGCCGGACTGAGCATAAATATCCTCCGCCTTAAATCCCATGGCTAGGATCTTATCCACAACTACCCTCCTGATAGGTGGAATATTTCCTCCTTCACACCTGAGCTGTACCACATTCCTGCGTTTAATGGAAGAAGGTGCATTAGGTGAAATTCCCACAACTGGCTCCCTTCCACAAGCAGCATGACTTTGTCCCGACACAGCCTTAGCATAGTTCCTAACTGGGACAGATGAAACAATAACAGGCTGCATAGGAACCTCTAAGATTAGGCTTGGCAAGTTACCCACCACCTGATCCTCCCTCCTCCCCTCCAGCACAGCAGTCCCGCTCACCATACTCCTAGAAGTACCACAATTACCATTAAAGTCCCTTTATAAGGTAAAGTCTTCTGTTTAGAAAGCACACTAGCTATCTTAGCGTCCATGCAGCACTCCTGCTCTGCAGTCTTATGCCCTGTACACACAGGATCGGACATTGACTGGACATTCCGACAACAAAATTCATTGGATTTTTTCCGACGGATTTTGGGCCAAACTTGTCTTGCATACACACGGTCGCACAAAGTTGTCAGGAAAAAACAATCGTTCTGAACGCGGTGACATAAAACACGTACGTCAGGACTATAAACGGGGCTTTTGTCTCTTAATTTATTCTGAGCATGCGTGGCACTTTGTGCGTCGGATTTGTGTATCGGGATTTAAATGATTGGATTTTGTTGTTGAAAAATGTTATATCCTGCTCTCAAACTTTGTGTGTCTTAAATTCCGACGGAAAAAGTCCGATGGAGCCCACACACGATCGGAATTTCCAAAAACACAATCTGATCGCACTTTTTCCATCTGAAAATCCGACCGTGTGTACAGGGCATTAGTGTTCATTCGGCACTCCTCCTCTACGGTTTTAGTGTCCATGCGGCAGTCCTCCTCTGTGGTTTTAGTGTCCATGCTGCATTCTTGCTCTGTACAGGGGGCCACCATGTAAAGCCACTTCCTTACCCCCCCATCCATACTGTCACCATTGCTCTTGCATCCACCCTCTGGCTGGTACTTGTACAGGTACTCTCCTTCATCTGTTGGAATCTCTCCTCATTCTCATACTTCTCCTTGAACATACTGCTGCTTTCCTTCAGAGAAGTGACCAACTTCTCTGGTTTCTTCAATGCCTCCTCCAGAGACTTGAGCTTGGAGTCTTCCCCCTTAGTGCTCCTGATCTTACTATGCAACGTTTTCTTTTTCCTAAAATCTGCTTTCAGGACAGCAATATTCTGTTCCTTCTTAGTAATACTGCAAAGTCTATTCACCACTCTATCCTGAAAGGCTGGTAATGACTCCCCTTGCATAGGGACAATCCCAGGATCCATTGCAGCTTGAGCACATGGTGTAGGCCTCAGTGCCTCTATAGAGCCTCCACCTTTGTATTCCCCCACCCGCTGCATTGTGGTTGGGGAGAAGCCTGCAGGTGAAGCCCCAGGCTTGAGGTTTCCTCCAGCTGAGACCAAAGCACAGGGAGCCAGCAACACCTTGCAAAACAGCACCACCTGGTGGAAAAACTGATGTGATTGCTCCAGAGGTGAGTAGAGAGCCATCAACTGTCTCTATACAGTATCTCACAAAGTGAGTACACCCCTCACATTTTTGTAAATATTTTATTCTATCTTTTCATGTGACAACACTGAAGAAATGACATTTTGCTACAATGTAAAGTAGTGCGTGTACAGCTTAAATTTTCTGTCCCCTCAAAATAATTCAACACACGGCCATTAATGTCTAAACCACTGGCAACAAAAGTGAGTACACCCCTAAGTGAAAATGTCCAAAATTAGCCCAAAATGTCAATATTTTTTGTGGCCACCATTATTTTCCAGCACTGCCTTAACCCTCTTAGGCATGGAGTTCACCAGAGTCTCACAGGTTGCCACTAGAGTCCTCTTCCACACTTCCATGATGACATCACGGAGCTGGTGGATGTTGCATCCTCCACCTTCCATTTGAGTATGCCCCACAAATGCTCAATAGGGTTTAGGTCTGGAGACATGCTTGGCCAGTCCATCACCTTTACCCTTAGCTTCTTTAGCAAGGCAGTGGTCATCTTGGAGGTGTGTTTGGGGTCGTTATCATGTTGGAATACTGCCCTGCGGTCCAGTCTCCAAAGGGAGGGGATCATGCTCTGCTTCAGTATGTCACACTACATGTTGGCATTCATGGTTCCCTCAATGAAGCTCTCCAGTGCCGGCAGCACTCATGCAGCCCCAGACCATGACAATCCCACCACCATGCTTGACTGTAGGCAAGACACACTTGTCTTTGTCCTCCTCACCTGGTTGCCCCCACACACGCTTGACACCATCTGAACCAAATAAGTTTATCTTGGTCTCATCAGACCACAGGAAATGGTTCCAGTAATCCATGTCCTTAGTCTGCTTGTCTTAGGCAAACTGTTTATGGGTTTTCCTTGTGGATCATCTTTAGAAGAGGCTTCCTTTTGGGATGGCAGCCATGCAGACCAATTTGATGCAGTGTGCAACGTATGGTCTGATCACTGACAGTCTGACCCCCCACCCCTACAACCTCTGCAGCAATGCTGGCAGCACTCATACATCTGTTTCCCAAAGACAACCTCTGGATATGACGCTGAGCACGTGACCTCAACTTCTTTGGTCAACCATAGTGAGGCCTGTTCTGAGTGGAACCTATCCTGTTAAACCGCTGTATGGTCTTGGCCACTGTGCTGCAGCTCAGTTTCAAGATCTTGGCAATCTTCTTATAGCCTAGGACATCTTTATGTAGAGCAACAATTCTTTTTTTCAGATTGTCAGAGTTCTTTGCCATGAGGTGCCATGTTAAACTTCCAGTGACCAGCATGAGAGAGTGAGAGTGATAACACCAAATTTAACACACCTGCTCCCCATTCACACCTGAGACCTTGTAACACTAACAAGTCACATGACACCGGGGAGAGAAAATGGCTAATTGGGCCCATTGGACATTTTCACTTAGGGGTGTACTCACTTTTGTTGCCAGCTGTTTAGACATTAATGGCTGTGTGTTGAGTTATTTTGAGTGGACAGCAAATTTACACTGTTATAGAAGCTGTACACTCACTACTTTACATTGTAGCAAAGTGTCATTTCTTCAGTGTTGTCACATGAAAAGATAGAATAAAATAGTTACAAAAATGTGAGGGGTGTTCTAACTTTTGTGAGGTACTGAATCAGGCCCGGACTGGGACTAGGGATGAGCTTTGTGTTCGAGTCGAACCCATGTTCGTCTCGAACATCGTCTGTTCGATCATTCGCCGAATTGTGAACGATATGGGCCATTCGCGCCAAATTCGAGTGGTGCGTCGCGGCCCATAATTCATTGCTGGCTGACGATTGGCCAAGCATGCACTATGACCCGCATGCTTGGCCAATCACAGCGCCGTCTGTACAGAGAGCTGTAATTGGCCAAAGCCAGGGTGGCTTTGGCCAATTATGGCTCAGGGGGTTTAGTACACGCCCCACACTATATAAGGCCGCCTGCATGTCAGCCCTGTGTAGTGTGTTCCGGCGTTGAGAGACAGTGTCATTTGATTTAAGTTAGATAGATTAGGCAGGACAGTCAATCAGTTAGCTGCACTTACAGTGTATTGTGTATATGTGCATCCCAGGTGTTGCATATATATATATATATATCACTGTATTCAGTTTAGCTAGATCCATTCCTGTTATTATCTTCCTACTAAGAAAATTGCCGGTGTTCTTCTGATCCTATTAGTCCTATTAGCTACAGTATTTACAGTTAGTGTAGTGTGTCCTCTGCACAGTGTGCACCTAAAGCTACCTGAAGACAATTGCTGGTGTTTTTCTGATCCTATCACTACCGCAGGCAGCTACATTATTTACACGTTAGTGTAGTGCAACCTCTGCACAGTGTTCAGCTAAAGCTACCTGTAGAAGGTTGGTTGTGTTTTCCTGATCCTATCACTACCGCAGGCAGCTACATTATTTACACGTTACTGTATTGCGACCTCTGTACAGTGTTCAAATAAAGCTACCTGTAGAAGGTTGGTGGTGTTTTCCTGATCCTATCACTACCGCAGGCAGCTACATTATTTATACGTTAGTGTATTGCAACCTCTGTACAGTGTTCAACTAAAGCTACAAGTTAGTGTAGTATGACTTCTGCACAGTGTTCAGCTAAAGCTACCTGAGAAGGTTGGTGGTGTTTTCCTGATTCTATCACTACCGCGGGCAGCTACATTATTTAAACATAAGTGTAGTGCGACCTCTGCACAGTGTTCAGCTAATGCTACAAGTTAGTGTAGTGCGACCTCTGCACAGTGTTCAGCTAAAGCTACCTGTAGAAGATTGGTGGTGTTCTCATACTAATAATACTACAGGCAGGCAGTTGATTTTGCTAGCTGCAGTATCAGTATATATATATATATATATATATATATATATATATATATATATATATATATATATATATCCCAGCTTAGTGCAACTACATCTCACTGCAGGCCATTAGTATGTCTGGAAGGCCAACAAGGAGAGGCAGACAGTCACAAGCCAATAAAAGAGGGCAAGCAGGCTCTGTGTCTAGTGCTGGTCGTGGAGACGGTGCATCCTCATCAGCACGTGGCCGTGGGACACGCTTGGCCTTTTTTTTCGGCAGCTGGCCGTGTTGAGCCGCAACAAATGGGGAAGACTTAGTCGAGTGGATGACCAAGCCGTCATTATCCTCCTCATCCTCTCTCACCCATGCTCAGGGTACTTTTTCTGGCAAAGAAGCCGCCTCTTCCCTTGGCTCAATGGCATCAGTGACTCCTTCCCTAGCCCCACCATGTCCTCCTGAGGAGTCCCTCGAACTGTTTGACCACAGTGTTGGGTACATGCTCCAGGAGGATGCCCAGCGTTTAGAAGGCTCTGATGATGATACTGAACTAGATGAAGGCAGTAACGTGAGCACGGACAGAGAGGGTGCCCAAGAAGGACAGCAATCTGGCAGTCATGTTCCCCCTGCTGCAGCATACTGCCAGGTTTGCTCCAGTGATGAGGAGGGAGGGGATGATTTGGTCACTGACTCAACGTGGGTGCCTGATAGGAGAGAGGAAGAGCAGGAGGAGGAGCAGGAGGAGGAGGAGGCACATCACCGACGAGGCAGGATGCCCTCCAGGGGCAGCACACTGACTGCATCACACCTCAGAGCTCCGCATGTGCAGGGCGCTGCTGTCTCTGCGCGTTATTCCAAAAGTTCTTTGGTGTGGGCCTTTTTTGAGACGAGTGCATCAGATCGCAGCGCTGCTATTTGCAACATATGTCTCAAGCGTATCTCGTGTGGCCAAAACCTCTCCCGCTTGGGCACCACATGCTTGACCAGACATATGTTGACCTGCCATGCAGTTCGTTGGCAAGTGTACCTAAAAGACGTACACCAAAACACAAAGAGGACCTTTCCTTACGCCTCATCAGCTGGGATCTCCAACCCACTATACCTTCAGTCCTCTCTGAGACCTGCACTGAGAGGAATGAAGGTGTAGAATTAGGTGTGTCACAGCCAAGTACTTGCGGGCAATCTGCAGTACACCAACGTCAGACTGTACCAGGCAAATTTCCCTGCCCCAGCTGCTGCACCGCAAAAAGAAGTTCGCTCCCAGCCATCCACATGCCCAGGGGTTGAATGCTAGCTTGGCAAAATTGCTAGCACTTCAACTGCTACCTTTTCAGTTGGTAGACTCTGCCCCCTTCCGTGAGTTTGTGGAATGTGCGGTTCCTCAGTGGCAGGTTCCCAAACGCCACTTTTTCTCACGGAAGGAGATTCCAGCTCTCTACCGGCACGTGGAAGGCAATGTCTTGGCCTCGCTGGACAGGGCAGTCAACGATAAGGTGCATATTACCGCTGACTCATGGTCCAGCAGGCATGGACAGGGACGTTACCTAAGTTTCACTGCGCATTGGGTGACTCTTCTGGCAGCTGGGAAGGATGCAGGACATGGGGCAGTAGTGTTGGAGTTTGTTCCACCACCACACCTCTAAAATGCCACTACTAGTGATTCTGCCACACCTCTCTCCTCCACCCCCTCCTCTTCTTCTTCCTCCATGGCCTCTTCCTGTGCTTTGTCCTCGGAACCAGCTGTGCTCCGTAGGCATTCAAGGGGCTACAGAAGTACGCAGGCCAAAAGATGCCATGCGGTGCTTGAGCTGGTGTGCTTGGGGGACAGGAGCCACACTGGGGCAGAGGTTCTGTCAGCTCTGCAGGGGCAAGTTCAGAGGTGGTTGACGCCACACCAGGTTAAGTCAGGAATGGTGGTTTGCAACAATGGCACCAACCTCCTCTGCTCTCCGACAGGTACAAATGACCCATGTGCCCTGTTTGGCTCATGTCCTTAACTTAGTGGTTCAGCGGTTCTTGGGCAGGTACCTGGGCTTACAGGATGTCCTGAGGCAGGCCAGGAAAGTCTGTGTGCATTTCCGCCGGTCATATAATGCCAGTGCTTGGCTGGCAGACCTCCAAAAAGAATTTAACATGCCCAAGAACCGCCTAATCTGTTACATGCCCACCAGGTGGAACTCAACGTTGGCCATGCTGCAGCAGCTGCACAAGCACAGGGGGGCAGCAGAGAGCATGGGGGAATGTTGAGAGCACAGGGGGGTGGCGGAGAGCATGGGGGGTGGTGGAGGGCACAGGGGGCAGCAGAGAGCCTGGGGGAATGTGGAGAGCATAGGGGGTGGCAGAGAGCATGGGGGGAGGCAGAGAGCCCAGGGGGTGGCGGAGAGCATGGGGGGAATGTGGAGAGCACAACGGGGGTGGCGGAGAGCATGGGGGGGAGGTGGAGAGCATAGGGGAGCAGCAGGAAGCCTGGGGGAATGTGGAGAGCACAGAGGGGTTGGTGGAGAGCATGGGGGAGGTGGAGAGCCCAGGGGGGTGGCGGAGAGCATGGGGGGAGGTGGAGAGCACAGGGGCAGCAGAGAGCCTGGGGGAACGTGGAGAGCACAGGGGGGCGGAGACCATGGGGGAGGTGGAGAGCCCAGGGGGGTGGTAGAGAGCATGGGGGAGATGGAGAATCCAGGGGGGGTGGCGGAGAGCATGGGGGAATGTGGAGAGCATGGGGGGGCAGCAAAGAGCATGGGGGAATGTGGAGAGCACGGGGGCAGCAAAGAGCCTGGGGGAATGTGGAGAGCACAGGGGGGTGGCGGAGAGCATGGGGGGAGGTGGAGAGCCCAGGGGGGCGGCAGAGAGCAATGGGGGGGTTGGAGAGCCCAGGGGGGTGGCGGAGAGCATGGGGGAATGTGGAAAGCACAGGGGGTGGTGGAGAGCATGGGGAAGTGTGGAGAGAACGGGGGGTGGCAGACAGCATGGGGGAGGTGGAGAATACAGGGGGGTGGTGGAGAGCCCAGGGGGGCAACAAAGAGAAGCAGGCTAGGAGGAGCAGTGGGGGCGGCTGCATATAGAAGAATCATTCTCTCCATCTTCCTCCTGCAGTCTCAGAATGCTTGACTCTCCTCTACCTCTTGCAGGTATTTAGAGACTGTTGGAGGAAGATGAAAAGAATGATTGTTCTATATGCAGCTGCCCCCTTAGCTCTCCGCTGCTGCCAGTTAAGCGTTGAGCAGCGCAGGCTCAAAGAGCAGCCCAGCTGCCTTGGGACCCGCAAGGACTGGCGGTCCCGGCCCACCAGGCAAGTGCCTGGTTTGCCCTATGGCCAATCTGGGCCTGTACTGAATATACTTTGGATGGTTTAGGTATTTGGGTGATGCAGTTTCAAATCCATAAAGTTACCACCAGCCCCGGAATCCAGCATTGCTGAGGTGTAGAATAACTGGTCTTTATCTTTAAGAGCGATCCTTAAAATAAAATGTGGATGATGACAGACAATCTAATTTTCTCCTTGTTTTACAGAAGACAAGGGTTATATAATGGATCCCACTTGTTCCCTAGATGTGGACAATTCTCTTTCACCGCTGTAATTGTTGTCTTGATTCATTTGCACACCTGAGGATGAAGTGACCTGAATGACCACAATAGAAGAAAAGATTCAGTTCACATCTACATCTCTTTTCAGCAAAGCTGAGAGATCCAAATCTGCATTGGTTCAGGTTTAGAGCTAGTAAACGATTTAGGCATTGGTTGAAGATTGAAAGAGGTATTAAAACCAACTGATCTTTGCTTCTCAGTTTGTCTCTCCATAAATCGTCTATCGATCTTAATGCTCAATTTAATAATGTGATCAAGACCATTTGGCATATTTATTCTTAATAGCTCATTTTTTATATCCTCAGAAAGACCTTTTCTAAAGTGAAAGCACGTTGTATTGTCGTTTCAAGTGGTATCAGTTACCCATCGATGAAATTCGGCAACATATTCAACAACAGGACGTTTCCCTTGACTCAAGTTTAGTAAAACAGCTTCAGCAGTTGCGCTGCATTTCGGATCATCGAAAATTAAATCCAGGGTTGCCACAAAATCCTCAAAATCCCCTAGAATAGCATGGTCTTGTTCCAAGTATGGAGAAGCTGACAGTGCAGTTGACATTGATCCAGGAAGCCTCTATAATGTTTGGGATTCCCACTGATTTTATGCAGCAAAGGGAGGCGGTTAGGATCACTGTTTATAGCTGTTTGTTGTCCTTGCTGCACAAGTTGTGATCGCAATTCGATTACTTCCACTTGTAACTCTTGTACTTGTGCTTGTAAGCCTTGAATCATCTGGGCTTGATTTGTAACAGCCTCGATTATCAAAACAACATGTTTACTCAGGGATCATGAAGTTTCTGCAGTCTCCCTGTTCTTTTGGCTAGATTATTCGGTTAGGAGAATACCTGTAGTGAGTGGAGACCAATGGTTGATAACGTTAGACTAAGCATAGTTCTTAGTTCTTTAAGAGGTTGAATTGCCTGATTCGCTAGATCGATGATCAGTGTTGGGGTAACAAACTAAGGTCAGTGCAGGATAAGAGTTTTGTAGTCGGGGGTCATAAATCAAGGTCGAAAACAGGAGAAGAGTTTCGTAGTCGGGGGGGGGTCACAAGCCAAGGTCGATGCAGGAGTAGGGTTGCCACCTCATCCCTCTAAACCCAAACACATATTAATTACAAACACGGGTTCTGTGGCTGATTAAGGTGGTAATTAAACTCACTTAGCGCCGTATCTGCATTAAATTAGCCCCATTACCTGTGTAATTAATATGTGTTCGAGTTTAAAGGAATGTGGTGCCAACCCTATGCTGGAGTTGGGTTCAAAAGCCAAGGTTAATGCAGGAGAAGAGTTTTGTACTCTTGTTAACAAGCCAAGGTTGATTCTAAGTACCAATAGAAGTAGCTCGAGGCAGTGGGTGGGATAATGTATGAAGCACAATAATCTGGCAACCAGGAAGTGCGGAGACATGGCTTAAATCAGGAAGTCAGGAAGTTCATGGGAGGAGCAAAGAGTTCAAGGTACAGCAGAAATCAAGGCACAAGGCAGGGTTGTCCAATTGATCAGGCATGGTGTCGTCGAGCATCTCAGGTAGCTCAGTGAGAAGAGCCATCGCCAGACACAGCAGATGTCCCAGGCTCAAGTCCAGGCCCTAATACAGGAGGAGTAGCAGAATTTTTGATGATCGGTGTTGAGGGTCACAAGCCAAGGTTGGTGCAGAATAAGAGTTTCATAGTCGGGGGGTCACAAACCAAGGTCGATGCAGGAGAAGAGTTTCGTAGTCAGAGGTTACAAGCCAAGGTCGATGAAGGAGAAGAGTTTTGTACTCTGGGTAACAAGCCAAGGTCGATTCCAAGTAGCAATAGAGGTAGCTCAAGGCAGTGGGTGGGATAATGTATTGTAGCTGCTTCTGCATCAGGATTACAGTGCCAAGCTGACCAGGACTCTCATTAAACAGGGAAATAGCTGCAAGAGAGATTCCACCCCTCCCTCCTTTTCTTCTCACAGACATGACACAGGAGAGGAAGCCTACTCTGCCCTTTCCCCTAATTATTAATTGGCAGAATGAGCTCAGCCAATCAAGGGAAGACTGTAGGAGGAAAAAGGAACAATGGGATATGAAGTCCCAGCATAAAGCAGCCTGACAGGCTTTTAAGGTGACAGGACTGCAAATCCCAGGCTGCACTGCAGAGAGTCAAGAGAATTATGGGAGAGACTATAAAAGTACAGGGTGGACTAGGCCCAAGTCTCTTTGTTTCCTGGATTTCCTCATGTGGACACCATCCCGTCGCTGTGAGAGAGGGATAACGGCCTACCACGCAGTGTACCATGTTCCAAGCCGGATGAGAGGGACCTGGCTCTGTTTGCTGTTCACCTGACATCCACCCAGCACCACTCCAGTCAAGTGCCAACCTGTGTACTGAGCTTCACATCGGGAGATCGATACGGCGCATCCGCTGCACAAGTGAAGCTACATGAGCTACTGTCCGGAAGGCATCGAATCGGCCTGGTCATTGGCGAGAGGGTAGTCACCCACCTTTACAAATCCTTTCTCACGGTTTCACTGAGACACTTTGCACAGACATTTCTACCTTAGGAATACTTTACTGAACCTACTTTGAACACTGTGCTTAGACATCTTTAGCTTTCCTCATTTCAAGAAATCTATCGTTTGCTACTACACCTTATTGGATGAAAGTTAATGAGCTCCTCCATGCCGGTGAAGACCATCAGATCTGCAATGGGGACATTACTGTCATTGCTGCTATAAGGGCCCTTATACTATTACCTTTAAGTTAGACCTCTCATTAGAGTAAACGGCTAATAGTTTGGCCTGGGGTTCCCCTTTAGTATTGGTAATTTCTACAAGTAGTTTTGAAGAAGATATTTACGAATTATCTGTCACTGACTGTATTGATGCTGTCTATTTGCATATTTGTTTGAGCACTATAAAAATCACTCCAACCAAATCCTGGTTGTTTGTCCGGGATCTGGCTGACCAATACCATTTCTTGCTGCCTAAGTAAATAGAAAGAAAATATTAATACTTGAACGGTGTCAGTGTGTCATTACTGTGGTTTTCTATTAATCACATCGCCAGGTGTGCCAGAGGGGCTGAGGCCAGGGTTGCCAACCTCCCGCAGCATTTTTTACTGACAAAATATGGAAAATTTACTGGCACAGCACATTTTTTTACTGGCAACCTTAGAAATTACAGAACTCCTATTAAAAACTAACAGGGTGAATATTGATATGGAAACACTGACAATACCTATAACAAAGTAATTTGCTTGATTTACACTTAAAAAGTCAACACATCATGAAATTATCAGCCCCTGATATTTACTGCCAGTTGTAAAAAAAAATCACAGATTTTTACAAACTGTCAGTAAATTTACTGGTGGTTGGCAACCCTGGCGGAGGCCATTCCTGGGGTGGAGAGGCAGAGTAACGGACTGAACAAATTTAAGCAGCTCCTTCGGGGGTATCACTACAGTATGAAGCACAATAATCTGGCAACCAGGAAGTGCAGAGACATGGCTTAAATCGGGAAGTTCATGGGAGGAGCAAAGAGTTCAAGGTTCAGCAGAAATCAAGGCACAAGGCAGGGTTGTCCAGTTGATCAGGCAGGGTGTAATCCAGCATCTCAGGTAGCTCAGTGAGACGAGCCATTGCCAGACCCAGCAGATGTCCCAGGCTCAAGTCTGGGCCCTGACATGGAGGAGTAGCAGTATTTTCTGGGGTGTAATTCTAAATATGCCTGTGCCGCATATGAGAAATAACTTATTAAAATTGCAACTCCATGAAAAAAATGTATTTAATTTGCTCATTATCCCAAAAATTGAGACAAAAAATTACAACTTTAAAAAAAAATCACCACGCCTCTTACTAAATATCTCAGACTGTCTACTTTCAAAAAAGGGGTAAGTTTTGGGGGTATTTGTATTGTCCTGACATTTTAAGGGCCTCAAGAAATGAGATTGGCCGACAGTACATCAGGATTGATCGATTTTCCAATACTGTTTATACTGTATCCCATAGACTTTATAGACTATAACTTTCACACAGACTAAATAATAGACACTGATTTGGGTTACTTCCAAAGAAATGGAGGGGAATACATTTTGGCATAAATTTATGAAGAACGATTGTTTATTTGCAAAATTTTATAATCAAAACGAACAAAAACTTTATTTTATTTTCAAGACACTTTTTTTTTTTTTTTTTTTTTTTTTTTTAGTTTATATAGCAAAAAATAAAGGAAATACCAGGAAAAGAAAGCTCAAGCTGTCTCAAAAAATGATAAAAATGTAATTTGGGTGCAACGTTCCTGGACTGCATGTATGACATGAAATTCACAAGGAAATAGAAGGTCACTTGAACCATTCCACTGAGCAGAGGAACATCCCCTTCCGATACGGATCTGATTGTGTGTGAAAGGTGACAACTAATCACCTGAAGTGTAGAATTCTCAGCAGAAAGCTTGAATTTGATTTAGACAAAAAATTTCCGCATTACAGCTCTAAAGTGTCCCATCCAAGGTCGGTCACCATAGCCAGTGCCCTGAGGCTTTGCACAATAAGCCTGAGTTAGTAGAGGAATTCTTTTGTCTGGATAGGAAAGAGTCTGGGTTGGCCGAGGTTGTGTTAGGGGATCCTAAGTTACACTTAATGATCTTACAGTCCCTCGCCAGATGCCCCTGTTCCTGGCACAAAGAGCACTTCTGTTCTGGACAGGAAGAGGAGAACTGTCCCTTGGCTCCACATTTATGGCACAGCTTAGGTTGAGCAGGGTAGAAGATGGTAAGCCTATCTCTACCAATAAAGGCAGAGGAGGGCAAATGCTTGACCACATTCTCAACCTCGTTGACACAGAAGCACACTGGGCTTAAAACAAATGTCTGTTCTCTTGGGAGTAAAAGATGCTCACATAGAGCAATTTTTGTACAAAGTTTAGACGAGTTTAGCAGAGTTTTACATTTTTTCTGCCAGTAAGCTCCACTCAGAAACGCAAACAAGAAGCTTTTTTTAAAATTTTCCTGCCTCTAAACATTAAGCTCAAAATATGCCTGTAATCATCCTAATGTGCATGGACACATAGGATACCATTGAGTAGCCTCTACAGACAGAACGCAAAACTCCTGTAGAAGTTACGTTTAAGCCAGTGTGCATGGAGCCTTAGGGGACACAACATTTCACAAAACCTCCTTAACCAGACCCATAAATCCTTGGGGGGTAGAGACTCATTCCTTGTCGAGATAGTCACATTCTTTATCAAGGGCTGTTGTGAGTCCGGCTTGCCCCTATACACATACCGCTCCCAAAAGAGATCCAGTGAGCCAACCTAAAAATCAGCTTCGCTAAATCAGAAGCACTAAATATATCTTTGACAAAAGAGATCAAAATGCAATGTCAAACAAATTTCCCATTCAAATGGCAACCAAATTTAATTAAGTATCTCGGAATACAAATACCAGCCCTTTTATTGGATTTATACAGCAAGAACTATATCCCAAACCATCCAAAATATTCAGAAGGATCTTAAAGCTTGGTCGACAGGATTATTTTCATGGTTCGGTAGAACTTCTATTATTAAAATGATCATTAAAATTTCCACAAACATTTTTTGCTTCCTTTCGCAAATCCTGTACGGAATTCATTTGGGGCAGCACTTGAGCTAGACTGAGCTTTGACAGACTAACTCTACCCAAATTGAAAGGAGGTCTAGGATTACCGGACATTCGTAAATATTATTGGGCTTGTCAACTGACCAGAATAGCAGACTGGAATATCCACGCAAGCTCCAAAGCGTGGATTACTATAGAACATGCCTTCTCACATCTACCGCTCAAACACCTGCCCTGGATTAGGCATAAGCCATGTTCCACAACAATGCAAACAACACCCTTTAATTGGCAACACATTGCAAACTTTAAATAAAACGTGTCTCCAATTTAAAATATCTTCCTCCCTAGGCCCACTCACGTTGATACGACAAAACCTGGATTTCCCACTGGGTAATGATGGCTCCTTTCTTCCAGAAGTAGGGCCACACACTGACCCGAGAGCTGGAGACTTCTTCTCTGGCGAGACAATTATACCGTTATCCACACTTGCAGCACAGATGCCAGATCAACATGTCTCTTTCTGGCCTTACATGCAACTTCGACATTTTCTCACTGACTCCCGGGTTCACCCAGCATTTTCGAGACAACAACCACAATTTGAATCACTGTGCACCAACACTGAACCTCAATGTCATTTGATTTCCATCATTTACGCCATCCTCTCTGATGAATAAAATCCTAATGCCGCATACACACGATCGGAAATCCGGCCAGCAAAAGACTGATAAGAGCTTTTTGGGGGAAAATGCGACCGTGTGTATGCTCCATCGGACTTTTGCTGGCCAAATTCCCGCCAGCAAACGTTTAAGAGCAGGTTCTCAATTTTTCGATCAGAAAAAGTTTCGATCGGAAATTCCGATCGTCTGTACCAATTTCGACGCGCAAAATTCCTACGCATGCTCAGAAACAATTTGACGCATGCTCGGAAGCACTGAACTTTATTTTCTCGCCTCGTCGTAGTGTTGTACGTCACCGCGTTCTTGACGGTCGAAAGTTCAGCAAACTTTTGTGTGACCGCGTTTATGCGAGCCAAGCTTGAGCGTAATTCCGTCGGAAAAACCATCCAAGATTTTTCCTGACGGAAAATCTGCTCGTGTGTACGGGGCATAAGTCGAATATAGCAAGGGCACAATGGGAAAAAGACCTCTCCATCAATCTTTCAGACGTAGAGTGGGGGAAAATGTATGACAACATACACAAAGGCTCAATCAATGTGTCAGCCCAAGAGAATGGTTTTAAACTGTTCTCCAGATGGTACAAAACTACCCTCAAATTACAAAAAACTGAACCCAATGATTCCACCCACTTGTTGGGGATGCCATACCAAGTTTGCTTCTTCACACCTGGTGGGAATGTCCCTTGATCCTAAAATTTTGGATAGATATCCAATGCCTCACGACCCAAACTACAAAGCTCCAAATAGATTTCTTTCCAGCCCAAGCGCTTCTCCACCACTCCACATTACCTATGAAAACATACCATTGGTCTTTAGCCCTACATCACCTTAACGCTGCAAAATGATGTATCCCAGTCCATCGGAAATCTCCCCACCCGCCTACAATAGCAGAATGGATTAAGAGAGTGAACAAAATATCTGAAATGGAAGACCATGTACACCAAGCCCATGACTCCTCCACCACCAATGGTTAAACTTGGGCCTGCTGGCAACATTTCCAAACAATGCCCGAATACACCCAACTTCTACGTTAGATGTATTAGCGCATCAGATTAAAATGCTGGGAGAGGGCAAAAGGAGGAAACAGAGATGTGCTAGTATGTCTCTATTCTCTCAGCCCCCCTGCCAATTACTTTTGGCTACAAGCCGTTGAAGCCGCCTATCCGCTATTCCTTTGTAACACTCAAGGTTCACCTCAAACTTTGACTACGGTCTATGACAGAGACCAGGTATAAAAAAACAAAAGTAAGGGAGAATAAGTAATTCGTAAAAAAACACAATAATTCTTCAACTGCCCAAATATAAACCATTCACCTAATTGTATATAAATTGATTAAAGTTAGGTGTTTTCCTCTGAATCAGGTAGATGCACAAAGAAATAATTCTTTGGAGAAAAAGAGAGGGCAAACAGCCCAAAAGGGATTCTTCATGGAGGAACAAAAATAGTTTTTCAGCAAAAATAATAAATTACTTTATTGTAAATAATTCCACCATATACAAAATTTAAAAAATAGAAGATACCTCCACCACATAATAATATAACCTGATAATGTTATCAGAACACGGATAGCAATACCAATCACACATTCATTCAACCCAATCAAACAGAGATCAGCTGATTAGTGGTAAATTCCTAGTACAACAGATGAGGTGTCCACGAATAGTTGTAATATCTATGGGCACAAACATTGGCCAATTTGATCAGCACTTTAATTAGTCATGGATCTGAATGGGATTTCCACAGCTGAAAGTTTCTGTACGGTATAGATGAATGTCACTTTCCACAGATCTGTGATTGAGGACCGCAGAGGAAAAAAACAAAAAGTAATCAGATAAAGAGAATACTTTCAGAGGGAGTTCATATTCCATATGAAATTATCCAGAGGTTATTTCTCCATGTAATTATTAGCACTGTCAGCACATATATAATCTCGGACTGAAGCCTGAACCGTGGCAATATAACAGGGCATACAGAGAAGAAAATTTTAGGGGTTGAATTCCTTTACCCAGACCAATATCGATGTGTATAGGGAGAAGTGATGGTTGTGATTCAATCCCTTCTTTGTATGGTCATAAAAGACCTGTGTCCTTGCTGATGGCTTTCTGCTGATATACAGAGTCAGGAGGCCCAGCAGATTTTCTGACAGGTATCTTGCTGTCCATTGTGTGGAGAGAGAGGAGAAAGGAATGTCAGTAGCTGTGTTGTAATCTTCAGCCTCTGAAACTGACGGCTGGTCAGTGATCCGATAGAGGGCAGTGAGGTCCCACAGTGGTCTCCACTCACTCCGAAGGGGCACAGAGACCAGGGAGAACCTGTTTTCCCCACTCAGTCGGGAAGACTTGTCTCTGTGAAATCCAAATGTAGAGATGGAAAGGGGGAGAAGGAAGGTGAGAAATTGGCATATAGGCTAGCTATGAGTCGGTGTTCTGTTGAAGAGATGCAGCTAGTGCCGAGGCATCATGCTATGCTGACATGTTGTCTTTCGATAAACGAAATTCTTCAGAGCGCTCTTTCCATCTCTACATTTGGATTTCACAGAGACAAGTCTTCCTTACTGAGTGGGGAAAACCAGCTCTCCCTGGTCTCTGTGCCCCTTTGGAGTGAGTGGAGACCACTGTGGGACCTCACTGCCCTCTATCGGATCACTGACCAGCTGTCAGTTTCGGAGGCTGAAGATTACAACACAGCTACGGACATTCCTTTCTCCTCTCTCTCCACACAATGAACAGCAAGATACTTGTCAGCACACAAATCTGCTGAGCCTCCTGACTGTATATCAGCAGAAAGCCGTCAGCAAGGACACAGTATATTGGTCTTTTATGATCTTACATACAACGGATGGAATCACAACTGTCCCTTCTCCCTGTACATATCGATATTGGTCTGGGTAAGCAAAGGGAATTCAATCCCTGACATTGTCTTTTCTGTATGTCCTGTTATATTGCCACAGTTCAGGCTTCAGTTCGAGATTATATATGTGCCAGTGGCGGCTGGTGCTTTACATTTTTTGGGGGGGTGCAAACAAACTGAAAAGTTCTGAAAAAAACCCCATCAATCACAGCCACAGTGCCCATCAAACGCAGCCTCTGTGCCATATCAAATGCTCCCACTGTGCTATCAAATGCTGCCACTGTGCCCCATCAAATACAGCTACTGTGCCCATGAAATGCAGCCTCATGTGCCCATGAAATGCAGCCTGTGCCCCATGAAATGCAGCCTGTATCCCATAAAATGCAATCTGTGTCCCATGAAATGCAGCCTGTGTCCCATCACATGCAGCCTGTATCCCATGAAACGCAGCCTGTGTCCCATGAAATGCAGCCTGTATCCCATCAAATGCAGCCTGTGTCCCATGAAATGCAGACTGTGTCCCATGAAATGCAGCCTGTGTCCCATCAAATGCAGTCTGTGTCCCATGTAATGCAGCCTGTATCCTATGAAATGCAGCCTGTGTCCCATGAAATGCAGCCTGTATCCCATCACATGCAGCCTGTGTCCCATGAAATGCAGCCTGTGTCCCATCAAATGCAGCATGTGTCCCATCATATGCAGCCTGTGTCCCATCAAATGCAGTCTGTGTCCCATGTAATGCAGCCTGTATCCTATGAAATGCAGCCTGTGTTCCATGAAATGCTGTCTGTGTCCCATGAAATGCAGCCTGTGTACCATGAAATGCAGCCTGTGTCCCATCAAATGCAGTCTGTGTCCCATCAAATGCTGTCTGTGTCCCCTAAAATGCAGCCTGTGTCCCATGAAATGCAGCCTGTGCCCCATCAAATGCAGCCTGTGTCCCCTAAAATGCAGCCTGTGTCCCATCAAATGCAGCCTGTGTCCCATCCAATGCAGCCTGTGCCCCATGAAATGCAGCCTGTGTCCCATCAAATGCAGCCTGTGTCCCATCAAATGCAGCCTGTGTCCCATCAAATGCAGCCTGTGCCCCATCAAATGCAGCCTGTGTCCCATCAAATGCAGCCTGTGTCCCATCAAATGCAGTCTGTGTCCCATGTAATGCAGCCTGTATCCTATGAAATGCAGCCTGTGTCCCATCAAATGCAGCCTGTGTACCATGAAATGCAGTCTGTGTGCCATGAAATGCAGCCTGTGTCCCATCAAATGCAGCCTGTGTCCCATCAAACCCCCCTCTCCTCCCTCGTTCTCCGCAGGAGGTCCAGACCATCATTTACCTTGCCTTGCTGTGGTGTCCTCTCCTCCTGCTGTGTCTCCTTCAGTGGGCACTGGCAGCGGCGGTGGAGGAGTCCGCTCCTCATACTTCCTCTGCTCGGGTGCAATGGGAGAGAGAAAACCGGAAGTGACATCTAACTTGGATGTCAATCAAACCACCCGGCCGTAGTAATACATACTATGGGTACCAGGCGGAAGCTGCTCGGCACTTTGGAATGCGCCGCAAGGCGGGATAAAAGCCCGCAAATGAACCGCCGTGTCTGCAATCTCATGATTGCATAGACGTGGCGCTTCCCATAGTGCACTGTGTCTGGTGCCAGAACACACTGCACTTCGGGACCTTTTTTTCTATTTATTTATTTTTTTTAAATGGCCATTTAAAAAAAAAATAATTTTCTTTAATTTTTTTTTTTTTGTGACTGCTTGGAGGGGGGCGGCACCCTACCCCCCCCCCCTATGGACGGGCCGCCACTGATATGTGCTGACAGTGCATAATTACATGCAGAAATAACCTCTAGATAATCTCATATGGAATATGAACTCCCTCTGAAAGTATTCTCTTTATCTGATTACTTTTTGTTTTTTCCTCTGCGGTCCTCAATCACAGATCTGTGGAAAGTGACATTCATCTATACCGTACAGAAACTTTCAGCTGTAGAAATCCCATTCAGATCCATGACTAATTAAATTGCTGATCAAATTGGCCAATGTTTGTGCCCATAGATATTACAACTATTCGTGGACACCTCATCTGTTGTACTAGGAATTAACCACTAATCAGCTGATTTCTGTTTGATTGGGTTGAATGAATGTGTGATTGGTATTGCTATTCGTGTTCTGATAATGTTATCAGGTTATATTATTATGTGGTGGAGGTATCTTCTATTTTTTAAATTTTGTACATGGTGGAATTATTTATAAAAAAGTAATTATTATTTTTGCTTAAAAAAATTTTTTGTTCCTCCATGAAGAATCCCTTTTGGGCTGTTTGCCCTCTCTTTTTCTCCAGAGAATTCTTTCTTTAGAGACCAGGTACTTGCACCATCATATACTGAAGCATAGAGCAATATCAGGGATGTGATATATGCACCCATTCCTCCCCCCCCTCGCCCCTTGACAATAAGCGTACATAGACAGGGATGAGACCAAAATCCCTAAACCGGGAAGTAAGGGCTCTACTACACTTCCTACATCAAAAAGGCCCACATCTATAGACCTGCCAATAGGCGCACTCCGGTTATCGCATGGAAGTGCCAGGGGTCAGAAGGACACAAGCCAGACCTTCATGCACATACAGGTCCGCAAAGGTTCACGGTCACCTAGTAAGTTCATATTATTAGATACGGAAAGGTTACAATATATGTCAAGTAAACAAACCCAAAATCATCTTCCCATGAGAGGATACTCAAGACCACTAGTATACCCTGACTCATATACATGGGATACCCACCAACAACAAAAAGATATCTCACAGCTCCTGTATTCCTATCCTATTAAACAGAATAGAAAAATTGAAACAGTGCCTTACTTTTAAGGGTAACATATCTTAGATATACTGATTTGGAGTAAGCTTCATGCAGAACAAGTTGTCCTAAGGATGTTTTTCCCTCATTACACTGTAACATTCCACAGTACTACTTTCCATTCTGTATTGAATGTACCAACGGCTTATGTTTGAGCTCCGTTATTAGATATAATCACATGTATTTGCTTTTTTTGTTTCTTTTGCAAATGTAACTCACGTGTGATGCTGTTACTTCTGTATGCTTGATTGATAATTCAAAAAACTTTATCTTGGGAATAAAAAAAAAAACAGATCCAGTGATTCTGGAGGTACAAATGACAAATCATATTCATAGGAACCTGCTGGACTGAGCATAAATATCCTCCGACTTAAATCCCATGCCTAGGATCTTATCCACAACCACCCTCCTGATAGGTGGAATATTTACTCCTTCCCACCTGAGCTGTACCACATTCCTGCGTTTAATGGAAGAAGGTCCGTTAGGTGAAATTCCCACAACTGGCTCCCTTCCACCAGCAGCAGCAGCATGACTTTGTCCCGACACAGCCTTAGCATAGTTCCTAACTGGGACAGATGAAACAATAACTGGCTGCATAGGAACCTCTAAGATTAGGCTTGACAATTTATCCACCACCTGATCCTCCCTCCTCCTCTCCAGCACAGCAGTCCTGCTCACCATACTCCCAGAAGTACTACAATTACCAGAAGTCCCGTTATCAGGTAAAGTCTTCTGTTTAGAAAACACACTAGCTATCTTAGCATCCATGCAGCACTCCTGCTCTGCAGTCTTAGTGTCCATGCGGCAATCCTACTCTGCGGTTTTAATGTCCATGCTGCATTCCTACTCTGTACAGGGGGCCACCATGTGGCTTTACATGGTGGCCCCCTGTACAGAGCAGGAATGCAGCATCCATACCCCCCATCCATACTGTCACCTTTGATCTTGCATCCACCCTCTGGCTGGTACTCGCACGGGCACTCTCCTTCATCTGTTGGAATCTCTCCTCATTCTCATACTTCTCCTTGAACATACAGTGGGGACAGAAAGTATTCAGACCCCCCCTTCAGACCCCTCACTCTTTGTTGTTTTTCAGCCATTTGCTAAAATCATTTAAGTTCCTTTTTTTCCTCATTAATGTAAACACAGCACCCCATATTGACAGAAAAACACAGAATTGTTGAAATTTTTGCAGATTTATTAAAAAAGAAAAACTGAAATATCACATGGTCCTAAGTATTCAGACCCTTTGCTCAGTGTTTAGTAGAAGCCCCTTTTGATGAGTCTTTTTGGGAAAGATGCAGCAAGTTTTTCACACCTGGATTTGAGGATCCTCTGCCATTCCTCCTTGCAGATCCTCTCCAGTTCTGTCAGGTTGGATGGTAAACGTTGGTGGATGGCCATTTTTAGGTCTCTCCAGAGATGCTCAATTGGGTTTAAGTCAGGGCTCTGCTGGGCCATTCAAGAACAGTCACGGAGTTGCAGTGAAGCCACTCCTTCGTTATTTTAACTGTGTGCTTAGGGTCCTTGTCTTGTTGGAAGGTAAACCTTCGGCCCAGTCTGAGGTCTTGAGCTCTCTGGAGAAGGTTTTTGTCCAGGATATCCCTGTACTTGGCCACATTCATGTTTCCCTGAATTGCAACCAGTCGTCCTGTCCCTGCAGCTGAAAAACACCCCCACAGCATGATGCTGCCACCACCATGCTTCACTGTTGGGACTGTATTGGACAGGTGATGAGCAGTGCCTGGTTTTCTCTACACATACCACTTAAAATTAAGGCCAAAAAGTTCTATCTTGGTCTTATCAGACCAGAAAATCTTCTTTCTCACCATCTTGGAGTCCTTCGGGTGTTTTTTAGAAAACTCCATGCGGGTTTTCATGTGTCTTGCACTGAGGAGAGGCTTCCATCGGGCCACTCTGCCATAAAGCCTCGACTGGTGGAGGGCTGCAGTGATGGTCGACTTTCTACAACTTTCTCCCATCTCCCGACTGCATCTCTGGAGCTCATCCACAGTGATCTTTGGGTTCTTCTTTACCTCTCTCACCAAGGCTCTTCTCCCCCGATAGCTCAGTTTGGCCGGACGGCCAGCTCTAGGAAGGGTTCTAGTCGTCCCAAACGTCTTCCATTTAAGGATTATGGAGGCCACTGTGCTCTTAGGAACCTTAAGTGCAGCAGAAATTTTTTTGTAACCTTGGCCAGATCTGTGCCTTGCCACAATTCTGTCTCTGAGTTCTTCAGGCAGTTCCTTTGACCTCATGATTCTCATTTGCTCTGATATGCACTGTGAGGTGTGTAATGGAAATTTGTAAGTTCTGTATTTAATTGTATTCTATTTTGTATGTATTGCACTCTGCCCTCACTCTGCACACGGCACTAATAATATTTTCAGTACATGTTTGCATTCTTTTGAGTCCTAATTAGAATTAATCTGTCTATGTAACGCCCCTTGTTATCATAAACGTACAATTGTAATATTAATGTGATACCTACGTAATCATGTGTATAAAAACCTTCAATTGCATCATAATAAAGCAGAACAGTTATTTGGAAAGATGCTGAGCGTGTCTTTTGTGTTTGTTCCCTACTGCAGTGGTTATTAATTTGGAACCACTAATCAATATGAGGATAGGAGTTGCCTATCATCAAAATGTTCTGGTCAAGTGGCGAGCTTTGCCTGGGAGGGGCTTTACAGGTGACCCAGAGTATCCGGAATGAGGAGCTTGAGACAATCCGGGAATTTCTGATAATCAGCCGGCTGAGGTAAGCCTTTTGCTTACATTTGAGTTATCAGACTTCCTTGATCGGCAAGGCAATTTCGGGACAAAGGGTACCTATTTTACTCCCCTTAATCGAACTGTATTGATTGGTGGTTATATGTTATGTTGTCCCTGTCTATTGTCCATTGGAGTGGTATAGATAAGAACGGGAAGAATAGTGCTGTTCACAGGTATATGTAGTACATCTACATCTGTAGTTTAGAGGCAAGAGGGTATAGGCACACAGAGAAGACTGGCCAGTCATTATGGGCATTAAATTAAGTGAAGGGAATGAAGGGTAAGGGACCCTCAAAAATGTCCAGCTCAAGAGGAGCGCTATATATGAACCGAAGGTGCAGTTCCGCCTATACTGAGTCCCTAGATTAATGGTTAGAGTGGACAGGGATCCACAATGGGTAACTGGGTTACCAAGGTCCACAGGGACTAAGAATCATGCAGAGTAAACAGCTAGTGAGACAGCTATCTACGTGAGCAGGATGGATGAAGGGTGACTTTAACACTAGACAGAAAGGGACATTTTCATGTTAAGTTGTGGGATGAATTTGGGGTCAGGCACTACAACTAGTTAAGTTAAAACAGAGAAATGAGAATTAAAACAGAGTTAAAACAGAATACTTTATATGTTGACAGAGAGGGAAGATGGGATGAGCACTCTGGCTGCCTGTTTGATCATAGAATCATAGAAGCTAGAGTAAGTAAGGGATTACAATATATGGGATGCAAAGGATATCAGAACAAAATAAGGAAAGCAGAAGTTAAGCAAGGAAATTTTAAAAGAGTTAAAAGAAACTGAGAGAAAGATATGCATGTGTTGTGTACAAATGGGAGAAATGTAAGCAATTTTAGAGAGATATTGGTGTATGTTAGGGATGAGGTTCGAGTTCGAGTCGAACCCATGTTCGACTCGAACATCGCAAGTTTCGTCCGTTCATCAAATTTCGAATGTTATGGGCCGTTCGTGCCAAATTCGAGTGGCGCGTCACGGCCCATAATTCACTGCAGCATCGCAGTGCATTGCTGGCTGATGATTGCTTGGCCAATCACAGCGCCAGGGCGGCTTTGGCCAATTATGGTTCAGGGAGTTTAGTACACGCCCCACACTATGTAAGGCTGCCTGCGTGGCAGCCTTGTGTAGTGTGTTGCGGCGGCGGTGGAGAGAAAGACAGAGAGACAGTGAATCCTAGGTGTTGTATGTGTATATATATATATATATATATATATATATATATATATATATACACTGTATTCGGTTTAGCTAGATCCGTTCCTGTTATTCTCTTCCTACTGACAGGCAGGCAGGTGTTTTTACAGTATTTACAGCTACCTGAAAAAAATTGCTGGTGTTCTTCTGATACTATTAGTCCAATTAGCTACAGTATTTACAGTTAGTGTAGTGCATCCTCTGCACAGTGTGCACCTAAAGCTACCTGAAGAAAATTGGTATTGCTCTTCTGATCCTATTAGTATCGCAGGCAGTTGCAGTATTTACAGTTAGTGTACTGTGTCCCCTGCACAGTGTGCACCTAAAGCTTCCTGAAGACAATTGGTGGTGTTCTTCTGATCCTATTAGTGCCACAGGCAGCTGCAGTATTTACAGTTAGTGTACTGCATCCTCTGCACAGTGTGCACCTAAAGCTACCTGAAGACAATTGCTGTTGTTCTGATCCTATTAATACCACAGACAGGCAGCTACAGTATTTACAGTTAGTGTCCTCTGCACAGTGTGCACCTAAAGCTACTTGAAGAAAATTGGTGGTGTTCTTATGATCCTATTAGTACCACAGGCAGGCAGCTGCAGTATTTACAGTTAGTGTACTGCGTCCTCTGCACAGTGTGCACCTAAAGCTACCTGAAGACAATTGCTGGTGTTCTCATACTAATAATACTACAGGCAGGCAGTCGATTCTGCTAGCTGCAGTATCAGTATATATATATATACATCCCAGCTTTGTGCATCTACATCTCACTGCAGGCCATTAGTATGTCTGGAAGGCCAACAAGGAGAGGCAGACAGTCACAAGCCAATAAAAGTAGGCAAGCAGGCTTTGTGTCTAGAGGCAACAGTGCTGGTCGTGGAGACGATGCATCCTCATCAGCACATGGCCGTGGGATGTGCTTGTTCTTTTTTTCAGCAGCTGGCCGTGTTGAGCCACAACATGCAGAATGAGTGGATGACCAAGCCATCTTCATCCTCCTCATCTTCTCTCACCCAGGCTCAGGGTACTTTGTCTGGCAAAGCAGCTGCCAACGGGCCTCTTCCCTCGGCTCAATGGCATCAGTCACTCCTTCCCTAGCCCCACCATGTCCTCCTGAGGAGTCCCCCGAACTGTTTGACCACAGTGTTGGGTACATGCTCCAGGAGGATGTTCAGCATTTTGAAGGCTCCGATGATGGAACCCAGCTAGAGGAAGGCAGTAACGTGAGCTCAGAGAGAGGGGCTGCCCAAGAAGGACAGCAATCTGGCAGTCATGTTCCCCCAGCTGCAGCATACTGCCAGGTTTGCTCCAGTGATAAGGAGGGAGGGGATGATGAGGTCACTGACTCCATGTGGGTCCCTGACAGGAGAGAGGAGGAGGAGGAGGCACATCTCCAACGAGGCAGGATGCCCTCCAGGGGCCAGCTTAAGGGCAGCACACCGACTGCATCACACCGCAGAGCTCCGCATGTGCAGGGCGCTGCTGTCTCTGCGCGTTATTCCAAAAGTTCTTTGGTGTGGGCCTTTTTTGAGACAAGTGCATCAGATCGCACCTCTGCTATTTGCAACATATGTCTCAAGCGTATCTTGCGTGGCCAAAACATCTCCCGCTTGGGCACCTCATGCTTGACCAGACATATGTTGACCTGCCATGCAGTTCGTTGGCAAGAGTACCTAAAAGACCCACACCAAAGAACAAAGTGGACCTCTCCTTGCTCCTCATCAGCTGGGATCTCCAACCCCACTATACCTACAGTCCTATATGAAACCTGCACTGAGCGGAATGAAGGTATAGAATTAGGTGTGTCACAGCCAAGTAATTGTGGGCAATCTGCTATCGGTACACCAATGTCAGATTGTACCAGGCAAATTTCCCTGCCCCAGCTGCTGCACCACCAAAAGAGACCCGCTCCCAGCCATCCACATGCCCAGCGGTTGAATGCTAGCTTGACTAAATTGCTGGAACTTCAACTGCTGCCTTTTCATTTGGTAGACTCTGCCCCCTTCCGTGAGTTTGTGGAATGTGCAGTTCCTCAGTGGCAGGTTCCCAAACGACACTTTTTCTCACAGAAGGCGATTCCAGGTCTCTACCGGCATGTGGAAGGCAATGTCTTGGCCTCGCTGGACAGGGCGGTCAGCGGTAAGGTGCATATTACCACTGACTCATGGTCCAGCAGGCTTGGACAGGAACATTACCTAACTTTCACTGCGCAGTGGGTGACTCTTCTGGCAGCTGGGAAGAATGCAGGACAGGGTGCAGTAGTGTTAGAGGTTGTCCTGCCACCACGCCTCCAAAATTCCTACTAGTGGTGTTCCTGCCACACCTCTCTCCTCCACCCCCTCCTCTTCTTCTTCCTCCATGGCTTCATCCTGTGCTGATTTGTCCTCGGAACCAGCGGTGCTCCGTAGGCGTTCAAGGGGCTACCCAAGCAAAAAGATGCTATGCGGTGCTTAAGCTGGTGTGCTTGGGGGACAGGAGCCACACTGGGGCAGAGATTCTGTCAGCTCTGCAGGGGCAGGTTCAGAGGTGGTTGACACCATGCCAGCTTCAGCCAGGGATGGTGGTTTGCGACAATGGCACCAACCTCCTCTCCGCCCTCCGACAGGGACAACTGACCCATGTGCCCTCTTTGGCTCATGTCCTTACCTTGGTGGTGCAGTGGTTCTTGGGCAGGTACCCGGGCTTACAAGATGCCCTGAGGCAGGCCAGGAAAGTCTGTGTGCATTTCCGCAGGTCATATAATGCCAGTGCTCGGCTGCCTGACCTCCAAAAGGAATTTAACCTGCCCAAGAACCGCCTAATCTGTGACATGTCCACCAGGTGGAACTCAACGTTGGCCATGCTGCAGCAGCTGCACACGCAGCAGAGGGCCATCAATGAGTACCTATGCGACTATGGCACCAGGACAGGGTCAGGGGAGCTTGTTTTTTTTCCCCACGCCAGTGGGCCATAATCAGGGATGCATGCACTGTCCTGTCACAATTTGAGGAGGCCACGAGGATGGTGAGCAGTGACAGTGCATGCATCAGTGACACTGTCCCCCTTGTCCACCTGTTGGAGCGCACGCTGCGTGGAATAATGGACAGGGCACTTGAGGCAGAACAGAGGGCGGAAGAGGAGGACTTCCTTACCTCTCAAGGCCCCCTTTATCCAGACAGTGTTCCTGCATGCCCACAAATCACACAGGAAGAGGACAAGGAGGAGGAGGATTGTGTCAGCATGGAGGTGGAGCCTGGCACTCAGCATCAGCAGCAGTCTTTAAGGGATCATTTACAGTCTCAAGAAACCCATGGACTTGTATGTGGCTGGGAGGAGGTGGCTGTGGATCATGTCGTCCTTAGTGACCCAGAGGACTCTGGACCAAATGCCTCAGCAAACTAACGCTGCATGGCCTCCCTGAACTTGCAAAGCCTGTGGAAGAATCCTCATATTCGTGGTATCAAGGGGAGGGATGATTACTGGCTGGCAACCCTCCTTGATCCACATTACAAGTGTAAGGTTGCAGACCTTATCTTGCCGTTGCAGAGGGAGCAGAGGATGAAACATCTTCGGGAGGCCTTGCAGAAAGGTTTCTGCAACGCATTTCCAGAGCCTGGGAGGTTACAATTTCCTGGTCCTCCTTGACAACGTGTTGCTGAGGCTTCGGTCAGTCACGGAAGGAGCAGTGGAGAAGGTGGCTGTCTGACTGATGCGTTAGGATAATTTTTTAGTCCGCAGCCCCAAGGTCTGATCGGTTCCAGCAGCCATCGCCAGCGTCTGATTCACATGGTGCAGGATTACCTAGGGGCAAGATCAGACTTGGACACCTTTCCCACCAAAAATCCTCTGGGTTACTGGGTCTTGAGGATGGATCACTGGCCAGAGCTTGCACAGTATGCAATTGAGCTACTGGCCTGTCCTGCATCCAGCATTCTTTCTGAACGCACATTCAGTGCTGCTGGAGGCGTGGTAACCGATCACAGGGTGCGTCTGTCCACCGAATCGGTCGATCGGCTTACCTTCATAAAAATGAATCAGTCTTGGATCACCAGCTACCAAGTACCTGATACTGATGTAACCGATTGATTTTTTTTTTTAATGTGAGATCCCTTCAAGACTGCCTATGCTGATGCTGAGTGACTATCCTGTTATGCTGACTCACAATCCTCTTCCTCCTCAATGTTCATGCTGATAGCATGTAAGAACATTTTTGGTTCTTACGCCATCAGTAGCCAAGGACCAATTTTTCTGCCCCTGTTTAACAGGGGCGTGTAATTAAAATTTTTGATGCAATACTTTGCAGCAGGGCTCATTCCTGTGCTCCAACTATAGTATCTGTGAGGGGTTGCAGTGTTGTGGCACCAGTGCATAAGGCCCAATTTTTCAGCCCCTATTCAACAGGGGCATGTAATTACAATTCTTGATCTAATATTTCACAGCAGGGCCTTGTGAGGGCTGTTGTGGCAACACCAACACCTAAGGCCCCAATTTCTGCTGAGTATATAGGGCAGGCCCCTACTTTCAAACATCCAACTTACAAATTACTCTTACTTGCAAATGGAAGGAGACAACAGGAAGTGAGATGAAATCTACCCCTAGGAAGGGAAATTCTCTCCTGTAAGAGTTAATATGGGAAAAACGTGTCTCCTCTCCACTGATGCTATATCAACAATCCTTGTTTCACTAAAAAACCCCAAATTGTCAAAAAAAATTTGTCATTGGGACAGAAAGTGAGGTGAAATCTCCTGAAGAGGAGCACAGACAGCAAAACAAATGTCACAGGGGTGATAACCCTTCCCTATGTTTTCCAAAAAGCTTAAAATAGATTTTTTGGCTGGAGCTAAACACGTTAAAAATGTACCCGTTCAAAATTACAAACAGATTCTACTTAACAACAAACCTACAGTCCCTGTCTTGTTTGCACCGCCTGTATACTGCTGTTCAGAGTATATAGGGCCTGGGGGCCCCACGCCTTTCCTTTTTTTAATTTGGGTGCGGGGTTCCCCTTAATATCCATACAAGACCCAAAGGGCCTGGTAATGGACTGGGGGGTACCCATGCCGTTTGTCTCACTGATTTTCATCCATATTGCCAGGACCCGACATTACATTAAAGCCGCAAGCAGTTTTAGATGACTTTTTTTCCTTTAAAAATGAAATTTGGTGCAGGGACTGTTCTAAACACGGGAAACACGCGCCACTTTACAGGCATACTATAGACACCCCCAGATACGATATTTAAAGGAATATTTCACTTTTTTTTTTTTTTTACTTTAAGCATCATTAAAATCACTGCTCCCGGAAAAATGGCCGTTTTTAAAACTTTTTTTTGCATTGATACATGTCCCCTGGGGAAGGACCCGGGTCCCCAAACCCTTTTTAGGACAATACCATGAAAATTAGCCTTTAAATTTAGCACTTTTGATTTCGTACGTTCGAGTCCCATAGACGTCAATGGGATTCTAAAGTTCACGCAAATTTGCGGTCCGTTCGCCGGTTCTGGTGCGAACCGAACCGGGGAGTGTTCGGCTCCTCCCTATTCCTGACAAATACATCACACAAAGCCAAAGGGATCTCTCTATTTTATAACTCACTGCAACAAAAACTCCGCTTCACAAAATTATCCCCTCACATCCATTGGGAAAACAACTTGGGTCAAACATACACCGAACACCAGTGGAAACTAGCACTACACTCCGTTTACTAAACAAATATATGCTCTGCGCTATGGGAAATCACCAAAAAACTGTCCTTAAGATGGTATCTAACACCTTCGAGGCTGGCAATGTTTGGTTCAGGCGCCCCAGACTCATGTTGGAGGTGCAAATTAGCCAAAGGGGATCTATTCCACATAATGTGGGAATGCAAATGTATCCAAACATATTGGAACCTCATCTTCCAAATCCTTTCGGAAATATCGAACCAACAGATACCTCCGGCGCCTGTCCTGGCGATCCTGAACCTTGACTCTATACCTCAACCAGTTAGACATGTAACTACACACATCCTATTAGCGGCCAGACTGAGCATAACCAGACAGTGGAAAACAGAAAGAGCCCCATCTATCTATGGGATACACATACGACGTAGATCTAGCTCTCCCCCAGGCAACAAAATAGATCCCATTGGGGGTTCCTGGGGGAGTGACGGACTACAATTCCATGACAACCTATGTTTAATGTTTATTGTATTAATTGTAGTACAAAGTTTTCTGTTAGGAGATCCAAGAAAATGTATCTGTATCTTTTTTTATTTTTCTTTATGAGATACTATGCATACGATGTGAAACGTACCCAATGTTTTCTCATGTCTTTAAAGTGGAGTTCCACCCACTTTTACAACTCTTCAGCATCCCTCACTAAACTGTGCACTGCAAACGAATTGGATATTTTTTTTTTTTTTTCTCAGCACCTACTGTATATCTGCTGTATTCATTTTTCACTTCCTCCTCTCTGGCCGTGGCCCATCGCATCATTTCCTGTTTGCAATGCCTTCCGGGAAGGGGCGGCAACTTCCTCTGACACTGCCGTTGCTATGGAAACCTGACCTGAAACCTATCACACTGCTTGTGCTGCACTGAGCATGTGCGAGATCTGCAAGGATGAGATCCAGGAAGAAATACAGCCTGGCTTCAGATGCCCACACTTAAGATGGCCACGGCCTGCTGTAAGTTTATAAAATAACAAACTACTCCTATAAACTAACAAAACAGACCTTAGTTTACAGACTAACTTTACTGGAATACATTAAGCTTGTGTATTATAGGGGTATTTTTATTTAAAAAGTATCATTTCGGCCGGAACACCACTTTAATATAAAACAATAAAAACTTATTGTCCAACAAGTTGTGTTACCGGCACAGAACTCAGATTAAATAACCCGTCAGTCTAGTTTGCTGCAATCATATAAACCCACCCAAGAAGTGGTGGAATACAAATGGGAAGGCATCAGATTAAATGGGATGGTATCAGATTCAATGGGATGGTATCAGACTCAGTGGGAAGGCATCAGACTCAATGGGATGGTATCAGATTCAATGGGATGGTATCAGACTCAATGGGATGGTATCAGACTCAATGGGACAGTATCAGACTCAATGGGATGGTATCAGATTCAATGGGATGGTATCAGACTCAATGGGATGGTATCAGATTCAATGGGATGGTATCAGATTCAATGGGAAGGTATCAGACTCAATAGGATGGTATCAGATTCAATGGGATGGTATCAGACTCAATGGGATAGTATCAGATTCAATGGGAAGGTATCAGACTCAATGGGATGGTATCAGACTCAACGGGAAGGCATCAGATTCAATGGGAAGGTATCAGACTCAATGGGAAGGTATCAGACTCAATGGGATGGTATCAGATTCAATGGGATGTTATCAGACTCAATGGGATAGTATCAGATTCAATGGGACAGTATCAGATTCAATGGGAAGGTATCAGACTCAATGGGATGGTATCAGACTCAATGGGACGGTATCAGACTCAATGGGATGATATCAGATTCAATGGGATGGTATCAGATTCAATGGGATGGTATCAGACTCAATGGGATGGTATCAGACTCAGTGGGAAGGCATCAGATTCAATGGGATGGTATCAGATTTAATGGGATGGTATCAGACTCAATGGGAAGGTATCAGACTCAATGGGAAGGTATTAGACTCGATGGGATGGTATCAGATTCAATGGGATGGTATCAGATTTAATGGGAAGGCATCAGATTCATTGGGATGGTATCAGATTCAATGGGATGGTATCAGACTCAATGGAATGGTATCAGACTCAATGGGATGGCATCAGATTCAATGAAATGGTATCAGATTCGATGGGAAGGTATCAGACTCAATGGGAAGGTATCAGATTCAATGTGATGGTATCAGACTCAATGGGATGGTATCAGATTTGATGGGAAGGTATCAGACTCAATGGGAAGGTATCAGATTCAATGGGATGGTATCAGATTCAATGGGATGGTATCAGATTCAATGGGATGGTATCAGATTTGATGGGAAGGTATCAGACTCAATGGGAAGGTATCAGATTCAATGGGATGGTATCAGACTCAATGGAATGGTATCAGATTCGATGGGAAGGTATCAGACTCAGTGGGAAGGTATCAGATTCAATGGGATGGTATCAGACTCAATGGGAAGGTATCAGACTCAATGGGATGGTATCAGATTCAATGGGAAGGTATCAGACTCAATGGGATGGTATCAGATTCAATGGGATGGTATCAGACTCAGTGGGAAGGTATCAGACTCAATGGGAAGGCATCAGACTTGATGGGATGGTATCAGACTCAATGGGATGGTATCAGACTCAATGGGAAGGTATCAGACTCAATGGGATGGTATCAGACTCAATGGGAAGGTATCAGACTCAATGGGATAGTATCAGACTCAATGGGATGGTATCAGACTCAATGGGAAGGTATCAGACTCAATGGGAAGGTATCAGACTCAATGGGAAGGTATCAGACTCAATGGGATAGTATCAGACTCAATGGGATGGTATCAGACTCAATGGGATAGTATCAGACTCAATGGGATGGTATCAGACTCAATGGGAAGGTATCAGACTCAATGGGAAGGTATCAGACTCAATGGGAAGGTATCAGACTCCATGGAATGGTATCAGATTCAATGGGATGGTATCAGATTTGATGGGAAGGTATCAGACTCAACGGGATGGTATCAGACTCAATGGGATGGTATCAGAGTCCTTCCGGGTAGCTAGGGGGACACACCAGGACTGCCCGCTATCTCCTGGCCTATTTGCCTTGCTTATAGAGCCGTGACTGGGGAATGGTATAGCAGCGCAATCCATTGACAGAATAAAGGGCCAAACCCGAACCGCCATAATACTTCCTGCATGTAGCTCCAATCCATGGAATCAAAAGCCTTCTCTAAAATCCAAAAAGAATAATATCCCCCCTTGGTAATCTCAAGGACTAGCTGTAGATGAGTATAAACCCTTCTCAGATTGATATCAGTGGCCTTGGCCGGCATGAACCCTTGTCTGGTCCTCAAGCACTAAATGGGATATAACTGACATAAGTCTGTTGGCCAGCATTTTCGTAAGGATTTTAAAATCCATATTTAGTAGTGAGGTCCTTGTCTGGCTTGGCTATAAGCACAATATGTGCTTTGTACATTGAGGGAGGGAGCTGGCCTGCCTGTAAACATTCCCAATAAAGAGCCAACAGACGCAGTGAGATCATATCCATATGTTGCCAATATCCCTCAGCAAGCAGACCATCTGCGTGCCTTACGGTTTGGAAAGCAGCCTACCACTGCAGCAAGTTTCTCCGACCCAAAGGGGACATTGAGCGATACCTCTGAAGGCAAAGTGGGAAGGTGGAGTGGTTCCAAGAGTGTAACCATGTCCCTTTTTGAGTAAGATGGAATAGGAGAATATAGTGTTGTGTAAAAAGAGAGGAAAGCGTCAAGAATTTCCTCCCTAGAAGACACCAGTGATCCAGAGGGTGAATATACACAAGGGACAACAGTGGAGGCATAACTATCAGCCACAAGCATGGCCAGCAAGTGTCCATTCTTATCCCTCTGTTCAAACACCCGCTCCATCGTACGTGTACTAGATTTTTTTGTCATGTCTTTATAGTGTAAATGAAGCTCCCTTCTGGCTTGACGCAGGTCTGCCAGTGAGGCAGATGAGGGAGTATCAGCATATATCTGGGCACATACTGGTTCCTTCTCCTGCAACACCTCGGTATCGTGACTATATTGGGTTCTGGCGGTCTTAATGGACGAAATGTACTCCCCTCTAATAGTCCCTTTAAAAGCATCCCAAGTTAATTGTGCGTTGGAGGAACCCTCATTAATTTGCAAGTAAGACTGTAATGATGGTGGGATGGCTCCATCCACAAACGGACCACATAGCTACTCTGGAGATAGTCGCCAAGCACCTGAGTACCGAGGACCCGCCAAGCACAACACAACCTGGAGCGGAGGATGATCGGACAGACCCCCGGGCAAATATGAGGCCTCTAATATCAATCTGCAGCAGGTCAGAAGAGGAAAATGCTAGGTCAATTCTGGAGGAGGAAGCGTGTACCAGAGACAAATGAGAGTAGCTTCTGAGATTTGGATTCTTCCACCTCCATAATTCCGTCAGCCCCGCAGAAGAGGCCCATTGTACCAGGTCCAGATTCTGTGCACGCTGTGAATTTGAAGTATCTAATGTGTAATCAAGGATATTATTGAAGTCTCCAGCCATTATGATTTTCACAGGGGGCCAATGCATATGCCAATACCATTTCATAGAGAGGCTCGCTGGAGAAAGGGGGTGGGGTATACACATTCACTAGTGCTATACGACATGCATGTATTTCCAACACTACCATAGCATACCTCCCACCCGGATCCGTAACAACTACTTCAATATTACAAGATTTGTGCAAGAGGATTGTCACTCCCCTGGCATAGGATGAGTAGGTGGCATGTATAGCTCACTGTATCCACAGGCGCTTAAGGGCTAAAATGTTATTACCCATAAGGTGTGTTTTCTGGAGAAACATGATATGTGGGTGGTGGGTGCGCAAATATTTAAGTACTAGAGCTCTAAATTTTAGAATTCTAGGAAAAAAGTTTACTGTAATCTGTGTACCCATGAGTGCAATACCAAAAGGTGTCACAAGATGGCGGCCTAATCCCAGTGGAGGATTCAGGAGTCATACATTGCCCCTTACAGTGCTGTGTACCATATAACCATTCACTGTTAACACTTACACATAGATACATTGGAGGGGCTGAAAAGGCTCTCCCTCTTACCATCTCTAGAAGGTCTGTTGTAGTGCAAAAAACAATAGAAAAACAAGAGAAAAAACAGAACCAAAAACAGAGCAGTGCCACGGGACTTTATACCCAAAAAAAAACAAGACCCTTTATAACAGTCAGGTCGGGGGCTACTAAACAAAAGAAGGGCCCAGACCAGTAGGAGGGGGGAGAGAAAAACAAAGGGAGAAGTTCAGCTGACCCTGTGTCCTCCGGCTCCCAATACCTGAGAGTATATAGGATTATATTCAAATCTCACTGGTAATCTAGTTTAAGTGACCCCTGAGACATAAAAAAATTCAAAACAAAAAGGAAACAAAACAAAAGGAAAAAATGGAGGAATGGAGATCAGGGGGAGCATCCTAAGGAGTCAGCCAGCCAGTCGGTAGCCTCTGATGGGGTAATAAAAAAATGTAACAGAGCCTTGATGCACAACTCGCAGGTTGCTGGGGTACAGCATACTGTATGTATACCCCCCGCTCCCTGAGGCGTTTACGGACATTCACAAAAGAGCGCCTATGACTAGACATGTGCACTGACAAAAAATGTGTTCGTTTTTCATTTCATTCGTTTTTTGCTTTTTTCTGACATTCAGAAATTCGGAAATTTGGAAATTCGGAATTTGGAAATTCGGAATCCCGAAAATTTGGATTTTCAAATTTCCGAATTTTCTAATTTCCGAATTTCAAGATCATTATGTATTACAATACTGCACAGTACCGTACCACAAACTCACCCACCTATCCTGCAGGACTCAATATGTAAACAATGACCCTCAAGCTGTGAGATTTTTCCCCAAGTGAGAGAAAGAAGGTAACAAACACACAAGGCTACCTCACTCATAGGCCCTCAGCCCGAAGAGACTAAGTTTAACCACTTCCCGCCCGGCCTATAGCGGATTGACGTCCGGGAAGTAGTTGCGTTATCCTGACTGGGTGTCATATGACGTCCAGCGGGATAACATGCCGCCGTGCGCCCGCGGGGGCGCGCATCGCGGCGATCGGTGGTGTGGTGTGTCAGCCTGACACACCGCTACACCGATCTTGGTAAAGAGCCTCCGGCGGAGGCTCTTTACCACGTGATCAGCCGTGTCCAAACACGGCTGATCACGATGTCAATAGGAAGAACCATTGAATGGCTTTTCCTCACTCGCGTCTGACAGACGCGAGTAGAGGAGAGCCGATCGTCGGCTCTCCTGACAGGGGGGGTCTGCGCTGATTGTTTATCAGCGCAGCCCCCCCTCAGATCACCACACTGGACCACCAGGGATCGCCAGGGAAGGGGCAACATGTGGATGGCCAGGTATGTACCCCATGGCCATCCACATGTGCCCAATCTGTGCCAATCAGTGCCCACAAATGGGCACTGATTTGCACCATTATGTTTTAGTTATGCCCAGCAATGCCACCAATAAATTTTATCAGTGCCACCAATCAGTGTCATCAGTGCCACCTGTCATTGCCTATCGGTGCCACCTGTCAGTGCCCATCTGTGCCCATCTGTGCCCATCAGTGCCCATCAGTGCCCACCTATCAGTGCCCATCAGTGGCACCTATCAGTGCCACCCATAAGTACCCATAAGTGCCACCCATATGTACCAATCAATGCCACCTACGAGTGCCCATCAGTGCCACCTATGAGTGCCCATCGGTGCCATCTATGAGTGCCCATCAGCGCCACCTATCAGTGCCCATCAGTCCCACCTATCAGTGCCCATCAGTGCCGCCTATCAGTGCCCATCATCAGTGCCCATAAGTGCCACCTCATTGGTGCCACCTCATCGGTGCCCATCAGTGCCACCGTATCAGTGCCCATCAGTGCCGCCTATCAGTGCCCATCATCAGTGCCCATAAGTGCCACCTCATTGGTGCCACCTCATCGGTGCCCATCAGTGCCGCCATATCAGTGCCCGTCAGTGCAGCCATATCAGTGCCCGTCATTGAAGAAGAAAATGTACTCATTTACAAAAAATTTTAACAGAAACAAAGAAAAACTTGTTCTTTTTTAAAATTTTCGGTCTTTTTTTATTTGTTGCGCAAAAAATAAAAACTGCAGAGCTGATCAAATACCACCAAAAGAAAGCTCTATTTGTGGGAACAAAATGATAAAAAATTTGTTTGGGTACAGTGTAGCATGACCTCGCAATTGTCATTCAGCGCTGAAAGCTGAAAATTGGTCTGGGCGGGAAGGTGTCTAAGTGCCTGGTATTGAAGTGGTTAAAGTGGTGTTCCGGCCGAAATTATACTTTTTAAATAAAAATACCCCTATAATACACAAGCTTAATGTATTCTAGTAAAGTTAGTCTGTAAACTAAGGTCTGTTTTGTTAGTTTATAGCAGTAGTTTGTTATTTTATAAACTTACAGCAGGCCGCGGCCATCTTAAGTGTGGGCATCTGAAGCCAGACTGTATTTCTTCTTGGATCTCATCCTTGCAGATCTCGCACATGCTCAGTGCAGCACAAGCAGTGTAATAGGTTTCAGGTCAGGTCTCCATAGCAACGGCAGTGTCAGAGGAAGTTGCCGCCCCTTCCCGGAAGGCATTGCAAACAGGAAATTATGGGCCAGGGAGGAGGAAGAAGTGGAAAATGAATACAGCAGATATACAGTAAGTGCTGAGAAAAAAAATAAAAAATATCCAATTCGTTTACAGTGCACAGTTTAGTGAGGAAAGCTGCATCTGCTGACCAGTGATGTGGCAAGTGACAAGCTGCATCTGCTGACAAGTGATGTGGCAAGTGACAAGCTGCATCTGCTGACCAGTGATGTGGCAAGTGACAAGCTGCATCTGCTGACCAGTGACGTGACAAGTGACAAGCTGCATCTGCTGACAAGTGACGTGGCAAGTGACAAGCTGCATCTGCTGACCAGTGACGTGACAAGTGACAAGCTGCATCTGCTGACAAGTGACGTGGCAAGTGACAAGCTGCATCTGCTGACAAGTGATGTGGCAAGTGACAAGCTGCATCTGCTGACCAGTGATGTGGCAAGTGACAAGCTGCATCTGCTGACAAGTGACGTGGCAAGTGACAAGCTGCATCTGCTGACAAGTGACGTGACAAGTGACAAGCTGCATCTGCTGACCAGTGACATGGCAAGTGACAAGCTGCATCTGCTGACCAGTGACATGGCAAGTGACAAGCTGCATCTGCTGACAAGTGACGTGACAAGTGACAAGCTGCATCTGCTGACAAGTGACGTGGCAAGTGACAAGCTGCATCTGCTGACAAGTGACGTGGCAAGTGACAAGCTGCATCTGCTGACCAGTGATGTGGCAAGTGACAAGCTGCATCTGCTGACAAGTGACGTGGCAAGTGACAAGCTGCATCTGCTGACAAGTGACGTGGCAAGTGACAAGCTGCATCTGCTGACCAGTGATGTGGCAAGTGACAAGCTGCATCTCCTGACAAGTGACGTGGCAAGTGACAAGCTGCATCTGCTTACAAGTGACGTGGCAAGTGACAAGCTGCATCTGCTGACAAGTGACGTGGCAAGTGACAAGCTGCATCTCCTGACAAGTGACGTGGCAAGTGACAAGCTGCATCTGCTTACAAGTGACGTGGCAAGTGACAAGCTGCATCTGCTGACAAGTGACGTGGCAAGTGACAAGCTGCATCTGCTGACCAGTGATGTGGCAAGTGACAAGCTGCATCTGCTGACAAGTGACGTGGCAAGTGACAAGCTGCATCTGCTGACAAGTGACGTGGCAAGTGACAAGCTGCATCTGCTGACAAGTGACATGGCAAGTGACAAGCTGCATCTGCTGACAAGTTATGTGGCAAGTGACAAGCTGCATCTGCTGACAAGTGACGTGGCAAGTGACAACCTGCATTGACATGTGACGTGGTAAGTGACAAGCTGCATCTGCTGACCAGTGACGTGGCAAGTGACAAGCTGCATCTGCTGACAAGTGACGTGGCAAGTGACAAGCTGCATCTCCTGACAAGTGACGTGGCAAGTGACAAGCTGCATCTGCTTACAAGTGACGTGGCAAGTGACAAGCTGCATCTGCTGACAAGTGACGTGGCAAGTGACAAGCTGCATCTGCTGACAAGTGACGTGACAAGTGACAAGCTGCATCTGCTTACAAGTGATGTGGCAAGTGACAAGCTGCATCTGCTTACAAGTGACGTGGCAAGTGACAAGCTGCATCTGCATCTGGGAATCACCAGGGGTGGGGAGACAGCGTGATCCTTGGCCCTGCGACACGTGGGCGGGGATGAGTCAAGCCTGTAGCCCCGCCCACCACGCTCCGCTGGCAGAGAGGAATCCGACTTGGCCCCGCACCGGTAGAAGCCAATGGTCACTACGCCGGGGGGCCCGATGGGTCCCGGGGTGGGGGGCTCCTGGTGTGGCGCACAGCTCTGGGGGAGGGCCCTGGCGACAAATGCTCCAGAGGTCTAGACCTCCGAGCACGTGGGGACACCTCACTTTCTGTCGATGACCCTGATGCCTGATCCTTGATGAGGGAGGACACCTGGCTATGCAGCCATTCTGGTCCCTGAGTCGTGGCAGCCGCCCGCAATCGCACCAGAATGAGGTCAATGTCAGCCATAATGTCTGAGGACAGCAGTGTGTGTATACTGCTTCCTCCTCTCTATCCCTTCCTCTGCTGCCTGGAAGTCCCCGCCTCCTCCTTAAATAATGCTCCATCCCCTCAGTCTTTCTCAAACCGTTCCAACCCCTTCCTGTTACACTTTCTTGTTTCACCATTTTGTTAACCCTTTGTTGTCTCCCCTTGCACACTGTCATGCCTGGCCCTGCACTACTCTCTTGTTTTCTTTGCATTCCGGGCCTCACTGACTAAACCCCCCTCCCCACCACCACATCTGCATCTGACTGAACCGCCCTCCCCACCACCACATCTGCATCTGACTGAACCGCCCTCCCCACCACCACATCTGCATCTGACTGAACCGCCCTCCCCACCACCACATCAAACTCACAAGAGAACTACCATTTCCCAATCCTGGAATAGAATCCAGAAAACCTGACAAGCCTGCCTGATCAAGGTCCGTCCTGCCCTGGAGGTCAGCATAATATGACCCGGCGGTTTCCAAGTTCCCCGACTTAGACTTCGTCAGGGAACACGTACTGTCAACCAGGCCTACAACTGACTTATAAACAAGGCCAAGGATAAATCCAAGGAAAAAAACAAGCTTAACTTACCACCAGCCCGCAGACAACCAAATTAACCTGTCTAACAGTATGCGTTAAAAGCAGGGGTTTAGTCTGCACACATTTGCAAATGCATGCGTAAGCCACAGAGCCTCGCCAAGGCACCCCGGTATCTGTGGTACCTAACACTAACTTATAAGTGTCCCCACAGTGGAGGCACGTGCATTCTGATGGATAGGTGAGAGCAGGTGGACTGAAGGGGAGCCCACCCCTTCTTAAAGGTACAGGGGCACACTGAACACCCAGCATATGGCACAATGGCTGCAAAAGTGTCAGTGCGTTGCCTGACCAAAAAAACACGACAGTGCTACAAAAAAGACACCACTTACCCCATCTATAGCTGGCTATCGCAGTAAGAAGCATTGGAAGGCTAACAACAGGTATAAACAAGGCCAAGGATAAATCCATGGAAAAAACCCTGCTTTTAATGCATACTGTTAGACAGGTTATTTGGTTGTCTGCGAGCTGGTCGGTAAGTTAAGCTTGTTTTTTTCCTTGGATTTCTCCTTGGCCTTGTTTATACCTGTTGTTAGCCTCAGCTGTTTCAGGGAGCTTTGCAGGCACTATAGCTATAGCTCCTGCAAAGCGCCTCAGTGTGAAAGGGGTCTTAGACAGGTTATTTTCACCAGTGCCCAGTGAAAGAGGAAAAATACCTGTTTGCTAAATTTTCTAACACAATATGAAAAATGTTTTGTTTTTTTCCCCCAAAACTTTCTGTCCTTCTGTTTGTTTAGCAAAAAAATAAAAAAAAAAAACCCAGAGGTGGTTAAATACCACCCAAAGAAAGCTCTATTTGTGTGACCCCCACTTGTCCTGCTGGTTCCCTGCAAGTCCCCAGAGTGACCCCAGATACTGAGATTTCACAGCCCATGCAGCAGGTCTTCCCAGCCCAACCAGATTCCAGCAGCTGCCTCCAAGACATCTCTTATGACGCAGGCTACCATTACTCTGTGCATGTCATCTATGGTGGAGACTGACTCCTCCAGTGTAACTGGCTCAGTGATCTCTGTACAGCACTGCGGTATATGTCAGAGCTATATAAATGTAAAATAATAACAGTGTGTGACTGTGGGGGGAAATTACAGTGTAAATTATGTTTATTAAAAAATCATACAAATATATAGCTTAATAGTAAAAACATATTTACATAAAAATAAATAATAACTAAACAAAAACAAGCATGTTTACATCATCAGGTAAAGAAAACAGCTTTCTGCCAAGATAACATAGAAAGAATCATATTTTAATGACAACAAAAAAGAGACTACAAACCCCGAACCTCAACTTAAAGCGGATTTACACCCAAAAGTGGAACTTCCACTGATTTGTCTCCTCTCCCCCTCCGGTGCCACAATTGGCACCTTTTGGGGGGGGAGGGGGGACAGGATACCTGTCTTTGACAGGTATCCTGTTCTCACTTCCGGGGGTCCGGGCCGCGGCCTGTGACATCACCGCGGGGCTCCCTCTTCCTCTCCCTGTCGCCGGGCCAGTAGGAGAGAGGAGCGGGGCCTCGCACATACACAGTAGGGTTCCCGGCGTGAAGCCATAAGACTACACTGCCAGGTACTCTTACCCGTAATGGCAGCGGCAGCACCCGACAGCTGATGGAAACCTCAGCTACGGTGCCGACATCGCTGGACTCCAGGAAAGGTAAGTGTTTTATTGATAGAAGCCAGCAGCTTCCGTATGTGTAGCCAACAGCTGCAGTATGTGTAGCTGCTGGCTTTTAATTTTTTTTTTTGGGGGGGGGGGCGGAACACCGCTTTAAACACAATCCAGGCAAAGAAACATTTTGAGATGTAGCCTCCCTGGCGGTTTTCCCGAGTGTGGCTCGGGGTTAAAATTCAGGACCATTAGCGGTAACCCCCGAGCCACACTCGGGATTACATCGCAGGATCCTGTTGTGGCTTTACTTACCTTGTCCCCGGGATCCTGCGATGTCCCCTGCAGTGTCCGTGGGCTCCGTCCTCCTCCGAAGCCTCTCCTTGCCAGGCTCCATTCCCTGCGAGTGTCGCGTGGCACGGGGGCGGAGCCTGGCGGCAAATTAAAACAAAAGTAAAAATCATAACACATACAGTACTGTAATCTTACAGATTACAGTACTGTATGAAATGATTTCACATCCCTTTTGTCCCCAGTGCTTTGGCCCATGCCCTGCATGCAGTTTTATGTGATATATACTGTTCTTTCTGCCTGGAAACTGGAGATTGTCCTTAGCAACCACAAAGTGTCCCTTTACGTCAAAAGTGGCTTTAGACCAGCTAGAAAACAGCTATAGTAAATTAGAACACTTGCAGAATTGAGCGATAGTGAATCGTGGGGAAATTTATTTTATTAATATTTATTTTTATTTTTTTTAATCATTTATTTTTATTTATTATATTATAATTTATGTTTTTGTGTTTCAAACTTTATCATACCCAGGATATCTACTAGACTCTTGTTTGGACAGATTTAAGTGTGTTATTGTTAAGAATTACAGACCTACAATATAAAACGCAAAATTTCCATGCAAAATAATTGTACCGCTTTCAGCACCTAAAATCCGAAATAATCATCCCGCCAGGGAGGTTAACTGCTATCAGGATGCTTTAGATACACGCTTCTTAGCTTGTTCACCCCCTCCCTACTCAGAAACCCTACACATTTTATTATTCTCTGCGATTCCTCCTCTATAGAAGACACCGACTCCTCAGCAGATGAACCCTCACCCTCCACCTCAGAAAACACCTCAAATGTATTTGATATCTCCACCCTCACTGATTCCAAACCCTCCCATTAACGCCTCTCCCCACATCTTTCACCCCAACTTCATCATTCACCTTGCATTCTGCAACTGTCACTCTCATTCCCTTCCCACTTCCCCCTCCACCATCATCCAATCCATAAATCACTCCACCCCCCGGTGTCTGCTAACTTCCAGCCGTACTTCTGCCATGCCGAGGAAAAGGGGTTGGCACAACCATACACGCTGGTTTAGCACCCTCCACTACTTTAGGAGAAACAACAAGTGCGGACACACTTGACAACCACACTTTCTGACACTGACTGGGGAACCACAGACTGGGGGGACACTGACACAACAGATGGCCTCACAGACACGGAATCTAATGGGACAGAGATACTAGGATCCCCTGACACAACCTCCGCCAACAAAGACTCTTCTCTATCCAGACGGAAGAATTCCTCCACCAGCTCTGGCTTATTGTGCAAAGCCTCAGGGCACCGGCTATAAGCTTGACCAACCTTATCACACAAGTTACATTTAATGATCTTACAGTCCCTCACCACATGCCCCAGTTTCACCAAACCTCCTCAACCAGCCCCATAAATCCACAGGGGGTATAGACTCATTCCTAGTCAGGATAGTCACATTCTTTATCAAGGGCTGTTTTAGATTAGACAAGCCCCTTCCAGTCTGGCTGGCCCCTATATACATGCTCATACTGTTCCCAAAACAGATCCAGTGATTCTGGACGCACAAATGACAAATCATATTCATAGGAACCTGCCAGACTGAGCATAAATATCCTCTCCCTTAAATCCCATGGCTAGGATCCTATTCACAACCACCCTCCTGATAGGTGGAATACCTCCTCCTTCCCACCTGAGCTGTACCACATTCCTGCGTTTAATGGAAGGTGCGTTAGATGAAAGTCCCACAACTGACTCCCTTCCACCAGCAGCAGCAGCATGACTTTGTTCAATTTGGGACTTTAAATGAAGCAAGCACCAAAGGAATGACCGCCTTCATCCCTATCATTAGTTTACAAAAAGGGGAGAGAGAGAGGTGGGACTTTAAATGAAGCACACAGCAAGTAAAAGAGTTAGTGAAGCGACTGGAAAGTTGTGTTTATTGTATTATATAATCCATTATCCACTATAAAACATTTTGGGCATCAAACCTCTAAAAAGAATTTTGGGCAATGAATCTAGAAAAAAGACATTTAAAGAAAAATATATATTTTTTCTAGATTTATTCCATGGTTCATGCTCCTGATAAGCGGCTATAAGGCTTTGCGAAACGCGTAGAGCTTTTATGAATTTTTTACCTTCACTTCAATCACAGAATATCAAGATAATATACGATTTTACCCCTATTCAGAACTATTTATTACTGTTATTTTACTCATCAACGCCCCTTTCACACTGGGGTGCTTTGCAGGCACTACAGCACTAAAAATAGCGCCTGCAAAGCGCCCTGAAAGGCGCTCCTGTGCCTCCAATGTGAAAGCCGAGGGCTTTCACATTGGAGCAGTGCGCTGGCAGGACACTAAAAAAAGTCCTGTAGGCAGCATCTCTGCCGATCCTCCAGCGCTCCTCCACCGCTGCTGACCATTGCAATCAATGGGCAGCGTGGCTATACCGCCGGCAAAGCCCTGCTGCAGCAGCACTTTGCTGGTGGTTTTAACCCTTTCTCGGTTGGTTTTAACCCTTTCTCGGCCGTTAGCGGGGGGTAAAAGCCCCCCGCTAGTGGCCGAATAGCGCCGCAAAATTGATATTAAAGCGCCGCTGATGCACCCACCGCACCAGTGTGAAAGGTGCCTTAGGGAAGCCATTCAGACTACCTAAGTTCCAACTTTTATGACCCATGTATTATATGTATTCATTGTCATTTTTGCCCCTGCTATATGTAAATGTCCATTGAATTGTGGTTCATTATGAATTTTATGCTTAGTTAATCTAAGGTTTACTATGTAGAGGCTTGATGCCCAAAATGTTTTTTAGAACCTCGATGCCCAAAATGTTTTATAGTGGATTATGGATTATATAATACAATAAACACTTTCCGGTCACTTTACCAACTCTTTTACTTGCTGTGTGCTTCATTTAAAGTCCCACCTCTCTCTCTCCCCTTTTGTAAACCTCTGAAATCAGGTTTGGTAAATTACCCACCACTTGATCCTCACTCCTCCCCTCCAGCACAACAGTCCTGCTCACCATAGTCCCAGAAGTACCACAGTTACCAGCAGTCCCATCATCACGTAAAGTCTTCTGTTTAGAAAAAACATCAGCTGTTTTGGCATCCATACGGCCCTCCTACTCTGCAGTTTCAATGTCCATGTGACATTCCTGCTCTGCAGTTTCAATGTCCATGCAACATTCCTGCTCTGCATTGTTAGTGTCCATGTTGGACTCCTCACAGCCAGCAGAAACTTCTATGTCTGGATACATGCCATCTCTTCCTGCAATCCCATAATCTTCATCTGATGAGTCAGTGCCACTCAAGGGAGATTCCATCTCTGTAATGGTCTGCAGCAATCTGCCATTTTCCTCAACCTCCTCCTGGGATGACCCAGGCCACCAGGGAGGGAGGGGGGCAGCAGATCCTCAGGTGCAACAGATCCTGAGACAGGGGTAGTACTGGGGCCACCATGTGAGGCCACTTCCTTACCCCATCCATACTTTTGCCGTTGCTGTGGCATCCACCCTCTCGCTGGTTCTGGCACAGGCACTTTCCTTCATCTGTTGCAATCTCTCCTCATTCTCGCACTTTTCTCTGAACACACCGCTGCTCTCCTTCAGAGAGGCAACCAACTTCTCCTGCTTTTTCAATGCCTCCTCCAGAGACTTCAGCTTGGGTACTTCCCTCTTACTGTTTCTAGACTTACTATGCAGGAATTTCTTTTTCCTGAGATCTTCTTTCATGAAAGAAAGTTTCTGTTCCTCCTTAGCAATGCGGCACAGTCTGTTCACCACTTTATCCTGGAAGACTGGTAAGGACTCCTCTTACATAGGAACAGGCCCAGGATCCATTGCAGCTTGAGCACATGGAGTAGGCCTAAGTGCCTTTGGAGAGCCTCCACCTTCGTCTTCCCCAATATGGTCCATGCTTGCCTGGTAAAAGTCTACATGAGAGGCCCCAGGCTTGCTGCTTCTCTCAGTTTAGATCACAGCAGAGTGAGCCAACAGCACCCTGCAGAACAGCACCACCTGGTGGCAGTGACGTCACTTAGGTTGGTTTCACCTGTTGCGGCAAAACATGGTGTCCCCCCCCCCATTCTGCCCAGCGCCCTGCAGGCAGCACATGGTCATGGCGCGCACCCCCAAATGGCCCCTGTAATTAATAGTATAGGGTGGTATAGTGGCAGATTAGGGTGGCGTAAGGCAGGCTGTGGTGGTATAGGGCAGGTTGGGGTGGCATAGGACAGTTTGGGGTCACATAGGGCAGGTGGGGGGGCATAGGGCAGTTTGGGGTGGTATAGTGCAGTTTGAGGTGGTATAGGGCAGGTTGGGGTGGTATAGTGCCACGTTGGGGTGGTATAGGGCAGGTTGGGGTGGCATAGGATAGGTTGGGGTGGTATAGTGCCAGCTTGGGGTGTTATATTGCCAGCTTGGGGTCGCATAGGACAGGTTGGGTGGCATAGGACAGGTTGGGGTGGTATTGGGCAGGTTGGGGTGGAATAGGTCAGTTTGGGGTTGCATAGGGCAGGTTGGGGTAATATAGGGCAGGTTGGGGTGGCATAGGACAGTTTGGGGTCGCATAGGGCAGGTTGGGGGGGCATAGTGCAGTTTGGGGTGGTATAGTGCAGTTTGGGGTGGTATAGGGCAGGTTGGGGTGGTATAGTGCCATGTTGGGGTGGTATAGGGCAGGTTGTGGTTGCATAGGATAGGTTGGGGTGGTATTGTGCCAGCTTGGGGTGGTATAGTGCCAGCTTGGGGTGGCATAGGACAGGTTGGGTGGCATAGGACAGGTTGGGGTGGTATTGGGCAGGATGGGGTGGCATAGGGCAGGTCAGGACTGTGCAGTGATAGTGTGCACTGTGCAGTAACTTACAGAATCATTCCTGCAGATGAAGACCTAGGCGGGGCTGCTGAGTCCTCGCCTCTATCTCCTTCAGCTGCAGGATAAGCCATAGTGAAGGAGTCTGTGGGAGGAGTGGAGGAGGCGGCCACACCCCCAGCTCCACCCACGGGACTGATATTGGAGATCCCAGAGGGGCCGAGTGACAGCTTAACCTGATGGGGGAGTGTCATAGGCAGCCTCGCTCCCCTGCACGGCTTGCAATATAATTATATAATACAGTGTGTAGCGGCAGGCGGCGGTCCCGGTGTCACCCCTTTGGTGGGTGTCACCCAGTGTGGCCCGCCCCCCCCGCACCCCCATAGCAATGCCACTGCCTGGTGGAGAAGCTCCTCTGGTGCAGAGACTGATATGACTGGCTCAGTGTTCTCTGTACAGCACTGCTGTATATGTCAGAGCTATATAAATGTATAATAATAATAGTGCGTGACTGTGGGTGAGGGGACATTAGAGTGTACATTTTTGTTTATTAAAATCTTGCAAGCATACAGCTTGTTATTAAAACATATTTACATATATTCAAAAAATAAATAAAAAACAATATATACATAAATAAACAAAAACAAACTAGCTTACATCAGCAGATAACAAAAAAGCAAACGTCTTTTTGCCAAAAAGCATAAATAGAACTATATACAAAGAAACATAATTGCATTACTAGCAAACTACAAAATTATGCAAAAACAAAGCCCTAACCTCCAACTAAACACCCCCTCAGGCAAAGGAACAACTACACATGTAACCCATGCATGTGGCCTTTTTGGAAAGATCTGATCTTATCAAAATCTAGCGGACATGAAAGGACAGAAAGAAAAGCCGCACACCCAGAGACGGACAGACAGCAGCTACGGGCACCTGACATTCCTCCACGACTTTGTCCAGGCCCCCTGGCCATCACCTGTCCATCTCAAACCCAGAAATCTTCCCATCCTCACCCAGAATGTTGTCCACCACCACCTCGACACGAAGGACTTTTTTGAAAAACCTGACACCGTGCATTCCATGTGAAGTAATGGACTGCTAAGCTAACTAGAAAAAGTATGTGTTACTAAACAGAACTTGTGCTAGTTGGAATAGTGAATAAGAAATAATAAATGATAAATAATAAATGATAAACCGCAGCAGCTATTACAAAGGTGCTAGAACCTTAAAAAATGAATACATAAATTAACAGCGTTAGCAGAATATAAAACATCAATGTGGTAATGTGCTTGTAAATTATTGATCGACAATATTGATGAGTTCTATACATATATAATTAATAAAGTGCTAATTGCTCCACATGCAAATTTTAGTGCTTCATGGTACAGGATAGGATTTTTCAAGTGCCCCACTTCCCTCCTGTGATCCCACTCACCAGAGTTAATGGGCCCTCAGCTTTGCAGTCTAGGGGCCAATAGGGCTTTGATCTAAATGACCTGATGTGAAAAAACTGGACTCAGAGAAACTTTCATGCAGATATTCATGTGGATGGACCGAAGTAGATCATTCATAATGGGAAACAGAGATAAAAAAGCCGATAGTGAAGTACTGCTAATGCTAAATCAAATGCGCAATCAAACAAACGCCACTCACCAGACGGCTCTGTAAAACAGGCACCAGTAAGTTCCGGGTTCGCCGCTGTACAGCGTGCTTTCCACGGATGGCGGAAGTTGCGTCACTGGTTAGTAGGGATGGGCCGAACACCCCCCGGTTCGGTTTGCATCCAGAACATGCGAACAGACTGAAAGTTTGCGCGAACATTGGAACGCCGTTTAAGTCTATGGGACTCGAACGTGAGAAATCAAATTTTAAAGGCTAATATGCAAGTTATTGTCCTAAAAAGGGTTTGGGGACCCGGGTCCTGCCCCAGGGGACAAGGATCAATGCAAAATAAACATTTTAAAAATGGCTGTTTTTCCGGGAGCAGTGATTTTAATGATGCTTAAAGTGAAACAATAAAAGTGTAATATTGCTTTAAATATCATACCTGGGGGGTGTCTATAGTATGCCTGTAAAGGGGCGCATGTTTCCCGTGTTTAGAACAGTCCCTGCACAAAATGACATTTTTAAAGGAATAAAAGTCATTTAAAACTGCTTACGGCTTTAATGTAATGTCGGGTCCTGGCAATATGGATGAAAATCAGTGAGAAAAAGGGCATGGGTACCCCCCAGTCCATTACCAGGCCCTTTGGTTCTTGTATGGATATTAAGGGGAACCCCGCACCCAAATTCAAAAAAAGAAAAGATGTGGGGCCCCCAGGCCCTATGTACTCTGAACAGCAGTATACAGGCGGTGCAAACAAGACAGGGACTGTAGGTTTGTTGTTAAGTAGAATCAGTTTGTAGTTTGGAACTGGTACATTTTGTAAGTGAAGCTCCAGCTAAAAAATCTATTTTAAAGCTTTTTGGAAAACATAGGGAAGGGTTATCACCCCTGTGACATTTGTTTTGCTGTCTGTGCCCCTGTTCAGAAGATTTCACCTCACTTTCTGTCCCAATGACAATTGGATTTTGAAAATTTGGGGTTTTTAAGGGAAACAAGGATTGGTGATAAATCAGTGGAGGAGACACCCTTTTCCCATATTAACTCTTACAGGAGAGAATTTCCCTTCCTGGGGGTAGATTTCCTCTCACTTCCTGTTGTCTCCTTCCGTTTGTAAGTAGGAGTCATTTGTAAGTCGGATGGTTGAAAGTAGGGGCCTGCCCTATATACTCTGCAGAAAATTGGGCCATAGGTGTTGCTAGTACCACAACACTGTAAGCCCTCACAGTTACTCTTGGTGGGTGCTGGAACGGGCCCTGCTGTGAAATAATATATCAAGAATTGTAATTTCATGCCCCTGTAGAACAGGGTCAGAAAAATTGGGCCTTTGGTGGTGGTGTGCATCCTCCTCACAGTGTTCAGTAGGGATGAGCTTTGAGTTCGAGTCGAACTCATGTTCGACTCGAACATTGGCTGTTCGCAAGTTCGCCGAACAGCGAACAATTTGGGGTGTTCGCGGGAAATTCGAATGCCGCGGAACACCCTTTTAAAGTCTATGGGAGAAATCAAAAGTGCTAATTTTAAAGGCTTATATGCAAGTTATTGTCATAAAAAGTGTTTGGGGACCCGGGTTCTGCCCCAGGGGACATGGATCAATGCAAAAAAAAGTTTTAAAAACGGCCGTTTTTTCAGGAGCAGTGATTTTAATAATGCTTAAAGTCAAACAATAAAAGTGTAATATTCCTTTAAATTTCGTAGCTGGGGGGTGTCTATAGTATGCCTGTAAAGGGGCGCATGTTTCCCGTGTTTAGAACAGTCTGACAGCAAAATGACATTTCGAAGGAAAAAACCCATTTAAAACTACTCGCGGCTATTGCATTGCCGACAATACACATAGAAGTTCATTGATAAAAATGGCATGGGAATTCCCCACAGGGGAACCCCGAACCAAAATTAAAAAAAAAAAAATGACGTGGGGTTCCCCCTAAATTCCATACCAGACCCTTCAGGTCTGGATTTTAAGGGGAACCCCGCGCCAAAAAAAAAAAAAAAAACGGTGTGGGGTCCCCCCAAAAATCCATACCAGACCCTTATCTGAGCACGCAACCTGGCAGGCCGCAGGAAAAGAGGGGGGGACGAGAGTGCGGCCCCCCCTCCTGAACCGTACCAGGCCACATGCCCTCAACATTGGGAGGGTGCTTTGGGGTAGCCCCCCAAAACACCTTGTCCCCATGTTGATGAGGACAAGGGCCTCATCCCCACAACCCTGGCCGTTGGTTGTGGGGGTCTGCAGGCGGGAGGCTTATCGGAATCTGGAAGCACCCTTTAACAAGGGGACCCCCAGATCCCGCCCCCCCCCTGTGTGAAATGGTAAGGGGGTACTTACCCCTACCATTTCACTAAAAAACTGTCAAAAATGTTAAAAATGACAAGAGACAGTTTTTGACAATTCCTTTATTTAAATTCTTCTTCTTTCTTCTATCTTCCTTCATCTTCTTCTTCTGGTTCTTCTGGCTCTTCTGGTTCTTCCTCCGGCGTTCTTGTCCAGTGCCTAAGGCACAATTTTTCAGCCCCTGTTCAACAGGGGCGTGTAATTACAATTTTTGATGCAATACTTTGCAGAAGGGCTCATTTCAGCATTCCAACTAGAGTGTCTGTGAGGGGTTGCAGTGTTGTGGCACCAGCACCAGTGCCTAAGGCCCAATTTTTCTACCCCTGTTTAACAGGGGCGTGTAATTACAACTTTTGATGCAATACTTTGCAGCAGGGCTCGTTCCTGAATTCAAACTAGAGTGTCTGTGAGGGGTTGCAGTGTTGTGGCACCAGCACCAGTGCCTAAGGCCTAATTTTTCAGCCCCTGTTCAACAGGCACATGTAATTACAATTCTTGATCTAATATTTCACAGCAGGGCCCATTTCTGCACCCACCAAGAGCGAGTGAGGACTTACAGTGTTGTGGCACCACCACCACCACCAAAGGCCCAATTTTTCTGCCCCTGTTCAACAGGGGCATGTAATTACAATTCTTGATCTAATATTTCACAGCAGGGCCCTGTGAGGGCTTACAGTGTTGTGGCCACAACAACACCTAAGGCCCAAATTTCTGCTGAGTATATAGGGCAGGACCCTACTTTCAAACATCTAACTTACAAACGACTCCTACTTGCAAACGGAATTAGACAACAGGAAGTGAGATGAAATCTACCCCTAGGAAGGGAAATTCTCTCCTGTAAGAGTTAGTATGGGAAAAACATTTCTCCTTTCCACTGATGCTTTATCACCAATCCTTGTTTCACAAAAAAAAACACATTTTCAAAAAACATTTGTCATTGGGACAAAAAGTGAGGTGAAGTCTTCTGAAGAGGAGCACAGACAGCAAAACAAATGTCACAGGGGTGATAACCCTTCCCTATGTTTTCCAAAAAGCTTAAAATAGATTTTTTGGCTGGAGCTAAACATGTTAAAAATGTACCAGTTCAAAATTACAAACAGATTCTACTTAACAACAAACCTACAGTCCCTGTCTTGTCTGCACCGCCTGTATATTGCTGTTCAGAGTACAGAGCCTGTATACTGCTGTTTCCTTTTTTAATTTGGGTGTGGGGTTCCCCTTAATATCCATACAAGACCCAAAGGGTCTGGTAATGGACTGGGGGGTACCCATGCCGTTTGTCTCACTGATTTTCATCCATATTGCCAGGACCTGACATTACATTGAAGCCGCAAGCAGTTTTAAATGACTTTTTTTCCTTTAAAAATGACATTTTGTGCAGGGACTGTTCTAAGCATGGGAAACACGCGCCACTTTACAGGCATACTATAGACATCCCCCAGGTACGATATTTAACCACTTGCCGACCGCCTCACGCCGATATACGTTGGCAGAATGGCACGGGCAGGCAGAATCACGTACCCATAGGTGATCTGCCTCCCGTGGGCGGGGGGTTCGATCGGACCCCCCCGGTGCCCGAGGCCGTCGGCTTGTGACTGGGAGCGATGAGAGGTGAGGGGGAGACCATCCGTTCGTGGCCCCCCCTCGCGATCGCTCCCAGCCAATGAGAATCTTCCTTTGCTGCTGTATGCTAAACAGCAGCAAAGGAAATGATGTCATCTCTCCTCGGCTCGGTATTTTCCGTTCCGGCGCCGAGGAGAGAAGACATCACTGTAAGTGTAAAACACAAACACACACAGTAGAACATGCCAGGCACACATTACACTCTGATCCCCCCCGATCACCCCCCGATCACCCCCCAATCACAACTCCCCCCCCCCCGTCACACTGACACCAAGCATTTTTTTTTCTGATTACTGCATGGTGTCAGTTTGTGACAGTTACTGTGGTAGGACAGTTACTGTTAGCCCCCTTTAGGTCTAGGGTACCCCCCTAACCCCCTCTAATAAAGTTTTAACCCCTTGATCACCCCCCGCCAGTGTCGCTAAGCGATCATTTTTCTGATCGCTGTATTAGTGTCACTGGTGACGCTAGTCAGGGACGTAAATATTTAGGTTCGCCATCAGCGTTTTATAGCGACAGGGACCCCCATATACTATCTAATAAATGTTTTAACCCCTTGATTGCCCCTAGTTAACCCTTTCACCACTGATCACCGTATAACCGTTACGGTTGACTCTGGTTAGTTCGTTCATTTTTTATAGTGTCAGGGCACCCGCCGTTTATTACCGAATAAAGGTTTAGCCCCCTGATCGGTGGTGATATGCATCGCCCCAGGCAGCGTCAGATTAGCGCCAGTACCGCTAACACCCACGCACGCAGCATACGCCTCCCTTAGTGGTATAGTATCTGAACGGATCAATATCTGATCCGATCAGATCTATACTAGCGTCCCCAGCGTCCCCAGCAGTTTAGGGATCCCAAAAATGCAGTGTTAGCGGGATCAGCCCAGATACCTGCTAGCACCTGCGTTTTGCCCCTCCGCCCGGCCCAGCCCACCCAAGTGCAGTATCGATTGATCACTGTCACTTACAAAACACTAAATGCATAACTACAGCGTTCGCAGAGTCAGGCCTGATCCCTGCGATCGCTAACAGTTTTTTTGGTAGCGTTTTGGTGAACTGGCAAACACTAGCCCCCAGCAGCGTCAGGTTAGCGCCAGTAGCGCTAACACCCATGCACGCAGCGTACACCTCCCTTAGTGGTATAGTATCTGAACTGATCGATATCTGATCCGATCAGATCTATACTAGCGTCCCCAGCAGTTTAGGGTTCCCAAAAACGCAGTGTTAGCGGGATCAGCCCAGATACCTGCTAGTACCTGCGTTTTGCCCCTCTGCCTGGCCCAGCCCAGCCCGCCCAAGTGCAGTATCGATCGATCTACAAAACACTAAACGCATAACTGCAGCGTTCGCAGAGTCAGGCCTGATCCCTGCGATCGCTAACAGGTTTTTTTTTTGTAGCGTTTTGGTTAACTGGCAAGCACCAGCGGCCTAGTACACCCCGGTCATAGTCAAACTAGCACTGCAGTAACACTTGGTGACGTGGCGAGTCCCATAAGTGCAGTTCAAGCTGGTGAGGTGGCAAGCACAAGTAGTGTCCCGCTGCCACCAAAAAGACAAACACAGGCCCATCGTGCCCATAATGCCCTTCCTGCTGCATTCGCCAATCCTAATTGGGAACCCACCACTTCTGCAGCGCCCGTACTTCCCCCATTCACATCCCCAACCAAATGCAGTCGGCTGCATGAGAAGCATTTTTATGTCCTCCCGAGTACCCCTACCCAACGAACCCCCCAAAAAAAGATGTCGTGTCTGCAGCAAGTGCGGATATAGGCGTGACACCCGCTATTATTGTCCCTCCTGTCCTGACAATCCTGGTCTTTGCATTGGTGAATGTTTTGAACGCTACCATTCACTAGTTGAGTATTAGCGTAGGGTACAGCATTGCACAGACTAGACACACTTTCACAGGGTCTCCCAGGATGCCATCGCATTTTGAGAGACCCGAACCTGGAACCGGTTACCGTTATAAAAGTTACAGTTACAAAAAAAAGTGTAAAAAAAAAAAAATATATAGAATAAAAAAAAAATAGTTGTCGTTTTATTGTTCTCTCTCTCTCTATTCTCTCTCTCTCTGTTCTCTCTCTCTATTGTTCTGCTCTTTTTTACTGTATTCTATTCTGCAATGTTTTATTGTTGTTATGTTTTATCATGTTTGTTTTTCAGGTATGCAATTTTTTATACTTTACCGTTTACTGTGTTTTATTGTTAACCATTTTTTTGTCTTCAGGTACGCTATTCATGACTTTAAGTGGTTATACCAGAATGATGCCTGCAGGTTTAGGTATCATCTTGGTATCATTCTTTTCAGCCAGCGGTCAGCTTTCATGTAAAAGCAATCCTAGCGGCTAATTAGCCTCTAACTGCTTTTACAAGCAGTGGGAGGGAATGCCCCCCCCCCCGTCTTCCGTGTTTTTCTCTGGCTCTCCTGTCTCAACAGGGAACCTGAGAATGCAGCCGGTGATTCAGCCAGCTGACCATAGAGCTGATCAGAGACCAGAGTGGCTCCAAACATCTCTATGGCCTAAGAAACCGGAAGCTACGAGCATTTCATGACTTCGCCGGATGTAAACAGCGCTATTGGGAATTTGGGGAAGCATTTTATCACACCGATCTTGGTGTGGTCAGATGCTTTGAGGGCAGAGGTGAGATCTAGGGTCTAATAGACCCCATTTTTTTTCAAAAAAGAGTACCTGTCACTACCTATTGCTATCATAGGGGATATTTACATTCCCTGAGATAACAAAAAAAAAAATGATTAAAAAAAATGAAAGGAACAGTTTAAAAATAAGATAAAAAAGCAAAAAAATAATAAAGGAAAAAAAAAAAAAAAAGCACCCCTGTCCCCCCCTGCTCTCGCGCTAAGGCGAACGCAAGCGTCGGTCTGGCGTCAAATGTAAACAGCAATTGCACCGTGCATGTGAGGTATCACCGCAAAGGTCAGATCGAGTAATTTTAGCAGTAGACCTCCTTTGTAAATCTAAAGTGGTAACCTGTAAAGGCTTTTAAAGACTTTTAAAAATGTATTTATTTTGTTGCCACTGCACGTTTGTGCGCAATTTTAAAGCATGTCATGTTTGGTATCCATGTACTCGGCCTAAGATCATCTTTTTTATTTCATCAAACATTTGGGCAATATAGTGTGTTTTAGTGCATTAAAATTTAAAAAAGTGTGTTTTTTTCCCAAAAAAATGCGTTTGAAAAATCGCTGCGCAAATACTGTGTGAAAAAAAAAAAAAATGAAACACCCACCATTTTAATCTGTAGGGCATTTGCTTTAAAAAAATATATAATGTTTGGGGTTCAAAGTAATTTTCTTGCAAAAAAAAATAATTTTTCATGTAAACAAGAAGTGTCAGAAAGGGCTTTGTCTTCAAGTGGTTAGAAGAGTGGGTGATGTGTGACATAAGCTTCTAAATGTTGTGCATAAAATGCCAGGACAGTTCAAACCCCCCCAAATGACCCCATTTTGGAAAGTAGACACCCCAAGCTATTTGCTGAGAGGCATGTCGAGTCCATGGAATATTTTATATTGTGACACAAGTTGAGGGAAAAAGACACATTTCTTTTTTTTTTTTTTGCACAAAGTTGTCACTAAATGATATATTGCTCAAACATGCCATGGGAATATGTGAAATTACACCCCAAAATACATTCTGTTGCTTCTCCTGAGTACGGGGATACCACATGTGTGGGACTTTTTGGGAGCCTAGCCGCGTACGGGACCCTGAAAACCAAGCACCGCCTTCAGGCTTTCTAAGGGCGTAAATTTTTGATTTCACTCTTCACTGCCTATCACAGTTTCGGAGGCCATGGAATGCCCAGGTGGCACAAACCCCCCCCAAATGACCCCATTTTGGAAAGTAGACACCCCAAGCTATTTGCTGAGAGGTATAGCGAGTATTTTCCAGACCTCACTTTTTGTCACAAAGTTTTGAAAATTGAAAAAAGAAAAACATTTTTTTTTTCTTGTCTGTCTTCATTTTCAAAAACAAATGAGAGCAGCAAAATACTCACCATGCCTCTCAGCAAATAGCTTGGGGTGTCTACTTTCCAAAATGGGGTCATTTGGGGGGGTTTGTGCCACCTGGGCATTCCATGGCCTCCGAAACTGATAGGCAGTGAAGAGTGAAATCAAAAATTTACACCCTTAGAAATCCTGAAGGCGGTGATTGGTTTTCGGGGCCCCGTACGCGACTAAGCTCCCAAAAAGTCCCACACATGTGGTATCCCCATACTCAGGAGAAGTAGCTGAATGTATTTTGGGGTGCAATTCCACATATGCCCATGGCCTGTGTGAGCAATATATCATTTAGTGACAACTTTGTGCAAAAAAAAAAAAAATGTGTTACTTTCCCGCAACTTGTGTCAAAATATAAAATATTCCATGGACTCAACATACCTCTCAGCAAATAGCTTGGGGTGTCTACTTTCCAAAATGGGGTCATTTGGGGGGTTTTGTGCCATCTGGGCATTTTATGGCCTTCAAAACTGTGATAGGTAGTGAGGAGTGAAATCAAAAATTTACGCCCTTAGAAATCTTGAAGGCGGTGATTGGTTTTCGGGGCCCCGTACGCAGCTAGGCTCCCAAAAAGTCCCACACATGTGGTATCCCCGTACTCAGGAGAAGCAGCCGAATGTATTTTGGGGTGCAATTCCACATATGCCCATGGCCTGTGTGAGCAATATATCATTTAGTGACAACTTTTTGTAATTTTTTTTTTTTTGTCATTATTCAATCACTTGGGACAAAAAAAAATAATATTCAATGGGCTCAACATGCCTCTTAGAAATTTCCTTTGGGTGTCTTCTTTCCAAAATGGGGTCATTTGGGGGGGGTTTGTACTGCCCTGCCATTTTAGCACCTCAAGAAATGACATAGGCAGTCATAAACTAAAAGCTGTGTAAATTCCAGAAAATGTACCCTAGTTTGTAGACGCTATAACTTACCAAACTTTACCAAAGACATGTGGCCGAATACATTTTGGCCTAAATGCACGACTAAAATTGAGATTTTTATAACAAAAAGTGGAAAATGTGATTTTTTTTCAAAATTTTCGGTCTTTTTCTGTTTATACCGCAAAAAATAAAAACTGCAGAGGTGATCAAGTAACATCAAAAGAAAGCTCTATTTGTGGGAAGAAAAGGATGCAAATTTCATTTGGGTACAGCATTGCATGACCGCGCAATTAGCAGTTAAAGCGACGCAGTGCCAAATTGTAAAAAGTGCTCTGGTCAGGAAACATTTTTAAATTTAACTGCCATCAGGATGCTTTAGATACACGCTTCTTAGCTTGTTCACCCCCCTCCCTACTCGGAGACCCTACATGTTTTAATATTCTCTGCGATTCCTGCTCCATAGAAGTCACCGACTCCTCCGCAGATGAACCCTCACCCTCCACCTCAGAAAACACCTCAAATGTTTTTGATACCTCCACCCTCACCGATTCCAAGCCCTCCTATTAACCCCTCTCCCCACATCTTTCACCCCAACTTCCACATCTTTCACCCCGACTTCCACATCATTCACCTTGCATTCTGCACCAGCCACTGTCATTCCCTTCCCACCCCCCACCCCCACTATCATCCAATCCATCACTCATTCCAGCCCTTAGTGTCTGCTAACCTCTAGCCGTACTTCTGCCACGATGAAGAAAAAGGGTTGGCACAGCCATACATGCTGGTCCAGCACCCTCCACTATTTTGGTAGAAACAACAAGTGCAGACACTGACTGGGGAACCACAGACTGGCGATACACTGACACCACAGGCGGCCTCACAGACACAGATTCTGAAGGGACAGAGACACTAGTATTCCCTGGTACAACCTCCTCCAACCCAGACTCTTCTCTATCCAGACGGAAGAATTCCTCCACTAGTTCTGGCTTATTGCGCAAAGCCTCAGGGCACCGGCTACAAGGGTAACCAACCTTATCACATAAGTTACATTTAATTATCTTACAGTCCCTCACCAGATGCCCCATCCTGACACAAAGAGCACTTCTGTTCTGGACAGGAAGAGGAGAAATGTCCCTTGGCCCCACATTAATGGCGCACCTTATATTGACCAGGGTAGAAGATGGTAATCCTATCTCTACCAATAAAAGCAGAGAAGAGCAAATGCTGCACAACATTCTCACACATTCTCAACCTCATTGACACCGATCACCCATCCATCCAGATTCCTCTATCATCCACAATCTTTTTTAGGGGGCACAACGTTTCACCAAACCTCCTCAACCAGACCAATAAATCCTCGGGGAGTATAGACTCATTCCTAGTCATGATAGTCACATTCTTTATCAAGGACTGAGGTGAGACAACTTTGGGGACAAGCCCCCTCCAGTCCAGCTGGCCCCCATATACATGCTCATACCGCTCCCAAAACAGATCCAGTGACTCTGGACGCATGAATGACAAATCATATTCATAGGAACCAGCCGGACTGATAAGAGCATAAATACCCTCTGCCTCAAATCCCATGTCTAGGATCTTTTTTGTTTCAATGTTTTTATTGAAGTTTTTAATACAACAAGGAAAATACAATACAACAATGAGGTGATACATGGATATTACAGTTAGGATGTATACAGTACATTTGCAGTACAATAACAAAGTTTTATAATCATTAAACTACACGACTGAGAGGAAGAACTAGACCATGTAAGAAAAAGGTAAGGAAGTCTTCGAGTAAAGTAGGAGGATGTCTCCACTGATGGCTATTGGGGTAAGGTGTGAGTATCATGGAGAGTGTAAAAGATAGGTATTCTTATATACGCTCCCCTGACATCCAAACACCCCTGTTGGGTTCTAACTGTGTGTGGATGGGGGGAGCTAATGATCTCCATAGGCGTCATCAGAAAAAGGTGTATTTAACCTGTATGATGGTTTGGTATATGCTGTGCCAGTAGTTGATTAGTTAGCTCCTGATGGAATGTAATTGGGAAAGCACCTCTGTCACCAAATGGCCTTACAATGAGGGGATTAATATCTCTTAGGGACCTAATGTAATATACAACCTTAGGAAGAAGCAGTATATGGGGGTGGAAAGGGATATGAGGGTGGATAGAGGTATGGGGGAACCTGTCCCCTGCAAGTGTATAGTATAGGCAGTTAGTATTTTGTGGAATACCCCGGAATGGGTAGAGGTGTGTTAGTGTAGGGAATTTCAGTAATTGGCTGTTTCTTTTAAAATGTGATCAGCAGGCCCAAGTTTTCTGGAACTTAGTTGGGTTCTCTCTAGCCTGGTGAATAAGGGCTTCCATTTATGCTATTCTGTCTATGCGGCAAAACCAGTGAGGGGTAGTTGGGGGGTTGGTTTGTCTCCAGAACACCGGTATGCATTGTTTTGCAGTATTAATGTGGTGGAGGGTGAGAGATTTTTTGTAGGCCGAGTGGGGTATGGACGTGTGGTGGAGCATGTATTGAGCGGGGGTAAAATCCGGCTTGTAAGTTGTGATTTTGGTGGTGGAGCAGTGTACCTCCTTCCAGAAAGGTTGTATGAGCGGGCACTCCCACCATATGTGGAGTAGAGAACCTTGAGATAAATTACATTTCCAGCAGAGTGGGCAAATGCTGGGGTGGTATTTATGTATTCTGACTGGGGTCCTATAACATCTAGAATATAGCTTGTATCCGTTTTCTTGTGCAGATACGTTGATGGATCCTTTATGAATGTGTTCAAAGATCTGCTCCCATTCAATGTTAGATGATAGTTCAATGATAGTTCTTTTTCCCATCGTTGGCTAATGGTGTTGGATTTGGGGCTACAGTCTAAGAACAGGAGAGGGTATTTGGTCGAAATTAAATGTTTTTGGGGCTCAGTGGCAGTGCAAATGGTTTTGAAGGTAGTGTATTCCCTATGCCATTTGATCAGAGGTTTAGAGCTTTGGATGAAATGCCTGACCTGCAAATATTTAAAGAAGGGGATAGTTTGTTCAGGAAAGCGAGAGGTTAGAGTCGCGTATGTAGTGAACTCATCATTATGGAAGAAGTGTTCTGTTCGAAAGAAAGGTAGTCGCCTCGGGATTTCAATGGTGGAATTTACAAGGCCAGGAGGGAAGTCAGGATTTTGTGCGATAGGGGTCAGGGGTCCCAGCGAGGATGCCATGTTACGTTTATTACATGCCATCCTAAAATGGAGGAGAGTAGGGTGTATAAATGGATGGTCAGTACATTCTTTGGGGATCGCTTTCTGCGAGATCCATGGTAGATGGGATATCGGAAAACCTACAAACGACTCTTCAAGCTTAATCCAGTCCTTAGTGTCTGTGTGAACATTCCAGTCAACTACTCTGATCAATAGGCAGGACCAATGGTATTTGTAAACATCCGGGAGTCCAATTCCTCCTTTTGATTTAGGAAGGGTTAATCTATCCAAGCTTACTCTGGGTACTTTAGAGGACAATATAAAATTCCTGCAGAGTTGTTTGTAGGTCGTGAAGAACGTTGCGGGTATGCAGATTGGAAGGGTTTGGAAGAGGTATAGGATTCTGGGAAGGATATTTATTTTTATGATGGACACTCTTCCAAACCAGGAAAAGAGGCCCATGTTCCATCTCTGTAAGTCCTGTTGGATTGATTGTAGAAGAGGCGAAAAGTTTCTGGAGTATAGGTTGGAAAGGTTTTTGGAGATCTGAATAAATAGGTAGGTGATAGCGTGGGCTTCCCATTCAAAGGGAAAGTTTGCTTGGCATTGCACTACTGTGGTGGAAGGTAGGGTAATGTTCAATGCTTTAGATTTAGAGAAGTTAATTTGGAGGTTAGAGAGTGATTTGAATAGAGTGAGGTCTTTTAGTAGGTTGGGTATGGAAGTTATTGGGTCCGAAAGATAAAGCAGTATGTCATCAGCGTAAGCTGCTAGTTTGTAATGTTTGTGTTTGATGTGAATACCCTTAATGTCGGGGTTAGCTTTTATTCTAAGAAGAAGGGGCTCCATGGTAAGAATGAAGATAAGGGGCGATAAGGGGCATCCTTGGTGTGTGCCATTCAAAACGGAGAAGGCATCCGACAGGCGGCCATTGACCTTAATTCTGGCTGATGGCGTGGAATATAGGGCGAGAATTAATTGAAGTAGGTGGTCTGGGAATCCCATAGCCTTTAGTGTTGCCATCATGTAGTCCCATGCCACTCTGTCGAACGCCTTCTCCGCATCGAGGGACAGTAAAAAAACAGGTTTCAAGGAATGTGACAGCCAGTGATGTATGTTGATGGCTTTTATGGTGTTGTCCCTGGCCTCTTGTCCAGGAACAAAACCTACCTGATCTAGTGATATCAGCTTGGGGAGTAGGGGAAGGATACGATTTGCGAGGATTTTCACGTAAAGTTTTACATCCACGTTCAGGAGAGATATGGGCCTATAATTTTATACTAAGGTGGTGTCCTTACCGGGTTTCGGTATAAGCGTTATGTGGGCAGTTAGAATGTCTGTGGTGGCTTGAGGTGAGGAGGGTAGAGAGTTAAATGCTTTTAGAAATCTGGGGATCAGGATGTCGGTAAAGGATTTATAGTAGCTGACTGAGAGGCCGTCAGGACCTGGGCTCTTGCCGGTTTTTAATTGTTTCAATGCTACCAGAGCTTCTTCATTGGTAATTGGGTGATCTATTGTGGCCAAATCCACTGGGGTAATAGGTGTTGGGCTATATTGGGCTAGAAACTTCCAATAGCCTGTGTTCTGTCTGGGGTCTGACCGGTCGTTTTCATAGGTGGCAGGTTATAAAGTTTGGGGAAGTATTTTACAAATTGATCTGCTACTCCGTCCAAAGTGACAATTGAGTTCCCGGAAGGGTCTTTGATATTATGAATGGTGGAGGCTGCCTTTTTAATTTGTAGGGTTTAACTAACATTTTCCCGGATTTGTTCCCGAATTCATAAAAGAAGCATTTTGTTAGTGTGAACTTGCGTTTTAACGTTTTCCCTAGCTCTCCCAATAGTTCTTCCCTTGCCTTCAGTAGGTCTTCAAGGGATTTTGTGGTCAGGGTTTGTTTGTGGATTTTCTCAAGAGAATGAATGCGCTTAGAAAGGCTCTCAAATATGTGCTTTTCTAGCTTTGCGTCTTTTCGCAGCTATAGAGATGAGTTTGCCCCAGAGGACACATTTGTGTGCTGCCCAGATAGCTGCAGGTGAGATGTCAGCAGATTCATTCTCAAGAAAATAATGTGTCAGGCTTGCGGTGATTTTCTGCGTTATGTCCAGGTCTGTCAGTAGTGAATTATCAAGGCGCCAAATGGGAAGATTCATTTGTGAGGTTGGGATAGTCAGGGTCATAGCGATGGGGTTGTGGTCAGAAAGAAGCATGGGATCAATGGTAGCCGTAGTGAGGAGTGTCAAGCCATTCTGTGAGATGAAGAAGTAGTCCAGTCTGGAGTATTTATTGTGTGGTGAGGAGAAGAAAGTGAAGTCCTTTTCTTTGGGGTGGAGAGTACGCCAGGTATCGTGTAGGGATAGGTCACTTAGTTGGGACTTGATCACTCGTAGGGCTCTGTATGTCAGGGACGAGGATCCTGCGGATGTGTCCTGGGCAGGAGATAGTGCTACATTAAAGTCACCCCCTACTATCAGGATGCCACTCTGAAAGGAGGTAAGCTGGTGTAGGGTTTTTCGGAAAAAGGTACTTGGTGTGTATTGGGAGCATACAAATTAGCCAGTGTAATAGGTCTATTGTGTAGTTTGCCCTAATGGAATAAGTATCTGCCTGCATTGTCTCATTCTATATCTTGTATTTGGATGGGACAGTGTTTAGAGAATAGTATCGAAACGCCCTTGGTATTCAAATCTGTATAGGAGACATGGTATGCTGTTGCATAGAAGCTGCTATGAAGCTTTGGGATGTTATCTGATCTAAAGTGAGTCTCTTGTAAAAACACTATGTGGGCTTTAGTCCTTTGAAGGTGTAGTAGCAGTTGGGATCTCTTTTCTGGGGTATTAAGTCCACGAGTGTTTAGTGAGTAAAATTTAACACCGAGGTTGGGATGGGACGTGATGTGTTGGGCCATGGCCTGGTGAATATTGTGAATTTGTATTGGGGAGGGGCGGGAGTGAAATCTTCCAGGTATAGGGAGAGGGTTAAAGTAGATGATCTTCAGATAGGAGGGTCAGAGGTGCTCCAAGTTAATGCACCGAGGAAGGGGGGAACCAGCCATCCTTTCTTACGATTATGCAGTTTCGGTGATGTACAGCACCCAGTCAATGTATACTAACCCTTTGGTGTTCTACACTGTACCAAAGCACTGTGTGGGGGTTGGCAAAGAAGTGGTTAGGAAGAGATAGTTGGAGAGAGTGTCTACCCGCCGCTACAGGGTAGTTTTATGTATATGTGGAGGTAAACCTTGTGAGTACTGTGTTTCTGATAACAGGGTAAAAACTAGACAGTGGAATTTGGAAACAGGTAATCAAGGAACAGTTAACAATAACCATAAACAATAGGTAACCGGCCATATGGGCCATATATAGCCTTATGTGGTTCGCAAGCTGTATGCAATCCTCCCCACCCGGGCAGTATGATAAAGCATGCAGTGTCGGTGCCATACCAGTGGATTTTGGTATGGTAATGACTGGAACCATGAAAACCCGCAATAGTGTATATGGTGATAACGCCTAAACCCCCATGAGTGGAGTGCGCATAGAGAAATCGTGGGTGGTCTGTTATAGAAAGTCTTAGGCAGAGTGAATGCCCCAGTGATAACAGTGAACATCATCAATAATATGCACTCCAAACGGGGATGGAATACAAATATGCTAATTACAGGCTGGTATATTCATATCTTTTACAGCGGTGTCTGAGTACATTATTATTAGCCCAGGTAGATTTATATTTGGTGTCTCACAGAGGAGGGAGGGGAAAGATCACACCGACGCATTTAGCATAGCTTATGGCTTAAATGCCTGTAATAATGAGATGTCAAGGCACCCAGATTTGCATCTTAATGGCGGAGAGACATGTTCGTCTAGCCAGTGCTGATACCATTACATCAGGGTTATGTGATATATTTTAGGCGTAACGGGGTCAATAGTCTAAGCCAGCTTGTCACCTCCATCCCCCCTCCTCTGCAAACCTCTCAGCACTAATAAACACAGTTTAACAGAAGGATTAGTTATTTGGTATCGCCAGTAGGGGCGCATTAGTACAGTTACCTGTCAGCATTTCCATATGTGCCTGAGGATTTTTGAAGTGAGGTGAGAGTGAACTTCTACCTCTCAACCCGGCTGATAGAAGAGAGGCATATGTACAAGGGCATATACCGGGATCCCCCCTCACATCCAGTACGTGCATGGAAGTGTGGGGGGGCAGTTTAACTGGCTATGGTGCCCTGAGACAGCTAGTATTTATAGATCCCCTAAAGGGGTACGGTAGAAGGTGATCTCCATGCTGAGGAACGGGGGAGATCCCGGCACACCCCCCCCCCATGCACAACCATCAAACCGGTCACTTACAGATCATCTAGAGACACTAGTGAAAATATTAGTAGGGACAGTCCAAAGTGGAGGGCCTGTAAATGTAGATCTTCACCTAGGAGCAATCCATTAATGCAGTGTTCTAGGCATGAGACGATAAGCAACGGTGGTCAAAGAGTGAAAAGGCGTCCTGGTCCCATTGTCCTGTGTATCTGTGGTAAGGCTCAGATTCTGCACCACAGGGATGTATGGAGGGTGGGTGGATGGCGAGACCATCCATCTACACAAGAGGTAGGCTATCATTAAAGCATTACAAGCATATATTAGCTGTGGCACATTAGCTGCAACCTGATTTCATATCCGCGCATAGGAAGAATAAAGGAATCAACTGTAACGAATAGGAGAGTTATGGAAAGAGTGAAAGAGAGTTCGTTTACCGGGTTAGGTGGAGCCGGCATCCATTTACAAGCATATGTGCCTGAATAGGTATCAATAGTCACGTCAGGCTCTCCGCTGTCTAGGTGAATCAGCGGGGCCAGGATCCTGACGTATGCCGTGGGATACCGAGTCAATTCTGGGGCCCGAGGGGGATCTGCGTCTGCGATATTGAGTAGCCTGTGCCTCCATGGGCTTTTCTTGGCACACATACTTCCTCGTGACTGCACAGCGTAATTCAGAATACCATTGGGGGACATCCACGAGTGGGATGCCCAGGGTATCGCAGAAGCATTGTAAGTCCTCTGGCACTTTCAGTAGCGCAGTACAGCCTTGTAAGGTGGCTGATATGCAAAAGGGGAACTTCCATTTATAGTGTATTCCATTAGCACGGAGGGTATCAAGAAGAGGTCTGAGATCCCTGCGGTGCTGCAGCGTTATGCCAGAGAGATCTTGAAATATTTGTATGTTAGCTCTGTCAAAGACAAGTTGGGTTCTATTTCTCGCCTTCCTCAGTATATCTTCTTTGATTTTGAAACCTACAATAAAGCAAATGAAATCTCTGGGGAGGATCAGTATTCCTCCCCTTAGGTCTGAGTGCTCGGTGGATCCGTTCCATTTCTATCTTTGTTTGAGCAGGCCGATCAAGTAGGTTATTAAACAGGCCAGTGACTGTGGAGGAAAGCTGCTCATTTTCAAATGATTCGGGTAGGCCGCGGATTCTCAAGTTATGGCGTCTGCCTCTGTTATCAAGGTCCTCCATGTGACGCTGGAGGTCCCTGATCTGAAGGGTGTGTGTGTCTATCTTCAAGGTAGCCCTTCTGCGGACTGTGCCCTGTTGAGCAGAAACTCTTTCTGCCTCACGGACCCTGTCAGTCAGCGTGTGGATATCCAGGCGGAGCTCGGAAATGGCGGCAGACAAGGTATCCTTAATGTCCGCCGCTATGGTCCTCAGGTTCTGTATGCTGAGGTGTTGGTGGGGACGGACATTGTGTTCCCCCATGTCTGGTGTGCCCTGCGGTGTGGGAACGGGAGCAGGCAGTGAGTCAGACAGTGATGTAGATGCGGCCTGGATTCGTCTGCATCGGGAGGACACCATATTCCCTCTCTGGGACCAGAATATCTCTGGGATATGGTGGCTAGAATCCCCGCTTTGGTCATGAGGGGAGCGGGATCATGATGCCGATGAGGTACGGGAAGTGGTCCCCATGTCTAGGCAGTAGTCCGGGGTGTCTTTACCTCTATATGAGAGCTAAAGCAGTCTGCAGCGGTGGGAGCTCTAGAATTATGTTGCCATCTTTCTGTCAGGTCCTACCACACCCCCCATGTCTAGGATCTTATCCACAACCTCCCTCCTGATATGTGGAATACCTCCTCCTTCCCACCTGAGCTGTACCACATTCCTGTGTTTAATGGAAGGTGTGTTAGTTGAAAGCCGCACAACTGGCTCCCTTCCACCACCAGCAGCATGACTTTGTCCCAACACAGCCTTAGCATAATTCCTAACTGGGACAGATGACACATTAACTGGTTGCATAGGAATATTAACTGGCTGCATAGAAACCTCTGAAATCTGATTTGGTAAATTACCCACCACTTGATCCTCCCTTTCACCCTCCAGCACAACAGTCCCGTTTACCAAAGTCCTAGAAGTACCACAGATACCAGCAGTCCCGTCATCAAGTAATGTCTTCTGTTTAGAAAAAACACCAGCTGTTTCAGTGTTCATATGGCCCTCCTGCTCTGCAGTTTCAATGTTCATGCGACAGTCCTGCTCTGCACTGTTAGTGTCCATGTGGGACTCCTCGCAGCCAGCTCCTCCTGCATTCCCTGCTGATTGCAAGGATCTGTTGGCAGATGCAATCTCGGGAAAGTCCTCCACACATTGAGGGAGATTTTTAGTAAGCACTCCATTATCATGGTCCTCATCTGATGAGTCGGTGTCGCTCAAGAGAGATTCCATTTCTGTAATGGATTGCAGCAATCCACCATTTTCCTCAACCTCCTCCTGAGATGACCCAGGCTGCTGGGGAGGGAGGGGGCAGATACCGACTCAGACATGACAGATCCTGAGACAGGGGTAGCACTGGGGCCACCATGTGAAGCCACTTCCTTACCCCCCATCCATACTGTCGCCATTGCGCTGGTATCCACCCTCTGGCTGGTACTGGCACAGACACTTTCCTTCATCTGTTGCAATCTCTCCTCATTCTCACACTTTTATCTGAACACACTGCTGCTTTCCTTCAGAGAGACAACCAACCTCTCCCGCTTTTTCAATGCCTCTTCCAGAGACTTCAGCTTGGAGACTTCCCTTTTATTGTTTCCAGACTTACTGTGCAGGGATTTCTTTTTCCTGAGATCCTCTTTCATTACAGCAAGTTTCTGTTCCTCTTTAGCAATGCAGCTAAGTCTGTTCCCCACTCTATCCTGGAGGACTGGTAAGGATTCCTCTTGCATAGGGACAGGCCCAGGATCCATTGCAGCTTGAGCACATGGAGTATGCCTCAGTGCCTCTGGAGAGCCTCCACCTTCATCTCCCCCCACCCACTGCATGGGGCTGGGGGAGAAGCCTGCAGGACAGACCCAGGCTTGATGTTTCCTCTAGCTGAGACCAAAGTAGAGTGAGCCAACAGAAACCTTGCAAAACAGCACCACCTGGTGGAGTAGCTCCTCTGGTACAGAGACTCATGTGACTGGCTCAGTAATCTCTGTACAACACTGTGGTATATGTCAGAGCTATATAAATGTATAATGATAATAGTGTATGACTGTGGGGTAGGGGACACTAAAGTGTACATTTTTGTTCATTAAAATCTTGCAAGCATACAGCTTGTTATTAAAACATATTAACATATATACAAAAACAAAATAAAAAAGGAATATATACATAAATAAACAAAAGCAAATAGGCTTACACAGCAGATAACAAAAAAGCAAACAGCTTTCTGCCAAAAGCATAAATAGAACTATATACAAAGAAACATAATTGTATTAATAGCAAACTAAAAAAATATGCAAAAACAAAGCCTTAACCTCCACCTAAACACCCCCTCAGGCTAAGGAACGATTGCATGCAGCCTTTTTAGAAAAATCTGATCTTATAAAAATCTAGGGGACATGAAAGGACAGAACGAAAAGCCGCACACCCAGAGACTAATAGACAGCAGCTACGGGCACCTGACATTCCTCAACGACTGTCCAGGCCCCCTGGCCATCACCTGTCCATCTCAAGACCAGAAATCTTCCCAACCTCACTCAGAATGTTGTCCACCACCACCTCGACATGAAGGACTTTTTTCAGAGTGCAAACCTGACATCATGCATTCCACGTGAATTAATGGACTACTAAGCTAACTAGAAAAAGTTACTCAAAATAAAAATCCAGATGCGACTCAAAAGACCCGTACGACCACTCCGCATAACTCAAGCAGGAAAGGAAAGGGATACCCAGAGCCCCACCCACACGCTTTTAGACTTCTACATATATACAAAAATAAATAAAAAAGAATATATACATAAATAAACAAAAACAAACAGGCTTACATCAGCAGATAACAAAAAGCTAACTGCTGTTTGTCAAAAAGCATAAATAGAACTATATACAAAGAAACATTATTGTATTATTAGCAAACTACAAAATTATGTAAAACAAAGCCCTAACCTCCACCTAAACACACCCTCAGGCTAAGGAATGATTACACATATAACCCATGCATGCAGCCTTTTTCCAAAAATGTGATCTCATCAAAATCTAGTGGACGTGAAAGGACAGAAACAAAAGCTGCACACCCAGAGACTAATAGACAGCAGCTATGGGGACCTGACATTCCTCCACGCCTGTCCAGGCCCCCGGCCGTCACCTGTTCATCTCAAGACCCCGAATATTCCCAACCTCACCCAGAATGTTGTGCACCACCACCTCGACAGGAAGGACTTTTTTGGAAACCTGACACCGTGCATTCCACGTGAAGTAACGGACTGCTAAAGCCCCGTACACACTATCAGATTTTCTGCTGAGTTTTTCCTTCAGATTTACCAAAACCATGTAGTGCAAGGGCCTGCCTGATTGCATACACATTGAAGCTCCTAAAGTTTGACCTCATATTATATGGTTTTGATAAATCTGAAGGAAAAATCTGATAGTGTGTATGGGGCTTTAGTTATCTAGAAAAAGTCTCAAAATTGAAATCCAGATGCGTCTCAAAAGACCCGTACGACCACTCTGCATAACTCAAGCAGGAAAGGAAAGGGATACCCAGAGCCCCACCCACCCACTTATAGACTTCTATATTGAAGGAGCAGTGAAGCACTGAAGCAAGAAATGGTCCATCATCTCCTCCACACCCCCACACTTCACTGTTGGACAACCATGGTTCTCCATAGAGCGATGCTTCAAGTTGCCCTTCACATAGAGTCTGCCATGGAACGAGAGCCCGGCCAAATCCTGAAACTTTAAAGGGATTCTCTCAAGATTAATCAAACACAGACCCCCCCTCATAACAGGGCCTGGGCAATCCCTCAAGGCCAGTGGCTCGCTAAAGGCAAATTCAACAACCCTCCTCTCCAGGGCTTTCCTAGAAAGAGGCTTAATTTCCTCTGCCATCACTCGCCACTGCTGAAGCATTTTCAGGCACAGGGGCAACGAAAGCCGGGAGCTTACCATGTCAGACCCTCAGGCTTTTCCCTGGCCCACTGTTCTCCCAGCTTCACAGAAAAGGCAGAAACCAGGACTACAAAAATACCAACCCACCCAGGCGATTCCTCTGCCAGCATATTACCAAAATGATGTTTCCAAAACATCAGAGAAAATAATACGACCGGGTTGACCCTACCTAGGCCACCCATTCGCCTAAGAAGATAGGTTACAGACCTCTTAATGAGGTTCAGTTTGTTCCCCCATAACAGCTGGAAGAAACACTTGTAGATCTTCGCACAGGGAGACACTGACAAAACACAGACAAAGCTGAAATACAGAAATACCGGAATCAGGTACGTTTTAATCAGGTCAATCCATTCCTTGTGAGAGCATTTCCAATACTTTCAGCTGGCAACCTTGGCATTGGCATCTTGTAGCCTTCTTTCACAATTTGCAAGGCCGTAATCGCCAGGACCAAATTTGATGCCTAAATTTCCTGCCGGGGCTCTGGGAAGGTGTCCCGAAGCTCATCGCCTTCCTCTCCCATCCAAAAAACATCACTCTTATCCTGATTGATCTTTGAACCAGATGCCTCAGCATACTGTTCCATCACGAGACCACCTCCTCTGCCTCTCTGTCCCAGAGATGAAAACAGACACATCATCAGCATAGGCCACGACCCTCAGAGGAGGCTCACCAGAAATGCCCAAATGCACCCTACACAACGGTCCGCTCTCTAACCTTCTGATAAAGGGATCGATTGCGAACGCGTATAGCAGAAGACTCAAAGGACACCCCTGATGCACACCCAAGCCATATCGAAATCTGGAAGCTCCGTTTAATACGGGACCCCCAGATCCCGACCCCCCCATAGTGGAGGGGTATTGGGTACATTGTACCCCTACACATTCACCAAAAAATGTGTCAAAATGGTAAAAATGACAGGAGACAGTTTGGGACAAGACCTTTATTTTAAAAAAATGGAAAAACTTTGCCTCCATGGGAGACGTCCCGTGACTGCAGGCTTTTTGCAATGACAGCTGTTATATAGCTGAGGGCGGGGCCACCCTGTGATGTAAACGGGGGACTCCACCCCCCTCTGACATTACGTGGTGTCAAGGGATGAAGCTAAGGGGAAAATATTACTGGGAGTATGCTATAGGCCCCCTAACCATGATGGAGGAGGGGGGATGGATCTCCTATCACAATTTTGATTAGCATCAAGGATGGGAAGTGTTATCATAATGGGGGATTCTAATTATCCAGACATAGACTGGGCGAAGGGAACCGCACATTCATCTAAGGCTCGCCAGTTCCTAAATGTCTTGCAGGACAATTTCATTGTTCAGATGGTAGATGCACCAACTAGAAATAAAGCATTACTGGATCTACTGATTACCAACAATACAGACCTGATCAAGGATGTGGAAATACGGGGCAATTTAGGTAACAGCGATCACAGGTCAATTGGCTTCAGTATAAATCACACAAATAGGAAACATAAGGGGAATACTGTCAGACTTCTACGTACCTGACCGACAAGTCCGTTTGGGCAGAGGGTGATCTCCCTTACGTGTCTGACTCGCGGCCCCTGGTAGAGAAGAGAGGTAGCGCAGGAGTGCGGAGTGGTACGAGAGCCTGGTAATGAGGATCCTAATGCTGGAAGGTAGAGGATCTTCAGACAGCAAGTTGGTAAACAGAAATGCAGGCAATGGGTGCTGAGCAGGAGCAGAGCGGGCAGGTCCAGATACAGGCCGGGTTCAGCAACAGGTGGGCAGCGAAGTACAGAGGAGCAGGCAGCCCTCAGCTTCATAACAGCTGTCTTTGCAAAAAGCATGCAGTCGCGGGACGCCCCCCGTGGAGGCAGAGTTTTTCCTTTTTTTTTTTTTCGGGTCGATGGCGCTGTCATTGAAGATGAAGTTACATCACGCGACACTTTTTTTTTTTTTATTGTTTAACCACTTCAATACCAGGCACTTAGACACCTTCCCGCCCAGCCCAATTTTCACCTTTCAGTGCTGTTGCAATTTGAATGACAATTGCGCGATCATGCTACACTGTACCCAAACAAATTTTTTATCATTTTGTTCCCACAAATAGAGCTTTCTTTTGGTGGTATTTGATCACCTCTGCGGTTTTTATTTTTTGCGCAACAAATAAAAAAAGACTGAAAATTTCGAAAAAAAACAAGTTTTTCTTTGTTTCTGTTAAATTTTTTTGTAAATAAGTACGCTTTCTCCTTCAATAATGGGCACTGATATGGCTGCACTGATGGGCACTGATACGGCGGCACTGATGGGCACCGATGAGGTGGCACCAATGAGGTGGCACTGATGAGGTGGCACTAACGGGCACTGATGATGGGCACTGATAGGCGGCACTGATGGGCACTGATAGGTGGCACTGATGGGCACTGATAGGTGGCACTGGTATGCGGCACTGATGGGCACTCATAGGTGGCACCGATGGGCACACATAGGCGGCACTGATGGGCACTCGTAGGTGGCATTGACTGGTATATATGGGTGGCACTGATGGGTACTTATGTGTGGCACTGATGTGTGGCACTGATGGGCACTGATAGGTGGGCACTGATGGGCACAGATGGGCAAAGATGGGCACTGACAGGTGGCACCTATGGGCAATGACAGTTGGCACAGATGGGCAATGACAGGTGGCACTGAAAAAAGCATTGCTGGGCAGATCTGGGCATTGCTGGGCAGATCATGGATATAATAGTGCCAATCAGTGCCCATTTGTGGGCACTGATTGGCACAGATTGGGCACATGTGGATGGCCATGGGGTACATACCTGGCCAGCCACGTTGCCCCTTCCCTGGTGGTCCTAGTGGCATCCCTGGTGGTCCAGTGTGGTGATCTGAGGGGGGGCTGCGCTGATAAACAATCAGCGCAGACCCCCCCTGCCAGGAGAGCCGCCGATCGGCTCTCCTCTACTTGCGTCTGTCAGACGCGAGTGAGGAAGAGCCGATCAACGGCTCTTCCTATTGACAGCGTGATCAGCCGTGATTGGACACGGCTGATCACGTGGTAAAGAGCCTCCGCCGGAGGCTTTTTACCAAGATCAGTGTAGCGGTGTGTCAGACTGACACACCGCTCCACCGATCGCCGCGATGCGCGCCCCCGGGGGCGCGCTGCGGCATGTTATCCTGCTGGACGTCATATGACGTCCAGTCAGGATAACACAACCACTTCCCGGACGTCAATCCGCTATAGGGCGGGCGGGAAGTGGTTAATAAAGGACTTGTCCCAAACTGTCTCCTGTCATTTTTACAATTTTTACACTTTTTTGGCGAATGTGTAGGGGTACAATGTACCCGATACCATTCACATAGGGGGGCCGGGATCTGGGGGCCCCCCGCCCACAGACCCTCGCAACCAACGGCAAGCGGTTGTGGGGAAGAGGCCCTTGTCCCCATCAACATGGGGACAAGGTGTTTTGGGGGGATAAGGGTCTGGTATGGATTTTGGGGGGATCCTCGTGCAATTTTTTTTTTCAAATTTTGGTGCGGGGTACCCCTTCATATTTACACCACACCCAAATGGCCTGGTAATGGACTGGGGGGGGTCCCATGATATTTTTTTCAATGATTTTTCATCTATATTGCTGGGATCTGACAATTCATTACAGCCCCGAGCAGTTTTCAATGACATTTTTTCCTTAAAAAATGTCATTTTGCTGTGGTATTGTTATAAACATGGGAACAATGCGCTACTTTACAGGCATACTATAGACACCCCCCAGGCACGATATTTAAAGGAATATTTCATTTTTATTGTTTCACTTTAAGCATTATTAAAATCACTGCTTCTGAAAAAAGGTCCGCTTTTAAAACTTTTTTTGCATTGATACATGTCCCCTGGGGCAGGACCCGGGTCCCCAAACCCTTTTTATGGTAATAACTTGCATATAAGCCTTTAAAATTAGCACTTTTGATTTTTCATGTTCGTGTCCCATAGACTTTAACGGTGTTCGAACAAATTTTTTGCCTGTTCGCAAGTTCTGGTGTGAACCGAACCGGAGGGTGTTCGGATCATCCCTAGTGTCCATCAGTGCCACCTTTCAGTGTCCATCAGTGCCACCTGTCAGTGTCCATTAGTGCCACCTATCAGTGTCCATCAGTGCCAATTGTCAGTGTCCATCAATGCCACCTCATCAGTGTCCATCAGTGCCACCTATCAGTGTCCATCAGTGCCACCTCATCAGTGTCCATCAGTCCCATCTATCAGTGCCAATCGGTGTCACCTATCAGTGTCCATCCGTGCCACCTCATCAATGTCCACCAGTCCCATCTATCAGTGCCAATCGGTGTCACCTACCAGTGTCCATCAGTAAAAGATAAAAACTACCTGTTTGCAAAATTTTAAATCGAAATATGAAAAGAAAAAACATTTCCCCAAACTTTCTGTCCTTCTGTTAAAAAATAAAAATCCCAGAGGTGATTAAATACCACCCAAAGAAAGCTCTATTTGTGTGACCTCCACCTGTCCTGCCGGTTCCTTGCAAGTCCCCAGAGTGACCCCAGATACTGAGATTTCACAACTCACGGAGCAGGTCTACCCAGCCCAACCAGATTCCAGCAGCTGCTTCCAAGACATCTCTTATGCCGCAGGCTACCATTGGCTGGAATGTCATCATTACTCTGTGCATGTCATCTATGGTGGAGACTGACTCCTCCAGTGTAACTGGCTCAGTGATCTCTGTACAGCACTGCGGTATATGTCAGAGCTATATAAATGTAAAATAATAATAGTGTATGACTGTGGGGGGAAATTACAGTGTAAATTATGTTTATTAAAAAAATCATACAAACATATAGCTTATTAGTAAAAACATATTTACATAAAAATAAATAATAACAAAAACAAGCATGTTTACATCAGCAGGTAAAGAAAACAGCTTTCTGCCAAGATAACATAGAAAGAATCATATTTTAATGACAACAAAAAAGAGACTACAAACCCTGAACCTCAACTTAAACACAATCCAGGCTAAGAAACGTTTTGAGATTTAACTGCCAACAGGATGCTTTAGATGTTTTATTATTCTCTGCGATTACCCCTCCATAGAAGTCACCAACTCCTCCGCAGATGAACCCTCACCCTCCACCTCAGAAAACACCTCAAACATATTTGATACCTCCACCCTCACTGATTCCAAACCCCCCCCATTAACGCTTCTACCCACATCTTTCACCCCAACTTCCACATCTTTCACCCCGACTTCGACATCATTCACCTTGCATTCTGCACCAGCCACCCTCATTCCCTTCCCACCTCCCCCACCATCATCCAATCCATCACTCACTCCACCCCTCGGTGTCTGCTGACCTCCAGCCGTACTTCTGACATGCCGAAGAAGAGGGGTTGGCACAACCATACACACTGGTCCAGCACCCTCCACTACTTTAGAAGAAACAACAGGTGTGACTCAGACTTGACAACCACACTTTCTGACACTGACTGGGGAACCACAGACTGAGTGGAAACTGACACCACAGACGGCCTCATAGACACAGATTCTGATGGAAGAATTTCTCCACTAGCTCTGGCTTATTGTGCAAAGCCTCAGGGCACTGGTTATAAGGGTGACCAACCTTATCACATAGGTTACATTTAATGATCTTACCGTCCCTTGTCAGATGACCCAGTTCCTGACACTTCTGTTCTGGACAGGAAGAGGACAAATGTCCCTTGAATCCAGATTAATGGCACAGCTTAGGTTGACCAGGGTAGAAGACAGTAATCCTATCTCTACCAATAAAAAGCAGAGGAGGGCAAATGCTGGACCACATTCTCATGCACTCTCAACCTCATTGACACTGACCACCCAGATTCCTCTATCATCCACAATTTTTTTAGGGGGCACAAAGTTTCACCAAACCTCCTCAACCAGACCCATAAATCCTCGGGGGTATAGACTCATTCCTTGTCAGGATAGTCACATTCTTTATCAAGGGCTGTCGTGAGATTACTTTGTGGACAAGCCCCTTCCTGTCCGGCTGGCCCCTATACACATACTCATACCACTCCCAAAACAGATCCAGTGTTTCTGGACGCACGAATAACAAATCATATTCATAGGAACCTGCCGGACTGATAAGAGCATAAATATCCTCTGCCTTAAATCCCATGGCTAGGATCCTATACACAACCACCCTCCTGATAGGTGGAATTTCTCCTCCTTCCCACATAAACTGTACCACATTCCTGCGTTTAATGGAAGAAGGTGTGTTAGATGAAAGTCCCACAACTGGCTCCCTTCCACCAGCAGAATGACTTTGTCCCGACACAGCCTTAGCATAGCTCCTACCCGGGACAGATGACACATTTACTGGCTGCATAGGAATATTAACTGGCTGCATAGGAACCTCTGAAATCAGGTTTGGTAAATTACCTACCACTTGATCCTCCCTCCTCCCCTCCATCACAGCAGTCTCGCTCACCATAGTCCCAGAAGTACCACAGTTAACAGTAGTCCCGTTATTAAGTAAAGTCTTCTGTTTAGAAAAAACACCAGCTGTTTCAGCGATCATACCCTGTTTCCCCGAAAATAAGACCTAGCTGGATTCTCAGTGATGGCTGCAATATAAGCCCTACCCCCAAATAAGCCCTAGTTAAAGTCCTTGTGGGTCTTATTTTCAGGGTAGGGCTTATTTTCGGGGAAACAGGGTAGGGCTTATTTGGGGGGTAGGGCTTATATTGCAGCCATCACCGACAATCACGCTAGGTCTTATTTTCGGGGAAACAGGGTACGTCAACCCTGCTCTGCAGTTTCAATGTTCATGCGGCATTCCTGCTCTGCGGTCTTAGTGTTCATGTGGGACTCCTTCTCACAGCCAGCAGAAGCTTCTCTGTCTGGATACACGCTATCTCCTCCAGCATTTCCTGCTGATTGCAAGGTTCTGTTGGCAGGCACAATCTCTTTCTTTGTAGCAGCAATTTCAGGAAAGTCCTCCACACACTGAGAGAGATTCTCAACAAGCATTCCATTACCAAGATCTTCATCTGATGAGTCAATGCCACTCAAGGGAGATTCCATTTTGTAATGGCCTACAGCAATCCGCCATTTTCCTCAAACTCCTCCTGACATGACCCAGGCTGCTGGGGAGGGAGGGGGCAGATACTGACTCAGACATGACAGATCCTGAGACAGGAGTAGTACTGGGGCCACCATGTGAAGCCACTTCCTTACCCCATCCATACTGTTGCCATTGCTCTGGTATCCACCCTTTGGCTGGTACTGGCATAGGCACTCTGCTTCATCTGGTGGAATCTCTCCTCATTCTCATACTTCTCCTTGAACATACCGCTGCTTTCCTTCAGAGAGGCGACCAACTTCTCTCGCTTTTTCAATGCCTCCTCCAGAGACTTCAGCTTGGATTCTTCCCTCTTACTGCTTCCAGACTTACTATGCAGGGATTTCTTTTTCCTGAAATCTGCTTTCAGGACAGCAAGCTTCTGTTCCTCTTTAGTAATGCGACAAAATCTTTTCACCACTCTGTCCTGGAATGCTGGTAAGGACTCCCTTTGCAGAGGGACAAGCCCAGTATCCAATGCAGCTTTAGCACATGGTGTAGGCCTCAGTGCCTCTGGAGAGCCTCCACCTTCATCTTCCCCAGCCTGGTCCATGATGGTTGGGGAAAAGCCTGCAGGAGAGGCTTGCTGCTTCTCCCAGCTGTGACCAAAGCAGAATGAGCCAACAGCACCTTGCAGAACAGCACCACTTAGTGGAGAGACTGATGTTAATGGCTCAGTGTTCTCTGTACAGCACTGCTGCATATGTAAGAGCTATATAAATGTATAATAATAGTGACTGTGGGGGAGGGTACATTAGAGTGTACATTTTTTTAATTAAAAAATCATACAAACATACAGCTAAAAACATATTTACACAAAAATAAACAACAACTAAACAAAAACAAACGTGCTTACATCAGCAAGTAAATAAAACCGTTTCCTGACAAGATAACATGGAATGAAAACATATTTTAATGACAACAAAAAAGAGACTACAAACCCCAAACCTCAACTTAAACACAGTCCAGGCTAAGAAACCTTTTGAGATTTAATCGCCATCAGGATGCGATTCCAAAACCCCCCATTAACCCCCCACATCTTTCACCCTGACTTCCACATCATTCACCTTGCATTCTGCACCAGTCACCCTCATTCTCTTCCCACCTCCCCCTCCACCATTATCCAATCCATCCCTCACTCCACCCCTCGGTGTCTGCTGACTTCCAGCCGGTCGGCAGACATTCTGGTCCAGCCGCCTCCGCTGCCTTCACAACACTAGGAGAAACAATAGGTGCAGACACAGACTTGACAACCACACTTTCTGACACTGACTGGAAGACCACAGACTGGGGGGACACTGACACCACAGAGGGCCTCACAGACACAGATTCTGAAGGGACCGAGACACTAGGATTCCCTGGTACAACCTCCTCCAACCTAGACTCTTCTCTATCCAGACAGAAGAATTCCTCCACTAACTCTGGCTTATTGTGCAAAGCCTCACACCGGCTATAAGGGTGACCAACCTTATCACATAGGCTACATTTAATGATGTTACAGTCCCTACCCAGATGCCCCAGTTCCTGACACAAAGAGCACTTCTGTTCTGGACATTTAGAGGCAAATTGGCAAATGAGGTTCAATGTAGAAAAATGTAAAATAATGCATTTGGGTGGCAAAAATATGAATGCAGTCTATACACTGGGGGGAGAACCTCTGTGGGAATCTAGGATGGAAAAGGACATGGGGGTCCTAGTAGATGATGGCATGCAATGCCAAGCTGCTACTAACAAAGCAAACAGAATATTGGCATGCATTAAAAAGGGGATCAACTCCAGAGATAAAACAATAATTCTCCCGCTCTACAAGACTCTGGTCCGGCCGCACCTGGAGTATGCTGTCCAGTTCTGGGCACCAGTCCTCAAGAAGGATGTACTGGAAATGGAGCAAGTACAAAGAAGGGCAACAAAGCTAATAAAGGGTCTGGAGTAGGGCTGAGCTTCGAGTTCGAGTCGAACCCATGTTCGACTCGAACATCGCCTGTTCAACCGTTCATCGAATTGCGAATGTTATGGGCCGTTCGCGCCAAATTCAAGTGGCGCATCACAGCCCATAAATATAGAGAGAAGAGGGATTTTCACAGTGCAAGTATACTAGGCATACGGAAAAGCTGTGTATCTTTTCTCTTTTTAAAAAACAGTTTATTGTTTACATTTAAAATGAAACATATATATTGCATAAAGTAACAGACACATTTCTTTTCATGACAAAGTAAAAACAAAGTGGTCAAAATAGGGAATTGAAAAAGAAAAAGTGTACACTACAGATTCGCAGATGGTGGTTATTGCATACTAGCCCGACATGTTTCGCATTGTCGCTTTTTCAAGGGATATGCAACTGTTTAGTGAGTCATCCAACACTTTTAGTAATTCTACGGAAATAAAAAAGAAAAGTTTTTGTATACAAATATAGATAGTTTTCAGTATTGATACAAAATTGAATACAATAAGAAGACACGTGTTGTCACTCCGAGGTGTCTATAATGGCTTACTCCTGAAGCTGACCCTACAAGGCCTCGTCAGAACCGGCATATACAGACCCAACCGAGCAGGACAGCAGAGGGGCTTATTATGCAACCACAGGGAGCAGTGAGATGAAGCTGTTGTATGAATAGTAAATGGTAAGTATTCAGTGTCAAGAAGATTGTATACAAAAGGTTAATTAGGTCAAAAAACCAATCGATTGACACTTACGTCGAAGATTAATTAGGGCTGCAACCAAGGATACAGATGGTCAACGGTATCAGTGCAGTGGTGATTACAAGGAATGTTTGAATGGTAGGTATATAAAACTAGAAAGTTGAATGAAGTAAAAACAAAAGATATTGTTACTACACTGAGGGATACTAAACTGAATAATTTAGTTTAATAGAATGTTTATGGGCAGATAATGAGGGTCTACACCTGTATCATGTTGGTATAATTACACTCCAATCACAAGGACACAATGTCTCAAAAATGTTTTAGCTGTGATAGCAAAGGGTACATGTATAATTATAATTAGGAGTCCATAAGAGTTCGATAAGTAGGTAGGGAAGTAAATAGGTATGTAGGTGTAGATATAGATATAGAGCAGGGTGTGGTGTGCACACCAGTCACTCACCCTGCTGGGATCTTGGCTTGCATCCTCCGGCGCTGGCAGACATGGCTGTCAGATGTGCCGGTTCAAATACTGCTCCCCATCGAGCCGGCGTGTGACGTCGCCGGCTCGATGCGGACGTGTTGGCGCTAGTGTGCATGCCCGAGAGACCAAAAACCCCCTCCAGACTCAATTTCCCACAAGGCGCAGCGCCGGCGGAGGGAGCCGACATGCGCAATCCCGCGCACGGCGGCTCCTCCCGCACAGGAACCGCGTCACGGGGCGAGGGGGCGGGGGGAGGGCTCCAAAAGTGCCCTACGATGGAGCTGGTTCATCGGGGAGGCACAGCGCGGATGGGCACACCTCTGGGATGTGCCCCGGGCGTCCGTGTGGATGCAGCAGCCCCTCCTTTGTCTCAACATAGATTGAGCCGAAAGCGGTCCGACCAGGATGGGCCAAAAGAGTAGCCGATCGTGCGGGAAGGGACCACAGACCTTCCAATCTCGATCGGCACCTCAAAGGGACAACACGTTTACATAAAGAATCAAATAAAATTACATTGAAACAAGATTACATGTATACTCCAGGGTTACATATAGCTACATATTAGATCAAACAGTAGAACACATATACAGCAAATAAATGCATTTATAATAGAAACAGGTCATTTGATGTAAACGACATAAAGGGGAAATGGGGAGGGAAGGAAGGGGGAAATGGGTGGGCAGGGAAAATGGGGTGTCTGATGGACTGTGACACCTAGGGATAGTGCATGGGCAGCTATCATTCAGAGGAAGGGCCTGTAACTCAGGCTTTCGTTCAGGCCCGGGAAATGTGTAGCTTTGAGGGTATAAATCCAGCGGGCTTCAAGCTGGAGCAGTGTCCAGTCGACACTGCCCCCTCTTTCGTCCAGCGGGACATGCTCCAAAGCTCGGAACTTGAAGGTTCTGGGGTTAAAGTTATGGTACAGACCCACATGCCTAGCAATAGCTGTATCCATTTGTTTTTTCAGGATGGGTTTTTGTGGTCTCTGATTCGTTTGTAGAATGGTCGTTTCGTTTTGCCGACATAAAAGCCACCACAAATGCATTGAGCTAAGTAGATTATACCCGGAGTTTGACAAGTAGCATGGAATTTGATTGAGTACCACTGTCCATTGGGGAGTAGAAAGTATGATGTGTTTTCTACATAGCGGCAGATATCACACTTACCGCATGGAGAAATACCTGTATGGGGATATTTTTTATTTGCAGAGGCATCTTGGAAGTGACTATGGACTAGGCGGTCCCTCAGTGAGGGAACCCGTCTAAAGGTTATCTCAGGGGATGAATTGATGTGTTTGCTGACTGTTGAGTCGGCAGATAAAAGGGGCCAGAATTATGATACTTCTGATTTCACTGTGTTGGCTAGAATAACGGGTGACCAGTCTAACAGTGTCAGATTTTTTGGGAGGTTTGGTTGAAAATAGTAGCGAGTCTCTGTTTTGTATTTTAACCCTATTATATGCTCTTTTGAGGCATGAGTGGCTATATCCAGGGGATAGTAATCTTTTGTACAGATCTTTAGCTGCTATCTGGAAGTCTGCGTCCTTGCTGCAGTTGCGTTTTAATCGCAAGTACTGACTATAGGGAATACTCTTCAGCAAGGGGCCTGGGTGTGAACTATCTGCGTGGAGGATAGTATTCCCGGCCGAGGGTTTTCTAAATAGTGATGAGTCTAATTTTCCATTAGCGTCAATGGTGATGGTGAGATCAAGGAAATTGATCGCAGTTATGCTATATTCCATAGTGAAACGAAGATTAAAGTTGTTAATAGAAATCAGTCTTAGGAATTCTTTCAACTCTGTCTCTGAGCCAGACCAGAACAACAACACGTCGTCTATGTAACGATACCAAGAGACGACCTTTTCCAACAAATGGGTCAGGTCGTCCCTGGAAAAAACATCTTTTTCCCACCCCCCCCCAGGTACAGGTTGGCATACGATGGGGCACATTTAGTCCCCATCGCAACCCCCTGCACCTGGAGGTAGTGGGAAGAATTAAACATGAAAACGTTATGTCTCAGAATGTAGTTGAGAAGTTCCAGGACAAATTCGTTGTATTTTTCAAATGAGGGACCTCTCTCATGTAGATGGTTACTCACAATTTCAATGCCCTTACTATGGGGAATAGTGTTGTATAGACTTTCAATGTCCAGTGCAACTAAATAGGTGCCTGGTGGGAGTGAGATGCCTTCAATGGTTCTTAATAGGTCTATGGTGTCTTTGATATAGGAAAAGAGAGAGGTGACATGAGGATATAGATAGCTATCCCGTGGATATAGCCACTCATGCCTCAAAAGAGCATATAATAGGGTTAAAATACAAAACAGAGACTCGCTACTATTTTCAACCAAACCTCCCAAAAAATCTGACACTGTTAGACTGGTCACCCGTTATTCTAGCCAACACAGTGAAATCAGAAGTATCATAATTCTGGCCCCTTTTATCTGCCGACTCAACAGTCAGCAAACACATCAATTCATCCCCTGAGATAACCTTTAGACGGGTTCCCTCACTGAGGGACCGCCTAGTCCATAGTCACTTCCAAGATGCCTCTGCAAATAAAAAATCTCCCCATACAGATATTTCTCCATGCGGTAAGTGTGATATCTGCCGCTATGTAGAAAACACATCATACTTTCTACTCCCCAATGGACAGTGGTACTCAATCAAATTCCATGCTACTTGTCAAACTCCGGGTATAATCTACTTAGCTCAATGCATTTGTGGTGGCTTTTATGTCGGCAAAATGAAACGACCATTCTACAAACGAATCAGAGACCACATAAAACCCATCCTGAAAAAACAAATGGATACAGCTATTGCTAGGCATGTGGGTCTGTACCATAACTTTAACCCCAGAACCATCAAGTTCCGAGCTTTGGAGCATGTCCCGCTGGACGAAAGAGGGGGCAGTGTCGACCGGACACTGCTCCAGCTTGAAGCCCGCTGGATTTATACCCTCAAAGCTACACATTTCCCGGGCCTGAACGAAAGCCTGAGTTACAGGCCCTTCCTCTGAATGATAGCTGCCCATGCACTATCCCTAGGTGTCACAGTCCATCAGACACCCCATTTTCCCTGCCCACCCATTTCCCCCTTCCTTCCCTCCCCATTTCCCCTTTATGTCGTTTACATCAAATGACCTGTTTCTATTATAAATGCATTTATTTGCTGTATATGTGTTCTACTGTTTGATCTAATATGTAGCTATATGTAACCCTGGAGTATACATGTAATCTTGTTTCAATGTAATTTTATTTGATTTTTTATGTAAACGTGTTGTCCCTTTGAGGTGCCAATTGAGATTGGAAGGTCTGTGGTCCCTTCCCGCACGATCGGCTACTCTTTTGGCCCATCCTGGTCGGACCGCTTTCGGCTCAATCTATGTTGAGACAAAGGAGGGGCTGCTGCATCCACACGGACGCCCGGGGCACATCCCAGAGGTGTGCCCATCCGCGCTGTGCCTCCCCGATGAACCAGCTCCATCGTAGGGCACTTTTGGAGCCCTCCCCCCGCCCCCTCGCCCCGTGACGCGGCTCCTGTGCGGGAGGAGCCGCCGTGCGTGGGATTGCGCATGTCGGCTCCCTCCGCCGGCGCTGCGCCTTGTGGGAAATTGAGTCTGGACGGGGTTTTTGGTCTCTCGGGCATGCGCACTAGCGCCAACACGTCCGCATCGAGCCGGCGACGTCACACGCCGGCTCGATGGGGAGCAGTATTTGAACCGGCACATCTGACAGCCATGTCTGCCAGCGCCGGAGGATGCAAGCCAAGATCCCAGCAGGGTGAGTGACTGGTGTGCACACCACACCCTGCTCTATATCTATATCTACACCTACATACCTATTTACTTCCCTACCTACTTATCGAACTCTTATGGACTCCTAATTATAATTATACATGTACCCTTTGCTATCACAGCTAAAACATTTTTGAGACATTGTGTCCTTGTGATTGGAGTGTAATTATACCAACATGATACAGGTGTAGACCCTCATTATCTGCCCATAAACATTCTATTAAACTAAATTATTCAGTTTAGTATCCCTCAGTGTAGTAACAATATCTTTTGTTTTTACTTCATTCAACTTTCTAGTTTTATATACCTACCATTCAAACATTCCTTGTAATCACCACTGCACTGATACCGTTGACCATCTGTATCCTTGGTTGCAGCCCTAATTAATCTTCGGCGTAAGTGTCAATCGATTGGTTTTTTGACCTAATTAACCTTTTGAATACAATCTTCTTGACACTGAATAGTTACCATTTACTATTCATACAACAGCTTCATCTCACTGCTCCCTGTGGTTGCATAATAAGCCCCTCTGCTGTCCTGCTCGGTTGGGTCTGTATATGCCGGTTCTGACGAGGCCTTGTAGGGTCAGCTTCAGGGGTAAGCCATTATAGACACCTCGGAGTGACAACACGTGTCTTCTTATTGTATTCAATTTTGTATCAATACTGAAAACTATCTATATTTGTATACAAAAACTTTTCTTTTTTATTTCCATAGAATTACTAAAAGTTTTGGATGACTCACTAAACAGTTGCATATCCCTTGAAAAAGCGACAATGCGAAACATGTCTTTTTCAATTCCCTATTTTGACCACTTTGTTTTTACTTTGTCATGAAAAGAAATGTGTCTGTTACTTTATGCAATATATATGTTTCATTTTAAATAAGTGTAAACAATAAACTGTTTTTTAAAAAGAGAAAAAATACACAGCTTTTCCGTATGCCTAGTATACTTGCACCGTGAAAATCCCTCTTCTCTCTATATTTATTCAAATTTTTGCTCAGGGATGTGGTGCCTATCTATGAGGGTGTTTTTCCCATATTCGGAACCAAAATTTCAAACAATCACAGCCCATAATTTACTGCGGCATCGCAGTGCATTGCTGGCTGATGATTGGCCAAGCATGCACTATGACCCGCATGCTTGGCCAATCACAGCACCGTCTGTACAGAGGGCTGTAATTGGCCAAAGCCAGGGTGGCTTTGCCCAATTATGGCTCAGGGGATTTAGTACACGCCCCACACTATATAAGGCCGCCTGCACGGTGGCCCTGTGTAGTGTGTGTTCCGGCGTTGAGAGAGAGATAGACAGAGAGACAGTGTCATTTGATTTAAGTTTGATAGATTAGGCAGGACAGTCAGTGAGTTAGCTGCACTTACAGTGTATTGTGTATATATATATATATATATATATATATATATATATATATATATATGCACCCTAGGTGTTGTGTATATATATATATATATATATATATATATATATATATATATATATATATATATATATATATATATACACTGTATTCAGTTTAGCTAGATCCGTTCCTGTTATTCTCTTCCTAATGATGACAGGCAGGCAGGTGTTTTTACAGTATTTACAGTTAGTGTACTTTGTCCTTCATTTGCACAGTGTGCACCTAAAGCTACCTGAAGAAAATTGGTGGTGTTCTTCTGATCCTATTAGTACCACAGGCAGGCAGCTGCAGTATTTTCAGTTAGTATACTGTGTCCTCTGCACAGTGTGCACCTAAAGCTAACAATTGCTGTTGTTCTGATCCTATTGATACCACAGGCAGGCAGTTGATTCTGCTAGCTGCAGTATCAATATATATATATCCCACGGCCACATGCTGATGAGGATGCACTGTCTCCACGACCTGCACTGTTGCCCCTAGACACAGAGCCTGCTTGCCCTCTTTTATTGGCTTGTGACTGTCTGCCTCTCCTTGTTGGACTTCCAGGCATACTAATGGCCTGCAGTGAGATGTAGCTGCACAAAGGTGGGATGTATATATAGGTGGGACACACCTGTCATTTTTTCGGCAGCTGGCTGTGTTGAGCCGCAAAATGCCAAAGACTTGGTAGAGTGGATGACCAACCCGTCCTCATCCTCCTCATCCTATCTCACCCAGGCTCAGGGTACTTTGTCTGGCAAATCAGCTGCCAACGCGGCCTCTTCTCTCGGCTCAATGGCATCAGTCACTCCTTCCCTAGCCCCACCATGTCCTCCTAAGGATTCCCCTGAACTGTTTGACCACAGTGTTGGGTACATGCTCCAGGAGGATGCCCAGCGTTTTGAAGGCTCCAATGATGGTACCCAGCTAGAGGAAGGTAGTAACGTGAGCCCAGAGAAAGGGGGTGCCCAAGAAGGACAGCAATCTGGCAGTCATGTTCCCCCAACTGCCGCATACTGCCAGCTTTGCTCCAGTGATGAGGAGGGAGGGGTTGATGAAGAAGTCACTGATTCCACATGGGTGCCTGATAGGAGAGAGGAGGAGGAGGCACATCTCCAACGAGGTTGGATGCCCTCCAGGGCAGCACACCGACTGCATCACACCACAGAGCTCCGCATGTGCAGGGCGCTGCTGTCTCTATGCGTTATTCCAAAAGTTCTTTGGTGTGGGCCTTTTTTGAGATGAGTGCATCAGATCCCACCGCTGCTATTTGCAACATATGTCTCAAGCGTGGCCAAAACATCACCCACTTGGGCACCACATGCTTGACCAGACATATGTCGACCTGCCATGCAGTTCGTTGACAAGCGTACCTAAAAGACCCACACCAAAGAACAAAGCGGACCTCTCCTTGCTCCTCATCAGGTGGGATCTCCAACCCCACTATACCTTAAGTCCTCTCTGAAACCTGCACTGAGAGGAAAGAAGGTGTAGAATTAGGTGTGTCACAGCCAAGTACTTGCGGGCAAACTGCTATTGGTACACCAACGTCAGATTGTACCAGGCAAATTTCCCTGCCCCAGCTGCTGCACCACCGAAAGAAGTTCACTCCCAGCCATCCACAAGCCCAGCGGTTGAATGCTAGCTTGGCTAAATTGCTAGCACTTCAACTGCTGCCTTTTCAGTTGGTAGACTCTGCCCCCTTCTGTGAGTTTGTGGAAAGTGCGGTTCCTCGGTGGCAGGTTCCCAAACGCCACTTTTTCTCACGGAAGGTGATTCCGGCTCTCTACCGGCATGTGCAAGGCAATGTCTTGGTCTCACTGAAAAGGGGGGTCAGCGGTAAGGTGCATATTACTGCTGACTCATGGTCCAGCAGGCATGGACAGGGACATTACCTATCTTTCATGGTGCATTGGGTAACTGTTCTGCCAGCTGGGAAGGATGCAGGACAGGGTGCAGTAGTGTTGGAGGTTGTTCCACCACCACGCCTCCAAAATTCTACTAGTGGTGATTCTGCCACACCTCTCTCCTCCACCCCCTCCTCTTCTTCTTCCTCCATGGCCTCTTCCTGTGCTGATTTGTCTTCGGAACCAGCGGTGCTCCGTAGGCGTTCAAGGGGCTACGCAAGCACGCAGGCAAAAAGATGCCATGCGGTGCTTGAGCTGGTGTACTTGGGGGACAGGAGCCACACTGGGGCAGAGGTTCTGTCAGCTCTGCAGGGGCAGGTTCAGAGGTGGCTGATGCCATGCCAGCTTCAGGCAGGAATGGTGGTTTGCAACAATGGCACCAACCTCCTCTCCGCCCTCCGACAGGGACACTTGACCCATGTTCCCTGTTTAGCTCACATACTTAAATTGGTGGTGCAGTGGTTCACCTGCCGCCACATCACCCGCCGCATGACCCCGTCCCCCTCTGACAACATGGGGAAAGCCACAGGGAAGTCCCATAAATTCCCCATGCATCAGAGGAGGCACCACCCTCCATTATATAAAAAGTGTCAGAAGAAGCCAAGCGTCACATGGCTGAAGACTCCGACTGAGGCAGATCGCGCGGACGGAGAGGAGAAGAAGCCTGGAGGAAGATGCGGGACGAGAAGAGCGGAGGAAAAAGAAGATGGAGAAGAAGAATATGAAGAAGAAGATGGAGGAAGAAGAAGATCACCGAAAGAACACCAGAAGAAAGAAGATGGAAGAAGAAGCTGAAAGAAGAAGGAATTAAGAAAGGACTTGTCAAAAACCGTCTCTTGTGTTTTTTAAATTTTTTGACACTTTTTTTTGTGAAATGGCAGGGGTACCCCATTACCAATTCACATAGGGGGGCGGGATCTGGGGGGCCCCTTTTTAAAGGGGGCTTCCAGATTCCGATAAGCCCCCCACCCACAGACCCCCACAACCACCGGCCAAGGGTTGTGGGGATGAGGCCCTTCTCCCCATCAACATGGGGACAAGGTGCTTTGGGGGGCTACCTCAAAGCACCCTCACAGTGTTGAGGGCATGTGGCCTGGTACGGTTCAGGAGGCGGGGCGCTCTCTTGTCCCCCCCCTCTTTTCCTGCGGTCTGCCAGGTTGTGTGCTCGGATAAGGATCTGGTATGGATTTTTGAGGGGGACCCCCATGCCATTTTTTTTTTTAATTTTGGCGCAAGGGGGCTGGTGTGGAATTTAGGGGGACCCCCATGCCATTTTTTTATTTTGTTTCGGGGTTCTCCTGTGGGGGAATTCCATGCCGTTTTTATCAATGAACTTTTATGTGTATTGCCAGACCGACAATTCATTAATAGCCGCAAGTAGTTTTAAATGACTTTTTTTCTTTGAAATGTCATTTTGCTGTCAGACTGTTCTAAACACAGAAAACATGCCCCTTTACAGGCACACTATAGACACCCCCCAGGTACGAAATTTAAAGGAATATTACACTTTTATTGTTTCATTTTAAGCATTATTAAAATCACTGCTCCCGAAAAAACATCCGTTTTTAAAAATTCTCCAAACACTTTTTATGACAATACCGTGCATGTGAGCTTTTAAAATTAGCACTTTTGATTTTTCACGTTAGAGTCCCATAGACTTTAACATGGTTCACGTGTTCACACAAATTTTTGGTCTGTTTGCGTGTTCTGCCATGAACCAATCCGGGGGGTGTTCGGCTCATCCCTACCCCCCATCCATACTGTCAACATTGCTGTGGTATCCACCCTCTGGCTGATACTGGCACAGGCACTCTCCTTCATCTGTTGGCATCTCTCCTCATTCTAACACTTTTCTCTGAACACACCGCTGCTCTCCTTCAGAGAAGCAACCACCTTCTCCTGCTTTTTCAATGCCTCCTCCAGAGTCTTCAGCTTGGATACTTCCCTCTTACTGTTTCCAGACTTACTATGCAGGGATTTCTTTTTCCTGAGATCTTCTGTCATGGCAGAAAGTTTCTGTTCCTCCTTAGCAATGCGATGAAGTCTGTTCACCATTTTATACTGGAAGACTGGTAAGGACTCCTCTTGCATAGGAACAGGCCCAGGATCCATTGCAGATTGAGCACATGGAGTAGGCCTCAGTGCCTCTGGAGAGCCTCCACCTTCATCCTCCCCAACATGGTCCATGCTTGCCTGGGAAAAGCCTGCATGAGAGGCCCCAGGCTTGCTGCTTCTCTCAGCTGAGATCACAGCGGAGTGAGCCAACAGCATCCTGCAGAACACCACCACCTGGTGGAGAAGCTCCTCGGGTGCAGAGGCTGATGTGACTGGCTCAGTGATCTCTGTACAATACTGCGGTATATGTCAGCGTTATATAAATGTATAATAATAATAATAATGACTGTGTGACTGTGGGGGGAGGGGACATTAGAGTGTACATTTTTTAATTAAAAAAATCATACAAACATACAGTTCATTAATAAAAACATATTTACACAAAAATAAACAACAACTAAACAAAAACAAGCGTGCTTACATCAGCAAGTAAAGAAAACCGTTCCCTGACAAGATAACATAGAAAGAAACATATTTTAATTTATTTTAATGACAACTACAAACCTCGACCTCAACTTAAACACAATCCAGGCTAAGAAACATTTTGAGATTTAATCACCATCAGGATGCGATTCCAAAACCCCCCCCATTAACCCCTCCCCCCACATCATTCACCCCGACTTCCACATCATTCATCTTGCATTCTGAACCAGCCACCCTCATTCCCTTCCCACCTCCCCCCACCATCATCCAATCCATCCATTAGAGTGTAAGCTCCTCTGGTACAGAGACTCATGTGACTGACTCAGTGTATTCTGTACAACACTGCGGTATATGTCAGAGCTATATAAATGTATAATAATAATAGTGTGTGACTGTGGGGGGAGGGGACATTAGAGTGTAAGCTCCTCTGGTACAGAGACTGCTGTGACTGGCTCAATGTACTCTGTACAGCACTGCGGTATATGTCAGAGCTATATAAATGTATAATAATAATAGTGTGTGACTGTGGGGGGACATTAGAGTGTAAGTTTTCTCTGTACTGCGCTATGGTATATGCTATCACTTTATAAAATCAGAACATGCCATTACAATCCTGTAGATATACACACATGTGTTTGTGTGAAATCTTGGAGTGTCAGCTCTGTGGGCTCACATAAGATATAATTGTATCTGGAAGAATTCACATTTTTTTTCTGTTCCCTGCAGGGAGGGGGCTGGACTCCAGCACAGGAGGGGTTATTGAGGAAGATGACTCCTTCCCTGCTGTGATTGGTGGAAGGTCGGTCCCCATCAGGTATATAAGTGTCTCCTCACCTTCATGGGATATAGAACTTCTCTCATATCCGTCAGGTAAGTGTTATGGAGGAGGGGAGGAGGGGAGGGGAGGGGAGGAGGGGAGGGGAGGGGAGGGGAGGGGGTCTCAGTCCTGTATGGGGGTCCTGAATCTTTATCCCTTTCATGACTAAGACTATTTCTGATATTTGGTGTTTACAAGTTAAAATCTGTATTTTTTGCTAGAAAATTATATATATATATATATTTTTTTTAGCAGAGAATCTAGAGAATAGAATGGTGATCATTGCAATATTTTATATTACACGGTATTTGTGCAGCGGTCTTTTAAACGCAACTTTTTGGGGAAAAAGACACTTTCATAAATTTAGAAAAAAAAACAAAACAGTAAAGTTAGCCCAATTTTTTTGTATAATGTGAAAGATGATGTTACGCCAAGTAAATAGATACCAAACATGTCACGCTTTAAAATTGCGCACACTCGTGAAATGACAACAAACTATGGTACCTAAAAATCTCCATAGGCGACATTTAAAAAAAAAATAACGGTTACCAGGTTAGAGTTACAGAGATGGTCTAGTGCTAGAATTATTGCTCTCGCTCTGACGATCGCGGCGATACCTCACATGTGTGATTTGAACACCGTTTACATATGCGGGCACGACCTCTGTATGCATTTTCTTTGCTGTGTGAGCTCACGGGGACGGGGGCGCTTTAATTTTTTTTTTTATTTCATTTATTTTGATTTTTTTACATTGTGTTTTTTTTTTAAATATTTGATCACTTTTATTGCTGCCACAAGGAATGTAAACATCCCATGTGACAGTAATAGGAGGTGACAGGTACTCTTTATGGAGAGATCTGGGGTCTATAATGAATGTAAACATCCCATGTGACAGTAATAGGAGGTGACAGGTACTCTTTATGGAGAGATCTGGGGTCTATAATGAATGTAAACATCCCATGTGACAGTAATAGGAGGTTACAGGTACTCTTTATGGAGAGATCTGGGGTCTATAATGAATGTAAACATCCCATGTGACAGTAATAGGAGGTGACAGGTCCTCTTTATGGAGAGATCTGGGGTCTATAATGAATGTAAACATCCCATGTGACAGTAATAGACGATGACGGGTCCTCTTTATGGAGAGATCTGGGGTCTATAATGAATGTAAACATCCCATGTGACAGTAATAGACGGTGACAGGTCCTCTTTATGGAGAGATCTGGGGTCTATAATGAATGTAAACATCATATGTAATAGTAATAGGTGGTGACAGGTCCTCTTTATGGAGAGATCTGGGGTCTATAATGAATGTAAACATCCCATGTGACAGTAATAGACAGTGACAGGTCCTCTTTATGGAGAGATCTGGGGTCTATAATGAATGTAAACATCCCATGCAATAGTAATAGGTGGTGACAGGTCCTCTTTATGGAGAGATCTGGGGTCTATAATGAATGTAAACATCCCATGTGACAGTAATAGATGGTGACGGGTCCTCTTTATGGAGAGATCTGGGGTCTATAATGAATGTAAACATCCCATGTGACAGTAATAGGAGGTGACAGGTCCTCTTTATGGAGAGATCTGGGGTCTATAATGAATGTAAACATCCCATGTGACAGTAATAGGTGGTGACAGGTCCTCTTTATGGAGAGATCTAGGGTCTATAATGAATGTAAACATCCCATGTGACAGTAATAGACAGTGACAGGTCCTCTTTATGGAGAGATCTGGGGTCTATAATGAATGTAAACATCCCATGTAATAGTAATAGGTGGTGACAGGTCCTCTTTATGGAGAGATCTGGAGTCTATAATGAATGTAAACATCCCATGTGA